>NW_026575049.1:55291500-55994500 GCF_905146905.1 Nyctereutes procyonoides
TACACAGGGAATAATCATAACTTCAGTGTGGAAAATCTGGCAGACACCACTCTAATGAAGTAAAGTCACCTATGAGGAGACATAAATATCATATTCCTCCCAATATGATACAATGAGAAGGACACAATTTAGCATTTTTATTACTCTTGCCAAAAATGGATAATCTTAATCTAGTCATGAGACTGCATTAGACAAATGCAGTGTGAGAGGCAAAATATAGAGTAGTTGGCTCTTCAAAAGCATCAGGTTCCTGAAAGAGAAAAGACAATTGAGGAACTGCAAAAAAAAAAGGGAAGAAAGGAAGGAAGGAAGGAACCATGGAACCATGACAACTAAATGTAATATGGGAATATGGGAACCTGGGTGAATTCTGAGCCAGAAAAAGAGGTATTAGTGGAAGACTTGGTGATAGTCAAATAAAATTTGTAGATTAGATTTAGTGAATCAGTGTCAATGTCCTGGTTTTGATGATTGTACTATGGTTATATGACATACTATCATTTAAGGCAGCTGGGTGATGTGTAATATGGAAATTCAGTGCTATTTCTCTAACTTTTCTGTAAATATAAAATTACTTTAAAATAATGAGTTAAAAGAGAATAAGACAAATTTCATAGATAAACAAGTTTATGTATAAGTGAAGTAAATGTACCTAAAAAACTTCTTTTGGGAATAACATCTATGTGATATTTAAACTCTATCACCCAGTAATGACAAAGAGCTTTTCCTCTACCCAACACAAGCAGTAGCTTGCAAAAGCTTTCTCTACCTCCACTCTTTGAGATTTGTAATATATATATTTTTTCAAAATATACTTTTCTAATTGTGGTTAAATTGTACGTGATTAAAGTAAATCACTTAAGTCTCTTTTTGAAATAGTATCTTATTATTTTATTATTTCAAGTTTTGATGTAAATTCTAGTTAATAGATAGTGCAATTTTGGTTTCAAGAGTAGAGCTTAGTGATACATCACTTGCATGTAACACCCAGTGCTCAACATAACATGTGCCTTCCTAAATACCCATCACCCATGTAGCCCATCTCCTTCCCACCTCCCCTTTGTTTTCCATAGTTGTCCATGGTTTGTCTCCCCCTCTAATCCTCCTTTCCCTATGTTTATCTGGGGTTTTTTTTGTTTTAGATTCCACACATGAGTGAAATCATAAGGTATTTGTCTTTCTCTGGCTGACCTGTTTCACTTAGCATAATACACTCCAGCTCCATCCAAGTCACTGCAAATGGCAAGATTTCATTCTTTTTGATGGCTCAGTAATATTCCAAAAGATAGATAAGACCCATTTATCAGTTGATGGACATTTGGGCTCTTTCCACATTTGATAATGGTCCTATAAACATCAGGGTGCATGTAGCCCTTTGAATCATTCCTCTGGGTATATACATAGTAGTGCAATTGCTGGGTCATAGGGTAGCTCTATTTTTAACTTTTTGAGTAACCACCATACCATTTTCCAGAGTGGCTGCACCAATTTGCATCCTCACCAATATCGGTTGTTTCCTATGTTGTTAATTTTAGCCATTCTGATAGGTATGAGGTAGCATTTCATCATGGTTTTGATTTGTATTTCCCTGATGAGTGATGTTGAGCGTCTTTTCATGTCTCCGTTGGCCATCTGAATATCTTTGGAAAAAATGTCTATTCATGTCTTTGGCCCATTTCTTGGCTGGATTGTTTTTGGTGTTGAGTTTCATACATCCTTTACAGATTTTTGGATACTAACCCTTTATTACATATCTCTTTTTGCAAATATCTTCTCCCATTCCATAGGCTGCCTTTTTGTATTGATTGTTTCCTTCACTGTGCAGGAGATTTTTATTTTGATGAAGTTCCAAAAGCTTATTTTTGTTTTTGTTTCCCTTGCCTTTGAAGACCTGTCTCCCAAGAAGTTGCTGCGGCCAAGGTCAAAGATGTTGCCGCCTGCATTCTCTTCTAGGATTTGATGATTTCCTGTCTCACATTTAGGTCTTTTATCCATTTTGTGCATCTATTGACAGGATCATATGGTTTCTATTCTTTCTTTTATTAATATGGTGTATCACGTTGATTGATTTGTAAATATTGAACCACCCTAGCAACTCAGGAATAAATCCCACCTGATCGTGGTAAATAATTCTTTTAATGTACTGTTGGATTTGAATTACTAGTATCTTGTTGATTTTTGCATCCATGTTCATCAGGGATATTGGTCTATAATTCATTTTTAGTGGGTTTTTGTCTGGTTTTGGATTCAAGGCAATGCTGTCCTTGTAGAATAACTTCAGGGAGGGTTTCAGAGTGTGCACTCTGCTGTTGTGTTTTGGCTGCCCTTTCTCTCTTGTCAGCCCGCTGTGGAGTTTCTCCTTGCCTAAGAGGGGAGTGTTTGGCCTGTGTACACTGTGCGGCAAGTTTTAACTAGATGTGTTTTTAGTGCCCTTGCTAAAAGAGGCAGATCCTCTTTCCCCTAGAGCTGCAGCTTTGCAGCACTCTGTGACCAACAGACTTGGTGCATTTGAGGGGTTTGTGCTGGTCTTCTAGGGGAGGGACCTGTTGTCCAGGTTCTCAGGCTGGTGTGCCCTACAAAGATACACTTGCAGGGTGCAGGTGGGTGGGGCTTGGTGTATGTGGCTCCAGCCTCCACCAGGGTGCTGAGTGAGCTGTTACTCACTGAAGTCTGTCAGTGATGATGAGCAGGAGGGACAATGGTGCCTCCCAGCTCTTTCACTTCTAGAGTAGGGAGCTCATGCCTCCCACTGTTCAGGAAGGCTTCACAGAAAAGTCAATAATCTCCCCCTTCTTGTGTCCTGGCATTGGTCAGATCCTTGCCTTCACCCTGTCCATGTCCAAGCTGTCTGCCTGCCAGATGGCACAGTACTCTTGTGTTTTATCTCAGGCACACAGCTGGGTTTCGGAACTCCAAATTTTAGAGTTGGTGTGGCATGGACCTGAGCTGATCCTCTGGGGGAAGGTCTCACCACGCTATGGCTGGTGCTAGTTAGTCTTGGAAAAGCAGTCACATGACCAGTCTATGGTTAAGCACAGCAAAAAAGCTAGCACCAAGGTTTGCTGCCCTCAGCAGGTGACTCTATTCCTATGCTAATGAAAAGGTCAGCATGTTGGTCCCTGCCAGCTCTTTTGTCCCCTGAGAGGCCATGCCACCTCCCTCAAGTGCACTCCAAGAAGGAGAACCCTCTTTTCCATTGGGACCCAAGGGATTTTCGAACCTTGCTGTCTGCTCTCAGGCCTCCTTTTTTCTCTCCCACGAACATTATGATGCCCACCAGGCTCTACCTGGTGGTGGTGGGACTTCTAAAACTTCAGACTTTGAGCTCTGCTGCTTATAAAAACTTGTGATAATCAGCCCCTCTGGTGTTCGCAGTCAGTGGTTTTGGAGAAGTGTTTGTCTTATACAATCCCTTCTATGATGGCTTCTCTCCGTGTCTCTGTCTCTTGCTCTCTCTTCAAGATCAAGGCTCCCCTCTACAGTACCCACAATTCTTTTCCCCTGAATCATGTCTTTGCACTTCCTACCTTCCACGAGGTGGCTTTTCTCACTCTGGTTCTGGTTCAGTTTGTTCTTTGAGCATTCAGAATGATTTCTTGGATATTCAGAATGATTTGATATATATCTAGCTGCGTTCAAGAGATGAGGCCAACATAGGGTCCCCCTATTGCTCTGCCATCTTAACTCCTCCTCCCAAACTACTAAAGACTTTTCATGGGGCACCTGGGTGGCTCAGTGGTTGAGCATCTGCCTTTGGCTCAGGTTGTGATCCCAGGGTCCCAGGATCAAGTCCCGCATAAGGCTTCCCGCGGGACCCTGCTTCTCCCTCTGCCTATGTCTCTGCCTCTGTGTCTCTCATGAATAAATAAATAAAATCTTAAAAATTTTTTTCATAAAAAATGGTTTTCCTTCTGTAAGCTTCCATCATCTCCCAGACTTCATCACCAAATGCAATTATTTCACCTCCTGCACCGTTTTCTATAGATAGTCCCTTCTTATGCCTACAAACTATGTATTTCACAATATTTTATTTTAGCCATTTAAAAAAATGCTATATTAGTTTCAGATGTATAACATTATTGATTCAACAATTCTATGTTATCCATGCTAACCATAATAATTATAGTCATCCTCTGTCAATACACAGTATTATTACAATATGATTGACTATTCCCTTTGCTGTTGTTTTCATCTGTGATTTTTTTTATTTTATAACTGGAAGTTTATGCCAGTTGACCTCCTTTATCTATTTTACCAACTCCCTACCCATTTCCCCTTTGTAATCACCAATTGCTATCTGTATTTAAGAATCCATTTTCTGTTTATTTCTTTGTTGTTTCATTTTTTAGGTTCCACATGTAAGTAAAATCATACATTATTTGACTTCTTTCTCTGACTGCTTAGCACAATGCCCTCTAGATCCACCCATGTTATCTCTAATGGTAAACCTTACTTTTTATAGCTGAATAATATTCCATTTTATATAGATATACACACTACCTCTTCTTTATCCATTCAATTATCAGTGGATACTTGGGTTGCTTCCATATCTTCAATATTATAAATAATGCTGCAATAAACATAGAGGTGCATACATATTTTCATATTGGTATTTTAGTTTTTCTTGGGTAAATGCCCAGTAGTGGAATACCTGGATCAGCTTCTTTTCCTTTTTGAGGAAACTCAATACTGTTTTCCACAGAACCTACACCAATTTACATTCCTACCAAGAGTACACAGGGGTCCCCTTTTTTCACATGCACACCAACACTTGTCATTCCTTGTATTTTTGCTAATAGCCATTCTGACAGTCTAAGTTGATATCTCATGGTTTTGATTTGTATTTCCCGATGAATAGTGATGTTGATCATCTTTACATGTGTCTGTGGCCATCTTTATGTCTTCTTTGGGAGGATCCTCCATCTATTTTTTAATTGTTTTGGTATTTAGTTGTATAGGGATTTTTTTTTTGTTTTTACTTTTTGTTTGTTTTTGTATTTTGGATATTAACCCCTTATTGGATGTTTCATCTGCAAGTATCTTCTCCCATTCAGGGTGTTGCCTTTTTTGTTTTGCTGATGCTTTCCTCTATGGTGCACGAGCTTTTTATTTTGATGTAGTCCTATCCAGTAGTTTATTTTTGCATCTGTTGCCCCTGCCTGAGGAGATATATCTAAAAAAAATGTTAAGATTGATGTCCAAGAAAATGCTGCCTATGTTTCTTTTAGGAGATTTATGGTTTCAGATTTCACATTTAGGTCTTTAAAGCATTTTGAGGAAGTAGATTCATTCTAGATTCATTCTTTTGCATATAGCTGTCCAGTTTTCCCAGCACCATTTGTTGAAGAAATTATCTTTTCCCCATTGTATATTCTTGCCTCCTTCATCAAAGATTGACAATATATATGTGCATTTATTTCAGGGCTCTCTATTCTGTTCTATTGGTCTATGGAGTCTATTTTTGTACCAGTATCATACTGTGTGATTACTACAGTTTTGTAGTATATCTTAAAATCTGGGATTGTGATACTTCCAGCTTTGTTCTTTTTTTTTTTAATGGCTTTAATTATTTGTGGTGCTTTGTCATTCCATACACATTTTAGGATTATTTTTTCTAGTTCTGTAAAAAATGCAATTGGTATTTTGATGGAATTTATATTAAATCTGTAGATTTCTTTGAGTGGTATGGACATTTTAACAATATTCTTCTAATCCATGAGCACAGAATTTATTTCTATTTGTATCATCCTCAGTTTCATTCATCAATGTTTAGTAGTTTTCAGAGTATAGGTTTTTCAACTCCTTGGTTAATTTCATTATGAGGTATATTATTCTACTTGGTGCAACTGTAAATGGGATTGTTTTCTTAATTTATCTTTCTGCTACTTCATTTTTAATGTATAGAAATGCAAGACTCCTTTTTTAAATTTTGTATCCTGCAACCTCTCTAGGATTTTTTATATATACTATCATGTCATCTACAAATGTAGTATCATGTCATTTACAAATAATTTTACTTCTTTCTTAACCAGTTTAGATGCCTTTTATTTTTCTTTCTTATCTGATTACTGTGGCTAGGACTTGCAGTACTGTTTTGAATAAAGTGGTGAGAGTAGACATTGTTGTCTTGCTCCTAATCTTACAAGAAAAGCTTTCAGATTTTCACCATTGAATATGATGTTAGCTATAGGTCTGTCATATATGACCTTTATTATGATGAGGTACATTATCACTAAACCCACTTTGTTGAGAGTTTTTCCTATGAATGAATATTATATTATGTGAGATGATTTTTCTGCATCTCTTAGGATGATCTTAGGATTTTTATCCTTTCTCTTGTTGATGTGATGCATCGCATTGATTTGTAAATATTGAACTTCCCTTGAATCCTAGAATAAATCCCACTAGATCATGGTGAATGATTTTTTAAATGTATTGTTGAATCCGTTTTATTAATATTTTACTGAGGATCTTTGCACTGTGTTCATCAAGGATATTGGTCTGTAGTTTTTTTGTAATATCTTTTCCTGGTTTTGTTAACAGGATAATGTTGCTCTCACCCAGAATGAATTTGGAAATTCCCCCCTCTTTTTTTTTTTTTGGAATAACTTGAGATGAATAGATATTAACTCTTCTTGAAATGTTTGGTAGAATTCACTTGTGAAAACATCTGGTCCTGGACTTTTGTTTGTTGAGTGTTTTTGATTACTAATTCAATTTTATTACTAGTAATCAGTCTGTTCAAATTTTATGCCTCTTCCTGGTTAATTTTTGGAAGATTATATCTTTGTAGGAATTTACCCATTTCTTATAGGTTGCACAATTTTTTAACGTGATTTTCATTATATTCTCTTAATCCTTTGGATTTCTGTGGTGTCAGTTGCTTCTCTTCCATTTCTGATTATATTCATTTGAGTCCTCTTTTCCTCTTGATGAGTCTAGCTAAATGTTTATCAGTTTTGTTTATCTTTTTAAAGAACCAGCATGTAGTTTTATTGATCTTTTCTATTGTTATTTTCATTACTGTTTCTTTATTTCTGCTCAAATTTTTATTATTTTCTTTCTTCTCACTTTGGGCTTTGTTCTTTTTCTAGTTTTTCTCAGGTGTAAAATTGTGTTGTTTTAGATTCTTCTTGTTTCTTGAAGTAGGACTGCTTTTGTACCATTATGTTTTCATTTTCATTTGTCTCTATTTTTTAAATTTCCTCTTTAATTTCGTGGTTGACCCATTCATTGTTTAATAGCATGTTTATAGCCTCCATAATTTTTTTCCGATTTTTTTTTCTGTTGATTTGTAATTTCATACTGCTGTGGTCAGGGAAGAATGTTGATATGATTTCAGTCTTCTTGAATTCATTGATACCTATTTGTGACCTAAATGTGATACATTCTGGAAAATGTTCCATGTGCATTTGAAAAGAATGTCCATTTTGCTGCTATGGGTGGAATGTTCTCTATATGTGGGTTAGGTCTATGTGGTCTAATGTGTTGTTGAAAGCCACTCTTTCCTTATTGTTTTCTATCTGGATTATCTACCCTTGATATAAGTCAGGAGTTATAAAGCCCTCTACTATTATTATATTACTGTTGATTTCTCCCTTTATGCCTTTAATATTTGTTTTAAACATTTAGGTGCTATGTTGTTTGCATATTTACAATTGTTATATATGCTTGTTGGAATATTCCCTTTATCATTATGTAGCATTCTTCTCTGTCTCTTGCTATAGTCTTTATTTTTTTTAAAGATTTTATTTATTTATGCATGAGAGAGAGGCAGAGGAAGAAGCAGACTCCATGCTGGGAGCCTGACGTGGGACTCGATCCCAGGTCTCCGGGATCACACCCTGGGCTGAAGGCAGACACTAAACCACTGAGCCACCTGGGCTGCCCTAGTCTTTGTTTTAAAGCCTTTTTTTGTCTGATAAAAGTATTGCTACCTTGGCTTTTGTTTCAGTTTGCATGGTGTGTTTTGCCAGCCTCTCACTTTCAGTCTGCATGTCTTTAGGTCTGAAGTGAGTCTCCTGTGGGCAGCATATAGATGGCTCTTGTGTTGTTGTTGTTGTTTTAATCCATTCAGTCTTTTGATTGGAGCATTCACACCATTTACATTAATTGTTAGTGGGTATATACTTATTGCCGTTTTGTTGTTTTCTGGTGGTTTGTGTAGTTCTTTGTCTCTTTCTTCTCTTGTTTTCTTGTAGTTTGATGACTTGCTTTAGTGTTAAATGCTTGGATTCCTTTCTCTTTATTTTTTGTATGTCCATCATAGGTTTTTGGTTTGTGGTTACCACGAGCTTCATATATAACATCCTATGTTTATAGCAATCTATATTAAGCTGATGGCCACTTAAGTTTGAACACAAACTGTACTATATGTTTGCTTTTACCTGTGAAATTTTTTCTTTTCATAATTTTCTTCTAGTTATAGGCATTTCTTTCCTCTCAAACAATTTTCTTTCACATAGATTCTCCTCTTAGGTGTCTGAAATTACATAGTAGTCATACAGGTAAGTATATTTATTAATAGTTTGGCACTTAGTATAATCTTTAAATCTGGAGGAGAATGTTCTCTCTTTCATTACTTCTATGATATAATTCTCCTCTCCACTTCTATTTTCCTTTACTGGAATCCCTACTCTTAGCTATACCTGTTTATGCTTTTTATGCCTTTATTCAACACCTGCTCTCCATATTTTTTTTAGGTAATCATCTTAATTTTCAGTTCTAATGAGTTTGTTATTTTGGTGATTAGTTTTACTTTTCCAGATATACTTCTTCTTCTCTTGTTTATATCAGATGGCAGCAAGATCTTAATACCATATGGATAAAATATCTTTTATCTTTTTGGATCACTCAGTTCTGCATTTAGTATTTTAATGCCTAAGTTCTCTATATATCTTGATGTATCTTGGCTTTATGGGGTCATTCTTCCTTGTTTATTCATATTAAATCTTTTTTAATGTATAGGCTTTCATCAAATATTAGGGGATATGAGCTTATCTGTTCATATTTGGGAAGGAAACAATGAAAAAGCTGACTGGGGGGATCTGTATACATTTGCAGGGCTTGTACATTTATTGGCATGCTTTAAATTACATAGACAAGAAGCTATTCATGATGCAGAAATCTACAATGCCCTATTAGAGAGGTCTTTCTTTTCTCTCTAGGGCTAAAATTTCTTAGAGGGTTTCTTGTTTGTTTAGCCTTGGTAGAAAATAGCTGTGGTACACTATACCTGGAGGGTTGAACAATTTAACTGTGGTTGAATTAATATCTGCCCTATCTTCAGTATCAGTTCTCACTCTAGCCTTCCATAGTACCTTTCACTTAGGAGTGCCAATGACCTCTACGGTTTTAGCAGTTTGATTGTCTCTCTCATTAGGTGAATCTTCCTCTGGACATTGTCTAGGCTTCATTTTCCTCTATCTCCTTTAGTCATTACCTTTCTTCCTTTCGATCTTCATTTTATCTAAAAATGTGTTGAGATTTCTTTCATTAATAGCTCCCTTTTCATTGTCTATACCGTTATTTTAACATGTGTGTCCCTTTGCTATTATCAACTCTCATTTATAAAGTTTAAAAGGCAGTGGGGTGGAAGAAATGTGGCCTATCTCAACTGTGCAAAAATTTGCCCTTCTAGCCAGTAATGAAAAGCAGTAAAGAATTCATTACAAAGTATCTGAATGACAGGGAAAAGTGGACTTGGCCATAAAAGAAAACACAGAAAATGGTGGTAGCTAACTGAAAGCAGTGATTCTTAAGCTTTTCTTTTCATTAGGGTCTAGGGGAGTTTAAAAAAAAAAAAAAAAAAACAATGCCCAGACCAAATTCCATACCTATTAAGAAAGAATGCCCTAGGTCCTGGTCTTTTTTATGCTCATCTTAAAATATCAAATACACTATACTTTTTAAACAGTTTTTGGTGACTGTAATCTGCTCACTCCTTAGCCACATGTTTATTGTGCTTGGCTCAGTGCAAATAGAGGTACTTGAAGATGCAAAAGGAAGGTGACATCTTCCATGTTTCACCAAATAAAACATGAGCAGATAGACAAGTCAGTATTATTTTACATATTACCAAACTTAATTGTTCAACAAGGAATGTAGAGGTCTCTCAGAGGGTATGAACTCAAAAGGAACCCATCTCTCTTTAACTCACTTGGATTTTTGCCCTTCAAGTGCCAGGGGAAAAACTCGATCCCTGAAACCATAATGCATCCTGACCTCTATGTCCAGCCACAACATGCTGGGGTGCCACTATGAATACAGAAATTGGTAAAGGACATCTGTCAGGAAAGATGATAAAAGGAATACAAAACAGGGTACCAAATATAAAAGTAATGATTTTCAGATATAAAAAGAGTTCTTGTCTGTTTTTGTCCTTGTTTAAGGACGGACCAGCTATAGGGAGTTATGCAATATTAAAGGTTTTAAATTGAAAAACAGTATGTATTTGCGTAGCACTTCATAATGAAAGGTTTTCATAGAAGCACCTGTTTTCAGCATTAAAAATTACTTTGAGGGGCATCTGTGTGGTACGGTCAATTAAGTGTTCAACTGTTGGTTTCGGTTCAGGTTGTGATCTCGGGGTTGTGAGATCAAGCTCCATACTCAGTGTGGAGTCTGCTTAGAGTTTTTCTCTCCCTCTCCCTTTGTTCCTCTTTACCGACCTCTAAAATAAGTAATGAAATCTTTTTTTAATAAATCACTTTGAAATAATGACAAATTTTTAAGTTACTTTTTCACAGGTGTAGAAACAAGGCTCACATTTTTTTTCCAAGATTACATACATTTTGAAGGGTAATATCATAATTCAAAGTATTCATTCTGTCTTTAAATGCTGTACTTTTTCCATCATGTAACATTGACTCCTCCTATCAATTCCTTACCAGTACTGGGGGTCTTCCCACCTATCCTGCGGGCAATGATCTAGCTATAATCTATCATGGAGGCAACACAGTATGAAGCAGGCATTTATTTTCAAACTTTCCAAATATGTTGAAGCTTAAAGGATCAAGTTCATAATTAAGTCTAGAAGTTGGAGGGTCAGCTCATTTATTTAAAATGCCTGGTTAATATTCTGCAGATTCAATTTCTACAAAGCTCTTAGTAATAGTTCCTAAATCCAGTTTGGAATCCCAAGTTTCAAAGCATCAAATTAGGTAATTACAGATAAGTTAGACCACCATAACATAGTAAAGCTCAGGACTCTGTGACCAAGTGAAGTTGTAGGATATCTTGATCTTCGCTCAAAATTCTCTAAAATTAGGTGCAAGTCACTCTGATAAGTTTAGCATGATACTATCAGCAGTCATGGATTAAAATAGACAATGTTCATTAAATGTTACTTCTCTGGAGAAATGAGGGAATAGTATTTTCAATATCAAAATAGACTTCCTAGATCTACATAATTTTCAGATTATTAAAATAGCTTTCACTTGATACAGAAAAAACATTTGCTATCAAATAGATTTTGGATAAGTATAAGAAAAAGCCACTCAACAATGAAATGGGCTGCCTTAGGGAAATGGGGAACTTTTCATCACTCAAGATATTCGCTGAAAAAAAACTTTAGAAAGGTTAGGTCTAGTGTGGAAGGTTTGGTTAGATCTTTCTAACTCCGACATTGTGTTACCAATATTGTTGCCTTCATGCTAAGTAACTTAATGACTCAGAAAAGTGTTATGCCCCTTTTATCTTCCCTTCTGATAAATAATTACTGATGAATAAGTGCTTTTAATAATTATGTTTAAAATGCCTCGATATCAGATCATTTTTAACATTAATGGATAAGAGTGATTTTAGAGACTTTTTTCAAGGAGATTATCTAAGTGAAAAAAATTGGACAGTTGTCATTCTCCTCTTTTCTTACATTTCATTGTAACAACACCACCATTATCTATATACATTTAGGAGAAGCAGAAGTGTCTGATAGGAAACTGCAGTCCCATGGACCTTGGCACATGCTCTCTTGGTGCTCATCAGTTTAATAGGATGTTAAAAAAAAATGCCAAGGTCTTTTTCTCTCTACTAACTTCTGTTTGGTATAATGCTGATGATATTTGTTGCTTATACTCCAAACTTTTGAGCTGAGTTTTAAAGATGACAGAACATGAGAGACTCCTAACTCTGGGAAATGAACAAGGGACAGTGGAAGGGGAGGTGGGCAGGGGGATGGGGTGAGCACTGGGTGTTACTCTATATGTTGGCAAATTGAACCCCAATAAAAATATATATAAAAAATAAAACTAAAATTTCAGGCTTTTAAATATTTCAGGAGATATATAGTATGAAGGGCAAGATTGCGCTGTGCTTGTAGGTCTGATCCCATAGCTTAAAAAAAAAAAAAAGCCTTCAGGTAGAGAGAGACTGAGTTGTTCCTGCAAGCAACTTTCAGGTGGGTTGAAATCAGTGCCAAGGCACAGCATGGGTCTGCCCCAATTGCATATCCTTCTACCCCCAAAATATCAGTTTAAATCAGAATTAGAAATCTCATAAAACAGAGACTAATTTGAAGTCAACAATTGGATAACACTTGAGAGATGACCTGTGTTCCTCTGATAATAGTCTGTGGAAACGTGGTATGAGGAATATTGACAGCAGTACATAGGAGGAAAAACAATCAAACCATCTTAAGCAGCTTTAAGGACTGTGTCCTAATAGACAGTATAGATTTCTAAACTTATTTAATATGCAACAATTACAAAACTAACTTAACCACAGAACTTTCTTTCTATGGCCATCTCTCTCTGGGCTGATATTCCATGGAACACATTTTGAAAAATGCTGATGTAGCATAGTCCTCTCATGCAACTGGAAGATCAGAGGCCTTGTCTGGTCAAGGTCATACAGATGATTAGTGGTTAAGCTGGGCCGTAGTCCAGTGCTTTTCATTCTACCCTGCTATCTCTCATTTCAATTTAAGTGACTCGTATCTCCTGGTTCCTGACCTGTTTTCAGAAGGTCTTCTCAGGGGGAATTGATTGCTTCTGGTTGTCAAGCCTGCCAGTGAAAATAAGTTCATGCAGACTATCCAGTAAGCCGATCAAGATATAGAATCATACACATCTGGGGTTGATCAAAAGGTTTGCCACACTTATTTGTCGGTTGTTTAAACTGACGCATTTTCCTGATATTCTGTGCCAGGAAGAAAGGCTATAATATAAAGTACCCGTTAGAATGATTTGATGCAAACTGGAGTGGGTACCCACTGGCAGGTGTCACTACAGCCTAGACTCTGGATCTGATCCATGCTCTGGCTCTTTGCTTCAAAGTGCAGGCCCAAAGGGACATAGGTTCTGCTTGGCCTTGTGCAATAAGGGATATCCACGCCAGTACAGATGTTTGCAGTATTTCCTCAGCAGTCATAACTTACCCCAAATAGAGATTGTTAGGGAATGAACAGCTTTCCACTCTTCCTCTTTTCCTTTATTAACTAACAATAAGAGCTATCATATATTTGGGACAATTGCTTGTGATGGGGATTGTACTTGGCACTTTCTTTAATTTAGCTTATTTAATCTTCACAACAATGTGAAGAAGGTACTATTTTTACTTTTTGTTTCTAATGCAAGCAAACTGAGCCTCAGAGAAGCTACATTGCTCTACATGCCCATGGCCCCCAGCAGGGAGCAAGAGATTCTCTTCCAAAAATGGAAGCCTGTCAATGTTAGCCCATGTGCTTTTCTACCTAGGGGACTGCATTGGTCTACACTCATTAGTGTTACATCCTCAATAAGAAGACAATAAATCAAGAGAAAATGAAGCAAATCCAGTTGGTAAACTTGATAGAGATTAATAGTGGTTAGTAACATGAACAAGTTACTACTCCTAAGAGAGTCAAACATCTACTCTTCCCAAAGTTATTCAGTGGTGCCCCTAAGAAAGACACTGCAGTTTGATTTGCCAGATGGAAACTATGATGCCCCCTTTGTATTCTCCTTTACATAGGTAAATGGAACCTTTTAACTTAAGGAAAGTGTATATCTTCTGCTTATTGTCCTAGAGAATAGCAGTGCAAGGATGCAGCTTTCCTATAGCTGTTCCTTAAAAATAAAAACCAAAACTGCACCTACACAAGCATTAACCTGCACAGGTACAGTCAGTGATACTAAAATATGAAGCCATATGTTTGGAGACTGGAAAAATAAGAGGACAATAAATCAGACTTTCAGGCTTGCACAGATAGCTGAAGGGTGAAGCATCTGGTATTGACTATGTTCCTTAGATGCCCTGATTGTGCTGGGTGCAGTTACAATCGGTGAATAATAGATAGATAGTGGACACAAGGATTAAAAGGGTTGGAGAGGGTAGAGAATATTTTTTAGAGTCTAGCAATTCCACAAAACTCAAACAATGCGAGGACTTAGAGAAAGGGTAAGATAAATGGCAACTTTGGGGTATTCTTAACCATAAATGATACTCTCCTCCAAACTGAGGACAGAATTGGGTTCAATAAATGCCATGACAATATATAACTTTCCCCTGGTTCTTTGGCTACCTGGGGAGCAAATGAGTCAATGTGAGATATTCTCTAAAGATTCCCACAGTGCCTTGTGCCTAATAGATTCAATAGATAAAGTTGAAGTTTTTGATGGCTGGAAACTGGGCCCCAGAGGGCTGGCTAGAACGGAGAGGTATGGTTTGCCCTCTCCCCAGGACATTCACATTTCAGAGATAAGGAAAGAGGCTCTGACTAGTAGGCAGGTGGTGATGCTTTCTTAGAGTGTAGGGGAGGGATGGTAATGGAAATATATTTCAAACCCTGACTTTGCAAATAACTGAAAGGCATTGCATATGGTAAATGGTCAATGCAGGGGGCCCTGAGGTCAGCCAGCAACAGCTAAGGAAGAAGGTTTTAGACTAGAGAACAGTGGCTGAAATGGAACAGATGGAGACTGTATTAGGCACCTAGGTCACACCAGCCCTAAGGAGAGAAGCTGGCATGAATTATGTTGCCACATTGTAAGTGCAAATATGTGATTACTTGGCAAATTAAAGAGGTAATGAATGAAGGATGGATCGGAAGGTGACAAGTCGAAGTTGCCAGAGTTATCATATGTCATTTAATCTTACTGCCATTTCACAGGAAAGAAGAAAATATGATCAAGAGACAGCATACATTAGTGCAAAGGCGCAACTGACAGTTTACTTCATAATAACTGTGTGAAATGGGCAAACGATTTATTGCTCTGGGTTTTTTTCCTCTCATTTGTAAATAATGATGTTTTTTAGCACCAAATATAATGCAAAGGGTCAGAAATAGAGGATTACTCAAAACTCAGTGTAGTTCACAATGACAAGCAGTTTTCCTCAAAATGGAATTGTTTTTAAGGCCTGAGAAGTGAGTCAGACTTACAGTGTGTAAGATGTAATAACAGCCTATGGAAATTAGATCAATCGTGAGATTTTCTGGAAAGAAAGCAGAAGTTAAGGGCCTGAGTTTGGAATTCAGAGAGATTTGTATTAAATCCAGGGGTTTTTTGTTTGTTTGGTTGGTTTGGTATTTTTTACTCATTAGCTGTGTGATGTTGATGTATACCTTTTATGGCTCTCAGTTTTATGATCTGTAAAATGAGAATGATGCCTACTTCATCAGTGGTTGTGGATATTAAGTTAGATAATATCTCCTATGACATGGCATACAAATAGCACTCAGTGAATGGTATAGAGTGTGTGACTCTCTGGTGATTCATCTTCACAAATACAGGTCTATGGGAAATGAGAAGAAATTGGCCGAGGTAGATAGAGAGTGAAGTACAAAACGGAACCATCTACTGGCACAGTAACCATAAAACCAAGATAAGGAGCAACCAGAAAAAGAATGAGTATTAGCAACAAGGTCATATTGAAGTCACGCTTTGAGGACAGAATTAGACCCAGTATGGAGAACATCAGATCTATGCTCATCTCTTTTATTTCCCTTTGAGAGGAAGGAAGTTGAAGCAGGTCTGTGAGACTAGAAACTCACATCTGGAACACTATTTTGCAAGTCTGTCCAGGAACCAAAGAATTCAAATCACCTCCTAAAATAGCTCCCAATAATCCTCACTTCTTACTATTCACATCCTCTCTACTCTTCTCTCGAATGTGTGCTGGATCTAGTGACTCAAATCTAAGGTACAGAGGAACACTGTCAAAGTGATACAATGTCACTTCTAAGATGAAGTTACAAAATGCTAAGATGTCTGTCTTGCTGGGATTCTCTGACTCTTTCATTTTGCTTGATCTGATGAAGCCAACTTCCAAATTGTCAACTCTCCTGTGGACTGGCTTTAAAATTACAGATTCCATTTGCCTTACATAATAAAATCACTTCAGATTTAGAGTAAATAAAAAACCATAGTGATATTAGTCTTAGGTTGTAAAGCAGAGATTAAAAATCTCTGCAAAAGTATAGAGAGTACCATTTGTTATCTCCAAACGTTAACTCAATCCAATGCACAGTTATAAGCACTCAATAGGCTATTGTATATAAAAGTGCATGATAAAGGTACACTGACTTTAAAAAAAGAGTTTATTCAGGTTTTTTAAAATATTTCACCACAGATCAGATATTTTAGTGCTTAAAAATCAACCCCACTTATCTTGTCTCTGCTACAGTTTGCCTTGACAAGCTGCAAAATAAACCAAGCCATATTTAAAGTACACCAAACTGTATAGTAAAAGGGGCAGGAAACCTAGAGTAGGCAGAAAAATTTCCTAATCCAAACCTTCCATAAAAAAGAACAAATTATGCAGAAATTCTTGAGGTAAAAAGAAGATAAATATGCACAATTTATCATTTCTTTAGAAAAAAAGAAAAATTAAAAACAAATTGATATTAAAAAGATGGCCCATGTTCAACTACTATTTTGACCCTTTAGGAAACCAAAGTGTACTTTGTGAGAATGGGAGAAAACTCAGCGTTGTGATGTATGGATTTGTTGAATCACTATACTGTATACCTGAAACTAATATCACTCTATGTTAACTAACTGGAATCTAAGTAAAAACAACTCAGCAGTGCCCATGGAATATATATCAGAGATTAATTATGAGTAAGACTTACCACATGGAGAATTATAAACCGGAATTCATAGCAATAGTAGCTCTCCACTTACCTGGAGGCTAAAAGCAGGCCTCTGTTTTCATTGAATGAATATTCATTCAAATGTGTTCCAACACTGTTCTAAGAGGCTCGGGTTACATCAGTAAACAAAACTGACACCTGCCCTCATAGCACTTACATTCTAGTGCATCAGACATTAAGCCTTTTGAGTAATTAGAGCTACTGAAAGACACATAATCTGTGACACTGTTAATTTCACTTCGTAGTAGTGTGATGTTACAGATTAAGTTCTAAGGAACTACTCATATCAGGTCAGGATATGGGAAATTTTATGGTATGACAAAAATTACTACAGAAATCGATATAGCAGTCACTGAAAATCTTTGAGCATAATAGTAGTCAATTTATCCAGAGGTAATAATATACCTCTAGGAAAAATGGGTTGACCTATGTAAAATCCTATCCTATCCTATTTTTATCACATCGCTGTTGATACACTATTTAATGATAAGGAAATGTTTCCTAGAGTTGGACATCAAAATGAGATTGGCAACAGCAAAACTCCCTGTAAAACCTGTAGGTACTGAAATAGTAAAGGACTGCTGTAGATGGAGCTACTTCCTCAGCCAAGTACTTCTAAAGGTTCATCTGTGCTTTTGCATCCAAGAATCCTAGACATACAACAGCCTTTTCTAAACCAAACAGTTTATCAGTCAATATTTTGTTTCAGACAAGAGAATTCACTCTAGAGAAGTAGAAAATTGATTTATCCAGAGGCATTTGATATCTTACAAAATGTCTACAAGGGCCATGTACCAAGCTTGGATGCTATACTGCTTGAAACAGGAAAAATACCTTTTATACCACAAAACTGTTTCAGTGGAAATCCCATCGCTTTTTCTGCTAGTTAATTGAGGCTATGGAAACAGAACTATAGGCCAGCAGTTTTCTTAGCCGATGCAACAGGTCCCACTACTCCATGAGACCATGCTTGCCAGGACTCCTTAGTCACGGATGTCTTTCCCCTCTCCGGGAAATGAGTCTGCTTGATGGAAGCTGGTCAAATGTCTACACCTAATGCCCATGGAACCTAGGAAAGATGATTTAATAATTCTACCTGGGGAAGCCTAGTTTCATGATACTGGAGAACCATCAGAGTAGGGCAGAGATACTCAAAAGATTTGGGGCTTCCATAGATGACAAATGTGTCCTGAGAACGATGTTCACTTTTTTTTTACCCAACAATCTTTTCCTGACACCTTTGCAATTATTTTGATTCCATTACTGCTTACTTCCCAAAAGGCCCCACTTGCACCTATGATAGAGTTTAATTGTATTAAGAGGTAGCTATTTCTACTCTTCTCGGGGTGGCTGACATGAAAAGGGAAGTATATTGGCCTGCTCACTTATTTTTATGTGTGCCTAGGATAATATATGTTGGTTATAGTTAGAATTAGAAAAGTTGCATAGTTTCTCTTAGAGGTGGTTCTTAAATTTTATGTCTCAAGGACTTCAGTCAGCTAGATCCCATTGCTGCTGTTGTATTTCCTAACTGGTTTTGAATACTGCTGGAACAAGTGCCACAGATGAGGTCTTTATGCTCGTTTCATATACTGAAAGTTTAAAATGTCTTGCAAACTTGCTTAATTTAGTCCTACACACAAGAATGGAGGTCCTTCGTTGTGAAATATAGAAAGATGTAAGGCAAGTGAGTAGCATAGGAGAGTTCAGTCCAGAAAACGAATAATATTTTCTCTGGGGGAGTAACAGGATCCTATCTGGATTTTCATCATAATGATGATTCTCACTCCAGCACTAGAGGGCTTGTGCTCTACAGATTTGATAGAGTAAATGGCTAAGACAAAGCTTGGATCTTCCTCCCTAGTCTATTTAATAAATACCTGCAGGATGGCAAAATGAAAGAACATCTCTCCCTTCTTTCTCTAAAAAGAAAGCTATTTCAGCTCCCAGTCCCATAGCATACTGAAGGGATAGAATTATGTGGGAATGTAGAAGTACCATACCTCTCAAGTAAATGGACACTTACCTTATCCCATGCAGCTATGAAAAGGTAATTGAAGTCCAAAGTTAAAGTATAATGGATGGTTATTGAGGCATTTTGAAGTGGTTGGACTGTATTTTGCACTACGTGTGTGATAACATTCTTTATGGCCAGGAATCTTTTGTGTAAGCGTGCTTTTAGAATTTAATAAGCTTCGAGGTAGAAAATTTGGACATCTCTCCCAGACATCCAAAGATGGCCTCTCTCTGACTCCCAGAGAAATCACTCCATAGAGATCACTCATAAAAACCATTTTAGTATTTCGTTTATTTTTAGTTACAGGATTAAAAAAAAAGAATAAATAAGGTAGTCTCTGCCTCTGGTAAGATCTGAGCTGCTAAACCTGAGGGCTGGTCAGCTCTGATGGAAAGGTCAGGGTTTCATCCATGTATCCAAGACTTCCAACCCCTCAGTTAATGAACTGGGTTGTACTCTCACAAGACCTTAATCATAAACATTACTTGAGTAGCTGTTCTTCAGGTCGAGAGGATTCCCTTCCTCAATAGGATCAGAGAGTATATTAATTTCTTACTCCTTTAAGCCTAGCAGTATTCTGAGAGATGGAAAATTAAAGGAATTTACTAGCTATGGTCTTCCCTTCTGTTCCATTTCTCAAAGTACCTAAATCAAATGGTTCCCTTTTATCTCAGTGGAAGAGGAACTATGTGAATACATGCCAAACAATGCACTGGGCTCTGTCCACATATGATCCGTATTTCATTCCAAGGTCAACACAAGCTGCATTTAATGAAATTTTTCCTTTCTATTATAATTGTAACACGTGATCATTAGAATTTAAAACAAGTTTTCTCTGAAACCCAGGACTTGCCTATGCTCTTTTTTTTTTTAAGATTCTATTTATTCATGAGAGAGAGAGGCAGAGACAAGGCAGAGGGAGAAGCAGGCTCCATGCAGGGAGCCCGATATGAGACTCGACCCCAGGACTCTGGGATCACAGCCTAAGCCGAAGGCAGACGCTAAACCACTGAGCCACCCAGGCATCCCCTATGTTCTTGACCTAAATGCTCATCACAATTCTTGTGAAAAATGACACAATATTCTCATTTCTAGTTTCAGTTATTTTCTTCACTCTTCTTTCTCAACCTCCTATTTTTCATCTTTCATGGTACTTCTGAATTTCTCCCCTTCTTTCTTCACTACCAAACTTTTGTGCACATTCATGTTTATTTAACACTTCTGATTCATGGTTCACTACACCAGCAACTGTTTTCAGACTTAATGAAAACAGTTCTTAAAGAAGCTACCAAAGTCCATCTTAATACCACAGAGCTCTTGTTCACTCTTCTGTGGCCTTTCTGTGGTCTATGATACTTCTGATCATTTCACACTAAGGAAACTTCCTGTTAGGTCCTTGATAGCACTGTCTTCCAATTCTTTCACTGTTGCTTCTTTATCTCCAAACCTTGGTTCTCTTCCTAACCAAGTACCTGTACACTCGTATACCCTACTGATCTCTCATTTCTCTTTTTGTCTCTGGAATCTTTCCCTGATTGATGGCATCTCTACTCTCTTACCTCTCATCACTAGTATTCTCTATACCAAAACTATTTTGAGAAACCTATTAGTACATGGATATTTAATGAATGACTCCTATACACTATGTGCCCAATGTATAATTTTTGTAGACATGATATTTTAAGCTGCTACATAGATATCCTTTGTTTTTGCCTTCTTGCTTTGAAAAGAGACATATGAAGCTGTAGTAGCTGCAGTATAACCTTGAAGCCAAAAGCAAACATAGGAATGATGGTAGATTCAAAACATGACAAGAGTCTGCATCCCCCAAGGTGTTTCTGAGTAATAGGACTCACGCCAAATACCTACCAAAACCTGGACATCATTTATGAAAGTAACAGAAGTTCCTATTTAAGTTAATATTAGTGGAAGGTGTGTGATATGTAGCAGAATGTATTCCTATACGATGCATTAAACTTCCTTTCTCCAACATTTCCTTCTACTTCTAAATATGCTCATGTTAACTTTATTTCTCTAATAACAATGATTTCATCATCTAAACGGTAGCAAAAGCTGTTTAACCACTGTGATTTCATTCTTCTCCTTCAACCTAAACAATAGATTTGGTCTTGCCTTGCCTCCAGTCCTACTGTCATTCATAAGATACCAAATGGACAATTTCCATTAGTTTCTAGCTAGTATTGTACCTTCAGTGTTCTCTCGCATCTAAACCATGTTCTTTTCCAGGGATTCTGAAACCATCTATCAAGAAGCAACTATATCATGATCAATGTGTCATCTTTTTTGTTACTGGTAACAAAGCTGCAAAGCTTTTAAATGATTTCCATACTTCATACAGTAAAGAGAATATTAGAGCTATTCTTTAAAATAAAAATTGCTTGGGATCCCTGGGTGGCGCAGTGGTTTGGCACCTGCCTTTGGCCCAGGGCGCGATCCTGGAGATCCGGGATCGAATCCCACGTCGGGCTCCCAGTGCATGGAGCCTGCTTCTCCCTCTGCCTGTGTCTCTGCCTCTCTCTCTCTCTCTCTCTCTCTCTCTCTCTCTATGTGACTATCATAAATAAATAAATAAATAAATAAATAAATAAATAAATAAATAAATAAATAACTTATTTAAAATAAAATAAAAATTGCTTAAGCAAAACTATTAATTTGAGAGCTAGGGTAAACTGTTAAATGTAGTTATCAAATTAGTAAGCATTTTAGTTAAATCCCTTGGGAATTTTTTTTTCCTATGTGGACATCATCTTCCATGTACATCAGGGCAGGGAACAGAAATTGAGGATCATGACATAAAAATACATTTTCTTAGCATGACAAAAAAAGCTTTGAATGAGTCTTTGTTCTATATAAACTTTATGTCCTCTTCCTCCATCACTTTACCCAACCCAAGCATTCTCTCATATTCCCAATGCTTTGAATACCATGCTATCTATACCCGAATTATCCTTTTCCCAACTTGTGAACTCGGGATATTACCTCTTCCAGGAAGCATCCGTTAGATACTACCTCAACCTGAATGAATCCCCCTCATTTGAAAATACTTCTATTATGGTACTCATCATCATATGTTGTAACTACAATAATTATTCCCCAATGTCGCATTTATTTAAAGCATGGTCTATATTTATTTTCAGGTAGCAACTTGTCAATTAAGAACTCTTTGATACAGTAGAAATTGTTTTGTTTTCATTTTTGTGATACTCAGTCATACATGGCCACACGAGAAGATATAGGAAAGGCTCAGGAAAAACAAAGTTGGCTATACCTGCAGGTCCTAGAGATAGGAGCATGCCATGCATGGCCACATAAGAAAGACACCAGGGTAGTCAAGACACAGAAGGGGCAGGATCAAGGGGTGAACCTAAGCCACTATTAGGGTTCCCATAGGAAAGTTGATACAGAGTAAATAGTTCAGGCTTGGCTAGACTCTGATCCATAGGGGTAGTCTCTAGTTGCCTGGTACCCAGCCCTGGGTAATTAAGGCAGAGGGAGGAATAATGCTTCCTTGGTGTACCAGCTAGATAGAGGTATGGCTCTGTATCCATTAGTTTACTTATCAAAGGCATGCTCTAGGCTGAGCCTTTTGCAATCTCCAAGAATTAGCTAGTATCAGGAGGGGCATTCTCTCCCCAACTAGAAAAGCCAAAACATAAAAACTATAATAAGTACAGAAATGACTTATCCCATGCAAATAATTAGAAAAATGAAACTGAGAGTTGGTACTAATTGAGGAGCCTCAATAGAAGGTAAAGGGTTACAGGAAAGAAACGTAGATAGCCCAGGAAAAGTAAATGTTAGCACAGAACTATAAATGTCTCTTAGCAAACTGAAAGCTAAGATGCTTGTAAAAGATGGTGATGCTTTGATATTACATCTTTAGAATCATAGTGGTACCTCACCGGAGCGGTTTCACTAATTCTGCATGTTACAATTGACCCTTGAACACCTGGGTTTGAGCTGTGCAGGTCCAGTTCGGATTTTTTTTCTAATAAACACAATACAGTAGTATAAATATATTTTCCTTGTTTTTTTTTAAGAGAGAGAGCTTGTGTGTGTGCTGGGAGGGGCAGAGGGAGAAGGAGAGAGAATCTTAAGCAAACTCTGTACTCAGCATGGAGTCAGATATGGGCTCAGTCTCAAAACCCTGAAATCATGACCTGAGCCAAAACCAAGAGTTGGATGCCTGACTGTCCAAGCCACCCAGGTACCTCTAATGATTTTCTTAATAAAGTTTTTCATTTCTGTAAGTTGCTTTAAGAATATGGCATATAATACATATATAAAATATGTATTAACTGACTGTTAATGTTATAGATAAGACCTCTGGTCAACAAGAAGCTACTAGTAACTTACAGTTTTGAAAAGCCAAAGTTACATGCAGATTTTTGACTGTATGGAAGGTTGGTACCCCTAATCCTTGCATGGTTCAAGGGTCACCTGTATTGTGGGGAGGCCATTTCTCCTTAGGCTCTCAGTAAATCAGTTATCAGGATTGTGCTATGTCACTAAGAATTTTGAATTCAATGCACTGTTTTTGAACACCTACTATGTGAGAGGCACTGTGCTAAGGATCCCCAAATCTAAATTCTTTTTTTTTATTTTTTTTAATTTTTATTTATTTATGATAGTCACAGAGAGAGAAAGAGAGAGAGGCAGAGACATAGGCAGAGGGAGAAGCAGGCTCCATGCACCGGGAGCCCGATGTGGGATTCGATCCCGGGTCTCCAGGATCGCGCCCTGGGCCAAAGGCAGGTGCCAAACCACTGCGCCACCCAGGGATCCCCCCCGCCAAATCTAAATTCTTATTCTAACTTCCAGATGAGGCATACTGAATGTATATTATTTGCTTAACAAGCATTTATTTAACCATAAAGTTGAATTTAAATAAAAAATAACCATTTCGTAAACACCATATATGTGTGTGTACATATGGGTAGAAGATAGATATTTACTATTGTAAGAAGTATGATAGTAGAAAATAGCAGCCTTTTGAAACTTACAGTCTACATAAGCAAATGTCAGAAAGCTAAACCAAGCACATAAGAAAGGATTATGGTGACAAAAAGCCATGAATGGTCACTGCCAACTGGGATCTAACAGTGTAAATTCATTGAAGGGCACCATCCTGAACTGCGTTAAACAAAATCATGTAATACCTAAGGAGAAGGAGAAAGGCTCCCCCAATTGAGGAAAAGAGGTAGAAATATATTAATGGGGGAAGAGAAGCCAAAGGCCAATTTCACACGTAGCAAGAGACAGACTGAAATTATAAAGTAAAGCAACCAACTAGAGAGTAGGCCAAATTGAAATCTTTGGAAAACTTTTTAAATAGTTTAGAATTTTTTAAATTAAAACTTGTCTTCCCTTCTAGGAGCACCTGGGTGGCTCAGTTGGTTGACTATCCAACTCTTGATTTTAGCTGGTCCTAAGATTGAGCCCCCTTGTGCTCAGTGCAAAGTCTGCTTCTCCTTCTCCCTCTGCTCCTCCTCCTGCTTGTGCTCTCTTTCTCAAATAAATAAATTTTTAAAAAAAGAAAACTTGCCTTCTATTTGTTAGTACTACAATTTTAGCTGTCAATAATGTGAGGCAAGCAAGGTCCAGAGGATGTATTAATTCATGTAATGTTCATAGTAATCCTGTGAGGTATTAAATATTAATACCCTTTTACAGATACGACTCTGGTGCTCTGAAAAAAAAATGAGGAATGCAGGAGTCCATGCAGATATCCTGGTCCTTATGGTGAATGCTCTTAGCCACCCTGCTGTAATATCTCCTTGTTCAAAGTGATTCTTATAAGTATATGACAAAGAATAGAAGTGACAGGCCCTGCAAAGAGAAAGTTATTGCTAGTAGTTCCAGGTCCTTTTAATTGAGCTAGATGTAGATGAAGAAAAGGGATTGAAAATGTAACCAAAGAAAAAAAATTAATAAACTTATCATAACCTTAGATACTTAAAAGGATCTTAGTTTTCACTTACCCCAATATTTAATAAGGCAGGAAATAATGCATATGCAGAATTATGTGTATCAGTCATCTTTTCTTCCCCTGCCATTATAGGCATGTACTCATTTGTAGCCTTTGCTTTTATTTTCTGACACATAAGGAGAAGGAATATATGACAAAGCATATAAAATGCAAGTGATCAGTCAAGGCTTTTAGACAAATATTTTAGTTCCAGAATGTTTATAGCATGTGTTTTGATGTTTCCAAATTACCATATGCTTTTATTATAAACAGGGACTGCTTCATTTGTTGAATAGCAATGATACATTATGTTGACTGTTTCTGACATGGAGTCTGAAACTTAAAAGGGAAGAAGTAACCTCTAAATATTCTCCACCTTGCCTTCCCTGTTTTAGAGATAGAAGCTGTTTGCATTTTACCACTATAGTGCCTTTTTCAAATTTGTTTCAGTTACCATTAGGCAAAATCAAAGAGGTAAATCATTTGTTTCAACCTATGAATATTGACTAGTAAATAAAAAAAAAAGTCCACATTGGTAAATGGGTAGGAAAACTATTGCTACAATCATAAATCCCCCAGTTTTTATCTCACAGTACAAACCATCTTACTTTAAAAGCTTGAAAGCAATTCTTCATGCAACTGAATCCTGGCTGGAGTTGTGTGGGATGATGTGGCAAAGGCTGAAATGAACGATTCCAACATCCCAGAACTGTGTCTGCCTGACAGAGCAATGTATACAAACCCGTTCCTGGCTTTTATTGGGCTGCACCAAGTGTACAATTCTCCAGTGAGCCCAGGAGTCAGAAACTGTCAATTACAAAGAAATGGTTGGCAGACTGAATGAATATTTGTGTGTAATTATCACAGCATCCACCAGCAGCAAAGACTCCGGAATGGTGCACACAAATGTTAGTGTCCTTTCCCTGCATAAAACACCCATTTTTACACTGTGTGATATCATTGCCTAACAGAGGTGATGAGGCAGGATGCAGGCAATTTATTTTGCCAGCCACATGTAACCCAAGACGTTACTCATCACTGAACAGTGACTGCTTTTGCCAAAAGCATTATTTTCAAGTATTTAAGAGTCTCAGCTTTCCTTTGACCATCCTAGAGCTGCCTTCTCCCCTAGCTTTATAATCCTAAAGGTCAATGATCAGAACATGCTTTTAAACCATCATAAGCTCTCAAGCAATGAACCTTTCTAGAGTCCCTTCTCCTCATATATAAAAATGGAGTGGATAGATATTATTCTAACTCAGATATTTTATGATATAGTAGTACCCGTATTTCCTTTCAGTAAAATCTTCAAAGGGGAAGTTCCAAACTTGATGGCTCTGTGAAATGCATTGGGAGTGGTACCAGCAATTTAGATTGTTTGAAAGAGGGGAAGAAGAATCACCATCTTCTCTGCAGAGTGATGGTTTTCTCCTGAACTATGATCATTCAAAAATAATATTTTTTCAGTTTGTCATGGTCAAATACTGTTTTGAAAATCTAAAAAAGGTCTGTATCTTCTTGTCAAAAAAAAAGTATAACATGTTCATGTGTATATATACACCTACCCATGATGACTTCATGGGCATATGATCTGTGCAGTCATACAGTCTGTTGCTCAGAAAAGTCTCACAGTTATTTTAGTACCTGGTGTCACTATCTTGAATTCTTTATACTTCTACTTTTGAACTTGTGTTTTGGAAGAACAATGGGATAATACAACATGAGCAGAGGAGAATGGGAAGTAGGTATATTCCCTGTGCTTGCCATTCTATTTGCATATAGAATTTACAATGCCTGGGGACCACAGAATGTCAGTAGACCCACAATGTGTGGGGATACAGGAAGATTCAAAGCAAGGACAAGGCAAATGTGTATGTCTATTACAGATGAGCAGGGGCACCAAGAGGCCAGGCTTTCACATTAAAACAGAACTTGGGGATCCCTGGGTGGCGCAGCGGTTTAGCGCCTGCCTTTGTCCCAGGGCGCGATCCTGGAGACCCAGGATCGAATCCCACATCGGGCTCCTGGTGCATGGAGCCTGCTTCTCCCTCTGCCTATGTCTCTGCCCTCTCTCTCTCTCTCTCTCTCTCTCTCTCTCTCTCTCTCTCATAAATAAATAAATAAATACATACATACATACATGCATACATACATACATACAGAACTTGTTCCAAACACAGAAAGGTGACAGTGGTGTTTTAAGAAACACAAATAGCCAAAGAATCCTATTGTATCCTTTCTTTCTGCTACTTTCCTGTCTTAGCCTACACTGAAAATGATGATATAGGAAGAAAAGATAGAACTATAGTCTTTTTTTTTTCCATTAAATCCTTCCTGACATATCAGATAGACATAGGTAGTGAGTGTGGATGAAGCAAATTTGTACCAACAAGTGAAGTAAAAACAGTTGTGTTAGTTTTGCGCAGTATTTCTGCTATTCTGGTGAGAACAAAATGTACAAACTACAAAATAAGAAATGTGCAACTTTGGTGATTCTGCATATAGGTTAAATGCTTTAATATTTGCATTTAAAATCTGCATTGCACAATATACAGATGACCCTTGAACAGTGTGGGAGGTAGGCATGCTAACTACACCTCCATATGCACACAGTAAAAAAAAAAAAATCCACATTTAACTTTTAACTCATTAAAAACCTAACTACTAATAGCCTACTGTTGACCAGAAGCCTTACTATAACATAATCAATCAATAACACATAAACATACAAAATATTTATTAAATACTGTATTCTTACAATAAAGTAAGCTATAGAAAAGAAAATATTAAGAAAAACATAAAAGAGAAATCTCAAAGATGATAGAGTCGGAGGATCATGAACTCATCTCCTCCCATGGACACATGAAGGAAACAACTACATGTGTCACAACTCACTCTGAAAAAGGTTTGAAGACCAGCCGAACAGATCTTCTACAGCTAGTCATAGAGAAAAGGCCAAATCAGAAAAGATAAGGGCAGAGTTGTGACTGGGAATCAACCCCCCAACATGAAAACCCACACATGGAAGGGATATCATAAACAAGAAGGAGTGAGGGGATCAGGCCCTACATCTGTCATCCCCTAAAATCTCTAGCTCTGGGGACCCACATTGGAAAGGCAAGTCCCCATTATGTCTAGCTTTGAAAATCATCAGGGTCTAACTCTGGGAGAGCTACAGGGCTAAAGGAAACGGAGTCTCCATGCTTAAAGAGCCAGCATGTGGAATAACTTGGCCTAAGACACAGCACAAAAGCAGTAATTTGTAAAGTCCCTGGGACATACATGAAGGAGATATATTAAGTAATTGAGGGCATGTGCTGTAGGGGCAGGATCTGTAGGAGCTTTCTCTGGGAACAAAAGTGTTGATGGGTGTCTTTTGTCTTGCCCTCTCCCAGCCTAGGTAGGCAGGCCCTTTCAGGAGCCAGTGCTGACATTCTCCATCTTCCTTGCTACCAACATGAGCGTTTTCCTAGCATTCCCACCTGGTGCAACCCACTTGCCCCAGCAGATACCACTCCAAAGCATCTCCTACACGATACTTAGAGAGTATGGGAGCAAACCTTGCCCATCAGTGCACTCAGAGTTAGTGTAATTGGGTCTTACAGTCAGCTGCACAGAAAGCAGGCCCTGCACATCACTATACCTCCTGTAGTCACAGCTCAGCCACAAAAGAAGGACACACACAGCTGCAGAGAGGACACAAGAGAGTACCTAGTTCTGGTAACCAGAGGTGATTATGTGATAGGGCACCAAAAGAAGCCTTTTACACAAGGCCAGTGCTTTTAAGATCAGAAGATAGAGCTGACCTACCTAATAAGAAAACAAACACAGAGGGTTAGACAAAATGAGGACACGGAGGAGTGTGTCCCAAATTTTGAAAAAAAAGGCTACATGAAACAGAAGTAAGCAATCACTGATAAAGAGGTCAAAGTAATGGTCATAAAAATAGTCAAGACTTGGGAGGGTACAGAAGAATGACTCAATGATTGAGAAGAAAAAGGTAATAGAAAGCAACCCAGCTGAACAGCAAAAAGAAAAAGAATAGTAACAAATGAGGATAGATTCAGCAACTCCCACAACATTATCAAGTATAATATTCACATTATAGGGATCCCAAAAGGAGAACAGAGAGACAAAAGGACAGAAAACTTATCTGAAATAGCTGAAAATTTCTCTAAACTAGAGAAGAAACCTATACACACACAGCCCCAACAAAATGAACCCAAGGAGGCCAGCAATGAGACATATAATAATTAACAAAAATAAAATAAAGTCTTAAATGCAGCAAGATAAAAGCAAATAGTTACATATAAGGAAAACCCCAGAAGCCTGTCAGCTAAATTTTCAGCAAAATTTTATATGCCAGAAGAGAGTGGGACATGATAGATTTAAAATCTTGAAAGGAAAAAACCTACAACCAAGAATACTCTGCCCAGAAGGTTTCTTATTCAGAATTAAAGGACACAAAGTATTACCCAAAGAAAATTTAAAGGAGTCCATCACCACTAAACCAGCTTTACAAGAAATATTAAAGAGAATCCTTTAAGGGGGGGGGCCATAAGTAGAAGAAACTTAGGAAAGAAAGAAATTACTAAAAACAAACAAACAAACAAAAAAACAACCTAACTAAATATACAGTAAGGGTAGTAGATCAATGACTGACAAAGCTAGTAAGAAGTTTAAAATAGGAGCATCAATTATATATACAAAAATTAGTCAAGGAATACACAAAAAGGTATAAAATATGACATAAAATGGAGGAGAGAATAAAAATGTGCTTTTAGAATACGTTTAAACTTAATGATCATCAATTCTATGTAGACTGCTATACACTTAGGGTATTATATATGAACTCTACAGTAAGCATAAACCAGAAACCTATAATAGATACACAAAAATTTTTAAAAAGATCCAAGTATTCAATAAAGAAAGCCAGCAAACCATAACACAAGACAGCAAGACAAGAAGAAAGGTACAGAGTAGAACTACAAAAACAAGCAGCAAACAACACAATCGCAATAAATATATACCTATCAATAATTACTTTAAATGTAAATTGTCTAAATGCTCCAATCAAAAGACAATAGGGTGATTAATTGGATTTAAAAAAAACAAAAACCATTTATATGCTGCCCACGGGAGATTTTTCAGACCTAAAGACACTTACAGACTGAAAGTGAAGGGATGGAAATATTTATTTAATGCAATGGAAGAAAAAGAAATACATAAAACCAATTGGAGTAGAAATAATCATGTATCCAGTAAAATAGATTCTAAAGCAATGCCTCTAAAAAGAGACCAAAAAGGTCATTACATAATGATAAAGGGTTTAATCCAACAAGAAGATATAACAATTGTAATTATATATGCACCCAACATTGAAGCACCTAAATACATAAAGCAAATATTAACAGACTTAAAGGGAGAAATTGATAGTAACACTACAATAGTAGGGGACTTTAATACCCCACTTACATCAGTGGATGAATCATTAAGACAGGAAACCAATAAGAAAATAGCAGCTTTGAGCCACACATTCTTTTCAAAGGCACAAGGAACATTCTCTAGGATAGGTCAGTAATTTTAAGAAGACTGTAATTACATCAGATATCTTTTCCAACCCCAATGGTATAAAACTAGAAATCAACTGAAGAAAAAAACTGGAGGAAACACAAACATGTGGTGGCTAAATGACATGTTACTAAATAAGCAATGGGTCAATGAAAAAATCAAAGAGGAAATCAAAAACTACACAGAGACAAATAAAAACAAAAATAGGGATCCCTGGGTGGCGTAGCGGTTTGGCGCCTGCCTTTGGCCCAGGGCGCGATCCTGGAGACCCGGGATCGAATCCCACGTCGGGCTCCCGGTGCATGGAGTCTGCTTCTCCCTCTGCCTGTGTCTCTGCCTCTCTCTCTCTATGACTATCATAAATTAATTAAAAAAATAAAATAAATAAAATAAAAAATAAAAACAAAAATACCACAGTTCAGAATCTTTGGGACATAGCAAAAGCAGTTCTAAGAAGGAAGTTTACAGTAATATGGGCCTATCTCAAGACAAAAGAATATCAAACAATTTACCTTTATATCTAAAGAAGCAAGAAAAAAGCAAGCCCAAAGTTAGTTGAAGAAAAAAGAAATAATAAAAGCAAGAGAGGACAAGAAGAAATGGATAAGTTTCCAGAAACATACAGTCTTCCAAAACTGAAATAGGGAGAAATACAAAAATCTGAACAGACCAATACTACTAATGAAGTTGAATTGGTAATTTAAAAATTCCCAGCAAATAGAAATCCAGGACCAGATGCATCACAGGTGAATTCTACCAAACTGTTAAAGATTCAATACCTATCTTTCTTAAACTATTTCAAAATGAAGGAATGCTTCCAAATTCATTCTATGAGGCTAGCATTACTCTGATAACAAAATCAACAATATAACAAAAAAGAAAAGAAAAAAGTATAGACCAATATCCCTGATGAACATAAATGCAAATGTCCTCAGTAAAATATAAGCAAACCAAATTCAACAATACATTAGAAGGATCATTCACCACAAACAAGTGGGATTTATTCCATAGTTGCAAGGACAGTTCAATGTACATAAATCAATCAACATGATACACCACATTAACAAAATAAGGATAAAAACTATATGATCATCTAATAGATGCAGAAAAGACACTTGATAAATTCAACATACATTCATGATTAAAACACTCAGCAAAATGAGTTTAGAAAGAACATATCTAAACATAATAAAGGCCATATATTACAAATTGGCAAATACCAATAATGAAAAGCTGTAAGCTTTTCCCCTATGATCAGGAACAAAAATATCTACTCTTACCATTTTTATTCAGCATAGTATTGAAAAGCCTACCCATGGAAATCAGGTAAGAAAAAGAAATTAAAGATATCCAAATTGGTAAGGAAGAAGTAAAACCATCACTATTTTCAAGTGACAAGGGAATATACATAGAAAATCATCGACTCCACCAAAAAAAAAAACTAGAATAAATGAATTTAGTAATGTTGCAAGATACAAAAATATACAGAAATCTGTTGCATTGCATTCCAATACTCTAATAATAAAATAGCAGAAAGAGAAATTAAAATGATCTCATTTATAATCGCATGAAAAAGACTAAAATACCTAGTAATAAATTTAACCAAAGAAGTTAAAGACCTGTATTCTCAAAATAAAAAATACTGATAAATAAATTGAAGACAACACAAGTGGAAAGATATACCATGCTCATGGAGTGGAAAAATTAAAATGTCCCTACTACTACCCAAAGCAATCTACAGATTAATCAATCCCTATCAATACACCAATATCATTTTTACAGAAATAGAACTAAAAAAGCCCAAAATTTGTATGGAACCACGAAAGACCCCAAATAGCCAAAGCAATCTTGAGAAAGAACCAAGCTGGAGATACCACAATCCTCAATTTCAAACTATACTACAAAACTACACTAATCAAAACTATGTGGTACTGGCACAAAACCAGGCACATAAACCAACAGAGTAGATTTGAGAGCTCAGAAGTAAACCAATTTTTATATGGTCAACTCATCTATAATAAAAGAAGCAAAAATACACTGTGAGAAAAAGATAGTCTCTTAAATGCTTATAGGAAAACTGGACCACTTTTTTATATTTTATGCAAAAATAAACTCAAAATGGATTAAAGACCTAAATGTAAGATCTGAAACCATAAAACTGCTAGAAGAAAAACATAGGCAATCATCTTTTGGACATCAACTTTAGCAATATTTTTATGGATCTGTATTCTCAGGCAAAGGAAAAAAAAGCAAAGACAAACAATTGGGATTACATCAAACTGAAAAGCTTTTGCACAGTAAAGGAAACCATCAACCAAATGACAAGGCAACCTACTGAGAGAGAAGATATTTGCAAATCCTATATCTAATAAGGAGTTAATATTCAAAATATGTAAAGAACTTATTATTAATCATTTTGGTGGGGTTGTATAATAGTCTGATTTTAAAATGAGCAGAGCAGGGTATGTGGGTGGCTCAGTTGGTTAATCATCTGACTCTTGCTTCAGCTCCAATCACAATCTCAGGATTGTGGGATGGAGCCCCACATCAGGCTCTCTCTCTCTCTGCTCCTATCACTACCTCACCCCCCCCCTCTGAAAAAAAGGAAAATGAGCATAGGACCTGAATAGGCATTTTTCCAAGGAAGACATACAGATGGCCAACAGACACATAAAAAAGTGCTCATCATCACTAATCATTAGAGAGATGCAAATCAACAATGAGCTATCACCTCACACCAGTCATAATAACCAGTATAAAGATGAGAGATAACAACTTGGTAAGGATGGGGAGAAAAGGGAACCCTAGTGCACTGTTGGTAGGAATATAAATTGGTACAACCACTATGGACAACAGTATGGAGATACCTCAAAAAACTAAAAACAGAAATACCATATGATCTAATAATTACACTTCTGGGTATTTATCTGAGAAAAACAAAAACACTAATTTGAAAAGATACATGTACCATATGCTTATGAAACATTTTTTTTTTACAATCACCAAGATATGGAAGCAACCTAAGGGTTCGTTAAAAGAACATGGGAGATATATATATATATATATATATTATATATATATATAATATATATATATATATAACCCAGTTATAAAAAAGAACAAGGTCTTGCCATTTGCAACAATAAGAATGGGCCTAGAGGACATTGTGCTAAGTGAAATAAGTCAGACAAAGACAAATAATCTGATTTCACTCCTATGTAGAATCTAAAAAGCAAATGAACAAATAAGAAAAACAGAGAACAAACTAGCAGTTGCCAGTGGTGAGGTGGATAAGGCAATAGGCAAAATAGATGAGAGGGATTAAGAGGTACAAATTTCCAATTATAAAATAAATAAGTCAGGGGGTTGAAAAGTACTGCATAGTCAATAATATTGTAATAACTTTATGTGGTGACAGATGGTAACTGCATTTACCATGGTAAACAATTCATGACACAAATAATTGTTAAATAACTATGTTGTACAATTTAAACTAACATGTCAACTATACTTCAAAAATATAAACAAAAGTCATAAAATATATGTATATAGTACTGTATTGTATTTGTTGAAAAAAAAATCTGTGTATAAGTGAACCCACGCAGTTCAAACCTGTGTTCGTTCATGTGTTAACTATAAAGATGAATGATAAAAATACATGCTAATAATATTTTAGGCTTCTCCCAGTTTTTGTTTAAATTCCAGTTAGTTAACATACAGTGTAATATTAGTTTCAGGTGTACAGTTTACTGATTCATATGCCAATCAATAATCTAAAATTATTTCATTTTTCTTTCCTTAGAAAAATGGCAAGTCAAAGACAAACCATGGGAGAAAGGAAAAAATTGTATATTTTAGTACTAAAGATACTACAGCTTCTAAAAATGGCACCTTTTTCCAAAAACACTTTTGAACAAAGGTCCCAACATTTTCATTTTGCACAGAAACTCAAAATTTTGTATCCAGCCCTGCTCTTATAAATATATTTTCCATACCATTCCAAGAGATTCTGAAATCCTTATAAGGTAGGAAGAAGAGGGCATATTGATACATATGTAATGGTATTAGTTTGCTTGGGCTGCTATAACAAATACTCTGCACCAGGAAACACCTAGACAGAGTGATTGCTAATGTCAAAATGCAAAGATTTTGTTACTGACTTAACTCCTTTCTCAAATTGTCTTAACCTCCTCTCCATCTGAAGCGTCTCTTAAAGTATCCAATGACATAAGATAACCCTCACTCTTTAAAAAAAAATATATATGATCTAACATTACCAGTAACCAAGACAAAATGAATTGAAAGACTTCTTTGCTAATAAACCGAGATTGCTCTTTAATTATCCAGAGCTCTCAAAACAATAATTGTCTATGCTTCAGTGTTCTACATTGTTTTTTAATGAATACACATCAAGAAAACATTATATGTATCTGGTTGATTCCATAAAGTAAATTCCATTAATGTTCCTAAATACTTCTTGGTCCTTATCTAAAATTAATCTCTAATAGAATTTGGAGCTTTTTAATTATCTCTGTTCTCAGAAACCTGTAAAGTTCTCATCAATCATGTTCCCAGAAATTGACCAAAGAAGAAAGCGTGGGCTGCAATTCTGAGAAGCACACATAGCAGGCAGGGTGGCCCAATCTTTTCTCACCACCCCCTAGCCACTAATTTCTGAATACCAGAAGTACAGCTAGGGAAGGTAAAGAAACTAATTGACTCTTGATGCTCACAAGATCCAACACATTTAAATTTGTTTTAATACCTTTTCATATATGGGTGGTATATATTTTGTACCCAAGCCCACCTGTTTCAGTGAGATGTGAAAAAACATCAGAAAGCTTAGGTTTCTGTACAATCTCTAATATTAAGTCCATAGCCCATTTTAGATTACCCATCCCTCCATTCGCACAGATAAGGAACCCTAGCCTCACAGCCCTCTTTACCAGAGGCCAAGAACAGATGAGGCCTGTTTTGAGTACCAAGTTTGTTTCTTCCCAGCTCATAGAATTTTTCTCAAGCCACTCACATCCTCCTATAAAAACCAAGGGTCATTCCAACCTCAAAACACTAAACAACCTACTTCCAACAGCAGTAACAGTGAATAGTTGTTGACTCTATTCCAAGTACAAACTCTACCTGCATGACATGTGGAGTCCTGCTCCCTTGGACAGTAGATATGTGACTAACAAACTTTTTGAACTTATCTGTCCATTGTCAGTGTCACGTGTTGGGCCATCCCCACAGCCAGAGTGTGGGAATCCTTCTTTCACTGGAGGATAAAGATGAGGAGATTAAAACTCAGTGACAGGGCTGGATCTGTCTACCACAGATACTCAAAAGGTTCAATTTAATAGAACAAATTTTTACCACTGGCTGATGAGAATATTTTTTGAAAGTGTCCCAGAAAATTGAACTCTCCAATCTGAGTGTTGGAGCAGGTGGCATGGATCAGTTGGAGGCAAACCTTCTCCCAGTGAAATAATACATTACATTAAAATTAGGTGGGGCCAAAATTTCACTTTTGAGAGATTTTGAATAGCCAGTTGGCCATATATGTCTCTCCCAAGTTTTAACCCGTGATTATAAAAATAATTCATAATCTGCAAACAAAGATGAACAAATACCAGGAAACCTCTATATTGAAAAAATATACAGCAAATAATTTAAAACTAAAACACCATTTAAAATGCACAGGCACACTTCCTACAAAATGTTTTGAAGAACTCTTTTGTTCTTTTAATTCATCAAAGAGGAACATATCGTGCAGAATTTCTTTTGTTTCCCCATCTATTTGCCATGGCTCATGGCTGCTTGAAATTGATATATTTAAGTGCCACCAGCAAGGCCTGAATGAGAAAGGCTTTGCAATTCAGCCTCTGTGATCTTTTATATAAATATTGCTTTCAGTTGGACAGTGGAAAAGCCCAGGGTAGCACTATAATGCCAACCTGACAGACACTTTACAACCTCTGCCAATATGATACTATATCAGAATCTTGCTTAAGCATGAAAGAAGAATGTTTCAGAAATCATTTAAAATGATAAAGTAGTCCCCAAAGAGATTTAGAGTTGATTTTTTCAGCTATTAAGTATTTCTTCATATTTTCCATTATCCCTACCAAAGATAAGAACCCAGAGAAGGGACCATTCTCCACTGAAGTACTCTGATTCCTCTAGGATGGCAGTGCTGCGGCTTGGGCTCTGGCCTGTTTAACCCTGCTCACTGGATCAGGAACTACCACCTTGTTACAAGGTACAAGAACTTTCACAAATTTCCCTAAGTCTGTGCCTCAGCTTCCTAAATTTTAAACAGGAATGGGCTCAAAAGCTCAGTGTTGTATGAGTAATGAATCAGTAAATATATACTAAGCCCTTACAATGAACTGAATTGCTGAATGCTCAATGAATGTTAGCCATTTTTTCATTACTGTCATTTTAGATTGGCTTAATTTCCCTTTTAAACTAGAGTAGAGTATCTGGGCCATTTTTGGCTTAGAATAGAATAAAATGGTCCACTTACTGTTGAAAAGGGCCTTGAAGATGAGAAAATTCAATCCTTCCTCTCTTCCCTTTCTGGTTTGAGGAAACTGAAATACAAATGGTGTAATTTCCCCAAAGTCATGGTAGGCACAAAAATAGAACTCAGGACTCTGGATTCCCCAAATTTTAAGAATAGAAATTCCCGTTTACAAAGAACTATCAGGAGGCTTTATTTGGTTGTCTATTCAGAAATTAGCCATATGCAAACTCCATCTTAGAAGAAATCTCAAGCTCACATTTTTTTCCCTAACTTTGGTTTTCCTTATATTCAGATGGATTCTAATTTTCAGAATTGTTTTAATGAAAACAACTGAGATGGGCAGCCTCAGTCGCCCAGAGGTTTAGCGCCTTCAGCCCAGGGTGTCATCCTAGAGATCCAGGATCGAGTCCCATGTCGGGCTCCCTGCACGGAGCCTGCTTCTCCCTCTGCCTGTGTCCGTGTCTCTCTGTCTCTCTCTCTCTCTCATAACTAAATAAAATCTTTAAGAAAAGAAAACATCTGAGTTGTACATACCGTGATTGCTTTAAGTTTCTATACCAACTCCAGTGGCCAGTTAAGCAAAATCAGAGCACCATGTTAAATATGAAAAGTCTTCTAAAACTAACTTATAAAACTCTCTTAACTGTACAGGTTAGCACTTACTATATATTTGTCAAATCTCACACTAGGATCTATTTTTTTTTTCCAAAAAATAAAACTTCCTATTATTTAGAACTCAGAATATGAATAACCACAACCATATAATAAATTTCTTTAAAAAGTTCAATATAAAAGACCAGACCTAAGTACTAACCACAACATTTTAGTTTATAACAGAGTTAAAGATTGAGTATTTAACAATACTAAACTGATTTTACAATTTGAGGCCAAGAGCAAAATTGGTATTCAGAGCCTCACACTATTAAATCAGTATCCTCAAAAAATCTAAAATTTCCCCATTTTTCTCAAGCTAAAGTATGTTTATCCTGTCAAGATATCAATCTAAGCCCTGATGCATAAGTCCTGAGTTAGCCTTAGTCAGGATAATTACTTGCTACACATGCTTTTTTAAAAGAACATGAGGCAATAAGATCGGATGATATACTCCTTGATTTACTCATCCAGAGAATGAAATAATACAATTACTCAACTCATTGGTTTTCTATAATGAGGTAATACCTGTTAAGAGATTAAAACAGTGCCTTGCACATAAGTAACATTCAAATATTAGTGAATATTAGAATTATTATTGTCCTGAGAGTATCTCAGAAGTACATCTAAAACAGCAGAGCAAATATTAATATTCCTGATAGATGTGGCTCCACTAAAGAGCATTATCTTGGTTCAAATTGTTACTGCCAGGGGCTCTCTAACTTATATTGCTGAGCCTTAGAGAGAAAATTACCTAAGAAGTTGATCTTTGTCTGGGAAGACTAAATTTTTGTTCTGGGGAGTCATGACAAGAAGTTCCCAATCTAAAGCCTTGCTCGAAGAAATTCATTGACAATATTGAATCTAATTTAGATCTAGTTGAGATAATTTATAGGTGATTTTTCTACTTTCTACATCTATACTATAAAGTTGGAATTTCCATATTCATTTATACTTGGGTCCTAGAAAACCATTTCAGATTGGAATCAGAAGCAAAGTAGTTTGTGCTCCTGTGCTACTTTTGCAGAAGAGATGTAGAGAGGGAAGAAAAGGGATGCACTGACATGTAGAGGGATGGAAATGAAAATTGTCTGCATTCTTATATGTGCTAGTTTCAATTTTGAAAGATACAAGTTTGAGCCAAAAGGATTATGTTACAATACAGAGGATGCCACAGCAATGTGATTCTATGTTCTTTTGGCTGAAATATAATTTTGTGTTTAGCCTCTTTGGTTTTAAATACTTGACATCAAGTGGGTCATGACATTTACTTCACAAACATTTATTTACCAATTCTAAGTTCAATTACTTGGCTGTGTTGGTGAAAGAAAGGTGGGAAAATTGTGGTCTTTGTTCTCACGTATTATGTGGCACTCGTCATTTATTGTAAGTACAAAGTGCTATGAGTTTAAAAGAAGAGACTACTTCTGTAAAAACCTCTGCAAAAAGGGTGACCATGTTGGAAGTTAAATTATTTTGCAACTTCGTATTACAACCAAGTAAATACTGCATGACTCAGTGTTAAAAGGTATTTCCCATGTGCCCTATTTAAATGACATCACGGAATCCTTTTAACAAAGTTTCAAAAGTCTCACATTTTCTCAAGTCCTCTACATCTGTAATAAGTGGATCTGAAATCTCCACAGATTTTTGTGCACATAATGAATTTTGATAATATGGTAAAGGTCAGAAATTCAAATAAGGTGATCAGGATGCTCATTAAATTCCGAACAGAATGAAATATCATGCTATTTAATATCTTTTTTCTCTTCTGTATGCTCTTTCCTTAATTTTCAAAGCAAACAATTAATCCATTGCTTTGCAGTAACATGTTTTGATTAATAAGGATTTTATAACTAATAAGAAAATCCAATACTTCACTGCATCATCTAACTGGATAGTCAACAGAGAAGAATGAGATTTAGCTTGAAACTTTTCATATAGTGGAAACTCATCCTTTTATTTCTCTGCAGGATATTTCCTAAGTAAATACATTAATTTCAGAGGATTAAATAATATTAATTTTAAAAGAAAGCCCCTGGAAGCACACCTATCTCATTTTGTAAAACATTGAGGTCATCTTAACATGGGAAAACAGAAATGTGTCCTTAACCTCTGAAAAAAATAGTATTAAAATGACATCTTGAGAATATAGTTATTAGGGAGAAAATTGTTCCCGGTATTGAAAGGTATTCACTTGTTCAGTACAGTGTCACAGATTTAACACCTATATAACCTTTGAAGAAGGAAATTATAATGGAGATACTAAGAAAAACTTAATTTAAACAGTATTATCTGTGTCTCTTCCTCTCTCTCCAAAAGAGGATTATACCTTTAAGAATTCTTTCCTTTTGCGTTCTATATACCTGTTCTTTGTAACATATTTTGAACTGACACAACACCAGTAAGATTAGTGGTAGTCCAAGTCCCTCAAACCTTGACAAGATATATAGAAAAGCCAGGCACTGTCTTTTATTTATTACTATTATTATTATTATTATTATTATTATTAAACTTGTTAATTCTTGATTCACATTCAAGAAGGTAACATAAAGGGGGCAGCCTGGGTAGCTCAGTGGTTTAGCACTGCCTTCAGCCCAGGGTGTGATGCTGGAGACCCGGGATGGTGACCCGGGATGGAGTCCCACATTGGGCTCCCTGCATGGAGCCTGCTTCTCCCTCTGCCTGTGTCTCTCATGAATAAATAAATAAAACCTTTTTTTAAAAAAAAAAAAGATAATATAAAGAACATAAGGAAGATGGGATTGATGGAAGGACTCACAAACTCACAACTGACATAGAGAAAGAAGAGTCACATGTGCTTGAAAAAATATTTTTTATGATTTGTTTGGTCTTCAGTCCCAGTAGAAAAGAAAAATCAGTAGGAAGTCATATGAGCCTTGTCTCTAATAACTCTGAGTTCTAAGTCCTGGGTTCTAGACAACTGGACCTCACTGTCACTTGTCCCCCTTCGAACCTTGCCCATCTCTGTGTTTTTCTTCAAGTCCTCTCTTCCTAGAGGACCCCATATCCTATTTACTACAGCTTTCAAGGACTTGAGTGTCCATTCTACCTCCTAAGAGATGTGTCCCATCACACCTGCTGGAAGTAAGCTTTCCTCCCAGGAGCTCTCAGAGCCATTAACTCTAGCCCCCAAACTGTCACATGTTTACCTTCCAAGGAAAAGTCTTTTATTTCTGAATGTACCATCTTGTTACTCCCTTTCTTTGAAAATCTCTATTGCTTAAGCAACATTTCCTTATGGGGAAGTGGGGTGCTGGAGAGAGGTCCTGAGCTTCTGAGTGTTGGTGGGATTGTATACATTTAGTAAGGAAGGGGGAATGGAATTCCAAGTGAAGGATTCAAGCTCTAACAAGAGCTTTGACCTAAATGTGGGCAGGGCTTGCACGGGGTAAAATGAATATCCAAGACTAATTGTGGAGGGCGATTCACGGAGGGCACTGTCCTCACTCTTGCTCAGATGACAATGTTACTGATACACACAATCTTATATACAATGTACACAATGCCCATAATGGAAACACTTTTAAAAGAAAATATGATGAAATGAAATTACAGAATGACAACTACAAACCTATGTCTACAAAATATGAATCTACCCAGCTAGACTCATCCTTTTCTCGACATTTCCTGTTTGCTATTTGCTCATTGATCTTGTTATGTGCTAAAGCAGACTCCAAAGGTTTGTGGAGAAGGGATGGGATATGGAAGGGAAAAAAATCAATTTGAGGAAAGTTTATTTCTTAACTTTATTGACTTCTGAAAATTTTAGGAAGGTTCCTCTTTTCCCTAATTTAGGACCTGGGTTGAAAATCAGTGATTTGGGTCAATAGTAGAAAGTGATATTATATAGGTAGGGAGAGGTCAGCTTAGTCCAGATCTGGACACATATTTAGTAAGTCAAGTATTCACTGCTTCTCCCCTGCCTTAAGTCTCAGCAGAATTTAATGTGCCCGAACACCGAATTCAGATACACTGCTTTAAAATATATATTTCCCCCATTCTTCCCTGAACCATTTTTTTCTTGCCTAGTTGATTGGTGTAACTGTGTAAGCATTTGGCATTCCAGCTGAATGAGAACGAGATGAAATGGCACTTCTCCCAGCCCTCTTATTTCACAACATAGAAGTAAAACTGGCAATGCAGAGAATGTCATAATTCAGATGTGTCAGTGCTGAGATGTTCAAAAGTGGTTGGGAGCAGGAATATCACAGACCATTCTGAACCAGAGCTAAGAATAGGGATACTTACTGCTGTCCAGAGTGACATCTACTGGTACCATCAAGTTCAAGGCATAACTGTAAAAACATTTCTCCCCTTTGCCTTCAATGTAAGCAGACAACTGGTTTGCAAAAATAGGCAGGAGACTGCAAAGCCAGCCAATCATAGAAATCTATGTGGGCCCAGAGCTTCAGCAGAGTCCTCGGCCTCTGGAAGGTTAAAAAAGAAAAAAAAAGGCATAGAACAGGTGAAATGGAGAGAAATGGGAATAACATTTTATCTTTTTGAAGAGAGAAAATGCTTTCCCAATCCAAAGTGTAGAGTTAGCAACTTCTTAATGTTACCAAGAATGGAGCCAATTTTCCCATTAAAAAGAGGTGACAGTGTTCAAATACTTAAACAAATTAGACCAATTCAAGTGCACAACTACATACCAACTTACACAGCAAGAGGCTTGGAGCTGACTGCTAAGCGATCTGTGGCACTGTTTCAACATTGAGTCTACTTTAAAAACAAATAATTAAGCAATTATCCAGAAAATCACCTCTAAATACTTCCTTTTACAGTGATATTAAGTGGATATAACTCAAGCAATAATAACCACATACATGTCACGTATTAGATAGGCTGAGGAAGAATAGAAGTACGGGGTGAGACCTTGCCTCTTAACAACTGATGGTCTTCTTGCGCTCAATCACACTCAGACACCAACACGTAACCAACACCAGGCAATGAATGTTCAGTATCAAGTGAGAGGCCCTCTGCTCTCCTCTCTTTTTTTTTTTAATGATTTTTTTAAAGATTTTATTTATTCATTCTATAGTCTTTCTTTTCTCAGGTCCCTCCATCCCCCACAAAATCATCAAATATGAATGCTTATTAGTAGAGAAGATTTTTACTCTTCATCTTATAAATACCATGTTTTTCCTTTCACAGTCTAACTTCTTCGTCCTCCTCCTTGTCTGGTATGAATCCCTCAGCTCGTTACAACATGGTTCTGACTCCACCATCCTACTAAAACACACACTCTTGCGAAGGTAGGAAATGACTAAGCAGCACTCATCCAAAGGACATTTCTCATCTTAAGTCTTCCTTCTTGCTTGCGTTTCTGTTTGGTTCTGCTTTCCAGATTGCTAGTACTCTTGATTTCATTTCTTCATTCCTAAATTCTCTTTTTAGTCTCACAAAGCCCCTCAATAAGCATCTGTATGAGAGATCATGTTAGACACTAGGCACACAAAGGTGAACAAGATACATTCCCTACCACTGATTCCTCTTCCTCAAATCATCTGTTGAATACTTGTGGTCCGTGGGTTGTTCCTGTCCCCAGACCCCCTCTTACACAATAGAGTCTCTATGAAAAGAGCTTATCCAGTATCATTGGCTACAGCCTCTACCTGAATGACTCTTACATCATGGTCTCCAGGCTTCCCCTCTGTTGATCTCCAATCCTTGTTTCCAACTACCAACTAAGCATCTCTATCTGAGTATCTCACAGGCATACAAAAGCCAGTATTCTTTGTCTTCTTCCCCAAAACCTGCTATAATGCTTACCTTATAAACTTCAGTTCTTTTTTTTATAATCTCTCATATCTAACTGAATAGTATGACCCACTAATTCTATTAAAAATGGTTTGGGTGTTAAGGTTTAAGCCAAAAATTTAAATCTAATTGCCTCCAATCAGTTCTCTTTCTTTCCAGTGTCTCATTGTCATAATCATCTTAAAAACTTCCACCAGGATTTCTTTTCAGAAACACAAAACTGATCACAGCACTCTTCCACAGTAACTGTTCCCATCACTCCCTCTTTATAGCACAGAACAAATTTAAAATTCATTGGAAAATTGTTCTACATTCTTCCATCATCTCCCAACTCATCTACCTATCCAGCCTCATCTTTCATTACTCCTTCAGAACTCCCTTAATTGCAAACATGCTGAACTTTTACTATTCCCCAAATATAAGTGCTTATCCACACATGGATGCTTCTGAACGGGATTTTCTGCACAGCCCTTTTCAGAAGCAGGTCACTAAGGCTATTTGAAAAACTCCAACTTCAGTCTAGGAAACTTGGCCTTGAATAAAGTACTAGAGAGGTAGTGCATAGATAATAAAGTTGAAGCACCAACTTCAAGGTGTGAAAAGCCACCTAGTTCACTTCTCCAAGTAATTTTTCCAGATGACAAAAACTCTTAAGAAGTCAGGGTCATAGCAAGCCAATCTGATGCATTTAGCCAGAATAATGAGAGATGGAGAACGTACCATAGAAAAAATATCAACCAGTTCTACTTGTGATTGCCATGTTGAACTGGTCTTTGAGGCCAAAGAATCAAATCTGGTTCTGAAAAGACCTTATGACAGACATTAAATCAAATTTAATAATCTACAAGAAGAAAGCCTCTCTATGCTGTTGCTATATTCTCCATCTCTATTTAAATTAATTTAATAAGTAAGTTCCTAAAAGAGATTAACAATGTGATGAGGGCATTTCTCTCTTCTAATAACTCATAAGATGAAAAAACATTTCACTTAAATGCCTAGAACATTTTTGTTTGAACAGCACAGGTTTAGTGAAATGGACCCATTCATAGTTTGGGGTTCTCCAAGAAATATTACTGGGCACTTACTATGTACCATGCACAACGTTTGTTCTAGGGACTGGACAAGTACTCATTTAATGTTAATAATATTGCTATCAGGTAGATACTATTTTATGACCATTTTACATATGAGAAAACAAGGCACAGAGAAGTTAAATAACCTTTCCAAAATTATAAAAACCCAGGGGCATCTGGGTGGCTCATTTGTTTAAGTACCCGACACTTGATTTTGGTTCAGGTCATGATCTCAAGGTGGTGAGATCAAGCCTCACATTGGGCTCTGCTGGGGGCAGAGTCTACTTGAGATTCTCCTCTCTCTCTCCCTCTGCCCCCATCCACTAACCTGTGTGCACAGGCAGGGGCAATCTCTCTTTAAAAAAATAAATAAATAAAAAGATTACTAAAAACCTAGACACAAAATAGAAGACTTTGAAGCAAGTGATACAGTTCCAGGGCCTGTACTTTTACCAACTACATTATTTCATTGGTTTTTAATTTTTATAATCAACTTAAAAACCAAGCACAGAGGGACACCTGGGCGGCTCAGCAGTTGAGCGTCTGCCTTTCAGCTCAGGGTGTGATCCTGGAGTCCCAGGATTGAGTCCCACATCCGGCTCCCTGCATGGAGCCTGCTTCTCCTTCAGCCTGGGTCTCTGCCCCTCTTTCTGTGTGTCTCTCATGAATAAATAAATAAAAACTTTAAATAAATAAAATTTCTAAAAAAAAAAAAACAAGCACAGAAAACACAATTATGGTTACAGGTCAAGAGAACAATGCTATACACACTGATGATGTAAAATTAAGGGAATGCAGGAGAAGGCTAAATGAAAATGAGGTATGTTCTTTCTTCATCCTACATAGAAAAGACCTGCTGTACATATTTCCAAAGCTGATTTAATATACGAATTACAGTTAGAAGTGAACCCACCATAAGACTAAGAAAAGTAATGATACAGCTTTTAAAATGAGGTTGTAGAGGGAAGAGAAAGGGAGGTAGGAATTTAGCCCTGATTTCTCATCTTCCATAGCAAAAGACTAATACATATTAGAATGAAATTAAGTCATACATACTTATGCATATTAATTAGAAAATCTCAAACTGAAAGAGTTGAAGCAGTCACCTATGCAGAGTGGAGCTTAGAAAGAGAAAGGGAAGGTAAAGGAAAATTTTATTTTTTTATATGTTCTTACAATTTTCTTTATTGTTTGCATTTTTCTCTTAAGATTCAAAATAATTTGAATGACTCAAATGCTAAATTATTAAGTGGTAAAGCAAGTTATAAAATGATATTCATACATATATATGTAGGCGCTTATGGATTCATGTGTGTATATGTGTATGTATGTAGATAGAGGTTTCCATACACACACAAGACAGAAAAGGTAGATATGTATGACATATAAATACACTGAAAGACAGATGTTATAGTTATTTCTAAGAGGCCATTTTAATTTTCTTCTTTGGCTTTTCTTCATTTATATTTTTCATATAATAAAATATGTATGTTATCTTGTCATTAGAAGTCTTGTTTAACCTTCTAGAATGTCTAATTCTTCAGAAAGCTAGACATATCTTTGATGAGCTCCAAAATGCCAAGATCTCTTCAAGTTGAAGGAAAATTACATTTATGTGAGAGTTTTACTACTATGTAATATTTAGATATCATTCTAGCTCTATACACTTCAGATCTTCAGGAGAAGTCAACTTTTAACATTCAACCATCTTATTAAAATATAAAGCTCATCTGGCTTTAACGCAGGCTTTCAATGCTGCTAACAAGAAAGTCCTTTCTGAAGGTGGTCATGCTAGGTCACCCAAGGTGGGTCACATGATCTATCTGAGCTACGTGGCGAACATCTATCATGAAGCTCGATAACGAAATAATTCAAACAGTAGACTCTTAAGAAAATCCAGTGACACAATGTTGAATTTCCAAGGAGATATGATGGATTTTATAGTAGCTAAAGAGCTTGATACATCATTCGGTGCAATCCTCTCCCTTTAGGCGGATAAAATGCCATTATTACCATATTACAAATAAATCAACTGAGACCTAGCAAGGGTTAGTGACTTCTGCAGGTCAGATGGCTAATTGGTGAGATGTCTGCTTTGCCATGAGAGACCCTCTCTTGCCATAACACACTGTGTCCCCAAGTAATGGTGAAAGAGATGTGCTGGGGTCATGAACTTAGAGATGGGTTTTTTGTTTTTTTGGCTGGCTTGGTCTGGGACAGTGTTAACAACATGGCCCATGCATGATTCATCCTCGCTTGGATTTCCAGCAATTTCTTCCGAAACATCAGAGTCCCCAGTTCTAGTTGCAACCTCTCTAGATGTTTTCCCCCCGGGTGGCCATCTATAGTCAGGATCACTCCCTTCTATTAAAAACCAGTGGCATCCCTGCTTCAGAACCTCTCACACCAAGAAAGCCTGTACTCTCCATAACCTCTCTGAAAGTCCTTTCCTCATGTTGGTATACCAGCTTACCCTCCTGAATATGTACTCTCATTTTCTCAGTTGTTAAGTCTTATCATTCCGGTTGCTTGCCAGTCTCAAGCAGTTCTCAGTGCTTTCACGAAGCAGTAAAGGAGACAGCTAGTCATTCCTTTTAATTTAATAACTAAACTTTGTTTTTCCTTCATCCTTTGGTCCTATGTCCTACTTGCATAATCAGTTCATCCATGAATAGTTTCAATCCATGTTCCTGTTGGGATATCAACTTGCATCCCATATACCATGGGATGAACTGTGATATCTGTGTGCAAAAGTACCATTCACCTTCATTCACTCAGTTAATAAATATCTTTTAAATGATTACTACGTATCAGACCCTTGACTGGATGTTGAAGATCTGAGAATGAATCAAGTAAAAGATATGTTCATTAACCTTAAGCATCTCACAGTCTGGGGCAAGGAGAGTGCAAGTGTGGAGCTGTCAGGTCCGTGTGCACAGAGTCACCCTCCCGTGCACTGAGTACAGCAGCACTGTGATCACTGTGTATGTGTAAAGGGCTCCGGCAATGGAGAAGAAAGCTGTATTCATTTCCCGATGACATCTGAGCCAGGTTTCAAAGGATTAATACAAAATCACCAGGATAAAGGGCAAGGGCCTTCTAAAGAGAAGGAACGTAAGTTTAAGATAAGAAAAGCTGACAGAGAAGAAGTATTATTGTGATTATAATTACTATTTAATTCACTTTGCAAAATCAGCCTGTGATGGGTATTACCAGGCAGGAGAGAGATGCTGCTGCCTGCAGTGGAGGCACAGCCTAGAGTGGAGGCTGAGTAGAGCTGGCTCCCTGTGGGAACTGTCACCCTTGAATAAACCAACACTGCCTGGCTCCCGTGGCATCTTTTCTGGGCACAAAATTTCATTTTAAAAGACATTGGGAAGCCAATCATGAAGAGGCAGAATCAAAAGCTATGTTTCTCTGGAAAAAAAAAAAAACAACACACAAAAAAAAAACCACCCCACTTCTCCTGTAGAGGAGATGTTGAGGCTAAGAAAACAAATAAAAGTTGTTCTGAAAGGAGAGGCAATTAAATTTTTGCCAAACATGACAGGAAGCTGAGAACTGAAGCAGACAGAGTAATGTCTATCTTTGGCACACCAGACAGGGAGGAGAAGAGTGTGCCTTTGATGGCAGACTTTATTTTAAAGGTGTTAACTGACATTTTGAAAGGACATAAAAACACAGAGAGGAGAGCACTCTTCAGGCCCCTGCTGTCTGGGCTGCAGAAGCTCCCAAATGCCCCCGGGGTTTTCATTTTCCCAGTCTAAGGCTAACACAAGATAAGGTGCAGGCAAGAAAAGGAGCAAAATAAAACAAGTCCCTATCTTAAAGCAGCCACATGAATCCACACGATGCATTTAAGTTTAAAGTAGAAAGAGAAAGTCATTTCTGGGCTCCTGAAGGAGGCTCACAAAAGGGATCCTTGATGGTCACAGAAGGGCAGAGTTATGTCCATCATCCAAGCAGTCAGCGAAGTGCATGTATGTTTTTATAGAGACCCTTTGCCAGTGGCAGAACGGGAACAAAAGCGTTTTTTTTTTATTTTATTTTGAGGTGGGGGAGATCACTAGGTGGGGGAGAAGCAGAAGGCAAGGGAGAGAGAAAGAATCTTAAGCAAGCTCCATGCTCATCGCAGAGCCCGATGTAGAGCTCAATCTTATGACTGGGATCATGATCTGAGCTAAAATCAAGAGCCACAGGGATGCTTAGCCAACTGAACCACCCAGCACCCAAAAGCTCATTTTTAAGGCCAGCAGTTACCCAAGTCTCAAAGCAAGCTCCCCTATGGCCTTCCCATAGGCACACAGAATGGAACAGGTGCCTATAGTGAGGAACCCAGGAGCCCCAGTACTGAGGTGTCTCAAGCTTCAGCACATTTGCCTCTCTCCTCGCCTCCCTGACCCTTCAGTCCCATACACTGAAGGCAGGACTTAGATTTATTGACTCATGATCCTCCTAAACTGTTCTGTCCCATTAAAAAGTTTAGATTTGAATGTTTCGTGCTTCTTCACTGCACTCTTAAATTCTCACGATCCAACTTTCTCCCTCTACCATAGGCTCATATAGACATCTCACTGTATCTTTAAAATAAAAAGGTTGATAACCTCCTCCACTATTATTCTGGTAAGGGGGTTGAAAGGTAGAGTCTGGAAATGTGTAATAGCCAAGGCAAGCATGATTCAGAGGAATAATCTATTCCCACTCATACACAGGCCAACACTCACATAAGCTCAAAGTAAATACAGACTGAGGAGGAGAGGAAATGTAAAGGAAAATAACCTAGGTAGCAACTCCATCCTTCTTGGTTTTCTCACACTAGGGTTCCTTACATATTCTCAACAATCCAGAACTTCCACCTCCCTCTGACCACAGTTAGTTAGCATTCTCCATCAGCAAATATTTACTGAGTCCCCACTACTCTGTGCAAGATTCTATGTTGAAGGATATTGGAACAAAGACACAGCATCAGACTACAACATCGCAGTCCAAGCAAAACATTATAGAGAGTACAAGGGCAGGGTGAGCAGACAGGGTCTGGAGAAAGAGTCCAGTTAGAGAAGATATCAGACAGAGCAAGTCGACCCACATGGGTGAACCCTAAGGTCTCCAGCTCTAGTCAGAGTATCAGAAATAACAGTCTAGCCAGGAGACAACTGATAAATTGTTGAGCACTACATCTGAGACTAATGATGGATTATATGTTGGCTAATTGAATTTAAATTTAAAAAAATTAAAATTAAAACAGAGAAACCATGAAAAAAAAAAACAGTCCTAATGAGGAGAAAGTTATCCTTCAACCCATGATGAAGGCTATCTCCTCTCTAAGCCATCTTAGACTTCTTGCTGTCTGTAAAAACCAAGGACCAAGGGAAATAAATATACCCACAAAGGGGTTCAAGGCCTCCAGGTAAAGCCTGCTGCTATGAGAGTCAGGGAACAACCCATTACCTATTCCATAACCTTACACAGATGTGCTGTTCTTTAAATGGTCTATTTGCCTAAACCCTAAAGTAGCTTACCTTGGCCCTGGCAGGTTTCAAGAGGACAGTTGGAGAGGGGACAGGGAGGAGGATGAAAAGAAAATTAAGTTCTTTATTTCTTTAATGACTAATTACATACAAAAGCTCGAGGAAAACAAAAGTTTCTGCATACATTACAAAAAGCCTTTTCAATTGTTTTCAGAAATCCAATTTAACCAAGAAGAAAATCTCTCTAATTTTCTGAGATGATGAAAAAGAAGGCCAGTTTCTTAATTGCCTCATTGCTAAACACATTAGGAAATGGATGGAATTTCAAGATTGAGATTCTGGCCTAATATTATCTTTTGTTTTCACTTGATTTCAAAAAAAAAAATAGAAGAACTTGGGAAAATATGGAGCTATTTGTTATGAAGCAGAGTCTAAAAGAAATTACAGCTGAGAGAAACAATGAATCATAAAAGATAACAGTTAAGGAGGAATAGTGAGAAACCCAAGTACCTCGAGATGGTGCTCCAAAACTAAATGGGTATAAAATTAAAATATGCATTTTCAATTTTATTATTGGGGAATTGCTACAAGCAGCAGGGAGGAAACACTCTTTTCATTATTTTGCAAAGCACACAGAGTAGTTTTCCAGACAATTTCATCTCTTTACAAAATGCCCAGAAGCAGCAGATCTCTGCAGAAGAGGTCATACACTCATAGGTTTAAGATATAAAGCAGACAGATTCAAGTCAATAGGAACATCAAATTAGTTTGCCGGTTATTGAGTGGAGAAGGCACTGGTGTGCCCTGGTCCCTGAACTACTGCCTCTGCCACACAGCTCAAGTATGATAGCAATCTAGAGGAAATATCAGTTTGGTCAAAGAAAGAAAAATAAATTTATAAGGATCCAGATTGGCCATCTGTGTGTGTCTTAATTTTTCTGAAGGTTAAAAACAAATATGAAAGAAAGGCTTACTGTTTTGTTTTTGTTTTTAAATATAAGCCAAATCTTCGTATGCCACAATGTTTTAGTTTCTTAGATTTGTAAATTTCTTTTTATTTCCTCAGTTACTAATAGGCCAAAAAGTATCCCTATTTATAAATGAGAAGGAGCATGGAGAATGGAGTGACCAAACGACCCAGCTGGGTCCTTCTACTTCTGAAATTATATAGTTTACTGGCACTGATAGCCATTGTTTTAAATGACCTGGCTTTGCAAAATACAAAAACATTAAACATTCAGCATTTCTTTTCAGAGGTACATATTAGGTCCTCCAATGATCGTTGAATGAATGAATGCTTCTTTGCATTCATTTAAAAAAAAACAAACAAGAAAACTTCCAATAAAATAAGTTTTTCTAGAAATATATGCATATATAGGAAATATATGTAAATATATAATATTATTTGTGTGTATTTTAAATTCTATTTGTTTTATATATATTACCTAACATATTTCTGCAGAGAAAACTTTTACTCCTAAATTGGGCCATTCAGTATGCAACAACTATGGTTCCCACTAAAAAGCCAGGATAAATACATAATTTTTCTTTAACTACCAACTTCCAGAAGGAATGAACTTAATAGTTCTAATGGTATCGCCTCATTTTTTTTTCTGAAAAAGAGAATAAAATTTATTATGAGGAATTGGCATACGTTATGGCGGTAAGAAGTCCCAAGATCAGCAGAGTTGGAGGCCCAGGAGAGCCAATGAGATAGTTGCAGTTGGAATATGAGGACCTGAGACACAGGAAAGCCTGTGATCTAAGTTCTGTCCAAAAGCCAGCAGGCTGGAGACCTAAGAAGGTATCGTGTTCAATCCAGGTCTGAATGCAGGAAAAGACCAGTGTCTCAACTCAAGGCAGTCAGCTAAAGATGGTCCCTCTTACTCGGGGGGTCAGGCTTTGGCTTCTATTTAAGCCTTCATCTGATTAGATGCAGCCCACCCACATGGGGAGCACAATCACCTTCACTGGCTCTGTTGATTCCAATTCAACTCATTTTTTAAAGCTTTCTCCTCTTTTATAACTTCATGGCCTCTTGGATACTGATGTACATCACCTGTTTCAATCAATACGGTCAAGTATTATTTAAGATGAACAAAAGGTTCTAAATTTGGCCAATGAGAACTTCTTAAATCTTGCCCTCATGACCCTTTGACCCAACCCATTAGTCTTTGTTTCCCTGCTTTTTAGCACAACACAGCATCCTAAAGTTCACCTCGTATTTTTCTTGCCTCCATCCTGCAATCAGTCACTTCTCCAAGGAAACTTGATTCCTTTCTGTGATAAATGGTTTTTATAAAACAAAACTTGGACAGTAAAATGACGATTCCTGATAAAGTGCCATTGTGCCATTGCTCCCGGCCCCTTACACTGGACAGAAATAGGAAATAAATCCTATCATCATGAATCAACCTGATATTCCTAAAGCAAACTTAACATTAAGATAGCATAATTGCTTTGACTCAATTTCTGTTTTTTCATACACTGAAAATGTCAGTTTAATTATTGGATTACTTTGCAATATATGAAAAGGACACCCAAAAGAACACTATCAATTTTACTATTAATAATAACATTACTGAATGATGTTTAAGATTTCCTGGCACTTTTTTCCATCTCTAGACTATATGCTACCCAGTTTTGTTTTGTGTTCCTTTAGTATTAAGGACGTTTAAATTTTGTTCTGTTGACTGTCTTTTTATTAGTATTTTTGGTAATGCTTGCAAGATCTCTTTTTCTTCAGACAGTCCATACTGTTTTACCACTATAATAACTTTTTCACCCTTTTTTCTGTGCTACCATACACTTCAGTCACTATTTTTCTTAGGGCTTAATCTTTGTCCTCTTAAATATACTGAAGTTTCTGTTACTGCTTTGTTGGCTTTATTTTTTTGTTTTTGATTCAAGTTTCTATTTAAATTCTAGTTAGTTAATGTATAGTGTAATACTAGTGTAATACTTTCAAGAGTAGAATTTAGCGATTCATCACTTACATGTAACCCCCAGTGCTCATCACGACAAGTGCCCTCCTTAATGCCCATCACCCATCTAGCCCATGTCCCCTCTTACCTCCCCTCCAGCAACTCTCAGTTTGTTCTTTATAGTTGAGTCTCTTATGGTTTGCCTCCCTCTCTTCCCCCCTGCCTTGTGTTCATCCTTTGGTTTCTGACCCCACTGTCCCTCCTCAATAGTATTGGGAACACATAGTCTATCATGTGCCATTTTTCTTTCCCTTTTTTGGATTTAAACTACAGTGTTTTAATTATATCATATTTTAATCAGATGGTAGTTTTTCAAGATTGCCATAGACTAGCAAGAGCTATTTTTGATGATCTTTTTCTTTCCCTGCCCCCAATTCTGGCTGATATGAATGGGCCAATAGCTACCACATACCATCTTCTGTAGTCTCATCACGAAACACATGAAAATCACTATATTTATCCTCCACAGTAAAATTACATATGTTAAGTTTCCCTTTACTCCTGAATTTTCAGAATTTTACATCTTTGGCCACAGATTAATATAGATAAGCCCCACACCAAATTCTAAGTTAGGAATGATTATTAAATATCTACTGCATGAAATAAAGTACTAAAAGAAGTGGAACATGGAGAAGATTCACCATTACTCCTTCAGTAAGTTCAGTCAAGTAAATCAGGTCACAGACACAACCTGCTTATGCGTGTGTATTCACATACATATGCATACATGTATACACATACATATACATATATGTAAGGATAGAAAGTGTTATGCCATCAAAATGTGCCAAGTACATTGAGAGTTTAAGCAAGAGAGATGATGGCAATTCTGGAAAGCCTTTGTAAAATAATGGCCTGATCAGTCTTAAAGTTACAGAAAGGATTTAGGCATAAGGAGATCAGAAAAGGTGCATTTTAAGAAAATGGAAAGTGCACTTAAAGAAAGGGCTTAGAAACAGGTTCAGAAGCCTAGATGGTTCAGCAGTTGAGCGTCTGACTTCGGTTCAGGGCGTGATTCTGGAATCCCAGGATCGAGTCCCACATTGGTCTTCCTGCGAGGAGCCTGCTTTTCTCTCTGCCTATGTTCCTGTCTCTGTGTGTGTGTGTCTCTCATGAATACATAAATAAATCTTAAAAAAAAAAAAAAAAGAAACAGAAAACCTTATATAAAGTGTGGCAAATAGTAATGGGTTCGTTTCAATGAAACTGAATACATTAACTACTCATAAATAATATTTTTAAGGTGAACTATTTTAGAGTAACAGGATAAAATATTTGTACAAACATCATGAGGCCATTCAGTATTTTGAGTATAAAAGTGATGAGTTTCCCAAAGATTACTCCAATAGCAGAATACAAAATTGATTGAATAGGGAGAAGGTAGAGGCAGTAAAACTAGTTAAAAGGCAATTCCAATAGTGTAGACAAGAAAGGATAAAATGTTATCTCTGGACATAAACAAAAACAAGAACCACCCAACCTTTTACAAGATTATACCTCTTTTTTATAGAAAAAAATGTTTGATCAGAGGGCTTTATGGAGTATGTCATCTACATACTTATTCAGTCATCTACAAGAAAGGAAATATATTTCTGATTTAGTCATAAAATCTAAGACCATTCCCATGTTCAGTCATCTATGGAATAAATGATGTGCTCTGCACCATAACAAAGCAGTCTGACATACTGTTTTCACATCTAGAAATCTGAATTTAGCATCTGCAATAAAGAAACTAAAAATAAAGTCTACTCTAAAACTCGCTTTCCCTCCTTTCCTCTCTCACTTATTCCAGCTAATTGTATCTCTTTCCCCTCTAAAACCAAATTCAAGACGTTAACATTGCCCTGCAATTATATTTTATCTTATGCAAGGATGGTCACTGACAATCTAAGCTAATCCAGGATTTTGTTAAATAAAAAGTCCAAATAAGGTCACTTAGGTTGAATAGAGTGATTTTATCCTTTTATCAAATCAAATATAAGGGATTCACTTTTGCTAAAATTACCTCTATGGGTCTTTGCCTATAATGTGATGAAGGTCACTGAGTTGATTAAAGAGTTTGTAGCAATAATGGGGTCTTCTGCAGATGCGATCTGAAATGATCAAAAAATTGAGAGCAAAAGTGACTTAAATGGTTCAGTGGAGATAATATACCTGAAAAAATCCATCCTCTGTGCCGAATGATTATTCTTCCAAGCAGAAAGGAGTCTGAGAACAGAGGGACTACATATTCTCCCTCTGAAACTAGGAGTGAATGTGAGAAACAAGTTTAAAAAATAAAGGTAAATGATGACCAGAAAGCATGAGAGAACTCTAAGTATGGAAATCTAACCCTGCAAGATTAAGGAGCTCCATCCATGGAGTATGAGGGAGACATCCACTTGTCTGGAACACAGAGAAAGGGACAAGATGGGCAGGACTCACCTGTCAGCCTACAGGACCTTACCTTGCTGTTACCTAGTCATGTGTGTACATTTTACCTCTAATTGGTCTGTAAATTTCCTGAGGGCAAAAGTGCTGCATCAGCTCTCTTTGTATCTCTAGCACCATGCATAGAGCAATGTATTCAGGATGCTTAATGTAGTGTATATAATTTAACTAGTGGTCTTAGAAGTTTCTTTACCATCTTATGATAACTGAATCCCTTGAGGGCAAAAACTATCTCTTGTTCACCACCGTATACCTCAGAAACTAATACACAATGGACCCATAATAAGTATTTGTTATGTTCTATCGGCATGCATGCTAGCACAGTTGAGTCTTAAAAATGAATGAGAAGAAAGTGACAATATGCACAGTCAACTAATCCCCATCTCTGTATTGAACTCTTTTTTTAAATATTTTATTTATTTATTTATTTATTTATTTATTTATTTATTTATTTATTCATGAGAGAGAGAGAGAGAGAAATGCAGAGACACAGACAGAGGAGAGACAGGCTCCATCCAGGAAGCCCGATGTGGGACTCGATCCCGGGACTCCAGGATCACACACTGGGCCAAAGGCAGGTGCCAAACCGCTGAGCCACCCAGGGATCCCCTGTATTGAACTCTTGATAGGTAGCACTGTGCTAGCTAAGCCTTTTGAAGAACATTACTGCTAGAAATATCTGCTACTTGATTTCATACCAGTTAACTAGAGAAGGTGCAGTTTGCATATTTAAGATGATGCCATATTAAAAACATTCTCTCCCTAGGGTTGGTGATGTAAAAAATATCTCAAAAAGTTAAAATAAATCAATGTCAGTCTCTAAATCATGATTATTTTAAGGGTATTTATATTTTTAAGTATTCTTTTTTTTTTTTCTCTCTACAAAGTCAAGTCCTGGGTTAGTAATGGAAGATTAGATAGTTCTAGAAACAATGAGAGAAAGGAAGGGAAAACCAAGTAATTTGGCACCATTCAGACACATGCACATGCATGCACAGCTGTGTGCGCACACACAAAATACAACTCTTCACTCAGACAAGGTAAACAGCCTTCCATGAATCACAGCACAAATGTTCTTCTAATCGCCTGTGATTCTGATCTCACAAAACACTGACAATTTTTCAGTAGGCCTGGCAGAAAGCAGTCCCTGAAAATGTCCTCTATGACTACACATGGTAGAAAGCATCCCTTTACTGCACTGTGCATGGAAGAGAGGAAGCATCTCATTGCATTAATAAAGGCTTACTTCATACACAATTAACCAGCTCACCAAACCAAAATGCTACGAATCCCAACCCCAGTGTCTACCAAACCATGAAATTAGGTGTACAAAAGACTAAAAATCCAAATCTACAATCACAAAGTCTAGAGTGTGTTACGCAATAAGTGGAAGAACCTCCAGGATGCATCATGCTTGAAACGGGTCATTGCTGACAGGCACATGTACACCTTCATTCCCCCTCAAATGTCTCTTGAGGAGGAGCAGACCAGGGTTGAATGATGCACAGAGAATGAAACACCAACTGCAGCCAAATCCCAATCAATAGCTCAGAGCTGTTCTGCTCTTCTGTCTACTTCAAGAGAGGATGGAAAAAAAACAAAACAAAACAAAACCCTTAGAAGAAAATCTTGTGAAAAGAAATGGGAGACCCAGAGCTTTCATTATAGAGGTTTTGTGATACTGTCAACATCTTCAAAAATTTTCATGCCAAAAATTTCATGCCAAAAACTTTGTTTCAAAAAACAAAAAACATGCTTCAAAAAACATGTTTCAAAAAACATGCCAAAGTTTATCAGTTTTAAAGAACCGGTATAACAGAAAGGAAATGGTCGTTTGGGTATTGTGTCCCAAATTCCCCAGTTACATCTCGTGAGTTAGTTTAAAAATAGTTCTCTAATAACCACCACGGCACTGGTGAAACTGGGAAATGAAATGTTATGAATCAACACTCTTTATGGAAAAAGATATACAGATTTTAGTGCTAGGTCTTCACAGATACTATTTTGGTCCATTCAACTTAGTAAGTATTTTGGGGGCCATTTCATTTCCCCATTATAGAGCGAGGTGGTTAAGCCACATTGTTTCTAGGGTCATTTCCAACTTTAACACTAATTTCTAGGCCACCAGTTATCTAAGCCAAAGACACACAAGTTCATGTGCAAACAATACTCAGGCCTGGAGCACACCGCCATTGGCTCCAGACCTCCTTAGGAATATCTCACCCTCCCCTTTTGTTTCCACCCCTAATGCAGCAAAACACAGAGTAAAGAAAGTACCCACCTCTATTCATAAGGGTGTGTTATTTTTTTCACTAGCCCTCACTTTCAAAATCGAATTATTTACCCCCTTCATACCCTAGGTCTTAAAAATCACCTCTTCATCAAATTTCCCTAGCCCATCAAATTTCCAGTTTGTAAACCAAGTTTTCTATCCCCTTTCTGCCTCAATGTCTTTCTCTTTGGCATTTAGCACTCTGCACTCTATTTATTAATCTGGTTTATCGTCAAGGATAATGAGTTCATTGAGGACAAAGATTTTTTACCCCTTTTTTCCACTGCTCTATCCCCGGTCCCTAAAGTAATGCTTAGCACACAGGAGGTATTCACTAAATATTTGCTAAATTAATTAGCACATGACTCCGTATTTCGCTCCTAAGACAACTGTGAATGAAATTTCCAAGTAATACTGGAAATTTCACCCTTTCCTATTTTACATCTTCAGTGTTCTACCTGCTTTACATATTGTAAAAGAACTTTTAAAATTCTGATTTTAAATCTTGGCATCAGGATCCTTCTAATTTGCAACATAATACACATTCCCAAGCATACTAGACATCAGCAAGTATAGTACCCATGAGTCCTTGAAAACCGACCTAAAAACATGAATCAAAGTTAAAAATTCGAAAATGTATAGAAGGTTGAATGTAAGCACAGAACTAAGACAAAACAAGTTTCATTATAGAGATGCTTCTATAAGAATCTCAACAGAAGTACAGCTCAGGGAGCCCTAACAATTGACTACAGCTTGGACAGTAGTCAATTGTTGTAACACTGTGGTTTTCTTTGAAAGATGAAAGGAGTTTAACATGTGAGGAAATTGAGGCAGTCAAAGGGCCTCAGAGATGGTTTTAAAATCTCCTCAAGTGAGAAGAAAGCAAGGTTACCTAAGCAAGGATGACCGGGTGGATGGAAGCTGGATACATGTGAGGAAAGTTCATAACAGTAACTGGGAAACTCCCTAGGGATTCAAGGAGATGAATGACAGTGACTTTAAGGCTGTGACAAGAGCTTCCTAAAGCACCAACTCCGAGTTATTTGACTACCCCCACACATACAACCTTCAGGGGTTCTTATGTCCAATCAGCTCATCTCTCTCACAAACAAGCAGCAAAAATTAAGGAAAATAAATACTTCCATGTCCAGATTGATAGTCCAAGTTCTAAGGATTCTTTTATAATCTACACAGTATAGAACATTCTAGATAGACCCCTATTTTACTTTAATAAAAAATACAGATGAATGCAGACCCACACACCTTACTTCTGCATATAGAGAGAAAATCGACTACATGATAAATGAGATTTTTAAAAAATAAAAAATATTCCCAGAAAAAGTCCCCCAATGTATTATCTCTGATTTGGGCTTTAGGGATCAGATGTATTATCTTTTTAAAGTCCATCTGGAAAAGTTTCTTTGCTTTGCAAAATTAATGTTTGGATGATAAAAAGTAAGTCAACCAACTAAATTTAGTCCTTTGACAGGAACGAAATGAAAGCAGAGACCCTCATCTTTGGCATTTGTGAAAATGAAGAGATTGCAATCTTAAATTTATAATGTAGACTCTGTAAAGGTCCTACCTATTCTCATGTTTTGTGGATTGACTATATATAGCAATTATTTTTAAGAACAGCAGCAGGAAGTAAAAAGAGGAGAGAAGCAAGGCTCTGCATTCTGAGCAGCTTTTTTAGACAGGAGAAAATCTTACACCGCCCGTGAACATAAAGAGACTCAATGAGAAAGCAGATCACATGATGGAAAGAGCAGAGAGAATTTTAAATGTCAGTACAAATGACAGCAGCCTCCAGGGTCCCAAGAGCATCCAGGGGTAAACAGGACCTCTCTACTTCCAGCCCTTCCCTACTTACGTTAATTAACGTGAGTTGATCCACCCTGGAGTGGTAAGGAGATGCTGCGTTGCTTTTCCCAAGGTCCTCAAATGGGGCGATCTCAAATAAGAACCCTCGGTCCTTCTCCTAGAACTGCTTGAACAGTCTTAATCCAAGAAAAATGCTTTTTAACTTTCTCATCCCAGTATGCCCAAATCAAGCTGATGGAAGGATAATGCACAAGCGTTTCTAAGCAATGGTTGGGATGGAGAGATGAGGTTCTGGAGTGGTTGGAGTGCTCATAATTGTTAAAAAAAAAAAAAAGTCATTATATTGGAGAGACAATATTTTTTTGGCAACTCTGATCGTAGCCCTTCAGTTGGACAACCGCTGCCACGCTCACTTTAGGGACCCCTCAGATGCCCAAATGTAACAGCTCTGACCTCTTCTATCTCCAGGTAGGCTTCCAGTTACCTGATTCCCACACTCTCCTCCACTCCCCTCATCCCGGCCCTCCAATCTTTCGGCTCTATGCCTCATACCTGCCCCAGCACTGCCTCATTGTAATGACCTAATCATACCCATTTTTCCAGTTGACTGATTCAGCTCATCCCACTCAACTCTCAGTTTTGTAGACCTTTTGGTTTTCAACATCCTGCTGGATGAGTGCAAACTCTTCCCTTCCGCTCAAGGAAGAGGTCTCAGATAAGAGTATCCATCTCCCAAATGATGAAGGGTTTATGTTTATGTAAATATTCTTGCGGTCATCTACAGAACCCCTAGATCATGTCCTCTATCCCACGTACAATTTAACATTTGGTTCACTGAAATACTCTCCAATACCCCTGCTGCCATGATTTTTGGTGATTTTAGTAACCACTACATAACTAACCAATAATGCCTTGTGTCCTCATTCCATGAACTTCTCTGCCCCAAATGATCTTATCCTTAACCTAAATCTCAACACCTACTCCCATGGCCAAATCATGGCATCATCACTACCTGGGCCTCTCCACTAACCTCCATTTTAATCATTTCATTTATCCATGCCTCTATATCCGAGCCTTCACTTTTGTATTAGATGCATGTTCCACACTTAATCAGGAACTCTTCCCAGGGTGTTTCTTGAAGCCTTCATTCTTCCTTCTCTTTCACATCATTCCTATCTTTATTCACATGCTGTAATATCTCTCATTCAAAAAGGAAGCTTCTTGGGGGATCCCTGGGTATCTTAGTGGTTTAGCGCCTGCCTTTGACCCAGGGCGTGATCCTGGAGTTCCGGAATCGAGTTCCACTTCAGGCTCCGTACATGGAGCCTGCTTTTTCCTCTGCCTGTGTGTCTGCCTCTGTGTGTGTGTGTGTGTGTGTGTGTGTCTCATGAATAAATAAATCTTAAAAAAAAAAACAGAAAGGAAGTTCTTAACCTCGCAATCCTTACCAGCTTTATAAAAAGGCAACAAAACCTCTCCCCCCCCCCATTCCTGTCATACCCTGTTCCATCTCTCCTCCTTCATTTTTTTTATAGTGCTTCCTATACTATGGAAAAAGAAACTATGTATTTGTTCATTATCTGTGCATCCTCACTGGAATATGAAATTTCACAGTGAGATAATGTGTGTGCTTTGTTGTTTTGTTTTGTTTTTTAATGTTATTTGACATTGTGTGAGACAGAGAGAGAGAGAGATTGCACAATCAAGGGGAGCAGAAGAGAAAGAAGCAGGATCCCCACTGCGCAGGGAGCCTGATGTGGGGCTCGACCCCAGGCCTCTGGGATCATGACCTGAGCCAAAGGCAGATGCTTAACTGACTGAGCCACCCAGGCACCCCAATGTGTATCCTTTGTTCCCTTAAGTATATCTAGTGCCTAGAACATGAATGGCATGCAATTAACAATTGATGAATGAATGAAATAATGAATGCATAAATTAATTAATCTTTCATGCAAGGTTCAAGGTCTCCTCATGAGTTTCTCCCCAGTAACAACCAATAGGCAGCAAGGCTCTTACCTCTTATGTCTCCACTTCTACACTATCTTCAGATGTCTTGAACCAAGGTCATTTATTATCTTCTTTTTATCTGCCTCTGTAGCATGTCAGACTCAACAAACAAACCTGTTTCCTGGAGCACTAATTTTTCTAAGCATCATCCACAATATGTTCCCCTTTTAGTTCATCCTGTCCCTGAAACCCAAGTCACATAATGACTGTGTTTCAATCACATTCACATGATAGCATATCTATAAACAGTATCAGAAATCCTGCCCAACCACCCTATTCAACAATGGAAAATTAACATCCCAGGTATGGGAGGCAGCAAAGAAAGCACTGGGATTCACAAGCTGCTTGAGGATTACACTATTACCCTCTAGGTCTAGAAGGATAATAACTTTAAGATGGTTTATATACCCATTAACTGTAACATCTAAATGAATCTTCTAATTACACGTCTTGTATGACAAACTTATATTCTAGTTTTCCAGGGCGCTAAGTGACTGGATGAGTGGAATAGAGAACACTGATATTGTTATTTAGGACTTTAGAGGCGTCTAACTAGTGCAGGGTAAAATGTATATAATCTACCTAAACTATGTGGACCTTTTGGCAAAACCTCCTAGAATTAGTATATTATTCAGTTATAAATAGTGGTTAAGGAGTTAATATGAACCCTTAGACATTGCTTTATAATAACTTGTCTCCATTATCAATCAGGCACACGAAGCTAGTTTGTTATTTCATCATGATACAACAAATTACTCGTAACTCATACTACTCTTTACTTAAGTCTCCTGAGAAGTTTAATAAATATCATATTCTCTTTACTAATGGTGTTTATTCAAGCACTTGTATTATACAGTTAATCCCATTTCCATCGATAAGGTCTTCAATTTGAAAGAAGAAAGTGACACTTCAATATATGCGGTGTGATTATTTATACACAGTTTCTATCATACCTACAAGTATTTCTGTGAGAGCAAACAGCAAGAAAAGCCATGCTGGTAGCTTCGAGATGGCAATACTCAGTACTCAGTGTTATATTGAATATAAAGTCAAAAACAAATCATTTGGAAACCTGATTAAAACCGTAAATAGAAAGCAACTATCTAGTATTAGAGATAATCCCTTTAATACTATCTCATAGCCTTTGAAATGAAAAGGCAGCTAATAAGAAAAATGCAATCTTGTGAGGATGACTTATCAAAACCAAAACAAACTACTTAACCTCATTTCTGCGCAAAAGCTGTTAACCTCCTAAAACAGTGCTGCTAATTTGCTAAAATTAGAATTGTGTAAATTTGCTAATACTAAAATGTCACTTTGCATCTTCTTCAGACTCAGAAAATTTGAGATTTTATTTGTCACTTTGGCAAGACACCAAATATTATATAATAAATACATTTCTCCTAAATATACAAATGCCAAAAAAAATCATGCTACAGACTCATATACTCCATTGGCACAAGTTCTTGTGGGGCTGATAATGCCTTATTTTTGGACAAGTCTTTAGGATAGGAAATCTTCTCAAAGGTTAAAAATACAAGAACATGGAATAATTCTCGATTGTGACTTCTTTTGCTAGAATTTGAGGAATGATATTGACCAAAGGCCACAGTGAAGGAACTTTAAGGATTCAAGTGAACCACACTTAAGAAAGGATAGATCGAAATCAGCACCTTTCTCCATGAAGCCAAATCCAATTATACTGCTCCCTTCCTCCACCATGTAGTATTGATCACTTACAATTCCAAATATCTGTCTTCTGATATTTTATGTATAGGATTTAGGACAAACCACTCTACATCCCCCAACAGAAACTTGGCACTCTCCTGTTCCACACTATGGTACATAGGATTCCCAGCTTCTGAAATGTCCTGCACCAAATCCTCATAGCAAAATCCTAAATTCCTTAAGGGTATATTTAATTCCTGTTTCTTACGTGACTGTGAAACTATAAAATGTAGAACAATAAATAAATAAAATGATTCTGAAAATATTTTTTTATTTTTGTTTTGAGATGCATATATATATATATATATATATATATATATATATAGACGTTCGATTTGCCAACATTTAGTATAACACCAGTGCTCATCCTATTTGTGACCAAACTCCTTTTTTTATTTATAAAGACTCAGGAGCTAAAAAAAAAAAAAAAAAAAAAAAGACTCAGGATCTCCAGAAAGTTTGTGTAACTTGCTCAAGAAGCAGGTAGAAACTAGCTCCCAGGCCCACATCTCCCTAACTCCTAGTCCCTAACACCCTATGATTTCTGCAACTCCAATGTGACCTCCTCTTTTCCTGATCTGCCCTGACCCTGAAAGTCCATTACACTTGTTTGACAATCACCATGTGCTGCCAGTCTACGGCCATACCTCCCTGAATGCACCCAATCTCGCCTGATCTAGGAAGCTAAGCAGGGTCAGGCCTGGTTAGTACTTGGATGGGAGACAAGGCACTGCCAGTTGCCTCTCACTCTGCGATCATATGTGTAACCAAGACTTCCACACTGGATCCTAAGATTCTCTCCATAGTATCTAGCACAAATTGGTCTTCGATAACATTTGTTCCAACTTACAACAGCATTTCCAATAATCAATGCTCTTACGGTCTTAAAGATTTGTTGAAGCCATGAACACAACTGAAATTACCTGTCAGCAACCTATAAGATCAAATCCAAAAGGACAAAAAAACGTGGAGCTGGGTCGGTGGGTGAAGAATCAAGTGATGCTCGTCCTCAAGATCTAAAATGTAGGACTTTTTTTTTTTAAAGATTTTATTTATTCATGAGAGATACACACAGAGAGAGGCGGAGACATAGGCAGAGGAAGAAGCAGGCAGAAGAAGCAGGAGCCCCATAGGGAAATCACTACCTGGAGCTGGGGATCATGACCCGAGCCAAAGGCAGATGCTTAACTGCTGAGCCACCCAGGCATCTCTTGTGTTTTGTGTGTGTGTGTTTTAACTAGTATAGAAGGTCCCTGTGAACAGTCTATCTTTTGAGCCAAAAATTTAGGAATCATTATCATTCTTTCTTCAAATTGTCCAGCATTGTTATAAAAATCCACTGTTCAACAGACAACCCTACAATGTTCATGGCATTCACGAATTTCAATGGCAGTAACCACTAAACATTCCCAAGACATGTCTTCAGTGAATATTCATCCTACCTGACCATAGCATATTCTGACTGCAACTAAAAAATTACTAGAGATACTTAAATAGACATACATAGATATAAATGTGTATGAAAATATGAAGGTGAGGGGCACCTGGGTGACTCAGTAGGTCAAGTATCTGCCTTCAGCCCAGATTATGATCCCAGGGTGTTGGGATCAAGTCTCGTATCAGGCTCTCTGCTTAGCAGGAAGTCTGCTTCTTCCTCTCCTTCTGTCCCTTCCCCCCCTCCACTTGTGTTCTCTCTCTCAAATAAATATGAAAGTGAATTATAAGTATAAATATATACTTTATATGTATACTCATTTATATACCTAAGCTACCTTTCTTTGTTCCAAACTCGGGGTCAATAAACTTATTTTGAAAGGAACAGATAGTAAGTATTTTAGGCTTTTTAGGTCATATAGTCTCTCTGGTAACTACACAAAAGTAACCATAGCCAATATGTAAATGAATGGGCATTACTAGGTTCCAATAAAACTTTATAAATACAGCATACTTGTCCCTGGCCACAGCTGCTTCTTTTTTCTTGACCATTGTTTTTCTAAATGCAAATAGCACCACACTGGATATAATAAGTTTTGTGAATTACAAAAGGCATTGTCAAAAGTAAAATAGAATAGAGGACAGGAAAATCATAGTATATAGCACATTGCTAGAATTAGCATTATTTTAGTAAACATTTTAGCTTTTCATATGTATAGTTTTGTGTACAGGGTTGTGTTCTGTAATTAATTTCTTCTGACAAGACATGGCCAGCAGAAGAAGCTTAGAAACCACTCATCTAGCCACACTGTTCTACTCTGCTCTTGTACTTGTTCTTGGAGAATAAACCCTTTGGGTTCAGTCAGTGACTTAAGCAAGAAGTCTTAAGTTCATGAGTTAACATCTGTAAATATCGTCCTCATTACACTGTTCTGTGCACAGAACCTAGATGCTATCGAGCTTCCAACAGAATAAACATCACAGTTACAAGATCAAATCCAAAAGGAAAAAAAAAAAAAAACGTGGAGCTGGGTCGGTGGTTGAAGAATCAAGTGATGCTCTGCTCCATGGCAGAGAGAATATGGGCTGTATTTCAGGCAGTCATCACAATTTTGGGGGAAGTTCCTGATTTCTGGTGTGCTGATGTTGAAGAATTTGGATGAGTCTGGCCCTTCAATTTCCCCATTCTCAGAGTCGGGTGGTAGAACAAACATATCTGAGGTATCTCACATCTGTTCTTTTACTTCTTGCATGGCTGTCACTGCCATCCCTAACTGGCCATCCTCTGATCCCAAGGCACAGAGGATCTTGACACCAAAGTAACAGATGCCACCCTTGCTGCCCCAACTACCACATGTGCCTAGGATAACTTCAAACACACAAAGCCATGGAGCAAGGAGAATAATTAAGACCCCGTATGGCAAGTGGACAAATATCCCTAACTCTTGCCTCTGCTGCTCGCTGTCAGTCAAAAACATCTCAGGGAACCTTCTACCAGAGTACTTCCCTACTCCTCTGCCAGAAACTTGAAACTCTCCTGGATACATTCCTGTCTATTCCTACCTCCAACTCTGCCACCCAAAGTTTCAGGAATCTCTGAAAGGAGGTTCCCAGGTGTAGGCAGACTCATCCCATCCTCCCTGTGCACTAAGCCAAGGCTATTTTCTCATGAATTAACTTTCCCTCGTTTCCAAACACATCAGATCTGTCCCCCTTTTTTGAACAACTTACATCTGGTAAGTTTCGCAGCCTTTATTTTACTGTGCTAGGACAAAGCTTTCATCATACTACTATTTATTATCTACTAAGGTTCTTAGTCTCTGGTCTTGCTTAAAATTCCTTTTTTTTTTAAGAGAGAGGGAGGAGGTACAGAGGGTGAGAGAGAGAGAGAGAATCTTAGGCAGGCTCCATGCCCAGAACTAAGCCCAACACAGGGCTCCATTTCACAACCCTGAGATCGTGACCTGAGCTGAAATCAAGAATCAGATGCTTAACCAACTGAGCCACCCAGGCATCCCTCTTAAAATTCCTTTTTAAAAATAAACTTATTTTAAAATAGGCTTGGATTTACAGAAGAATTGTAAAGATGGTCCAGAGGGTTCCCATACATCCTACACTCAATTTTCCCTATTATGAACAGTTTACATTAGTAGGACACATTTGCCCCAGTGAATGAGCCAGTACTGATACATTAGTATTAACTCAAATCCATGCATTGCTCATATTTCTTCCACTTAAAATTCTCTTAAGGTAAGAAACTCCATCAAAGGTATGGCTAAGGAGCTTTGGCTTTTATCGGGAAGAGCTTCTCTGCAAGGTGCATGTCAATGGCCTTGCTTCGTCCTCTAGCAATGACCACATGGTATAACAGCCTTGCCTCTATCCCACATCTTGAGACTTTGGTTCTTCCTAAGTATCCCCTGACAATCTAAACTCTTCCATAGGTTTATTCTGCACCTCTGTTTGGCATTCAAGTTAGAAACCAGTTCTCTGATTTCACGGAAAAATGCAAGGATACTTCCAGGTTTACAGTCCAACCAATCACATCAAGCTCCAAATCAGTCAGTTATGCCAATACTGAAGACAAATGTATATAGAGTCACCATTACCACTGTCCTCTTCAAACAGCATTTGTTATACAACTACCTGCTTCTAATATAGCATAAAACAATTCACCACCATGGATGCTATCCTCTTGGAAATTACAACCCAAGACAGGTAAACCATAAAATGCACTCAAGGAACATAAAGGAGTGTGTAAGCCAATACATAATAGTTGAATAAGATTCATACTAGGTAGGTGAATGTTTTATGATTTGTTTGCCGCTGAATACTACAATTCCCCAAGTAGAAAAACCAAAAGACAATGTATTTCTTAAATAGATAGCCACGAAGCTTTATTCCACAACTTGTAATCAGAAACTAAAATCTCTCCAATTCACTGCTGTCTGATATGAAATATAGAGATGAGCTAGGAAAATTCAAGGTTTCTACATAGATAATTACTTCATTAGTCCTGAAACCACCCAAAGGTCCTAGTGGTACAAATGGGCAGAAAGAAACACTCTTGGAAATGTGCCAGCGGATACCAAATGAGTTTCCCCACATGGATAAATAGGCAATGGATCCATTTTCAAAGCTTTACTAAAACTACTTCTTATTTATGATCTGCTTATTTTTCCTCACATTGTGTTAAGCGTCTAGGCCATGTGCAAAGTGTTAAAGACAGCTGGCCTTACCTCCAGTTGAGGCACAACAGTAATTATTATTTTTAGATGGAAACTCTGAGCCCATATGCAGACTCAAAGATGATGGAAAACGCCACACTGGTATCTCTCATAAATCAGAACTCTTTGGATATGTTTTATGAATAGAAGTCTTTATTGCTGTTTAGGGTAACATTAAGCCAGTAATATGAACATACTCCAAGAACTTGGCAGATTCTGAATCATGACATCAGAATGGCTTATAGGCAAGCAGATTTGGGAGAAAGAAGAACAGAACCAGGGCAATATCTCCGACTCCTGTACTTGTAAGAGCAGCCCTCCCCTTAACTATGTTTATATTCCCCGAAAGCATGTTATTAATGCTGCCTTTAAATGATCATCAGCCAGCCACATCTGTCATAACTCAGGCTGTCCTGCCAACCATTATCTGGAGCAGACAGTCTAGACACAGCTAGTAAATCATGGCTTCTGACACGTCCCCATAGAAGTGTTTTCTTTGCAATTAATTTTCCCTTAATTTCTGACCAGCATTTATGGTAGAATCTGGCATATATTAATGGTCCTCTATTCACCCATAACTTCATTAATAATAGAGAAGTTAGGAGATAGAATTTCTTTCATCTCCAAAATGAGAACTGTTTTCACTTAAAAAAAAAAAACAAAAAAAAAAACAATGTTCATTTGGGTAGGTGGCAAATGTGGGGGGCAAACAGAGATACAAGGTACCTGACAAATATATGAGGTGTTCAGGGTACCAAAAGGTGCAAAGTATATTTTTGGACAAAGCTGGACATCACTGAAAGACATTGATGAAGACAATTTAAAAATAGAGGGAAGTGGGAATCCCTGGGTGGCTTAGTGGTTTGGTGCCCGCCTTTGGCCCAGGGCGTGATCCTGGATCGAGTCCCACATCGGGTTCCCTGCATGGATCCTGCTTCTTCCTCTGCCTGTGTCTCTGCCCCTCTCTCTCTCAATCTGTGTCTCTCATGAATAAATAAAATCTTAAAAAAAAATAGAGGGAAGTATCATCTTCATAGGTAGGAAAGTTCACTATTACAAAACTATCAATTCTCTCTAAATTATCAGAGAAATAGAATCAATGTAATTGCAGTAAAATATCAACACATTTTAATTAACTTTCACAAGCTACTTTTAAAATTTATTTGGGGAAAAAAAGGACAGAAATAGACAAAATATTATTGAAGATGATCAAAGTAGAGAGATGTGCTCACGCAATGTCAAGATCTATTGTAAAACAATAGTAATTAGCGGGATCCCTGGGTGGCGCAGCGGTTTGGCGCCTGCCTTTGGCCCAGGGCGCGATCCTGGAGACCCAGGATCGAATCCCACGTCGGGCTCCCGGTGCATGGAGCCTGCTTCTCCCTCTGCCTGTGTCTCTGCCTCTCTCTCTCATTCTGTGTGACTATCATAAATAAATAAAAAAAAAATAGTAATTAGGACAACATGTTCTTGGTCTAATGACAGACCAAAAGCAGAAGAGAGATTCTGTTTTTAATGCACATAAATGGTATGATGTTGCATGTAACATTGAACAAATCTTATTTTTGTTAAGCATTTATAGTTTTTATATTTGCCAATGTTGATGCATTATCCAGACCTAGTAACTTTATCTATGTAGTGTTCCATGATGTGAATAGATCTTAATATTTCTAATCCTCTAAGTTTATTTAGGTTAGTTTTCAGTTTTCCACTCATATAATAGTGTAGTAATAAACATTCTTGTTCTTTGTGCACCTGCATGAAAGCATATTTAGGATAATGTGGTTTGTACATAAGATATGGCCATCTTCAAAGTTATATACCACCAAGTTGTTTTACAAAGGAATTATACTAATTTACTATAATTTCCTCCCAAAGTCCTTCATTGATAGGGTATTTTCAAAATTTTCATTTTTCCCCATTTGATAGAGTGAACTTATATTTTTGCTTTTGTTTAATTTATTTGGTTATAATTGTGCCTGAATATATTTATTAGTCATTCAGGTTTCCTCTTTAATGCATTACCTACTGATATCTTTCTTTTTCTATTTTGTCCTGATTAGATATTCTTATCTCCCTGTTTATTTTCTTTTATTATACAATACTCATACATACCAAACATTTTATTTTTTAATAATAAATTTATTTTTATTAGCGTTCAATTTGCCAACATACAGAATAACACCCAGTGCTCATCCCGTCAAGTGCCCCCCTTAGTGCCCATCACCCTTTCACCCTCACCCCCCGCCTTCCTCATACCAAAAAATTTTAATAAAACTAAAATACACATAATATATCTACTGTCCACATTATCAGAATTCTTTAGTAAATGTTTTACTTTTTCATAAATAAAACCATTGCCTTCTTCATCCCATATTGGAACTAGGCTGCATATTTAAACTTTATAAAAATTTTACCATTCCACAGGTATCATTTCACAGGTTTTCTTCTGTTTTTTTTTTTTTAAGTCCACATTATGTCCTATTCTGACAAGTGGAACACAAATTCATTCATTTTGATTTTATAATACTCTATTTTGTGAATATGCTATAATTTGTTAATTTTCCTCTAAATGATATTTAGACTGTTGTCAGTTTTTCACCATTGTAAGCAACTTAGCATTGAACCCTCCTGTTTGTATTTCCTGGCACGCTTCTACCATTGGCACAGGCAATCTTCTGGTTTGGTAGGTATTGCCAAAGTTCTCTCCAAAGTCGGTTTTATTTCCATCCCCTTCAGCAGTGGATGAGATCCTTATTTCTCCATGCCCTCAGTGGTTGTACTTCATGTTCATACAGATAGGTGTGTATCAGCGTCATCACGTGTATTTCTGCAATTCTATTAGTATAAATTTGTACTTCGTGCTTTGATTTGCAGCTCCTGCTTACTAATTCAGTTGCACATCACGCTAATCTCTGGACACCACTTAGATGTCCTTTTCTGTGAATCATCTATCCCACCTTTTCCACTTTTGTCCAGTGGGTTTTACTGAACCTTAGATGTTCTTGGCCACTAATTCTTGGACAGTTATGTGTACCAAATACCTTCTTCCAGACTGATTTTTATTTTAACATTATTTGTGTATTACTATGAACGAGGTTTAAATTTTAAGTTAGTGAAATTTGGCTATTTCTTTTGTGGTTTGTGCTTTTTTTGTGCATTGTTTTAAATGTTTCTCTCTCTCTCTCTCCTCTGAGATTATAAAATATTCTCCCATTTACCTTTTCTTTATTCTATATGTTGCTGTTTGATATTTTGCAGTTCTGCCAGGAATAGATTTTTGTGTATGATATGAGACAGGGATCTACTTTTACCCTTTCTTCCCTATTTAGATAGCCACCTATGCCTACTCCATTTACTAAATAGATCATCTCCACTGATGGATGACATGCTTGTCATACATCGAGTTTTCCTATGTGTGGGTGTGTTCTCTAAGTTTCCTTTTCTGTTCTGCTGGGGACTGAGGAAACCTCATATATTCTTCTGCCCCAGAGTTCAAAACCATTCAAGAGATATCCATATGTAAGGTAGGTGGAGACAAAAATATCATGTTACTTGACAAAGACTGCTCAGTGCTTTGGAGTCCCTCTTTATGTTATTATTTGTTTGGATTATACATTTAAGAATTTCTTTTATTTTTTCCAGAATTTGTTAGTGTTCTGGGTAAGATCAAGGTGTCTATCAGCTCAGGCTACCAGAATGATACAACCTGAAGTCAACATGAGCTAACTTGACAGTATTTGTTACTTGAAATATTTGTTCTGAATACTGATACATTTGCATTATTTCTACCATCTTTTGTGGTTTCTGCTTACCATTTATTTCACGGCTTCTTTTGTTCTCTTCATCATGCCTTTGATTAGACTGCTAAAAAAAATGTTTTTCTTGTTATATCGTTGCTGAAAAAGCTAAAGACTGGAATTTTTCCTTAAGGCTCTCTTAATGTGTTAAGATAGACTTAGAAAGAAATCACAGATGAGAGTAATAAGTTCTTCAACGTTATATACTCCTACTGAAAATATGTTTAAATTGCCCTTGAACTTTATAACTTACCTTGCTACAGTCTTGAAATTTAGTTTTACTTTATTTGTACTGGTGAGGAAGCACCATTGATGGTTAAATTTTATGACTTTATTGTTTCTGTTCATTATATTTATAATTCATGCCTTTCCTCTGTGTTTACTCCTCTTCTTGATAAAGTATATCTATTTCCTTTAAAAAACATTGTGGATAGTAAGTTATCCTAGTCTTTGTCTAATTTTTTTTTTCATTTTGCCCTTATTCTTTAAAAAGTATTTGGCTAGGTATGAAATTCTAGGCTGGCTGTTATTTTTCCTTAGCTCCTTGAAGAGTATTCTGGGAGTATTTCCTGGTGATGAATAGATTCTGAGACCAAGGGACAAGAAGCAACAGAGTTGCCTCCAAGCAGGAAATGGAGATTTGCTAGCATCTAAATTGTAGTCCTTTCCAGAAAGTTTGTTACTTTCAGCCAGGGGATGCTTGCTGGGCTGCATCCACACCCATCCCTCCCTCTCCCACACCAACAAGCACATAACCATTTCTCTGAGCCAACCTCTGAGATAATTATTTCCTAGTCTGACAATCACCTGACAATCTTATAATAATTGCAATACAACCAAAATCACTAGGAAAAATTAATTTTTAAAACCTTATTGAAGACTTTTGATTACATGAGAGTCTGGTAGATGGAGTTCATAGAACCTTGATCTTAACAAAAAACATGAATAAATGCTAGAAAAGAATTAATAGGTACTGAAATACATGCCCTAAACTAGTAATAACATAAAGAGGGACCCTGCAGCATTAAGCAGGATTAGCAAGGTGGTTCAAGAGAGCAGATTGTATGAGGTCAGTTCAGCCGGGGCCCTTTTCTCCTCAGGTTATCCACGGCCTGCACGCATACTTCCATGTCACCACAGATTTGGACATCTTCTCGGGCCAGGCTGTCCCAGTGCCTTGAGCTCAGGGCATGCATATGGCCCCAGCTTGCCCAGCTCTATGCCTCTCAGCCTGGGTGACTGATAAGGGCTAACTTCCAGGCTATTCTCTGTTGCTCTAGCCACTGGACACAGCAAGCACGGATACTGCCACCTTCCCCTGCAACTATTCAAAAAAGAAAAAAATGAAACCTAGGTTTGTCTTCCTCTCAGAGGCACAATATAGAAAAAGATATTTATCTCAGAAAACATAAAAGAAGTTGGATTACTTTGTCAGGATTTTTATTTCAAAACTGCCAGATTGATTCTTTATACATGCCTACATCTAGACATAACTTTTAGCAATCTTATTTGGAAAGAAATGATATTTAGAGAGGGAAAAAGAAAAAACCACTCTGCCTCTGAAATTGGTACAGGAATGAAGTTGTACTTCATTTTAACCCCACTACTCTTGCAACTCACTGATTTCCAGCTCAAAAATTCTGTGCATATTTGGTTAGAATTCTTTCAGTTGCGAGTGACAGAAAACCCAATTCAAACTGGCAGAAATGAAAAGCGAAACTTCTTGGAATAAATAACTAAAAAATCTAGGTCTTTTTTTCAGAGGTTCAAAAAGTCACTGAAACTTGGCCCCTCCCCCTCATTCTTACTCTTCTCCATGTTAACTTCATTCCCAAGGTCCTTATAATAACAAAATAGCTATGCTCATATATCCATTCCTGAGCCAACTGCTGTGGCTATAGGAATATAATGCTTTGATTGGGCAAATCTAGGCCACATACTTGCCACCCTAAAAGAGGAATAGGTGACAGAGAGATTCCCAGAGGAAAAAATGGGGTGATTTTATCCAGAAAAAGGGGAGTTGATGCTGGGTGATCAGAACAATAGATGTTCACTGTAACCCTCAATTAAATTAAACAATAATAGAAATTAATATGCTTATAAATACAAATTCAGGGATACTCAAATCACTTTCTATTCTAAGGGTTAACTTGCATTAAAGATAAAAGAAAAACCTATATTGGCAGCTTTCTAGATGGTCCCCATTCATTTTCATCAAATGAAGAAGACAAAGGAATGCAATCTCACAGGCCTTATGAACAATTTGTGGCTGATGTTGTTTTAGGGAATATGAAGAGAGGAGGCGTTAAAAATCAAATACACAAATTTAGCTTAATCCCAGAATTCTGGTCTTGAGAAACAAAAATTGGGTGAGCCAATATCAAATGTGATATTCCCTCTCTGGTGTTTGTTGTTTTTATTTTTTACATTAAAAATTTATGAGTGGTTCCTAAGAGAGCTAAAGTAATTAGAGATGAAAAATCTTTAATTCTCAATGATTCATACTCCCTCCCATCTCTGTAGGATTTCATAGGAAACTGCTTTGACATATCATCAGCTGTAAATTACTTTAATGACTCCTCTACCACATTTAACTCCTACCTCTGAAAGTGATTTAGCTCCTTAATTTGTGCAACACCTGAACACATAAACATCAATACCATTCAGCCATCTAGAAGAATGTCATTTGCTATAGTACTTAAAAGCAAATTAAATTTGTCTCCAAAAAATATTAGTCATTTTAACATTCATCTCCATGAAATCAAATAGTTTCAATTAGATTAATAGCACTGAATTCTTTGCAGACATTTTCATAGATAAGAATTTTATTAAACGTGAAAAAGGTATTGCTAAAATAATCGTATTTCAAGTACACTGATTCCTAATATATCTGAAAATTAAGGCTAACACTTGCCGAGTACCCTGGTGTGCAGAGAGTATTATATTCTCTAAAAGCATTTGAATGCATTGACAATGTGAATTGATTTTGAAAACATTAACTGATAAGGATTTTATTTTACATTCTAAGTCTATTCAAAATGAATGTGCTCCTCAAAGTAACAAGGAAACTGTCATTTGCCATACTGGATATATTACTGTGTCGATTCAAATTTCAAGTATCATAGGTTCATGACCTTGGAGAGTTTAGGCTAAATTTAAAAGAAAACATCACAGGCAAATATACCTTAATAGAAATGACAGCACATATTTGTGAAGAGATCAAGCATTATTCTTATGAATCATGCTGCCAGTTAGTATCACCATATTGTTACTTCTGTACCCTGCTTCTTTTGGTATCTCACCGAAGATTCAGGGAGTTAGGAAAATTTTTTTTTTTGGCTTAAAACTGTCTCACATTTACATAATGGTAAGATACATACAAGCAAACAAGCACACATGCTCACATATAATTTCCATAAGCTTGTTGCTCTAAAGTGGTGTGGCAGACTGAGATAGTATTATTCTAAGTAGAAAGTAAGAAATAGCATTTAGTACCAAATTACATATTAAACAACACTGTGTATAAAATAAAGAATGTTCAATAAAAGGTACTAATAGAAAGTAGAACTCTTTTGGAATTTTGCTATGAAATAAATCTCAAGATGAAAAATAGAAAACTATAGTCTTAACATAAATAAAAAGAATATATTTCCAATTAAAAATCTATATTTATTGGAGAAATTATGGAGTTAATAAACCCACATTGGGAGACTAGCTAGTTGGAAATAAAGAGGCCTAAAAGTGACAATTATTCCTCAGACATCAAGTATTCTTTGACGTCAAGAACAAAGATTTTAAAAAGGTAAATTCTGAAAGACAATATATGAAGGAAAACAATATGAGCAATTTTTTCTCCGTAACCTTAATCCTACCCACCCACCCCTACCAGAAGCACTCATGCTTTTACAGGCCATCTGTGTTCCTTTGAATATCCTTCTCACTCCTACCCTCTTAGCTCAGATACCACATTTTCTATATTATCTTTCCAGAAACTTTCTAGCCATTTTTCTGAGTTTCCCTCCTCTGTGCTCCCAAGCAACTTTGTTCATGCTATGTTTTTAATAATAAAGAAATTAATTATAACAATTATCACTTATCAGGATTTATGGGCTTTCTACTTAATCTTTTACATACTGACAACAATGCTGAGAAATGATACAATTTGGTTTAAAAATAAATTATATGCCACCTCTGGTGGTGCCCAGATCAGCCATGGTCACCAAGCTAACATATAATGGCACCGAGTTCGCACCTGAAGATCTCACATTAGATCTCTCCCTATTACACAGCTTCCAGTGACAATACTGAACCTGAGCATGTTTAGTCTGTCTCCTAGACTGAAAGCGGGCTTTCGAAGAGGACCACTTCTCATTCATATTTTCACAGAGATCAACAAAGACCCTAGCCCCATGTCGACACTCATATGTCACTGAGTGAGTGAAATAATAAATCATTTGCTAAACCACTTATTAAATAAAATTTTTTGATAAAAATAAGATAAAGCTTATTAAGCTCTATACCACCACTAGATGGCCTGGCATCCTGTGCTCTTTTCACTATATTGTGTGTTCTGTGTGTGCATGTGTATTTTTTTAAAAAATTGAAATTTATCCAATTCACCATCAAATTAATTTTATCAGTTTTTCTTAGTCCTCCAACTTTCATCTGTAAGCCTCTTTTTTAAATGCCTTCTATTCAATTTTTTCAAAAAGATTTGCCTTTTAATGGGAAGTCTGCATTTCATCATAAAGATGAAACACAATGTGCTCGACTTATTCTGCTTCCTAGAAAGTTCTTTTTCATCATGAATACTTAGTCAGTAAAAAAGACAGATTCCAAAAGAAAATATATTTCAGGCATGAGAGATCAGAGCTCTACTAGACTGAAAGGAATAAAAAAAAATGAAACTTTCTTTTCCAGTGTACTGAAAGACATAATTTGCAAATGCTCCATTATCACTGAACTTCTGTTCCGGAGTCCAGGAGAGCAGAACAAGCAAAGAACTTGCATATTGGAAAAATTAAAAAATCAGCCAACTCTGAGTTTAAGTGAAAGCTCAGACCATGAGGCATTCCACACAGTCTTGATTATTTGAGCAACATGACTTATTACTCCAGTAATATTTTGTGTGTCTGACAGCAAACCATTTCAAATACATCCCTTTCAGAATTGCATTTTCAAAACCCCAGCATTTTCAAAACATCAGTAGTATTAATAGTTCCATCACAAAGTCTGTGCGTAAATACTGCTGAGAACATCCATGACAGTGATTCTTGGCAGTGCGGGAACCCAAACCCTTGTAAGCAACTGAGCAATGGATGTCCTTCCTTAAAAAAAAAAAAAAACAAAAAAAAAAAACACACATGTACATACATGGATTAATACCCCAGGTTTTAAAAAAAAAAATACCCCAGGTTTGCATGACATCTCAGGGGAGGTACACATATACTGAAGTCCACTCATGGGCTATGCCAGCTTCATGGTTCTTTTAAATACTCATGCTATGAGGAAAAAGTTAAGACTTCCTCCCCTGTTCCTTTCAATGAAGGGACCACTTTGAAAGAAAAGGACTCAACAGAGGCCTCAGGAAGACACACAAACCCCATGTCATTAAGTGGTAGAACTTTTAACAGAAAAAGAAAATAGTTATCTGTAGACTCAGATTTGGGAAAATATTTACTTCTCTCTCTTGAAATTTCTTCTGCAAGACTTGGTCCTTTAACAAACGTAAACTGGGTTCCTCCTCTAGGCCTCCATCTCCTGCTGCCCCTCAAGACCTATGCATAAGGAGAGAAGTGGTAGGGCCAGACAGGCAATCTGAATGACAGGGTCCTTGTGACCATCACGTGGGCCAGGGCATCTTGCTGGGAAGAGCAACCAGAAAGGCTGAATCCCACTTCCTTATGCACAATAGAATGTACACGCACCTAGGCAGTCATCGTGCATCAATTCCAATGTATCTAGTACAGAAGCAGACCTGAAATTCCTTCAGTTAGAACATATCCTGACCAAATCAATGATGACAGTAATGAGCTTGGCAAATTTTCAACTCCAAACGTTACACTTCCAAATTGTGTTTATTCATAAATGATGGAATCCCTGGAGTTATTTAATACCTATCTGGTCAGCATTCGTGAAGAAATATATTCTATATTGTTGTGGGTATTCTGGAATAATGGTATTTCTTTAAATATTTTTTTGAAAGATACCCAACTCAGGGAGCAACAAAAATTAAAGGTGGCTCATTAGGTTTGCATAATGATTAAAGTTAAAATTACCTAATTGGGAATTATGTGTATGTTATCTAGGAGTACTTCCTTCTTTTAAGATAATAAATGAATGTTTAGTATGCACACGGCAGAACCATAGAACACTCCTTTCTTTCATTGGGGAGAAATGAGATAGTCCGCAGAGGCAGCCTTGGGAAGACTAATCAGGTTTCCCAGTTGCTCATTTGCCTTGGCTCATGTAGAAATTAATGTTAGGAAAATCTGAAAGGTGCAGCACAGCTGGAATCTGGCAGTTTAATTGCTCTGCACAAGAGACCAGTGATCCTGCAGGGTGTTGGGTGTGCCTATCTATGCTCTAAAGCAAAGGGCAAAGCCCTTGCAAAGCTCCATGCCCTTGACTGCTGGTTGATTTTCAACTGAGAGAACTGTGACTAAGGGAGAAGGGTGTGGATTATGCTGAATAGAAATCTATTTTTAGACTTTTTCATTTGCCTCTCTTTAGATTCATTACAATTTTAACTCATATACCAGAACATTGTTTCCAAGAAAGCCCTGATTAATGTCTTCCATGGACAAACAGAACAGAAACCAGGCACATTCCTGATGAAGATTAACTTCACTTTTAAGCACTCTCAGGATAAGAGGTAGCCCCTGTTTATACACTGCGGCCCTGTAAAAAATCTGTGCCCCTTTAGACACACTTCAGCAGAAGTGCTATGAAGACAGATTGAGCAAATTCAGGCAGATTCAAATAAAAGTGATTTTCTTGGGTCTGCTTCATTTATACAGGATGAATCTGAAACATACTCTGAATATTTTTGCCATGTCATATGATAATGCTGTGTAGTCCGAGATAAAGGGGAACTATTCAGTTTTAGCAGAAGGGTTATTTTAAGTAAAACAAATTTTATTAAATAGTAATAGAAGTGCATAGGCTTGTCCAAATTGTTCTGTGCTGTTTAAAACCTATACTCATTATTACAGAGAATTAATGACCCCCATTTAAGAAATTTCACAGGACCTCTTTATCTTGGGCCATCCTTAACGTATGAAAGCCATTCTCTGCATACATAGAAAATTGATTTGAATTCAACTTACTGCCTACTCTTGTGGGGGGAAAAAAAAAGCCTAGAACGAAGATGGGAAATAGAGGGGAACTTCTGATAAATCACAGATCCTTTTAGTACTTTCTCATTTTATTAATTTAGAGTAATATCATCTGAGGTTTTAAGATAAAGTAAAATTATGTTTATCATGGTATACAAAAGACAAATTCATGTATTCTGAATTAAAACATTAGTAAAATATTAAAGAGTTTTCACTCCAATAGAATATTAAAATGGACACTGGGCTCCAGTTGTCTCAAGGGAGTTTACTACTCGACTCTTGTATTTCAAAAAAAAGGAGGAAGTGAGACTGATTCTCTGCAGCATCTCCTGGCAAAATTTAAGGCAGAATGTCTGGATCGTGAATAGTGTTCTCTGTTCATTATCCTAAATACTAAAAGAAGAAAATAAAATTTGTGGAGAGAAAAAGCTAACTTTAAGGCAGAAGCAGATTCTGTCTTAATGCTTATTTTACTAGAAGAGATGCGCCTCTCAATCTCCAGAAGAAGGCGGGGGAGAAAAGGGAGCTGACTAGATGATAATTAATAATGACCATTACTTCAAGATTTGTCGGAGGAAATTCTTTCCACACTAAGCATCGGGAGCAATCTCATCTCTTCAATCACCACTCCAAAGATCCTATCAAATGGCTTTCAACATTAGTAGAGAATCTAATTTCCTTCACTGTGTCAGGTGATAAGTATATTTATTAAGGCAGAAAAGAGCAAAGAAATTGAAGTAGAAAGAAAAGTCAGGTATCTTACAGTGTTTAAGAAAACCCAATGAATTATTTTCTGATATTTGGGAGAAAAGATTTCTATTCATTCTATCTCATCTGTATTTGTTATCTATTTCTGTGTAACAAATTACCATAAAAGTTAGCAAACTAAAATAAGCATTCATTATCCCCAAAACTTTCTGATAGTCAAGAATCTAAGTCAAGAAGCTTAGCTGGGGGGGGGTTGGCTTAAGTTTTCTCACAAGATTATAATCAAACATTCTGCTATAGTAATCTCAAGACTCAAATGATGTAAGAGAATGTGCGTCCAACCTCACCTATGTTGTCATTGGCGGGTCTTACGCTCTGAGACTTCAGTTCCTTTCTACATGGGCCTCTGGATAGGGCTACTAACAACTTGGCAGCCTACTCCCTAGAGAGCAAGAGATCCACGAGAAATAGAGTGAGAAAGAGTCAACACCCAAGATGGAAGTTGCAGTCTTTTGTAATCTAATCTCAGGAGTTAATTACCCTCATTTCTGCCCCATGCTGTTTTCCACATAGACCAGCCCTGGTACTACATCAAAAGGGTCTATACAAGAGTAGGACTACCACAGGTGGGGAATGCCAGGGGCCATCTGGAGGCTGGCCACCACATCATCTAACTCACAAGACCTCTGTAAGAGAACAGTACAAGTGAATCACAAAATGGCTGGAGGCTCAGGTGATGGGATCTGGGCCCAAGGGAAACTAATTGTGAATTCACCATCTTTCAACCACGCTTATCTGTCTTGTCTTTAAAGTAAATATGTGTCCTCTCTCCACTTGTGAACTCTGCATAACTGCGTTAGCTAAGCCAGTTAAGTCTTTTCCAATTTCCAGTTCAAATTCACCAAACATGCAGAGTGGTAAAAAAGACAAGACACAGTTTAAGCACTTGCCTTTCATAGTGCATTCCCTCTCTAGCATTCTGTCCTTCCTTAGACAGCAGGACACTGGTTTGCCAAGGAAAATGAGGACAGGGAGAAGAGGAAAATAAAGAGAGGAACAATAAAATCTTCTTAGGATACATTAATCAATGTTTGTCCCAAAAGAAAAAAAGACACTGTCCATAGCAGGCTTGTACCTGTCTTCTCTCAGGCCAGGAAGACACCCGGCTCAGCCCAAGAACTACTCTTCATTTCAACATGTGAAACTTGAACTGTATTATGGTAACCCAATATTCTGAGAAGGGACTCTCTTTTCTTAGATAAATATTTACATATGAGATAAAAAATCAAACACCCTATAAGAATACAAAGAGAGGATAGAGTTATGATAATATTGCAGTGAAAGAGTACATTACTACAGAATTATCTGCCTGTACCAAGTCTACTGGAGGTGTTCTGATAAGCCTCACCATGGGGTCTATCCCTACCTTCCGACAAGCACTATCAAATTATCACAAGCCATTATTACTGACGGGAGTGTTTACCTCTCAAATGACTTAAGGAAATCTCTGTGATAATGATTTCCATGAGATGCCTCTACATAAAGAAGTGTGTTTACCTATTTATTTCATTTTGTTCCAAAATGAAAAAAAAAGATTTACTTTTATATATCAGGATTTATAAAATACAACAAAAATAACATGAACTCACTTTGAAAGAAAAAAGAATAAGGAAACTATTTCTATGGGGCATGAAACTAAGCAAGGAATGTGGTTGTTACAAAAGGGCAAAATTTTGCCTCTTAATTTTCTAGTGTCCTGACGACTTAAAAAGGAAATCTGATCTCAGTTCCATTTCCATAAGAATTATAACCATTTCCCTAGGAGGGGTATAACTATTCTTAAACTAAGATCAGATTTAGCATTGCACTGGGGATTCACATGAAGAAAACACTAATTAACAGCATCTATACAACAAAAATAAGATGATGTGGCATTGAACAGTTTCTTATATTGACTTTGATCAGAGCCCTGTAAAAAGGAGTCAACAGGACCGTATGTAACAGGTCACCACACCCTCATTTCCTCTTTCTGTATTTACAGAAACTCTACATGCCCTAACCATGTGAAATTAGGTTGGGGCAACAGGGTCAGGTTCTGGCTAGTACAAAGCAGGGCACCTCCCATCTAAACCTTGCTTTGTTCTTTCACTGACTGCCAAGATTCATGTTGAAAATGGCAATGCCACACAATGCAACGAGGCTCTATCCTTAGCTCAGATGAGGATCTCCAAGGGGGAGCTATTCAACCTGAGTTGGACCATGATATGAACAAGAAAGAAAACCCTAGTGTATTAACTTCCCTAAGATAACAAACACCATCAATACAGGCTCCACAATTCTAGTTATCTGCAGATGTGATTTGACCAATGGGACAGAGTTCAGACTATCTGAAAGAATGGACAGACTCTCAGTCTTTCACAAAGTCCTTTCTCAATATTGTTTTGCTCAAGTACTTGTTAATAAATCCCAAGGATTAATGATGATAGTGATGAGGTAACTAACATTAATGATAATAATAACTAACACTTGGATATCACTTGCTGTGTGCCAGGAATTATTTATTATAAGCCCTTTCAATATGTAACTGTGTTTAATCCTTACAATATACTGACTCTTTGAATCATCACCATTATTTCTAATTTTTGGATAACCAAACTTTAGAGGAGAGAAGCTGAGGGATTTATGAAGCTCACTTGGTAAGGGTGACACCAGAATTAGATTTGGAAAGTCAAACTCCGGGGTTTATGCTACTAACCTCCACGTTATACTTCATCTCATACAATGGTGGTAAGTTTGAAAAGCTACTAAATGCTTCCAGTTCCTTAAGGGTTCAGAGACCTTAAAACATACCAGCTGATGTATGGCCAGAATCTTCATGGAGTAGCTGAGGAGCCCGAAAGACCACTGGTCTCAATAGAGGTCTACTCCAACTCAAAATAATTATCCTATATGGAGCCAGGAGTTTCTTTTTTTCTTTTTTCCTGGAGTTTCTTTTGAAAGGAGATTCCAATGCAGTTTAGGGGCATTCAGTTGCTCTAGTTTAGCTTTACAAAGAAACACAATAAAAAACTTGGAGCAGATAAAAAATTAAATTGATACTTCTTGGGGACACTAACTCCATCATATACATTCCTATGTGATCCAGTCATTGTCCATATATAGCATTCCAGAAGAAAAATCAATATACCAAGACCCCCCAAATGAGTCCTCCTATTATAATTAATCTTTTGGAAGCCGAATTTAACCTCCCTATTAACTCAAATATCACTTTTGCTAGTTTCCTGCATTTTTTTGCTAAAATGCGTAATACTAAGTGTTCTAGCTATACAGGATCCATGAAACTGTACACTGAGAAAGCAACTTTTACTTTCATCCAATCCAATTCCTTTTTTCATAGAAGAAAAGACTGAGGCCCACACAGGCTAAATGACTTGTACCAGGTCTCAAGCTAGTTAGTGGCAGAGTTGGACTCAATACCCAGTTTCTCAGTTTTGTCCTCCCAGCCCTTCCACACCATCACACTGAGTCACAAGTGGTTCCCAAAGGCACATTGGACTACCGAGCCTACCAAACATGCTTGGTTGAGAGGAAGGGGTAAAGCATGGCCATAACTTTTTAAGTATTTATCTCAGTAGACTAAATAGTCTCAGTTGAGGTAGGAAGTGTTTTTTGCTGAAATACAGTAATTTACTTCTGTGAGTGAAAAGGCAGCTCAAAATCCTCCTCCAAAATGGCCTTTCCTATCAAATAGTACAACTGAATTTTCAGACTGTCTTTGTCATCTCAAGACATGAACATACTCATCACGGATCACTCAGACATTATGGATGTGCCAGCAACAAACTTGGAAAACAGCTCTCATTTAGAGCAACCTTGTCTGTCACTAGGTAGCCTGAGGCTCCACTCCCCCAAATGCCAACTGGCCTCTCTGGAGCATGTTGTCCAGCTCCCTAGTCACCCCCAAACTGTTCAATAATTCAGCTGATAAGAGTGCTACTTTGACATACAACAGCAGACTGGAAAAGTTTGTAAAGAAATAACAGGCAGGCAGTATTCAATAAAGCCCCTGCTTCAGATTTTAGGAAATTTGCCTAAAGAAAATTAAAATCTCTGTGAGGCCATTGCAAAAATTTAGCATTAACAAAAAGCCTACCCAAGAGGTTAATGGTTAAAGAGAACTAAAGGGTTAAAAAGAGGCATCTGTTCATTATGTTATGTGTTCTGCTAAATTTGGGCAAGTACGTATGTATCTTGTAACTTTTTAGGTCAGAGAAAGGAGATTTTGTGATTTCAAAAGACAAATGGGTTTTCACATAGAATAAGCAAATAAATACAGTATTTTTTTAAATAAAAAATCACCTAAACCCTTTTGAGTAGGTATAAATCACCAAGATTCGGATTTAACAAGATAATATTTAAAAAAAAAAAAAGGAACAGGGGTTATTCAGAAGGAAACAAGTCTTCCAGGATTACAGGTGCTATGGACTAAATATCTGTATCTTCCCCAAAATGCACATGTTGAAACCCTAACCCCAAATGTGATGGCAGTTGGAGGTGACACCTTTTGGAGGTAATTAGGTTTAGAGGACATCATGAGGATAGAGTCCTTGTGATGAGATTAGTGGCTTTATAAGAAGAGACCAGAGATGGCAATAGCCAAACTATGGAAAGAGCCCAGATGTCCACTGACAGAATAGATAAAGAAGACATGGTCTATATATACACAACGTAATATTACTCAGCCCAAAAAGGATGAAATCTTACCATTTGCAATGACATGGATGGAACCAGAGGCATTGTGCTAAGCAAAATAAGTCAATCAGAGAAAGACAATTACCATATGGTTTCACTCGTGTGGAATTTAAGAAACAAAGCAGAGGATCATAGGGGAAGGGAGAGAAAATAAAAGGAGACATATTCAGAAAGGGAGACAAACCGTAAGAGACTCTTAATTATAGGAAACAAACTAAAGATTGCTGGAGGGGAGGTGGGTGGTGGGATGGGGTACCTGGGTGATGGGCATTAAGGAGGGCACATGATGTAATGAGCCCTGGGTTTTATATGCAATTGATGAATAACTCTACATCTAAAACTAATGATACACTATATGTTAATTTATTGAATTTGAATAAAATAAGATTAAAAAAAAGGCAATGATCCAGCTATCCTTCACCATCCCAACTCACTTTCCCCCAAAAAAGAACAGATCAGAAAGCTTATGATCCTGGGATCATCTGCAATCCGGGAAGAAAGGCATCAAGAGAATCCAGCCATGGGACACCTGGGTGGCTCAATGGTTGAGCATCTGCCTTTCAGGGCATGATCCCAGAGTCCCAGGATCGAGTCCCACATCAGGCTCCCTGAGGGGAGCCTGCTTTTCCCTCTGCCTGTATCTCTATGTCTCTCATGAATAAATAAAATTTAAAAAAAATTTTTTTTAAAGTCAGCTTTGCCAGATCCCTGATCTTGGACCTCCCAGACTCCAGAATGGTAAGAAATAGCAGTTATTTAAGCCATCTAGTTAATGGTATTTTGTTATAGGAGCCTGAGCTAAGACACAGGGTTTCCTATGTCAGGCATCAGTGCAACATTAGAAGGGCACAGGGCAGACCGAGTGAGGGACGTGTACCCAGAGGGGATACACAGGGTTTACTCTTTGAAATCTTTTAATTTCATCTAAACCTATAGCATGAGCAGCCAGTGCAATTCCCCTTGACTATAACCAAGTCTATATTCAAATGTAGTCATAATGTAAAAACCCATGTACAGACTGAAAAGAAAAAGAAAAATCTGGACCTCCTTTCCAGACAGAGCTTCACAAATGTTTGAAATTTACTTGTTCTAACTCTATCAGGTAACTTGAAAAGAATTCAATACTACCAATCCTTAAAAGGTTTAATTTGTGTGTGCACAGTTTTTGTTTCCCTCAAAATGCTTCTGTCTGTAGAAGAAATAGCTTAACCTTCTATTCTTCCTCGGCAAGCTTTCCTGAGTCTGAAATTCCTTCATTCTTTCTCTCCTTTCTCAGTTGAAGTGCCTTTTCTTCAATCCAAGCTGATCATTTACCTGCTTCTTGGACTCATTCTCCCCATTTCGACCATCTTTCTCTCTTCCCTCTTTGCCTTACTGATTCTGTTAAGCCTCTAAACACAATCACATCTATCCCTTTAAACATCAAAACAAAACAGCCCACATTTACACTCCAAATCTCAGCTCATCATGGCCTGGAGTGTCCTAGAAAGCAGTTCACACTCTACACCTGTACCTTATTCTCTCTGGTCCCCACTCAACTCACCGACTACTGTCTTCCCCCTCATGCGTATTCAGTAGTATTGCCTCAGCCATGAGAAACATTTACACGTTTCTTTCCTTGATGTCGCCACAGCATTCACAGTCTTTCAGCACATAATCCTTCCCTCAGTGAGTTTTCTTTGACAATCTTTTCTCTGTTCATTTCTGGTGCACACCCCCCACCATCCCTCCCTACCCCTGGCCCCATTCAAATTTCTGCCTACCCTCTGGGTCACACCTTCCTGTTGTTTTTTTTATGGCTCACTGCCTAAATGCAGTGATTCAGCCTGCTGATTCTGGAATCACTTGAGTTTGAATCCCCAGTTACCAGCTCCATGACCTTGGGCAAGCTACTTCTGACGTTCTGTTTTTTCCTCTATAAAACAAGTATGATAGCAGCAACTGTCTGTCTCATAGGATTACTCGAAACTAAGTAAAATAATATATGTAAATCTTCTACACAGAACCTGGTTCATGGTAGGTACACCATAAAAGTCAGGTGTTATATACGATTTAATATTTATGTTCCCCATGGCTTCATCCTTGGCCCTGTGCCCTTATCCCTCTCTCTCTAGATAACCTCAACAAAACCCAGGTTTCATCTGTTTCTTGGATGGTAATGACTCTGGTAGCTCTGGTTTTTGCCCAGACCTTGGGTCTAGGAGCAAGTCATATAAGCCAATTATTTATTGAACTTTTCTTCCTGTATGATGAATACAAATAGCAAATTCTACATGGACAACACTGTACACACATTTCCCTCAAAATCATTCCCTTCTTAAATTCCACAGAAGCACCACCTCTCATCTACCTACACCAAAGATCTCAGAGTCAATCAGTGCCCAAATCTTGATGATAGTATTTCCTAAATCTCTCTCAAGTGTTTCTCCTCCTTTCTCCATCCCCACTGCCACCACACTATTTTCCCTATATTACCTCAGTTTTACTCAGTAATTTCTCCCCCTCCAAACTACCCTCTACTGTTGCCATAGTGGTATTTCTAAAAGGCAACATTTATTCTGTTTCTCTCCATATTTAAAATCTTTTGATGACTTATGATTTGATTTTTAAAAGATCAATCCCTTGATTTAGCATACATGAGACTGGTAGTGTCTTCCCTGATCCCCCCCAATCATACTCACCACCACTGCCCCACAAGCACTTACGGATTCACTGCTTTATTCCTTTTTCTACCATTCTCATTATGGTCTCTGACTAGACATGCCTCTCAGGTATTCAGTGCACCTCATCTCTTCTAGCAATTCTTTGACAGCTTCCCACTCAATGCTGGGTGACTTGAGCTTCCTTTGTGAGCCAAAGCCCACTATGTTTAATAATCACACAGTATATACGAAAAGATCAGGTTCAATTTCCTAAAGCCTAGCACAAGCTTAGCACATAAAAGATGTTCAATAAATGTATACCAATGAACAAATCCATGATTCTTACAATTCTCTTGTGCAGTACACAAGGCAAGTATAATTAACCCCATTTCACAGAATAAGTAAAGGAGAAGTGAAAGTCAACAAGACTTGGAAGCCCAAGACCTCAATAACTTAGAAAAAAAATAATTTTTTCTTTACTCTTTGATACTGGGGGAAAGTTCTCTTCCAATGCCACAATTCCTTGAATTTACAGACTTTGTCTATTATTCTTGCTGGCAAATTGGTCAGTTCGTGTCTGAATTCATCTTTTAAGTATCTTGAAACAGTAAACAGTAAAAAGCAACCAACACATTATTAGCATTCTATTTTGTACCTCTTTTTCTAGAGATTAAGTTGCTACAATAACTGCCTTCCAAATTATCACAGGAGAAGGTTTAAGGTTTATCTGGCCTCTAGTAACAGTCTTCCACCAACTGGCACCCAACCAACAGGCTAAAGCCACATAGTATAGGCTCTAACGCAGCAATCCCCATTTCAGTGCCCAATAGTTGTTTCTGTCAACATGGGTGATGTGATGCAGCAGTAACAAACAGCCTTAAAATTGCTATTTTAAATTTTCTCATTCACACTACATATTCAGTATAGATCTGAAGGGGCACCTCAATTCATCATAGTCATTCAGAGACTCAAGATATCCAAGATTCCATCTTAACATGTTTCCAAAATCAATGTGGTGGGTGGAGGGACATAGCAAATGGAACTTTGGCTTTTAAAGTTTCCAGTCATGGGATGCCTGGGTGGCTCCGTAGTTGAGCATCTGCCTTTGGCTCAGGTCGTGATCCTGGAGTCCTAAGATTCAGTCCTGTATCAGGCTCCCTGCATGGAGTCTGCTTCTCCCTCTGCTGGTGTCTCTGCCTCTCTCTCTGTGTCTCTCATGAATAAATAAATAAAATCTTCTTAAAAAATAAGGTTTCTAGTCATATTTTATTTTATTAATCAAACCAAGTCATGACTCTTGGGTTGGGAAGTGCTATCCCACCATTTACCTTAAACAAGGAAAACCAGTATGTTTACGAACAGTCCCAATTTAATGACTACCATAGTTGCATCATTATATCGTCACAGAGGTAATACTAAAATTCAGGTCCATGATTTCTAGTTTTTTCATTACTTCAGTTATCCATATTAAAAACTATAATGAGAGGCAACTGGGTGGCCCAGTCAGGTTAACATCTGCCTTTGGTTCAGGTCATGATCCCAGGGTCCTGGGATTGAGCCCCACATGCTGAGCAGGGAGCCTGATTCTCCCTCTACTATTCCCTCTGCTTGTGTTCTCTTGTTCTCTGTCAAATAAATAAATGAAATCTTTCAAATAAATAAAAACTGTAATAAAACCAAGCAAACATTTAAACCCCAAAGTGGCAGAAAGTGTACATATATATAGATGTATGTGTATATGTATATATGTATGTGTGTGTCTGTATACACACACACACACACACATCACACACCACACACTTTCCTAAGGGCTTAAGTTGGAGAGAGAAGCTGAAAAAGTAATCTTTCAAACCCTGAACAGAGTAATGTATAAATAAAGTCTTGAAAGCTCTTTTGTCTGAACATGGTTCTCTTCTGTTTTCTGCTACTTCCTTCATCAGAACAGATGATCACACTGATACTGGTGTGTACACACCATGTCTGCTCACAATGCCTTCCAAGACAGGGCCACCAGATATAACAAAGGAAAACACAAGGCATCCAGTTAAATTTATATAAACAAATAGTGTTTTAGTATAAGTATATTCCAAACTTTGCATAGGACATACTTAAACTAAAAGATTATTTGTTATTCATCTGAGTTTAAATTTAATTGAGTATGCTGCATTTTGGGGGGCAACTCTATTCCCACAACCAAGTCATCAAAGAATTCACCTAAATTAACTTCATGTCTTATTTCTGAAGCTATCTTAAAGGTTATTTTCTGCTTTGCCCTAAACTAGGTCCTGTTTTTTAGCCCAAGTAAACCAAATTTAAATAGAAACATTTAGCGATGAACTTGTTAAGAACCATGGAAAAACATTATTCCAAGTGTCTTTGTTTGGCAGGATGGGTGACTAAGTATTCCAGAATATAATTCAGGAATTAAATTACTCTTAACATATTGGTACACTGACAAACCCAGGCATTGAATAGAGAACATGTGGTACCAGTTTGGTAGTAAGGGCAGATATGTTGACTGTGAAGTCCTTGAGAGGCAATTCTGCGACAATAAATTTCAGAAGGATTTGCTGCCTATAGTAGAAATCACAGCAAGTCACTGAAAAGGAAGACCTGGATGGCAACACTCACTGAAGGTCTATCAATATAAGGATCAGCTTAAAAATTAATTGAACTACAGAAAGAAAGGTGGTCAGATATCAGAGCAGCAAGCAAAAATCCCACAATTACCCTATATACCACCATAACAAGTTAGAAAATGTAATAGGAAAAACAATGTCATTTGCAATAGCAACTGCTATCAAATATCTAGATAAAAATAAGACTCTACAAATACATGCAAGTTCTTCATTTTAAAAGGTATATTTATTTTTTCTTATATTAGTATGTTTATTTTGTATTTCATATTTAACATTTTATTATTTATATTTCTAGATGTAAAAAATATCCATATAAATTTAGAAGTATACCATGCTCATAAAAATAAATATGTCAACAGCCCCCCAATAATATAATTTCAAAGCAATCCACGTAGAGCTCACAACTGGACTTTTCACCAAACCTGGTAACCTGATGTTAAATTTCACAGAGAAAACTAAATCCACAACATGCAACACAATTTTGAAAAAGAAAAATAAAGGGCAGATATCCAAACATATCCCAAGCTACAAATAACTCACAGTGTGAAACTAAAAAGGAAAAAAAGACAGAGCTCCCAAATAAAGAATACACTGAATAGAGAATCTGGAGAATGACATGGGTATCATTTAAATCATTGGGTGAAAAGTAGACTATTCAAAATAGATGAACTATAGGAACGATTTACATTTCAATTTTTAAAAAAAGTAAAAATTTTCACAAAAAAAATCAAGATTAATCTAAAATCTCAATTTAAAAAGCAGAATTATATAGATATGTTTAGAAATCTAATAGTAAATGTACGTAGACTTCAGGTTTGGAAAGTTTTTTAAAAATATATGAAATACCAAAAGACATTCAAAACATTTGGTAAATGTTTTAAGATCAATATTTTAAATTTTCAGTGAGACAAAAGAATAAATAAAGGTAGAATGCAAATCAAAAATAGGGAGAAAATGTTTACAACAAATAAAGAGTTGCTAGCTGCATCAGCTCTTTCACATTACTTAGCCTCTCAGTAACCTAATTTTTTTCATCTGTAAAATGAGGATGATAAGTCATTAACTTGCAAGTTTCCTGCAATGATGAAATGAGTTAATATACTTTAACTTAAAACACTGGTAAATATTAGCTACATATACAAACATACACACACACACATAGATACACACATACATATATACACACAAATACACAGCCCTCAAAGAAAAAGACAAAGGATTGCACACAAAATATTCACCATACAAAAGGCTGATTAATATATGAAAAGGTAGTTAAGTTTGCTAGGTAATGTAAAACAAGGTAATGTAAAACAATAGGAGGCCATTTTCCAATCATAAGAATGGCCAAATTTTTTTAAATAGTAATGTTAACAACTGAGGTAAAAGTGTGGAGAATTCTAGTAGTAATTCAAGTAAGAGCAACCGCTTTGGAGAACCTAGTAAGGTGTACATTTAAGTTTTAAAGACATAACGACATAGTGATTCCTTTTCTCATTATCTCATTATCTACATTCAGGTACTTTGGGAGACCCACTGTAAATTAGAATTCAAGTCCAGGGGCAGGGAAGGTCCAGGAAGAACAGGTGACAAAAAAAAAAAAAAAAAAAACTGTAACCCCTATGCTGAGATGCGCTAAATGCTAAATTACCCGATAATAGGTGGGCAAGAAGCACCCCCAACTCACTTTGCTGAAATGCCCCCTACAAAGTTGCCCAAGTAGGCACTATGGAGCTATCTAGGGTATATGCCTAACCCCAACCCTCCCCACATCTATGCCCAGGACCCCTCTGGTGGTGGTGGGCAACAATGAAAGATGCCCCCTACTTGTCACCCTCCAACCCCCACCTCGCACACGCATAGTATGCATACATACAACCCAGTCACTGTCACGAGGGTTAGGTCCCAAGGATCACCAGACCATGACAAGGTGCGTGAAGCTGGGGTCCACAGGGCATAAAGTTGTGACTCAGAAAACGTGTCCTGGGAAGGAGGTGGGACCCCTTGAACTGATGCTATAAGCCTCTGCGTATGCACCAGTACCCCACTGAACTTGACTTACAAAACACAAATTCAAAGAAAAAATTATTAATCATTTCAACACAAGGGACACAGAATATTAAGCCAAAGGTGGCGCCCTTCTGAGTCAGGCTGAAGCCTGCGACTGTGAAGCCATCCCTGCTAACCTACCAGGCTTACTGCACACAGAAATAAACTGAAGTAAGTTGAAAGAGTGAAAAGATAAGGAAAACTGAAGGGAGAGGCAGCAACATAAAGGTGTAAGTACTTTATTTATACAAAGAGCCTAACAGAGAAACTAAATGTAACGTTAGGGCCATATTGGGGAAAGATGGGGAGAGAAGGTATTAACGTGTGAGTAAGGGTGACCATATTCCATCAAGCAGGAAATCAGTATAGTGTCTGAACTGATAACCGATTACTAATGATACAGGCATGAATTATTTAGACATCGGGAGTTAATAACCACAGGCAACTGCTCAGAGTGGTTGCCTCTGACAAGTGGGAATGGTGACCATGGTGCAGAATGTTGCATCTTATTATCCACCTTTCTCATACCTTTTGATTTTTTTAATCAAAGGCATTTATTGCTTTGATACAAATATATTAAAAGAGAAAGGAAATAAAATGGAGGGAAATCCTGGGATAGAGTTCTATGTACCATTACTAAAAATCACTAAGGCGTATTATTGAATGATAAATGCAATTTAGAAAAAGGTCTGTATAGAACAATCTCATTTATGTTAGACACCAAAAAACAATTCATCAAACAAAAAACTCCACAATACAACATTGTAAAATAGGTATGGGTAAATACGTGTAAATGTATTTAAAATTCATTAGGAACTATCTGAAGTGTCCACACCAAACCTATTGGTATTACCTCGGAAGAAAGGGTGGATATCTGGGAATGGTTAGAAATATATTAATATTTACAAAGGAAATAAATTCATGTATTAGTTTGTAATTAAAACTAAGTGTTAAATATAATAATGGCGATCGTGATCTATTGATTGGTGAGTCCTGATTAGTGTGTAAAGTTTAGGTAGCTTTGATCCAGTTTCCTTTTTAATTCCTCGAGTATTACAGAGAATTTGGCCTGTAAACAAATACTACCCATTAATACTGAAGACAGCTTCTTATCTTAAAAAAAATCAATAGCTCCTTCAATAGCTCTGCTATATCCTTGAATAATTAGAGCTGCCCTTTCTGACAATGTGCGTGCTGTTTAGGGAGGCATGTACACAGTTTGCTCTACTTTAATTTGTTTATCTATTGAATGTGGTTTAATTTTAATTATCCAGCGACCATTAGCATGTGCTTCTATGCAGTGAGGAAAGGCAAGCTTAAATGTGCACTATCTGAATATCACTGTTTATTACCTTTACCAGTGGGTAAAATAACTTTAAAACCTTTGCAGGAATGAGAGATGCTCAAATAAAACATCCAAGCTTCCTTTGTGGTAGGGCCTGTGACTAGAGGTGAGTACTTGAAGCATTTCAGAAAAAAACTCAAGTCAGTGAAGCAAAGAATTTTCAAGGCATTCTTAGAAGGATGCTTTGAGGGCCATCCTTTTCTGGGCACCCCAGGATGCTCTCTATTCCAAATGTTCCATCCCGTTGTCTCTATGGGCCATTCAAGTACTCGTGGAAATTCCAACAGCTTGGGATGCAAACAACATCTCACTTAGTAATCACACTTTCTGAAGCACTGGTGAAGGAGATGCTGTTTGCCAAAATCTAGGCACTAGGAATGATGCAGCCAAGTCTAAAATGGGTTCTCAGCTAAGGTACCGAACTCTCTGCAGTTATGGGAAGGCAGCAGGCTTACTTCACACCACGCATGGGAAATGTTAAGTTTTGAAGAAAAACCTGACACACGTGATAATGATTCTAGAAATTTGGTCAGAGAGGCAAGAAAGAAGTAGGAAGCAAGAGTGCCCCCATCCCTCCCTGCTGACCTTTACCTGACATCTGGAGGACAGTCTGGGGACAACAGAATGTGAGGGCCTGAACTTTCTAGGCTGACTCGGTTGCAGAGGTGAGTGACCAGATTTCTCCCTCCCAGAAATTATTCAGAAACAGTATAAAGAAGGTAAGGCCAACTTGCAACTAGTAGATAAGCAAGTCCTGAAGATCAAGGTACAGTACAGTGATTGTAATAGACGACAATATTGTATCCGTAAATGTCAGACCTGCTAGGAGGTTAGATCTCAATTATCCCGTCCACCACAAAAAAGAAAGGCTAACTATGTGAGGTGCTAGAGGTACTGGCTACTACAATGGCAATCACCCTGCAATGCATGAATGTACCAAATGGACAGGTGGTAGGTAGACCTTCAACTCACACAGTGCCACCTGTCAAATATATTTCAATTAAAAAAAAAATGTAAGGCCAAATTAGATGAAAGAAAGAAAATAAGAAAAGCGAGGCTAATGGAATGGCTCTTCTTTGACGCTCTCCCCCCCACTGGATTTTGATTTCAATTTTCATGGGGCTTTCAGGCTCCCTCCCCCAACTACCTTTTCCCTCTGAGGTCCCAGGAAGTGGCTGTAGGGTGAAGTTCAGCAAGTCAGAGAGGAAGCTGCGAAGGGAGGTCTGCAGCGCTGCCTCTCCCTCCTCCCCACAACTCTAGGAGGCCTCTGCTATACAAACCCACCGGCATCTGTGGCTTTCTCCCCCTCCCACCCCTACCCCCTTCCTCACTCCCAAGAGAAAGCACTTCTCCTGAGCAAATTCAATGCTTTTGACTGTGCTTTGGATTTCCTCTCCCTTAGACCTCCTCAGGGCCCTTACCTCAGACATTTGCCCTTCTGTGACTCTTCCTCAGGCATCCCCTGTCTCCTGGCTGCTCCGTTTTATTACCCCCATGTGTTCATCCTCCCCCTTTCCCGCCCCCCCCCCCCTCTAGCTATGGTCTGCTCTGGTGCTTGCCCTCAACAACCAGACACAGAAACCATCTGACGGCTTCCACTTCTTCAATATTCATTTGCTCCTCAAGGGAATCTGCTCTGGTTTCATCTTCTAACCCAGATGCCTCTGAAGGTCATTAGGGAAGTCACAGATGTTAAATCTGAAAAATTCTTTTCCGGTTCTGCCTCACTCGGCCTCAGGGAAAGCACTTAATAATCATGATGGCCTCTCCCTCTTACACATACTCTCCTCCTGGGTTCCTTGACACATCTTCTCCTGCTTTTTCTGGTCACTCCTTGACAGCATTTTAGGGACCCAGATAGTCATTTCATTCTCTTCCCAGCAAAATCTACAGTTAACTATAAATAAACTCAAGAGCTGAACAACTGAAGATTAAAAATAATACTTTATTGTTGGGGTCCCTCGCTGGCTCAGTGGTAGACGATGCGACTCTCGATCTTTGGGTTGTGAGTTCAAGCCCCTTGTTGGTCATGAGCCTACTTAAAAAAAATTTTTTTAATTAGCTTATTATGGGGGCACAATCAGTTAAGTGTCCAATTTTTGGCGTCAGCTCAGGTCGTGATCTCAGGGTTGTGAGATTGAGCCATATGTCGGGCCGATGCTCAGCAAAGAGTCGGCTTGGGATTCTCTCTCCCTCTCCCCCTCCTGCTCCCACACTTTCCCTCTCTCAAATAAATAAATCTTTTTTAAAAATAAAAATAAATAAATTACCTTATTCTTTTTTTTATTTTTTTATTTTTTTTAAATTTTTTTTTTTTTTTTTTTTTTTTATGATAGTCACATAGAATGAGAGAGAGAGAGGCAGAGACACAGGCAGAGGGAGAAGCAGGCTCCATGCACCGGGAGCCCGATGTGGGATTCGATCCCGGGTCTCCAGGATCGCGCCCTGGGCCAAAGGCAGGCGCCAAACCGCTGCGCCACCCAGGGATCCCCAAATTACCTTATTCTTAATATGCACTACTGAAGAATAGGATTTAGATCAGTGTTTCTTAACCTGAGCACTACTGATACATTGAGTCAAACAATTCTTTCTTTAGTGGGGGGTGGGGGGGTGGGGGGGTATTTTCCTGAGCACTATAGTATGGTTAGCAATATCCCTGGCTTCTACTCACTAAACACTAATAATATCCTCTCCCTCCTTCCAGTTGTAACAACCAAAAATACCTCCAGACATTACCTAATCCCCTGGGTGGGGAGTACCAGTTGCGAAATCTCTCCCAGATGAGTATCACTAATAGATACACTTATAGCAAGAACTATGGAAGAATGAGAATTTAGAGGTCAAGGTAGGATTAGAGAGCAAAGTGAAAGTTCATTCTCTCCCATATCACTAGTAAATAGTATTGCTGTCCAAAAAATATTAAGAAAAATAGGAAAATAGTGTATTTCCTAAGAATTTTCTTTCTTCCTTCTTTTTTGTTACTTTACATTAAAATGCATCCTTCTTCAAAGAATAACAAAGGCGAAATGCCAGAGAGCCTGTATATTGTGATTCAACTTGAGGATATTCCTGGAAACACACATATATTATTTCCCTTTTGCTATATAGTAATATTGTCACAAGCTTAATATTTTTAAACCAGACATTTATTTACTCACAATTTCTATGGATCAGGAATCTTGGTTTGGTTTTTCCAGGCCTGTGGCTTCCATGTCTTTCACAAAGCTGCCACCAGCTTGTCAGGGCTGGGATCTTACCTGAAGCACCTTGGGGTAGGATCTGTTTCCAAGTTCACACGGCTGTTTCTAGGACTCAGTTCCTTGTTGGCAAGGTCACCCTCAATTCCTTTCACCTGGTACTTTCCCTATACCAGCTTATTTCATCAAAGCCAGCAAGGGAGAAAATCTCTTGAGAGTCTACAAGGAAGACAGAAGTTACAATCTTAAGTAAAAGTAGCACAAAAGTAGCATCCCTTCACTTTTGCCATATTGTGTTGTTTAGAAGCTAGTCACAGATGCTGCTTACGCTTAATGGTTGGAAAAAACTGAAGGACGTAAATACCAGGAGGTGGAGATCCCTGGGGGCCATCTTAGAGTCTAACCAACAAAAAAATTATTAATGGGGCATACTTTTAATTTACATCTTTTTGACTAATTTGCATTCTGATGCCCTGTATGCGATACTTTTTATTTTTAATGTATATTTTCATATTGTTCCCTCTTCGACAGGAGCAGATGAAATCAGCACTTTTCTATAGACAAAAGGTAGCATTTCTTTTGGCATGAGGTGAAGACATACACAAGGTACCTGTTTCTTCACTATCAAAACAATATGCTAATAACATAGAAAACACAGGTTATTTGTTTAATCTCAGTTACTTGAACAATGCCTGCATGCTTTGGGATATTCTGATTCTAAAAGCTAATCTAATGACAACTGAAAAAAGTTTAATGATCATTTGGAACAATTACTTTGCGCTTAGAAATAATTCATACACTTTCATTAATTCATCCCACAAACATTCTGAATGCTTATTACATACCTGACGTTGTATCACTCCTCATCAGTTAAATAACGTGTAAAGAGAGGTATAATTTTCTAATTTGGTCTTTGATTAGAATATTAACATGAATTTTCTAATCTTACAAGAAAAAATGATGGTAAGGTTAATAAGAAACCAAGACTCCAAACTCTTTTTCCTCCATCAGATATTTTGATCCCATATGTCACCATATTGTTGGCATAGATCAAAGGACCCCAAAATTACTTGATTCACAGCGCTCTTCGTATAGCAGTAATTTCATGGCACCACTAAACCTAAAGAAATATCTAACCATTCCATTTATTGAGGTTAGGTCCAGAGGACTCAACAAATATTTATGTTCTAACAACTTAGTAGACATTTGAAAAAATAATACATGTAACTTCTTTTTGTTGTCCGATCGCCGAGGCTAGGACTTCTAGTACTATGTTGAACAGCTGTGGTGAGAGTCGACATCCTGGTCATGTTCCTGTCCTCCGATTTTCAGTGTTAGGCTTACCTCCTCTAGGAAGCCCTCCTAGGCATTTGCAAGCTACATATTCTTTTTCTCATCTCTGTATCATCATGACACTCAGTCTGCAGCAAGCACCAGCCTGGCTCTTTTAACATCAAGCTTTACTGGTTTCAGGTCTGTGAGATCTTGGAGCCCCCTTGAGAGCTGAGACTCTGACCCATATGCCTCAGGTAGTTCCCTGGACATTCTGTGAAGAGGTGATTCTGATTCCATAGGTCTTGGGTAGGGCCTGAGGTTCTGCATTTCTAACAAGTTCCCAAGTGATGTTAATGCTACTTTGAGAATGATATTCACTGTGGGCTTTTTATATATGGCTTTTATGACATTGAGGAATGTTCCCTCTATCTCTACGCTGTGCAGAGTTTTAACCAAAAAAGGATGCTGTACTTTGTCAAATGCTTTTTCTGCATCTGTTTAGAGGATCATATGGTTCTTGTCCTTTCTTTTATTAATAGAGTGTATCACATTGATTGGCAGATGCTGAACCACCCCTGCAGCCCAGGAATAAATCCCACTTGGTTGTGGTGAATAATCCTTTATTGTACTGTTGGATTCTATTGGCTAGCATCTTGGTATTACATGTAACTTCAAATTTTTTTTAAAAAAAAAAGTATTTCCACATTTACCAATATGAGATGTGCACTTCATGGGCATTACACAGCTTCTCAAACTTTGAAGTCAGACCAGACTCTGCCATCTTCATTTCCTGCTGTTGGTTCACAGACTTGCCCCCATATACGGAGGGCAAGGCAAGACCAACGAAGGAGGCAGACCACTCCGATGGTTCTAATAAATAAGGGAACTTAATGAGGCTTGTCTTGAACTGCCTCAAGATAAGTAGATCTCTGCAACCGCCCACCAGAATCTTAACATTTTATGTAGAGATCGTAACTGGGTTTAGTCACATAAACTGTCCAGATGGTCTCAACAACACTTCATTCTCTCTCACAAGGCCATCTCTTTAAAACAGCTCCTAGTGTGGGAGTGCTGGATGGAATGTCCATTCCGAGGACAGGGAATGGGATGAAGAGCTTCCAATTGCCTGGGTCCAGCTCATGCTTAACTAGTAGTCACAAATTCTCGATGACCTCCTCCAACACTGCCTCACAGCGATTTCCCCCCAGGGTGCTTATCTTTTGTCATAGCAACCACTGGTTTACAAAGATAGGAAATAATTTTCTAAAATGAATACGAGCTAAAGTTGAAACTGTAAACTACCTTGTTTCGATAGTTTATGAAGTATCCAACAGATGTTGAGTATTGCTGTTTTCTTCAAATATCTAAAATATGCTGAGGCACCCCTATAAATTTACTGCAGTGTACCAGGGCACACAGGCACCCAGTCTGGGAAGCTAAGGCAAAGATGTAATAAGTATTTAAGAAAAAGAAAATGCACAATTAAAGTCACCTATCTATTTGATATTACTACAGTAATAAGTTCAACTACATCCAATTTGATCCCCGATATATCAAAACCCCAAATCAGAGTGAAATGGGAAAATGAACAGAGAAATTACAGTCTAGAGGTTCCACGAAATTTGCTTTTTATTACTGGGAGACACCAGCCAGGTATATTATATAGGAAAATGCCTATACCCCTAAAAATTCTGTTGCATTAACAAAGCAATTTATTCTTTTGATTTCAAACGTTTATTATTTGGAATAAAACTAAACCTACAAGCATTCTGGGCAGGTGGATTCTAAGTTAATCAGTCAACGCTTCTGAAGGATTTGGGTGAATTACTTGCAAATCATTCTTTATTAAAGACTGTATATAATGTCTGAATTCTTATTCCAGATATGCACAAGAGGACAGAGGCTCTCCTTACCCTCTTATCTTGGTATGCACTCAGTGAGAGAATTTGTTCTGCACCAAACCAAACGCATAGTCATTAATCTCTTCTGAACATAACTGACCATTGTCCTTTTGACCTTCTTCCTCAGTCTAGGGATGGAAATTTCTTCTGCCGGACATTTTGGTAAAGCTACAAAAGTGCCCCTACCAGAATCCCCTCCCTGTGGAGAATGAAATTAGGTAAGGCCTGTAGAGTGAGAGACAAATTGAGTTCATTTAACCGAATTGCTATCTGACCAGTAAGGCTCATCTCAAAGCACAAGCAGAAATTTCAAGGCAGAAGTAGCATCAACAAGATGAATAGTGCTCTCAGTTTGCATGGCAGAGCTAGATGCTGACGGTGGGATTACCTGAAGGTGAACCGGTGAGTCAACTTCTTTTCCGGAACTTAGTTTCTGTCTCACGTTTAAAAAAAAAAAAAAGTTTGTCTGGATCTAAACACTTCTATCCATCTCTGCAGAAGAATTTATACTGTGCAATCGAATAATTAGAATAATAAACCTTTTGGTGGATGGAGAGTTTGAAGAAAAGAGTTTTTTACAATGACATCTTCAAAGCATCGGTATCTGTTTCATCTGTGAAGTCCAGTCACTTTATAGAAGTTAGGAAGCATTAGGGAAAATTAGACAAATTAGGCCACGTTTTCTAGAATTAAACAATCTGGGTGTCAGACTGTCACATTATGGTACCTCTCCCTGCCTCAGCATAGAAACATCGTTGACTCATGAACCAAAGCCCGCTTGGCAGATGTGGTCTCTAAGGATCTTCTTCACACAAACTCATGCTTTTGTATGACTATACTTTTGGTGGTACACACACACACTCAGGTGAATCTAGTCTCCAAAGAGGGAAGCTTGCTCTATTTTGATAAATGCATCATAACCTCCATCCTGAGCATTTGCTATTCCATTTTGCATACCTCCTCACTTCATAAATAGAGGTACATGGACATGCACCCAGGTTTTGAACTTAGTTCAGTCTGGATTTGATCCAATCCTGCTACTTTCTAGCTGTGAAACCATGTAGAGCACTTAACTATTCTGAGCATCAGTTTCCTCTTCTATAAAATCTTTACCTCACTATGCTATTTGTGGAAGTAAATGCATACAGGGGGCCCATTAATATCTATTAATGATATATTTTCAATAAGTCTTACCTATCTACAAGTTTAAATTTTCCAGACCCTCTTCTAAACTTGAGGACTCCCTCTTCTTCCAGATATTCTCTTTTAAGATTACAAAAACTAGTCATCTAATCTGAAGGGTCCAGACATACTTTATTTAAGGCAAGGTTTGGTGATATGAAATCTGCCCTGAGTTGACAACTCCAGGGTACTCAGGAAGTACTCAGGACAGAAGCTCAGAGGTGCCAGTAAATTCAATGGCCTTAAAGAACAGACAGGAAAGCCATGCCCATTTGAGATCCTTAGAGACCTCAGCAATTGGTATTCTCTTGTAAACTCAAATTCCATTAATCATGAAAATGATACAAATAAATTAGTGATATAGTCCATTTTTTCCCTTGCAGATATTAAAGCAGGAAATATTTCCTGATTTTCAAATATTAAAATGAGGGAAGGAATTTTTTTTATAGTTCAAGTGTATTTTCCTCTAAACAGTTTCCTATTTTCACTATTAATTTGATGAATTTGTTATTTATTGATATTTTCTAATTTTATGATGAATTAATTAAAATATTTTCTTATTTTCAAATATTTCAGAAACATTTTAGCTGAAAAACATTCTGGTAGTTAATCTACATTGAGGTATGCACCTTCTAGAAATCTTGCCATTTGTAAGGAATATTACTGGTGAAAGGTTGAACAATTAGAAGGTAAATGTCATGTGGAAATTCAGTTCATTTCAGTCAATCACCACCATAGTTATATGTGTAAAGTTGTCCTAAGCTATTTAACTACAACCGTGTAGAATCACATAAAGCTGATTTTTAAAACTGGATTTTGCCTCATGTTACTTCCACTCTTATTGAGTAAAAGACCTGGCTAGCCCCACTAATAGGAGAATTTTTCTCACACAAGTTTTAGGAATTAATAAGTGGACACCTAAAAAACAATCAATTAAAAAGTGGGCAGAAGAAATGAACAGGCATTTGTGCAAAGAAGACATACAGATGGTCAGTAGGCACATGAAAAGATGATCAATATCAGCATATTCATCATCAGGGAAATGCAAATCAAAATCACAATAAGATATCACCTCACACCTGTCAGAATGGCTAAAATTAAAAACTTAAGAAAAATGGTTTTGACAAGGATGTGGGAAAAAAAGGAATCCTCTTCTACTGCAAACTCTTGTGGTGCAGCCACTCTGGAAAACAGTATGGAGGCTCTTAAAAATTAAAACTAGAACTACTCTATGATCCAGGAATCATGCTATTGGGTATTTACCCAAAGAATATAAAAATATTAATTCAAAGGGATACATGCAACCCTATGTTTATGTAGCATTACTTAAAATAGCCAAATTATGGAAGAAGCCCAAGTGGGTCTACCAATAGATGAATGGATAAAGAAGATGTGATAGATATATATAATGGAATATTATTCACCCATAAAAAGAATGAAATCTTGCCATTTGTAGGAACACAGATGGAACTAGAGAGCATTATACTAAGTAAAATAAATCAGAGAAAGATGAATACCATAAGAAATCACTCATGTGCGGAATTTAAGAAACAAAACAAAGGAGCAACGGAGGAAAAAAAAAAGAGGCGCAAATCAAGAAACAGATCTTAACTATAGAGAACAAATTGATGGTTACCAGAGGGGAGGCGGGTGGGGGATGGGGAAAATCGGTGATGGGGATTAAGGAGTGCACTTGTGACGGGCACCGGGTGATGTATGAAGTGTTGAATCTCTATATTGTACATCTGAAACTGATAATAACACCGTATTTTAACTATACAGGAATTAAAATTGTAAAAAAGAATTCATAAGTGACATTACTATGATTACTCAATTGAGTAATGATTACATTACTCAAATGATATAATAAACATCAGACAATTATGAAAATAAAAATGTATATAGTTATTTACATTACAGAAAAAGGATTTACTTACATGAGATAGGTTTGATCACATTCATTTCCTCTGTTCTCCGTAGACTCCATCTTTAATAGGAAAGAATAGAATTATCTTTTATGAAGTTTTGCAGTAATTTCCTTAATCAGTGCAACCTAAGAAAATTATATCAATTTTAGATTGCCATAGTGAATGATGTGTATAAACAAAGTGCTCTTCTAAACTAAAGAATTCCAATATTGATGAGACTGATGCATGGAGCTGTTTACACTGAATAAAGGTGAGCATGTCCCTTTCAATAAAGCCTAAAAGACCTATTAATATAGAACAAATATATTAACCCTATCCATTGCCCCAATACCTTCTCTGGTAATATTATTACCGCCATGGACTTTCCTACGTGCCACCTACAAAGGATTTAGCTCAGGCCTGCATAGTCAGCATACGGGCATACAGTCCGTCTTCTCTATATAGCCCACTTTGGGCATACAGTCCGTCTTCTCTATATAGCCCACCTTTCCTAGGTATTTCTTCACTTCAGATTACATTAAGACCAAAGACTCTAGTAAATAGTGAGCCTTCATTTTTGACACCTTGAAGCATAATGGAGTTGCCGTGATTCTAACCTCATATTAACACTATATACTTTGTCCCGAATCAAGTTCCTCACTGACTCATTTAATGTCATTTCTATCTCAGAAATTTAAAGAACACCTGTGCTACAAATTCAAATACTGAGAGATTTCTAAATAAAAGGAGACTGCTCTTCACAATATAATTCTCTAAAGAAAAATACCTATGCCCATAAAATTTTGGAAGATTATACAACAAAATTTTAATAACATTTATTTGGAAAGGAAATTATTCATTAGTTTTGTTCCATTTCTTTCACTACAATAGATATATTAGTAACTAATTTTTTAAATATTTTATTTATTTATTCATGAGAATACACATAGGAGAGAGAGAGAGAGAAAGAGAGAGAGAGAGGCAGGAGACACAGGCAGAAGGAGAAGTAGGCTCCATGCAGGAAGCCTGACGTGGGACTCAATCCCGGGTCTCCCGGATCACACCCTGGGCTGAAGGCAGCACTAAACTGCTGAGACACCCAGCCTGCCCTATTAGTAACTCTTTTAAAAGCTTTTAAAAATAATAAGACTGCTGTTCAGAAATGAATGTAGCTTATACAGGATGAAAACAAAAAGTCCTCACTATCACTATTACAACCAAAAGATAAAAATGAGATATTACTCTAACAACATTCTAAATTTAACTAGATTAATTTCCAGATTTTCATTATATATGCTATCAAAAACCACCCAGAATTCTAAAAAGTGTTTCCTCATTAAAAGTGCCTAAGAAATTATTATGTACTTTGTAGTTATCTATTAATGAGAAGGAAAAAAAAACAAAGTAAAACCATTTTTATGAAACTAATACAAGATTTCTTTTTATCCAGACTGTTGAAAAGTCAGAAGGGTCAGATGCAATTATAACTAGAAATGGACCAGATGTGATATCTAAGTTGGAGAGATCAGGCGGCCAAAATTCATAATACAGCAGCTTTCAAATATTGATGAGTGTCTGTAGAAAGAGAAGTAACACGAGAAATGATGGACTTTGGAAGAAGGGTTTTGAAGAAGAGTGAAATTTGTAATAGAAAATTGAATGAAGCTTAATAGAATGGCTGAACTTTTCAATGGGCAGTTGAGAAAGGATAAGTGAAGTGGAAAAATTAAAATTGTTTCCTATAAAACTGAAAATACAAAAGAATATGCACTCTGACTTGTATAATGTGGAGGACACATAAATATTGAATTGTGCTACTTATTAATAATACATTTAAAGCATCTTAAGATCCATAAAAGAAACCTGTGGAGAAGGAAATGCAACTTATCCAGAGACATTGGAGTATCCTCTAAAGAAATCAAAAGATAGAATCATGGCCACAAGAAAAAAACACCGTAGAGTTTTTTTTTTTTAATTTTTATGATAGGCACACAGTGAGAGAGAGGGGCAGAGACATAGGCTGAGGGCGAAACAGGCTCCATGCACCAGGAGCCCGACGTGGGATTCGATCCCGGGTCCCCAGGATCGCGCCCTGGGCCAAAGGCAGGCGCTAAACCGCTGCGCCACCCAGGGATCCCCGCAGAGTTTGAAAGTATATCTATCACTGCTACCACTCAATTCACAGACTTTTTAATCAACTGGATCTAAGTTAATCTGTTACACTATGGGTACCTGGGTATTCAGAGATTTTTTTTTTTAATGTTTGTAAGAAAGCAAATAAAAGCATTAGCAAAATATATGACAATTCCAAATTAGGTGTAACTTATAAAAATTACTCCTTCCATCCCCATGTAAACCTATTAAAGACTACCCAAGAGTATTGGCATTTAAACTTCTATGTGTTTCAGTAAGTGTAGGAAGTTTAAGCTTTTAGGACACTTCAAGGATAAGCAAAATGTGGAAGAACACCAGGGCTCCAGGGCCCAGCTTAACATTCCAGTGTGATGTTCCAAAGTACAAACAAAATTAACATTTTGTTACAAACAAGAAACAGCCATATAATACATGGTTCTATTTCTTTAAGGAGAATAGATAAAAGGAATATAATTTTTTAAATTAAGAAACAAGTTTTAAATAAAAAATAAAGTTTTTTTAAAAAGAAAATAGATATGAAGAATCATCAAGTGCCATCTTGTTAAGAAACCTAAAGCTACTATAAATCCAGTCACCTGACCCCTACCTTCTCCCCCACACACCCATTTTTCCACCATGATGCTGTGCTCCCCGTGTGATCTAAAATAGGACACATATCCCAGGGCATTATAATATATTCCCCATATCGCAATTTTTTTAAATTTTCACTTTGTTATATGAGAAATTATTTGAGAATTAACATTTAGAAAGTTCCTGGCATTGTGCTCAGTGCTTTATTTATCTTCTAGTCATTTAATTTATTGATCTAAACTTCCACTACATAGACACGAATTTGATGTATCAAACATCTTTTTAAAACACAAACTCCTCTGAGAGAGTTGAGCCTGTATTGTCCACTCATACTCTTCTGCAAACATAAGTAAGGTTTGTGAAGAGAGGGAGAAGGGGAACAGAAGATGAAGAAGCCAATTCTGGAACACCACCTTTTACTCTGTGGGGCAGTGAAGCATCCCACAATAAAATGTCCTCGTGAAGAACATGGGTATATGAGATCAAGGTACACAACGTGAGAAGTACCAGGAGATGGGAGAGGAGTACAGAGGGAAGGTGGGAAAATATTTTCAAGAACTTTTTTTTAATTCAATTTGCCAACAAATAATATAACACCTAGTGCCCATCCTATCAAGTGCTCTCCTCAGTGCCCATCACTCAGCTACCCCATCCCCCCACCCACCTCCCCTTTGACAACCTTTTATTTGTTTCCCAGAGTTAGAAGTCTGTCATGGTTTGTCTCCCTAATTTTTCTCTAATCAAGAAAAAAAAAAAAAAAACATTTTTCTCTTCTTCCTTCTGATTCCAAAAAAAAAAAAAAAAAAAATACACTACTTGCCTAGTGGGTGTTAAATGAGCATTTTAGGGCTGACCAAGGACTTGATTTGCTCTTTTATAGCTATGCTTCTTAATTCCAAACAGTTATCTGGCTTTTCACTGACATTTTTAGAATATGTAGAATATGACCCATTTTTAATTTTGTGACTGCTTCAATAGACTATATAGATAATTACTTATTGCCAACTTAAGAGTTAGGGTCATGGGCATGTCTATGGTAGAAAATTGGCAGTTAAATAAGAAAAGTTTTGAGAGATATAAAGGTAGGCAACAAGATCCCAAGTAAAATGATAACAGTCCTCATATGCATTCTTCTATTCTCTTAAGTAAAGCAACATCACCATCCTGCCAAAGAACTCTCTACTTCTTAAAATAGGAATGATGAGAAGCGCACAATAAACTTGCGTTTGTCATGCTTTGTACTTCCACCAACAATGAGGATTTTTTGCTCACATTTTAATTACATGTTCGTAATTAACTTAGTTACATTAAATATAATATCCCCTTCTTCACCTGAGTGGTTCAGTGGTTGAGCATCTGCCTTTGGCTTAGGTCGCAACCCCGGGGGGTCTTGGGATCAAAGTCCCGAATCGGGCTCCCCACAGGGAGCCTGCTTCTTCCTTTGCCTATGTCTCTGCCTCTCTCTGTATGTGTCTCATGAATAAATAAAATCTTAAAATAATAAAATATCCCCTTCTTACTGCTCCTACTTTATAATACTCTTGTCCAAACTCAGGTTTCCTTCCATTGACCTGTTAATACATGAGACTTTGTTTCAATAGCAGGAGTAAATATCAACTTATGTCATCATGACTTCCAATAAAACCACGCTCAGGTATTTACATATAGAAATATGTAATATGTTATTATTTGTTACTTTCCTCTGTTTTTCCTTCATACTGGGCCTTGGGCATAGATATTATATGAACTTTTCAAAATTCATATGTGCAAGAAAATTTGTATGACTTTTATTTGAGAACAGCAAAGGGGAACATAAATATATTTGTTTTATTAAAGAAAGATTAGATTTGATAAGAGTTTAGATTTGTCACTAAAACCAGGGGTTTTTAGAATCAGGAAAGCTGGTTTCCTTGCCAAGCTTCCATCTTCTCATATTCAGGATATAGGGAAAATATGAACACATGACCTTTTTGTCAATGAGTTGAGGAGTGGGCCTCAGACAATGAGATAGATAAGGGGAGCTCTGGATTAAGAGTATAACTTTTTTTGTTTATTGAATTGTTTGTAGAAGTCATTTTTAAGTTCTTTGAATTCAGGCAAACTGAACAATCTATTCTTTCTTTCATTTGAGGTTCCCAAGTATTCACTAAGATTCTTTGGTTCTCATCACCAAGATGTTGAGACATTTTTAACATAAAATGTCTATTTTTATTTCAAAAGTATACTAGCCAGAAAGGACATTAATACAAAGTACAAATAAATCAGCTAAAATATATTACAATATACACAAATGCATGTGCATGTCCACTAGAAGACATAATGAAATAATCTCAGATGCTTACACTTACTTTAATTACTAAGTTTGAACTTAAGAAAATCAAAACTATTCTGTAACATTGAAGAATGTAAAAATGAAAACACATGGGTAAGAATAAAATCTAGTGGTAGAGTAAGTTATAACAATGGATTTAATTGTATATGATAAAAGAATAACAAATTTTTTAAAAGAGCAAAATTGATTGAAATAATATCCCAAAGCAAAGTATAGATTATCATGAGGAGACAATGTATAGGTATAATAGACTTGATTAGAAACCATCAGGCCTATATGAATGACCAATGACATTTTCAATATTCCTGTGGGTGGCAGGATTTTGCCTTAACATGCAGAACTTTCCCATGTATGGCAAGGTATTCAGTATCCTTGGCTCCCACACACTAAATGCTAGAAGTACCCCTGGTTTTAGTGACAAATCTAAACTCTTATCAAATCTAATCTTTCTTTAATAAAACAAATATATTTATGCTCCCCTTTGCTGTTCTCAAAAGTCATACAAATTTTCTTGCACATATGAATTTTGAAAGTTCAATATAATATCTATGCCCAAGGCCCAGTATGAAGGAAAAACAGAGGAAAGTAACAAATAATAACATATTACATATTTCTATATGTAAATACCTGAGCGTGGTTTTATTGGAAGTCATGATGACATAAGTTGATATTTACTCCTGCTATTGATGAGTGAGTTTAAATTTCAAAGTTACTTATAGAGACAGCTTGGAAGAAAAGATTGAAGAGTGGATGCTCAAATAAAAACCCGTACTAGGGCAAGTCATTATTTATACATGATGAAAGAAAAAGCAAAATGATCTTAATTAAAATAGGGATAATAATTCACGAAAAATTATAAATTATCCAAGTTAAAAAGATGAGGTAATATGGTAATTCCTGAAAACAAGCTGTATAACGTTTAGAAAATGTCCAGTGGGAAAGTTATAGAGAAAAGGAGTTCATTTTTGTTGTGTGGGACCATCCCTCATATTGCAGTACATCCATCACTCTTAAACCCACACCCAAAATGCTAGTAGTAACACCCATTATCATGACCACCTAATACATTCCCACAAATTTTTCAAACACCCTGGTGAGAACCACTGACCTAGTTAATGCCTATCATCCTCAGGTGAGCATCACTACTGATTTCCAAGGATAGATTGTAGCTGGCTTAGATATTGCCTCCATCCTCGCCCCTCAGTTGATCAATTCCCTGGACATCCAGTCTTTCTAATCCACGACACTTACCTGAACTGTAATTGGCTTTTGAAAGACTTATTCTCAATTATAACAGAAGGTCCATAAGAAAAGGGACGAACTCTGTCCCTTTCACACTCTTCACTGTGCCATATCAAATGCCTACTATTGTGTTTCATAAATATTCTTGAATTAAATTCAGGTTTTTCACTTGTGCAGCTGGATTCCTTCTAACTGTACTATTGATACAGAGCAAATAATTTATTGGTTGGAAAAAAATTTGAAGTGGAACATCTAGATAGCTGGTATCAGTCTGTTTGCGCTTTTATAATGGAATATGATAGCCCAGGTGCCTTGTAAACAACAGAAATTTATTTTTCCTAGGTCTAATGGTCAGAAGCCCAACATCCAGGTACCAGCATATTTGGTGTCTGGTGAGAAATCACTTCCTGGTTCACAGCCCACTGCCATCTCCCTGTGTCCTCACAGGGTGGAAGTTGTGATGCAGCTTTCTGGGATTCCTTCCGTAAGGGCACTAAGTCCCTTCAGGAAGGCTCCACCCTCATGACCTAATCACTTTCCAGAGGCCTCCCCACTTCCAAAAACAGTCACATTGGGGATTAAATTTATTAATTCAATCTTTTATTTATATCAGTAGACTCCGGGATATTTATTTTATACTTTGGGATACAATCCAATACTATTTCATTTAGTTGCTCAATTTTTTTTTTTTAGCTTTGGCTTTTGAGAGCTCTTTCAATTGGATCCTGTGATCTAGGCTGGTCTTGGTTTTCTTTTTGTTCATTTGTTTTGCTTTTTTTTTTTTCGGTCATTCTTTATTTCTGGCACTGTAAGATGCTCCAGGTCCATCTTGTATATCCTTTTTCCAGTTCTAGAATCAACAATTTTCCCAAGGAGCTCCAATTCCTTTTGTTGGAGAATGGTATTTGAAATCAAGGTCTGGGCACTGAGTGGGCTCATTACTGATGGGGTGTCATTGCTTCTAGGGTCTTCTAGGTGACAATTAGGAAATAAAAATGTGTATACTAAACTATGTACGTACACATATCTATAACACCTGTCCATATCTACCTACAGTAAGCAAAACAGTTCATTCGGATGTCTCCAGCTCTCATCTATTACCACTTGCTTATCTACAGTCCCCCACTCCAACAGAGACCAGCCATTTACTAAATTGTTCAACTGCAGTATATGTGCATAGTTGTTCCAAATTTGTTAATATGTACTTAAAATGTATTTCTCAAAGTTATAACATAGCTAAAAGCTAGTAGCTAAAAGTTTAAATGACTGATAAATACATTAATTAGTATCCTATTTCTACTTTGTTCCTCAATGTTATCATTTATATTAATACTCCAGTACTTTTGATTCACCTCAGTAGTCATCAATTCATATTAATGTGCCTCAATTTCACTTGTCAGCCAAGACCTAGAATCATCAATATTTTCATGTAAGAATGATTGTAATCACTACACAGGATCTCATTTAAATTAACAAATTGATATTTTCCACAATAAGTGTATAGATAGCATCCTGATGCATCAAGTCACTAATTATTCTTCCCAGCTTCAAATATTAGCTTCAGACACTTAGAAAAGGACAAAGAAAAATGATGTTTTCCTGTGCTTTAAACATTTTTCCAACCACCATAATGAAAACATTTCAAATTCTTAAAAATAAATATTTGGAAAACAATTTCATCTTTTGGGTGGCTCAGTGCTTCCATATAAAGTTAATCTTTTAAGAATAACAACATTTTTTTTACTGAGCACATACTATTGGCCAGATGCTGTTCAGATATATTTTGTTTATTATGCACAATTCTCCTACCAGGCCTACAAGGTAAATATACCATCTCTATTTTAGAGACAAAAGGAAGAAAATTATTTTTCCAGGTGGAAGAGCCAATAAAAAAGCAAAACAAGTCTATGATTTCAAAGGCTATACTCTTGCCACTACAGCAGGTGGAGCACTGCCAAGAATATCCTGGGTCACCAATGTTTGTGCATACCCAACTCCTATTTGTATAAGCAAAGAGACAAATTTAGAACTAAAAAATAACATGTTCACTCTTTCTCGAATTTCACTTGGGACCTTGTGCAGGGAATAAGCTCAGGTCCCAAAAAGAAAGTAATTCTAACAAATGACACTGGCAAAATCAGTGAATCAGTGACCCTATCAATGTTCATTTTAGTCACCTCTAATTCAAACTGGAAAATAAATCTGGCAACACAATAAAACAGTTCCCGCTAAAAGTTTAACCTTCTTACTGAAATTCATTAGCACTTTTCTTAGTCTTGCCTTCTGTAAAACTCCACGAAGGAATTAAAGTAACTGAAAAAGGAAAAAGGATTTCAATATTAAAAAAAAAAAAGGACAAATAACCAAAGATTTTTAATTACTACTTGTTTACAATGCAGGCTCATTTCAATTTCCTTGTTTTTTTTTTTTGTTTTGTTTTGTTTTTTTGTTTTTTTTTTTACTCCCTGACAAATAGCTTCTGTTTCATTTGGGCCAAAACAAAATATAAAGTATATAAATGAATTAAAGTATATAAATGAGAAAGTGGTTTCTCTTCACACATTTAGCATAAGTTCATTGTACTAAAAATTTGGGAAGAGGAAAGACAAAAACATCAGCTATAAAACATCAACTCTTCTCCAAATTGATTCAGAAGGCATTTTGAATTTTGTTTTCGCTTGTGAACAGAGTATTCACAAATTGACTTCAACACTTCAATGGAATCTTTCGCTTTACATAAGAAAGAAAAACAAAGGAGATGTAATCTTAGACAAAGAAAATAGTAGCTGTCTACCTGGATGCGCTGAGAGTGCCAGGGTCTAGTTAGAAGCCTAGTGTTGTTTATATTTTCCATAGTTAGGAAGAAATCTCTTCCAAATAAACTCCCACTTTTGGGTCTTTTTGAACTGTAGCAATAATGAGTTTAATCTTCCATTTAAAATGTCTAATCCAGGGTGAAGAAAATGTTTTTTTATAGTTGCATAAATAAGCCACATTTCAAACAGGTTAACAATAAAAGGCCACATGAAAAGAACCCTATAATAGAGGATTAGAAAGGACCCCATGAACTCAGATTCTGGATTCCCATGCTATTTAAAGAGTTCAGCCTCTTCTGTGATTGTGCTGGACTCTTGGGGGCTGGGGCACAGAATGTGAAGGGTATTCACTGTAGACTCACACTTAGGGGTACCAGCTTCTAGATAGAAGAGGAAAATAGTAACAAGTATAGGTAGACATGGTATAAATTGGGGAAATTAAAAATTGTCCATATCTTAAAATAATTAATCACATGGGTAAACATCTACAGCCTCAACAAAAGCAGCTTAATTTTTTTAAGTAATTAAAAACAGCTCATTGTCTGAATGTGTTGAAATAGCTTAAGATTCCCTTTATTTGATAAAGAAGTTTTTAATGTTTAAGTGTAGCCTAGAATACCCTAGTCCAATAGAATTGTCTGAAGTAATGGAAATACCTCATGACAGCTGTCCAAAATGGTCACCACTAACCCTATGGGGCTACTGAGCCCTTAAAATGTAGCAGTTGTGACTGAACAATCTGAATTTTAAATTTAATTAGTTTAAATTTAAATAGGCACATGTGGCTAGTGGCTACCATAGTAGGTGCTGCCAACCTATAAACCAACTCTACTTTTGTCTCCTAAGGGAGACATAAACTATATATATATATAAATTCTAAACTCTGAAGTACAATAAAGAACAATACTTTTGTGTTGATAATATGGATTAATATCAGTAGCTCAGCCTTACCAGAGTTATTCATTCATTTTATTAAAGGGAGCAAAAGTATTGAGATTAAATTTTTGAGACATGTTATCTGGTTGAATGAAATGCAAAATATTCTACTCAATACTGTCAAAATTCCATTTAAGACAGAAAACTTATGTTTTAGTTCCACATATGTAAATCGTTCTCTTTACAGACTCTCCGGCCTTTTCTCCATAGGAATGTTATTTTTTCACAAAATTTTACTTCCCAACAGCAAGCACTGGTAATCAGATCTATGTTTCTGCATGTAGGTTGCTGTTAAAATGTTCAAAAGGCCGACACCCAATAGCTCCATATGTATTCAGTCTTTAAAAAAAGGCTTATTAGCAGTCCTTCTGGTTTTTTTTTTAATCCTTCTAGATTTCTATTATCTCTTGAAATAAATACAAAATGCTATAGGAAACCACTCCACCAACAAATTTACCTCTTACTTCTAGTAGGTGATTAAATAAAATTTGAAGCTCTATCAAAGCTTTGGCCTCAATCAACTATATAAATTTACTGTGGTGAGTGGAAGTTTTCCAGTGAGACATGTATTAAGAAAAAAGCTATTTAGTAGTCTAGACGAAAAACTTGAGAGACCTTGGCTTTGAGTTTTACCAAACTTATACTCTTTAGTGACACCTGAAAAATCTTCCTGACCCTGAGTTTTCTCGTTTCAAAAATAACCTTATCTAGAAATCCTACTTAAGAGACTTCAGCAGAAGAAAAAACCACATAAGAGGAAAATGTAATTTTAAAGGGGTAGGATTTGATAGTAGCCCCACATGCATACACTATCAAAAATTGGAGAGAACCAATATGTCCGTGAAATGCTATGCTTCATTTTAAATTACTTCTATGTATTATCATAGAAAAGAAGCTCATGACATATTGTTGACTAAGGGAGAAAAAAAAAGTAAGCCATCAAGAGTGTGGAGAGATAAAGAGAAGGTTCCAAAAAGATGTTCATCAAAATAGTACTAGTGGTTAACGCAGGGGTGTAATATTTGACGTAGTTTTTACACTTTGATTTTACTTCTCTGTTATTTGAATTTTTATATCTGTATAAATTATTTTCTTCAAGAATTTTAATAATATGTTTACAAATGAGAGAGAGAGATTTTAAAGAAATGATTCATAATCATTTCTTGGCCTTTTGGCTAAGATCAAGTAAAGAAATGACACAATTTAAGCATTGTAGAGGCTTGGTAAGTCCAAAAATCTGCAGGGTGGACCAGCAGGCTGGAGACAAAGGAAAGAGTTGGAGGTCAAGTCCAAAAGCAGACTAGACTATTGGCAGAATTCTTTCTTTCTTTCTCAGGAGAGATCAGTATTTGTTCTACTAAGGCCTTCACCGTATCTGTTGAGGCCCAGCAACATTAAGCAGAGTTGTCTGCTTTACTCAGTGCAAATTTAAGTATTACTCCTATCCAAACAACAAAAAACTACCTTCACAGAAACATCTAAAATAATGTTTGAACAAACATCTGGGCATTATAGCTTAACCAAGAAAATTAACCATCACATTGGCTTAAATCCTATATTGTTCCAATGAGATATAAATGTAAGAGTGATATAAAAATACAAATTTAATGATTCACACAATCCCATCAAACCATAGAAGAAATATCAGTTTGGATTAAAATCTTATTCAAACATTTTCTTATTAAAGAATTACAAAGCTGAGTTTCCTATACTCCTTCTCCTCTCCCTTTAAACCTCCAACTCCATTGCCGCACCCATTCCCATTCCCTTTACTTCCAAAGGATGTTCTTGTCAAATATTTCATAGAGAAAAACAAATACCATCGGACAGTGTTTATTTGCTAGGGCTGCCATCACAAAGTACCACAAACTGGGTAGGGTAACAAAGAAATTTGCTGTCTCACAATTCTAGAGGCCCAAAACCGGAGATCAAGGTGTGAGAGATCAAGGTGTGTTGGTTCCTTTGAGAGTTGTAAGAAACAATCTGTCCCGTGCCTCTTTCCTAATCTGGGGTGGTTTGCTAGCAAACTAGTATTCCTCAGTTTATAAAGGTATCACCTCAATTTCTGCCTTCATCTCCAATGATATTATTTTTGCATATATGCCTTTGTGTCCAAATATCCCCTTTTCACAAGGACATAGCCATCAGGATTAGAGCCCACCCTTAATGATCTCATTTTTACTTAATCTTCTACAAAGACCCTATGTTCAAATAAAGTCTTGTTCACTAGGACTGGAGGTTAGGGCTTCAACATTTTTGTGGGAAATGCAATTTTACCTGCAACAGACAGGCACTCCCTTTACCTGGAAGTATCAACTCTACTAGTTTCCATCTTTCAGTATCTATTCTTCTTTTCTGTCTACTGCTATAATGGAGAACACACCCAGCTTCCTAAAGAAACTAATCCATTCAGGTGTGCTCCTGATCCCATCCCTCATTAATCCATTTACTAAACCTCCTCTGTCTTGTATTTTCACTATTTGTCTTTTCATTGAATACTTCTCATACTTCTCATACTTTTATATCTCATTGGAACAATATAGGATTTAAGCCAATGTGATGGTTAATTTTCTTGGTTAAGCTATAATGCCCAGATGTTTGTTCAGACATTATTTTAGATGTTTCTGTGAAGGTAGTTTTTTGTTTGTTTGGATAGGAGTAATACTTAAATTTGCACTGAGTAAAGCAGACAACTCTGCTTAATGAGTTTACAAAAAGAAAAAGCTCATCTTTCCTGAATCTTCCAGCCTTCCTATCTTTCTCCTCCAAATCTCTGCCACCTTTCTTAACAACATCTCCACAAAATGCTTTTATGCTTCAAATTACAGTTGTTCTTCATCCTATTCTAATCTTGCTTCCGTTCCCACACTTCCACTCAAACAACTAGTTCAGGTCATAAGTGACCATGATACTAAATCTAAAGAACAAGTTTCTATCAACATACTTAATCACTGATAATGTTTAGGCAAAAAACTTATCACTTGTGATTTTTAGAACCACTCTCTTCATTTTGGTTCCAGTATCTTGGTTTTAATCTTTCTTATTCACTATGTGCTTGTTCTTTGAATAACTTTATTTATTTATTTATTTATTTATTTATTTATTTATTTATTTATGTTTAAGATTTTATGACACAGAGAGAGACAGACAGAGACACAGGCAGAGGGAGAAGCAGGCTCCATGCAGGAGCCTGGTGTGGGACTCGATCCCAGGTCCCCAGGATCAGGCCCTGGGCTGAAGGCAGTGCTAAACCACTGAGCCACCCAGGCTGCCCTGAATAACTTTTTTAAATAAACGTTTTTAATAGTGGTTTTAGATTTACATAATAGTGGCAAGGACAGTACTGAGATTCCCCATGTACCACATACCCAATTTCCCTTACTTCCAATAGACAACATTTGTTATAATCGTTGGCCAATAGTGATTATTATTAACCAAAGTTCATACTCTATTCAAATTTCCTTCATTTTTACCTAATGTTCCAGAGTCCCATCTAAGATACCTCATATATTTTGCTCATACCTCCTTAGACTCCTCCACATGGGGACAGTTGATCAGACCTTCCTTGTTTTGATGACCTCGACAGTTTTGAGGAGTACTGGTGAATATTTCTCCAGAATGTCTCCCTATTCAAATTTTGCTGATGCTTTTCTCATGATTAGACTCGGGTTTTGTGTTCCAAGGAGGAGTACTACAGAGGTTAAGTGACATTTTAATCACATTACATTTAATGTACTATCAATATGACATCACTGTTGATGTTGACCTTTATCATCTGGCTAAAGTAATGTGTGTCAAGTTTCTGCATTGTAAAGTTACTCATTTTTCCCCCTTTCCAATTCTTTCCTTCAATTTTTGGAAGGAAAACACTATGAATGGCCCACATTTATGGGGTGAGGAACTATGTTCTATGCCTTTGATGGCAGAGTACCTATATAAATTGACATTCTTTTGCACAGAAAAAATTGTTTTTTTCTCCCTTTTCCCTCCCCTTCCCTCCTTTATTTTACTATGGACCTGTGGTTATTTTATTTGGGGACATTATAATCCAATGCTACCATATTTATTTTGTTGCTCAAATGTCCAGCTTGGTAATTACTTTATGGAACTACAAAATACTCCGGACTCGTGGTGTACATCTCCTACAATCAGCCACTTCTCCAAGGAACACTTATTCTTTTTATCCTATTCACTTCTTGGGAGTCACCGATGCCCTGATCTTTAAATATTAGTGTTTTGGGGATCTTTTCATAGGCTATCTAACTTCTCATTCTACATTCTCTTCCTTAGATGTCTCAACCACTTCTATGACCTCCATATAGATGAATTCCAATTATGTATCTTTGAGACCTCTTTTTAAAATTCATCTTATGTATTTAATTAACTTCATATTGAACTTCTGCATTAAAATATCCCATAGATAACTGTCAATGAAGGGGTTTTAATAAAGGGCAAGATACTTGTCTTTCAAAGCATTTCTCAGGCAGCCCGGGTGGCTCAGTGGTTTAGTGCCGCCTTCCACCCAGGGTGTGATCCTGGAGACCCAGGATTGAGTCCCACGTCGGGCTCCCTGTGTGGAGCCTGCTTCTCCCTCTACCTGTGTCTCTGCCTCTTTCTGTGCATGTCTCTCATGAATGAATAAATAATTTTTTTTAAAAAAAAAAGCATTTCTCAATTTTGGATATAAGAAATAGTTGCATTTTTCAATGACCCAGAAAAAAAGGCAAAAAAGAAGAAGAAGAAGAAGAAGAAGAAGAAGAAGAAGAAGAAGAAGAAGAAGAAAAAGAAGAAGAAGAAAAAGAAGAAAGAAATAGGAAAACAAATCACATATATTTTAAGTCATTTCCTTTGCAGACCATGCCATGATAGGCCCAAAATTCTTTTTTCATTTTCAGATTTAGCATGGACTTGCGCTTTTTGCAGGTGATTTTTACACCAACCTTAGGCCAATTGCTAGTTCCTTTCTCTTCTTCCCTGTAGTTTTTTAAAACCTGTCTTTTAATGTCACAAAGCCTTGCAGGAGGGCAGGAAGATGAGAGATTACTCACTGGTATTTGATCTTTCTTTTTTCTTCCTTATTTTTAGTTATTTTGAAATTTGGGCATTCTCTGACTTCTAGTTATTTTAAGTGATTTCTGTATAGTTTTATTTTTTCTTACCACTCTGTGTTATTTGGGGATGAAATTTGTAATACAGGTAACTAGGCAGCTAGAACTGTCTTCAGCTACCCTGCTACTACATTTAAATCTGTATGTGCATATATATTATTAAGTCTAAAAATCTGTCAAATGTAAGGGGCACATTATTCTATGTACCACTGAAAAATAAAACATGTTGTCAATTAAAATACAACATGACATAAAGCCCAATTTTAGTGATGTCAAAATTGGGGAAAGGAGTAGGTATGTCTTAGAACAATGAACTAGTGTATATACATTTTAGATGTATGTATTAATGAAATTTTATGGTAGTATGTCAAAAATTCCTTTCTTATATACTGCCAAAACCAAGACCCAAAAGGCATGTTGTCTGTTCTCTGAGTATTATTTCTTTATATTCCATTTGAGCTTCAACACCACAGGAAAAGCCAAACATGTGATAGGAATATTGGAACTTCCAGCATCATTGAGACCTCCAGGGTGAGGGGTGAAGATTGAACTCTATAAACACTCTCAATGAGATTAGGGGGTTTCTGGGTTGGTGAACGTATCCACATTCTGGGAAGATGGTGTATCCCAAATCTATGGAGACAGAGGCTCCTGCATTCAAGACCTTTCCAGAGCTCACCTTAAGAGCCTCTTCATCTAACTGTTCATTTGTATCCTATATATTATACAAGTAAATGTTTAGTAAAATGTTTCCCTGGGTTCTGTGAGCCTTTATAGCTAATTATCAAATCTTAGGGGGGATAGTGCGAAACTCCAAATATATAGTTGGCCAGACAAGAGTGTGTGTAACCTAGGCAACCATTTGTAGCCGGCATCTGAAGTTGAGGGCAGTCTTGTGAGGTTTGATGCTAGTTCCAGGTAGACACTGTCTAAAATGAATTAAATTTTAAGACATTTGATGTCCAAGAACTTGAGAATTGGTATAGAAAGACACCACATATTTGGTGACAGAAAGAACCTCAGAGGGCTATATAAAGAAAAGTGTCTTTTGAATCCTCCAGGAAGTATCCTTTAAGTGAGGAGACACACCATTCTCCTTCCCTCTTTTCTGATGCCAGGTAAGTAAACACAATGTTTGAAGCTCCAGAGGTCATTCTGTGTCCTGTACACTCCTACAGAAGTTACACACAGCAGACTCACAGGATGGAAGGAACCTAGTATATAAACTACAAGCTGCCATACTAGTGCTGGATTGCCTCTTCCCACAGTCTACGTGAGATAGAAAAGAAATTTCTATCCTGCTTAAGCCAGTACTTATATAGATTCGTGTCATACACAGAGGCAAATCTAAATGGAAATGATACCACAAACTAGAACAAAAGCTTTGAGATCTTAATATGGAATGTTTATTACCCATGCTATGCTCAAAGTATTCATTCTAGATAAAATTCCATGAACAAATTCAAATTAAAAGCTAAGAAGAGCACACATAGAATCTTCCTGAAACATTAAAGTATAATTTGTTTTTGGTTTTGGTTTGGTTGCTTTTTGTTGCTTGGGGGACCTCACTGGCTCAGTCAGAGCATGTGACTTTTGATTTCAGGGCATTAAAGCTCAAGTCCCATGTTGGGTGTAGAGCTTACTTAAAACAAAAAAAACTTTAAAAAAATAAGGTATTTGTTTCTTAACATACTGACCCATTATTTCCATTTATTTATTGTATTCTATCAGCCCAAGAGTCCCTATAACCCAATTCTATCTTGGTCTTCAATTTTCTGCTACAGAAGCTATGAGAACAAAACTAGGGGCATAAAATCATCATTGAAAGGCACAGACCTTCACGTTTTCTGTAGCCCATCCCCTAAACATCTTTTTCTTAAGCAAATACTCAGCAAGACTTAGGATCCCAAATAAATTTATCAATATTAATAAACTATAATTGACATATATTGAGTAATGCCATGTGCCATGCACTGTACTTAATTATTTATTTCCATTTTCTAATTCTCAAAACAACCCTGGTAAAGTGGGAGATATTATCTCCAGAGAAAGAGGAAGAAAATGAGTTACAAAAAAATGACAAGACATTTGCCCACATGACACATCTAATAAGTCTCAGTACGTGGCTTTGAACTCCAGGCAACTTGCCTTGAGGCCACTATACTACAATGCCTCCCTAATAGGGCTGGAGATCATATCAATATGTTTCTAATCACTTGTACTCAGGAGTGTGAGAGTTTTTTAAAGACACCCTCATTCTCTGAACGAATCTTTTCTCAAAATGTGGTCCATAGAGCAGCGGTGGTTCCAAGGGTCAAGCAGTCCTCAGGCAACTTATTTCAGAGACAAGAGTGTGGAACAATGTTGTTCACATTCATTTAATTACTTTCACAATGTACATAAAAGATGGCCATAACGTGTTTGACATTTTTGCCATTGAGAGGTAATATAATTGTATTGCCCTTGAAGCCAGCCTGATCTTAGTGACTTTTTTCATTAATGGAATGTAAAATCGACTATCTGGGACCTTTACGTCGGTGTTACTTAAAGTGTAAAGGTTCCACCTGCATTTCATGAGACAGTCACTCTTGGATCCCTAAACCACTAATAGAAACCTACCTACCCTGTTTTATACACCGCAAGGAAAGACACTAGGACTACCTGGACAGAAAGGAGATCCCAGCTGATCCTACTTTTCTAGTCACTCCCACTAAAGTACCAGGCATATCAGTAAAACATTATGGAGCCCCGAGCCCAGCCATCATCACTGAATGCCAAGGAATTAACCTAGTCAATGCCATGTGGAGCAGAAAAATCAACCAGCCAAGCTCTGCTCAAATTCTGACTCAGAGCTGTGAGATGTACTTTTTGGTTGTTTTAAGGCAATGAGTTTTGGGATGATTTGTTATACAGCACTAGATATCCAGAACAACAAAATTAATAGTGATTTTCACAGAATCCCTGTGAGATTCTTAGCAATCATGAAGTCTGTAAAGGTCACAGAAAGGCTTCAAAGACAGCATTGATCAGTTTATTTTGGCTGGTATTTGTTGACAGCATGCAGTCAGTCTGAGCCAAGATATTCACATTTCTCTGTTTAATTGTTTTCAGTTGTTAAATTTATACTTTGGTTAGTATTATAGTCCATCGTTAAGCCACCAATTCCGCCAAATAGAACAATGGCTCTAATATTGCACATGGGTGAATAAATTTAAGTTTGAAAACTATAATGTAAAAAGTACAACCCATAAGAATGCCATAAACATAGTTGAACTTGACTTCAGAAAGACCACAGGAAGTGAATCTGTACATGCTCAGTCAAGTGAATCTGTAAGTATGAGGATTTAACATAAACAGTCAAAACAGCAGAGTAGGAATACAAAGTACAATGATAATTATCTGAAAATTGGGTTTTCCTGGATTGATGATTCATTCCTCTGTGCATTGTCTGTATTGAAATGTCAAAGGGTAATATGCAGCCATTTTAGCCATTTTCAAGCAAAGCACGACAACCTTTCCAGCAAACCAATTAAGTTTGTCCAGAATAAGGACTAAAGGATTGTACAGGTTATGGTGCTTGGTTTAAAGCAACTGAAACTGACTATAATAAGCAAATGGGGATTTTTTTTTTGAAGGACAATTAAGAGCTTAATAAAGAATCAGCACAAGTCTGAGGAACAAGACTTGAAAATGGATAGAAACAAAAACATCCCTGAAGTTTCTGCATTAGACGCAAAGACAAGAGCAACACTCTCCCGAGTCAAAAGACTTAGGGAGAAAATAATCCAATTTATTACTGAAAAAGCTGTGTTGGAGATGGTGACTTTAGACAAGCCATCTTCCCAAATAAGACTTATCACCTCTCTTATTCCAAAGCTGTGCAGCCACAGGACTCCCTGGACAAAGCCAAGGCCACTCCTGTGAAGCAGGAACAGAGCTAAGGGCAGCCCATCTGAGAAGAACAAAAACCAGGGCTTATGGAAGCATACCCACTTCCTTCTTCAAACTCAAATATCATATAGTCCTCACCTCCCTAACAGGAGTGGGAGTCATTACAATGTAATGAGAAAGAAAAGAAAACTTTTACCGCATGGAACCATGAGATATGGAAGGGAACATTTCCTGTTACAAGTCAAACTACACAAAAGTCTGAGCTCTCACGGCTGCTGCCAAAGCCATGGCCATGAATCTGACTTGCCCACCTAACAGCATGCCTTATGTCTCTATTTACTTTACTCCTTATCATAAGAAGGCCCAGGCCATCGCTCTTCACCTGAACTCTCACCCGCATACAGTTCTGTACACTGCCTAATATGGATCAGTCACTCACCCCACACACACTACAAACCCATGACCTTCTGAGCAATCAGTTGCCATCATCAAAATACCTTCATCATAATCCTTCACTCCAAATATTTGCTTCACCTTCTCACTCCAAGCAAATCTTGCTATCTCCCAACAACCTAATTTAGTAGTTACTATTTTTTCCAAATTTAATATGAGGCCTTAGAATTTCCCAAAATCTTCAAAATCTTCCCTGAAGTTCATGCCGTAAGATCACTATTGACCCTTTATTATTGATGTTAACTAAAGACATCAGAGTCACACTCCCCCCTCCTTCTCTGAAGATTTCAGCTCTTGGTTCCCCCTCCCTACCACACTACTCCTGTCCAAATTGTTTATTTCTGTATCTACATAGGTTATCCTAATAACACCCTGCCCCCTAATTTACTGACCTTATTTCACTAATCTTATCCACCCCACCTCAGTCACTTATTCTGCAACTGTATCTTGAAACTTGTTAAACTCATAACCAAACACCTTCCATGGTGGGTTTGTATCATATTTAAAAAAACACTCGCCCTTAACCAATATTCCTCTCCAACTGTATTCTTATTTCTCTTTTTTATGGCAAAACTTGAAGATACTATCTACATTTACATTTGCTATTTTCGCTCATCTCATTCTCTGTTCTCCAAAGAGGTTTTTGTTCCTTCATTCCAAAATAATTACATCTATGAAAGCCACCAATGACTTTTTTTTAAATTTTTACTTATTTATGATAGTCACACACACACAGAGAGAGAGAGAGAGAGAGAGAGAGGCAGGCAGAGACACAGGCAGAGGGAGAAGCAGGCTCCATGCACCGGGAGCCCGACGTGGGACTCGATCCTGAAACCCCAGGACCGCGCCCCGGGCCAATGGCAGGCACCAAACTGCTGAGCCACCCAGGGATCCCCTCATTCTCTCATTTTTCATTCTGCTTCACTGGTCACTAACTCCTTACTATATATGTCTTCCTCATCTTCCTTATCTCCAGATATGAGCATGTTGCAGCTCTCATTTGCAGCCTTCTTCTCTTCACATTCTTCTTTACTTAGTCCTGAGTAGATCTCATACAATCCCATGGCTTTAAATGCTGTTCATCTGCTACAGACTCCTTGTATCTTTCTCAACTAAATATCAGATATATTTTCCAAATCCCTATTTAATTCTTGGATTTCAAAGTCCAGTGGGGGTCTAAAACCTTCACAAAACCAAAACTGGACTCTTTGATTCAATGTCTGCTCCTCCCTTAATTCTCTACCTTTCAGTTTCTCAGGCAAAAAAAAAAAAAAAAAAAAGTTGCAATTATCTTTCATTTTTTTTACCTCATACTCTACTTCCAACTTCCAATACTTCCAATTCTACCATTAAAATATATCTAGAATCTAACTACTTCTGAATACTTTCTCCACTAATTAAAAATGAAAAGTTCTCAAAGTGCAAACCCCCTACCATCGGTATTGACATTACCTGGAAATTTGTTAGAAATTTAAATTCTTATGCCCCACCAGACTCATCAAACCAAAACTGGGAAGATGGAGCCCAATAATCTGTGTTTTAACAGGCACACTTGGTGATTCTGAAGCTGAAGTTTGAGAAACACCACCCTAGACCAAGCCATCATCAACTTTAATCTAGACTAGGTCCATCAGACCTACAAGACATCACATTGTTCCTACCCATGGTTCCTATAGATTATTCACTCAACAGCTCAAGTTGTCTTTTGAAAATACAAAACAGTTTATATGACTCCTCTTCAAGCCCTTCCCCCATAAGTTTCCCTTCATACTGATCCACAAAACTCTATATAATCTTCCTCCTTTATCTCCCCTCAATCTACTCTGAGCTCATAGCTGTCCCATAAACAAGTAACCATATACCCATTGAGAGTCTTTGTTCTGATAATTTCCTCAAAATATGTGAATTCTCTGGTTCTTCACTTGTTTTAGATTTCTGCTAATTATCAATTATAAGAGAGGCCTTTCCTGTCTACCTTGTCTAGAAAACTAACTTCCAGAAATCACTCTAACTTATTTTTCTTCCTAGCATTTATCACCATATGACATAGGATATGTTCACTTACTTTTTATTACCTGTATCTACCTTCTAGAATATAAACACCATGAGAACAAGGACTTTGTTTATTCTTACATCCCCAATGCCTAGGACAATATATACTACTCCAAAAGTTTTTGAATAATTGAAGAGAATATGGCTCACTAAAAATGCAAAGTTTCAAGAGATAGCACCTGATTGGCTGACAAAATTCTCTGCCTAGTCCTGAGTATGGTAGGGTGCTATCTATGAATAGCTGATCCCCGGGAGGAAGATGGGACATTATTGACTGTAACATCTGTATAAAATGGAAGAACCTCCAAAAGGAAAACCAGCAATGTGGGGAGTGCTTTAGCTAAAAGCAACAGATGGTTACTACAGAATGCTCTCCAATAAGAAACTGATCAATGATATTAAGTCAGAAAATACACCAAAACTCTGGATATATCAAAGATGTGATCTTTAGAGCAAAACCAGGTGCCAGTTGCATAATTTCCAAGAGGCTTTTAAAAGCAGTCCAAAAGTTAATTATAATGCATGGAAACAAAATAGAAATCAGCGTTATCAATAATCTACTAAAATATCCCACAAAACACATACATGCAGTAACCTGAATAATGGCCTTCTAACATATCCAGGTCCTAATTCATGGAATCAGTGAATGTACCCTTATAAGCAAAAGAGAATTTGCAGATGTGATTAATTAAGGATCTTGAGACAGGGAGATCATCCAAGATTATCTGAGTGAGACTTAAATGTAACCATAAGTGTTCTTGTAAGAGGGATCAGAGGGAAATTTGACACAGAATTAAACAATGTGAGATTAAAGCAAAATGCTTCACTACTGGTTTTGAAATGGAGAAAAGGGCCACAAGCCAAAGGATCTATCTCCAGAAGCTAGAAAGGCAAGGAAATGGGTTCTGGCAGAGAGCCTGAGGGAAACAAACTCCTTGCCAACACTTTGATTTCAACCCACTTTGGCTGATTTTAGAATTGTGACCTCTGTAAGAGAAGAAATGTGTGTTTTTTTAATGCACCACACTTGTGATATTATGTTATAGTGGCCAAAGGATGTTATATACAGTATAAGAACTGTATTACTATCACAAGGGTATACCAATAGACATTTGAAACTAGAGTTGAACAAAACCACTTATATTCAAAGGATGAATCAACATCAGCGGATGTTGATATAGATGTGATTCATATACAAGGGAGATGTATCAAGTAAGTTTTGTTTTAATGCTAAAAATCCATGGGCTGAAATTAAGACTGTGGAAAGATACATCGTACTGATGAGCATTCGCTATGTACACAGCATTCAAAGAACATTACTAAGGGAATAAATAGTTTTCACACATAGCCTTTTCAAAGAACAGGTTTTGGTCCATTGTTCCTAATTCAGTGTTACAGAAACAAATACATTAAATTGAAGCCACTGAGTATATGACATTTCAGGGGACATTGGAAAAAAATAAACATGAATGCACAACCCTGCTGATCAACACTGGATTATGCTCACTGTTGAGTGAAAATGTACTTATATGAGCTTTTTAATTTAGAGAAAAAAATTCTTCATGAAAGTGATAAAAATTTTTTTATTTATGTGACTTGATTAAGTATCCTACTTCAGTAATATATTCAGAATATTTAGTAGCTTGAACCTTAGATTTCTAAGGCACTTGATTTTTTTTATGTGTTGAAGATAAGACACTTTCTTAAAAAAATAAAACTGTGATATGAATGGCTCGATCTAAAATAATTTTATTCTTTCCTAGCACTTGATTTTCTTCACCCATTGGGAAAAGATGATAATGCATTACTGGATATATTTTTTAGGTAAAATCAAGCATTTCAAAAGAGTGTGAAATTTTCCAAAGCTGAATGAAACCAAAACTGAGTATCATTCACAATCTATTCTAAGAAACATTCAATCCTGCTTTCAAGGGTGGTATGTACATTTTGAGCATTTAACTCAAAGCTGAAGTCTTTGCTAAAAGATCTCCCCATGATTTCTAGAATTATATTCTATCCTAAAATTTGAACTGACAGTGCCACCTTATGACAGTCACTTTTTTTCAATGATCTATAATAATTGGTGTTTTCTGATGTAAAAGAATAAAAGGAGTAAGAGAAAAAATATCTGGATCTGAAATTCGATCTATGGCTTCAGGAAGCTATAATTTAATAATGTATGCATTACTCAAAGACTTAGTATCATCCCTAAATAAACTAAATAAATCAAAATTATTTTAATTTTATAAATATTATGCTTGTATTTTTATTGCTCTAAACTGTTTTAATTATCCAAAAATGGTGATTTACTTGTATAACAAAACATGTATTATGACGTTTATATATAGTCTGTACATAGCAGAAAAAATATTTTTCTACATGAAGCCAATTTTGTGGTTCCACCCAAACTAGCTAATTCCTTTTGGAAGGACTTACCAGCACAGTCATTTTCATCATAGTAAAGTGATTGCTCAAAAAAATGAATGCCTGGAGAACAATGTTTGTAAAATTTATTCAAAAATCTCCCACTTCCCTCACTTTTTCTGTACTGATTTTCATGGTTCCCTGCCATATGTTCTCCTTGAGATGTTAGTCCTATAATTTCTCATTCATTTGAAGCACCAGTTGGTTATCTGCCCAACTTCTTACCTTTGTCTGTATTCTCTCAATTCCAGATGGTCTTCCTCTCTTGTATTTTCCCGAAATAGCCATAGCAATATTTCTAGTCCCACATGCCTTTTAGAAATTTGCCACCCCCATCTAGAGCTATACTTTATTTCTTCTCTCCTTAAACCCGGCTAGGATTTTATTATTACTTCACTGAGTAAAATGTGCCATAAATAATGCTGCATGACTTCCAAGGCTAAATCATAAAAGATTATTTGGTTTCTACCTACCTCTTGCTTTCAGAACTCATTCACCAACCTCTCAAAAAGCCCAAACTAGCTCATGCAGGGAGAGCATACAAACACCCAAAAACCCACATGGGGGAAGATCTGAGACCCCAGGCAATTACCATCAAACACTAAACATGTGATTGAGCAACTTATTAGATGACTGTAGGCCTTAGGTTTTGAGCTGCCTCAATTGACATAAGGTAAAACAGAAATTAACTCTCCCCATGAAGCCTTGTATAAACTGCAGACTTACAAGCGAAATAAATGTAATTGTTCAAAGTCACTAACTTTGGGATAGTTTGTTATGCAGTCATAATATCTGTAACACAACCAAGAGGTAACTTGAACTAAGAAACTTAGTAAACCTAAATCTTTACCTGTTATTGCTCATACTGGAAACACAACCTTTTGTATAATAAGCAGAAAAAGACCTCTACCAATAATGCATGATTAATATTAAAAAATAGGAATTGAAACTTTTGATGTAATAAAAAATACTCAATTTGGCAATCAATTTGTCTTAGATTTGACATAAAGATAAAATTCACAAGGTAAAATTGGTTTACATAACCATTGAGCAGGTTATATAAATCACTGGCGTTTTCATCAAGAAGTCTTTGACTCTATTCATGGATGGGCACAGATGGTTGCAAGAGATACAGTTGATATGGGTAGACAAGTTCCACAAAGAAAATCTGCCAACATATTTCCATACTGTTTTTATACAACCCTAGTCATGTGGCCTAGCCAGGCCTGTTTGTCAATTCATGTAATTGCAGTCCACAAGCAGGTATTGTAAACTAAGTTAAGGCAACAACCAGATGTTAATACTGTTAAAATTTCATATTTATATTAACCTTTTGCAATTCCTACAACAGTGTTGCAGTAAGCTAAGTTCATCTTCTGAGGCATTCCTGGATCTAGGGAGGACAATGATCAAGACTATTCTTAACCAATTTACATGTCCCAAATCAAGGAACAATACAAAATCAAACACATTAAAAAACAAAACAAAACTATATTTAAAAAACTAAATAAAAAAATAAGCAATATGCCTGATAAAGACATCAACATATTGTTCATAAAGATATTCATGTGATTTGAAGAGTGGATGTATTCAGTGAGAATTCAATGAAGAGATAGAAGATATAAAAAGAACAGGCAGAGGTTAAAAAGACAATAAATGAAACTAGAGAGAGGGTGCCTGGGTGACTCAGTTGGTTAAGCATCTGACTCTTGGTTTCAACTCAGGCCACGATCTCAGGGTTATGGGATCAGCCCTGCAACAGACTCCATGCTTATGAGGAGTCTGCTTCTCTTATTCTCTCTCCCTCTCCCTCTACTCCTCCCCTGCACTTGTGTTCTATCTCTCTAAAATAAATAAGTAAATCTTTTTTTAAAAAAAAGATTTTATTTATTCCTGGGAGACAGAGAGAGAGAGAGAGATAGAGACAGGCAGAGACACAGGCAGAGTGAGAAGCAGGCTCCATGCAGGGAGGCTGAGGTGGGACTCCATCCCTGGTCTCCAGGATCACGTCCTGGGCTGAAGGCGGCACTAAACCTCTGAGCCACCCAGACCACCCAGTAAATCTGTAAAAAAAAAAAAAAAAAAAAAAATACAGAGAGAATCAACAGCAGATTAAAGGATGCAGAAATACTAATCAGTAATCAGTAAGACAAGGCAATGGAAGGCAACCAAGATGAACAGAACCAAAAAAGGAAGAATATGAGTATGAGTTATGGGAACTTTATGACAACATCAAGTGTAGTAACATTTCCATTATAGAAATCCCAGAAAGAGAAGAGATGAAGAAGGGGGCAGAAAACTTATCTGAAGAAATAATAGCGGAAAACTCCCCTAATCTGAGCAAGTTAATAGACACCCATGTCCAGAAAACAGAGAGCCCATAACAAGACAAACTTAAGGAGGTCCACCAAGACACAATTATTAAAATGATAAGAAGTAACAATAAAGATAGAATCTTAAAAACACAAGAGAAAAGAAAAAAGTTATATTCAAGGGAAACCCGTAAGACTAGCAGTTGATTTTTCAACAGAAACTTTGCAGGCCAGAAGTCAGCAGCATGACATATTCAAAGTGCTAAAAGGGGAAAAAAAAAAACCATAACCAAGAATACTATACTAGCAAGGTTGTCATTTGAAATTGAAGGAAAGATCAACAGTTTCCCAGACAAAAGTTGAAGATCACCACAAAATCAAACTTACAAAAAAAAAAAAAAAAGGTTTTCTTTAACTACAAAGTCCATAACTAGATGTAAAAATTATTAAAAGAAAAAATTTCATAGATGGAAACTAAAATATAATAGAATAGATCAATAAGTAATAGATCTATTACTTATAATATCAATTACTTCTAAAGCCAGTACAGTGGTAAAACAAAATTAAAATAAAATCAATTTTTTATATGAAAATTAGTCCAGAGATACACAGAATAAAAAGAAAAAGACGACATCATATACATAAAACATTTACAGCAGAGGAAAAACAGTAATTTCAGGATATGTCTGAATTTAAGAGACCATCCACCTGTATACACTGCTATTACATAGGATCTTTTAAATGAACCAAATGGTAACCACAAATCAAAAGTCTATAATAAGAGCACAAAAAAATAAAGAGAAAGGAACCCAAGTGTAACAGTAAGAAAGCTGTCAAAACACCTGGGAAGAGAGCAACACAAGAAAGAAACAGAGAACTACAAATACAATCCCCCAAAACAAGATATAAAATGCCAATAAGTACATATCTATTAATAATTACTTCAAATGCAAATGGGATAAGTGCTCCACACAAAAGACACAGGGTATACAAATGGATTGAAAGAAGAAAAAAAAAGATCCATCTGTATAACATCTTTCTGCCTGCAAGAGACTCACTTCAGACCTAAATACATATATACACAGAAAGTGAAGGTAAAGAAAAAGATATTCCAAGCAAATGAAAGCAAAACACACACACACACACACACACACACACACACACACTCAGCCAGGATAATAACATATTTACTGGGCAAAAATAGTCTTTAAAACAAAGACTGTAACAAGAGACAAAGAAGGGCCTTACAAAATGATAAAGGGATCAATCCGACAAAAGGATCTAACAGTTGTAAATATCTATGCACCAATATAAGAGCACCTAAATACATAAAGCAAATATTAGAAGATATATAGGGGGAAGTGACAGAAATATAGTAGTAGTAGGGGACTTTAACATAGTATTTACAACAACGGATAGACCATCCAAACAGAAAGTCACAAGAAAACAACTGCTCTGAACAACACATTAGACTTGATAGACCTAATGCATATATACAAGAACAGTCCACCCTAAAATAGCACATACACAATCTTTTCAAGTGCACCTGGGACATTTTCCAGAACATATCACATGTTAGGTCACAGAATAAGTTTCAATAAATTTAAGAAGATTGAAACTGTACCAAGCATCTTTTCCAACCACAGTGGTATGATAGTAGAAATCAATTACAAGAAAATATCCAAGAAAACTACAAACATATGGAGGCTAAACATATACTATTAAACAACAGATACATCAACCAAGAGATCAGAGAGGAAATTTTTAAAAAATACATAGATACAAATGAAAATGAAAATGCAATGGTCCAAAATCTTTGAAACACAGGAAAAGCAGTTCTAGAGGGAAGTTTATACTGATGTAGGCCTAACTCAAGAAATGGGGGAAGCTTCAAATAAACAACCTCACCTTACATGTAAAGGAACTAGAAAAAAAGCCCAAAGTTAGTAGAAAGAAGAAAATAAAGATTACTGGGGAAATAAATGACATACAGATCAAACACACACATGTTAAAAAAAAAAATCAATGAAGTAAACTGCTAGTCTTTGAGAATAACAAAAATGATAAACCTTTATTCACATTCATGAAGAGAAAGAGGACTCAAATAAATAAAATCAGAAATAAAGGAGAATAAATAACTGACAAAACAGAATATGAAGAATTATAACAATACTATGACAAAGTATTGTGACTCCCATTACTGAATCAGGAAGAATTAGAAAATTTCAACATGCCAATTACTAGTAATCAAAAAACTCCAAACAAGTAGAACTCCAAGACCAGATGGCTTCACATGTGAATTCCACAAAACATTTTAAGAAGAGTAAATAACTTTCTTCTCAAACTATCCCAAAAAATAGTAGAGGGAAAATTCCAAATTTATTCTATAAGGCCAAGATTACCCTGATACCAAAACCAGATTTAAAAACACTACAAAAAAGACAACTATAAGACAATATCTCAGATGAATAGATTTGCAAAAATATTCAACAAAATATTAGCAAAACAAGTTCAACAATACATTAAAATAATCATTTGCCATAATTAAGTGGGATTTATTCCAGGAATGCAAGGATGGTTCAATATTCATAAATCGATCAGTATGATACATCACATTAACACAAGAAAGAATAAAAACTGAATGACTATCTCAACAGATGCAGAAAAAGCATTTGACAAAATATATCTATTCATGACAAAATCTCTCAACAAAGTGGGTTTAGAGGAAACATACTTCAAATAATTAAGATTATATATGAAAATCCCACAGCTAACCTCATACTGAATAGTAAAAAAAATTAAGAGCTTTTCCTCTAAGATCAGAAATAAGATAAGAATGTCCATTCTCACCACTTTTATTCAACCCAGTACTGGTAGTAGTGCTAGCTGTAGCAATTAGATAAGAAAAAAAGAAATAAAAGCCATCAAAATTGGTAAGAAAAAAGTAAAACTGTTCTTATATATTCTGTATAAAAGTGCCTTATCAGTGGGATGCCTGGGTGGTTCAGTGGTTGAACGTCAGCCTTCAGCTCAGATCATGATCCCGGGGTCCTGGGATAGAGTCCTGCATCAGGCTCCTCACAGAGAGCCTGATTCTCCACTTGCCTAAGTCTCTGCCTCTCTGTGTTTCTCATGACTAAATAAGTAAAATCTTTAAAGAAAAAAAAATACCTTATCAGATTTACAATTTCAGAGTATCTCCTCATACTCTCTGGGTTGTGATTTTACTTTCATGGTAGCATTTGAGCACAAAAGTTTTCCATTTTGATAAAATCCAATTTATCCATTTTTTGTTGTTGTTTGTGCTTTTTATGTCATATCTAAAAAGATCATTTCCTAACTGAAGACCACAAATACTTTTTTTAGCCTTTCTTCTACAGTTTTATATTTTAAGCTTTAATATTTAGGCTAGTGCTCCATTTTGAGTTAATTTTTTTGTATAGGAGGATGAGGCGCCCAACAACACTCTTTTGCATGAGGATTTCCAGCTATTCCAGCATCATTTATTTTAAGATTATTCTTTTTCCAATGAATTATCCTGGTACCTTTGTTGAAATCCATTGACCCTAAATGTAAGAATTTGACTCTGGACTCTCAATTCTATTTCATTGATCTATAAGTCTATTACTTTTGATCATAAAATACCATACTGTTCTAAGAGTACCATATTGATGGTGCCATATGGTCTTATTTACTGTAGTTTTATGATAAGTTTTAAAATCAGGGAATTGTGCCAACTTTATTCTTCTTTTCCAAGACTGTTTTGACTAATCTGGGTCCTTGAGTTTCCATATGAATTTTAGGGTCAACGAGGAAATTAGGGAAGAATTAAAAAGATTCATGGAAACTAATGAGAATGAAGATACAACCATTCAAATTCTTTGGGATACAGCATAAGCAGTTCTGAGGGGGAAATACATTGCAATACAAGCATCCATCCAAAAACTGAAAAAAACCCAAATACAAAAGCTAACCTTGCACCTAAAGGAGCTGGAGAAAAAACAGCAAATAGATCCTACACCCAGCAGAAGAAGAGAATTAATAAAGATTCGAGCAGAACTCAATGAAATAGAGACCAGAAGAACTGTGGAACGGATTAACAAAACCAGGAGTTGGTTCTTTGAAAGAAATAATAAGATAGATAAACCATTAGCTAGCTTTATTAAAAAGAGAGAAAAGACTCAAATTAATAAAATCATGAATGAGAAAGGAGAGATCACCACCAACACCAAGGAGATACAAACGATTTTATGTTTTTTTTTTAATTTATTTATGATAGTCACAGAGAGAGAGAGAGAGAGAGAGGCAGAGACATAGGCGAGGGAGAAGCAGGCTCCATACACCAGGAGCCTGACGTGGGATTCGATCCCGGGTCTCCAGGATCGCGCCCTGGGCCAAAGGCAGGCGCCAAACCGCTGCGCCACCCAGGGATCCCTACAAACGATTTTAAAAACATGAGCAGCTATATGCCAATAAATTAGGCAGTCTAGAAGAAATGGACGCATTTCTGGAAACCCACAAACTACCAAAACTGGAACTGGAAGAAACAGAAAACCTGAACAGGCTGATAACCAGAGAGGGAATTGAAGAAGTCATCAAAATCCTCCCAAGACACAAGAGTCCAGGGCCAGATGGCTCCCCTGGGGAATTCTATCAAACGTTTAAAGAAGAAACCATACCTATTCTACTAAAGCTGTTCCTAAAGATAGAAAGAGATAGAATACTTCCAAACTCATTCTATGAGGCAAGCATCACCTTAATTCCAAAACCAGACAAAGACCCCACCAAAAAGGAGAATTATAGACCAATATTCCTGATGAACACAGATGCAAAAATTCTCAACAAGATAGTAGCCAATAGGATCCAATGGTACATTAAGAAGATTATTCACCAGGACCAAGTGGGATTCATCCACAGATGCAAGGCTGGTTCAACACTCATAAAGCAACCAATGTGATTGATCATGTCAGCAAGAGAAAGAACAAGAACCATATGATCCTCTCAATAAATGCAGAGAAAGCATTTGACAAAATACAGCATCCATTCCTGATCAAAACTCTTCAGAGTGTAGGGATAGAGGGAACATTCCTCAGCAACTTAAAAGCCATCTACAAAAAGCCCACAGCAACTATCATTCTCAATGGGGAAACACTGGGAGCCTTTCCCCTAAGATCAGGAATGAGACAGGGATGTCCACTCTCACCACTGCTATTCAACATAGTACTAGAAGTCCTAGCCTCAGCAATCAGGCAACAAAAAGAAATAAAAGGCATTCAAATTGGCAAAGAAGTCAAACTCTCCCTCTTCACAGATGACATGATACTGTACTTAGAAAACCCAAAAGACTCCACCCCAAGATTACTAGAACTCATACAACAATTCGGTGTGTGGCAGGATACAAAATCAATGTCCAGAAGTCAGTGGCATTTCTATACACTAACAATGAGACTGAAGAAAGAGAAATTAAGGAGTCAATCCCATTTACAATTGCACCCAAAAGCATAAGATACCTAGGAATAAACCTAACCAAAGAGGTAAAGGATCTATACCCTAAAAACTGCAGAACACTTCTGAAAGAAATTGAGGAAGACACAAAGAGATGGGAAAATATTCCATGCTCATGGATTGGAAGAATTAATATTGTGAAAATGTCAATGCCACCCAGGGCAATGTACACATTTAATACAATCCCTATCAAAATACCATGGACTTTCTTCAGAGAGTTGGAACAAATTATTTTAAGATTTGTGTGGAATCAGAAAAGACCCCAAACAGCCAGGGGAATTTTAAAAAAGAAAACCATATCTGGGGGCATCACAATGCCAGATTTCAGGTTGTACTACAAAGCTGTGTTCATCAAGACAGTGTGGTACTGGCACAAAAACAGACACATAGATCAATGGAACAGAACAGAGAACCCAGAAGTGGACCCTGAACTTTATGGTCAACTAATATTCGACAAAGCAGGAAAGACGATCCACTGGAAAAAGAACAGTCTCTTCAATAAATGGTGCTAGGAAAATTGGACAGCCACATGCAGAAGAATGAAACTGAACCATTCTCTTACACCATACACAAAGATAAACTCAAAATGGATGAAAGATCTAAATGTGAGACAAGATTCCACCAAAATCCTAGAGAAGAACACAGGCAACACCCTTTTTGAACTTGGCTGCAGCAACTTCTTGCAAGATACTTTTCTTCTTGCAAGATCTTGCCATGAAGGCAAGAGAAACAAAAGCAAAAATGAACTATTGGGACTTCATCAAGATAAGAAGCTTCTGCACAGCCAAAGAAACAGTCAACAAAACTAAAAGACAACCTACAGAATGGGAGCAGATATTTGCAAATGACCTATCAGATAAAGGGCTAGTATCCAAGATCTATAAAGAACTTATGAAACTCAACAGCAAAGAAACAATCCAATTATGAAATGGGCAAAAGACATGAACAGAACTTTCACAGAGGAAGACCTAGACATGGCCAACAAGCACATGAGAAAATGCTCCGCATCACTGGCCATCAGGGAAATACAAATCAAAACCACAATGAGATACCACCTCACACCAGTGAGAATGGGGAACATTAACAAGGCAGGAAACCACAAATGTTGGAGAGGATGTGGAGAAAGGGGAACCCTCTTGCACTGTTGGTGGGAATGTGAACTGGTGCAGCCACTCTGGAAAACTGTGTGGAGGTTCCTCAAAGAGTTAAAAAGAGATCTGCCCTACGACCCAGCAATTGCACTGCTGAGGGATTTACTCCAAAGATACAGATGCAGTGAAACACCGGGACACCTGCACCCCAATGTTTATAGCAGCAATGTCCACAATAGCCAGCTTGTCAATTTTTGTGCTATCCCCACGCCCAGGTTAAAAAAAAAAAAAAAAGCAGCTAGGATTTGATAAATACACCATTGTATCTGTAGGTAAATATTGTCATCTTAACAACATTAAGTCTTACAATCCATGATCATGAGACGTCTTTCCATTTATTTGGGTCTTCTTTAATTTCTTTCAAGAATATTTAGGAATTAATTAAGGTGTAAGTCTTGCAGCTCTTTTGTTAAATTTATTTCTAAGCATTTTATTATTTTTGATATTATGAAATTGTTCTCTTTATTCCATGTTCAGACTGTTCACTGCTAAGCTATAAAAATAGAACTGATTTGTGTATATTGAATGTGTATCTTGCAAACATAGCGCACTTGATTAGTTCTAATAGTTTTCAGTGAGTTTCTTAATATATACTATCATGTTAAACTATCATGTTATTTGCAAATAGAGATAATTTTGTTTTCCCTTTATAATTTGGATATTAGTCATATCTGTGCAAGTTTGTTTATAAGCATATGATTTCATTTCTTTTAGATACTTAAAGCTGACTGCTACTTTATAAGATGAATTGGTTTATAAGATAGTGCCAAACTAATTCCCCAACATTTTTTTAAAGTCTATACCTGCAATGTGTAAGAATTCTAGTTGCTCCATGTATTCACCAATATTTGATATTATTGTTTTGTTGTTGTTATTCTAATGGCTGTTTTGATATCCCACTGTAATTTTAATCCTATTGTCCCTGATGATCAGCAATGGTGATTTTTTAAAAATGGACTCATTGTCATTTTTACAGCATCCTTTATGAGATGTCCAAGTCTTTTGTTCATTTTTAATTATGTCATAACATTTATTGTTATTGCTTTATAGGAATTTATATATATTCATGAAATATATTCTTGGCCATTTTATGTGTTGTGGATACTTTCTACCAACTTTTGGCTTTCATATTCATTTTCTTAATGATGACTTTTTTTAATTTTTTTTAATTTTTTATTTACTTATGATAGTCACAGAGAGAGAGAGAGAGGCAGAGACACAGGCAGAGGGAGAAGCAGGCTCCATGCACCGGGAGCCCGACGTGGGATTCGATCCCGGGTCTCCAGGATCGCGCCCTAGGCCAGATACAGGAGCCAAACCGCTGTGCCACCCAGGGATCCCTTAATGATGACTTTTGATGAACAAACCTTTTAAAGATTGATAAAGTCCAATTTATCACTTTTAAAGATTAGTGCTGAGTTCTGTCCAGGAAATTTCCAAGTTCATTAAAATATTGTCCTATGTTTCATTTTATAACCTTTATAGTTTTCTACTTCATGTTTAGGTTTATGACTCATATTACACTAATTTTTATATGAGATTGAGATTTATATTTTTCCATATGGATATCTAGTCATTCCCACATAATTTTTAACTAACCTGTCCTTTTCCCCACAGAACTTTGTTAATAGTCATTTTAGCATAAATTCCAGATTCTCTATTCTCAATGATCTGTTTGATAGTTTTCATGTTGATACTGTTTTGATTAGTGTAACTTTATAATTAAACTAAAACAAGGTAGTGGAAAATACCCAAACTTGGAATTTTTTATAATTTTATATATTCTTAAATTTGCACATTTCCAAAAAAAAAATTTAGAGTTTACTTGTCCATTTCAGCAACAAAATGTCTGCTTAGATTTTGACTGATATTGTGTTAAATCTATAGATCAATTTGTAGATAATTGACTTAACAATATTGAATTTTCCACATCATAAATATGGTATGTATCTCCATTTATTTAGGTCTTCTTTAATTTCCCTCAACAGTCTTTTATCACTTTCAGTATAAAAGTCTTGTACATTTTTAATTAAATTTATTCCTAAATTTATTTTTATTACTTTTATTAGTATGATTTCTTTCCTAAAGACCCAAAGGTATTCAGTGCAGATTTCCAGTTCTTTTACTAAGCAGCATCCTCTTCACTCTGCCCATTAATTATAAATGCCTCAGCAGCCCTGACTGATTTTTGTCTCTTTAGCTTATTGAGACTGTAGAATACTGCCCTATGCTACAGTTTGGAAGTAACTCCAGGCAAAAGTTGGGCTCATCTTATATGATTATATTCCCTCAGGGTTCAAAGTCCTGCACTGCCTGTTGATTAGTATCTGAAAACAGTTCTTTCATATACTTTGTCCAATTTTATTGTTGTAATGATGGTAGGACTAGGTTTAGCACTAGTTTATCATACCCAACAGTAGAAATCCTTCAGATTGTCTTTTTACTTCAATTTTTTAAATTTTTAAGTAACTAATCCTTTTGTTATTTTTAGTGATTAATTTAATCAGTTGAAAATTTTTAAATTATAAAATTATAAAATATAATTATAAATTACGTCAATTTCAATAGCCTGGCTTGTTCAGCATGTACGCCAACCTTCAATACAGCAGAAGATGGAAAACTTAAGACTACATTTAAATATAGCCTTTAAACTTAGGTTAGAGATGTGAATTACATTCCACCAATCAGATATATTTTTATGAAAAATGTATATGATATGTGGGCAGAGATATAGCATGGGAGTTTTCCTGATGAAAATGATAGTAGCTTAGAGAGAGAAAATGATAGTAGCTTATTCCTATATTGTAGCTAAGGCAAGGTTTTCCTATAGTCAGCAATTTGTCTATCACTTTCTGATTTCTGGATTGAAACTAAATTGGTTTGATTCTGGTCCCCAATTTCAAGAAAACTGCTTAACACTATCATTTCATAAGCATGATCTGTCAAGCTCACGATAGAGAAATAAACAGAAGAATTATGACAAGTCTGAGTAGGTGAGACCTTTCCTAAATTTACAAATAGGCCCAATTTAATATTCCAAGGGAAATTTATGTGACTATTTAGTGATGGCAGATTTAATTTCTGGATTTATAGAAACCCAATCTCACAAAAGAGTTGATTTTATTGTAGTGACAAAATGATCTCCTCTTTCTATTTCTATTATTCTGAACCATTCCACAGATTAGGTTAGAAAACAAATGAGCCAGTTCTTTAATATACAAAAATTCCTTCATGATCCACATCTTCCTCACAGTGCAAGAATAGTTGAGAGGACGAAAAAAATGGATTTTAATGAAAAAGTTGCCTAAATTTTCTGGCAAGTTTAGTTTGGTCTGAAGGTTTGAGTCACACAAATTTAGTGATGAAAGGACCATAGCAAATTGGAAAATTAAATTTTAATTTAATTATAAAATAATTAGAGCAGACCCAAGAAGTTTCTTATATCCAAATGAAAAACCTTCCATCCCAGTTTATCTGGTAATAGTGGTTTGTAAATAGTCAAGCCTTTGTAAATACTGCTTAGTCTTATCATTTACAGACCAAATCTCTCTTGGCTAAGAGTCACAGCCATCAAAGTCCCCAAAACTAATGTAGACCGTGAGTCCAAATAAGGAATATGCATGAAGTCTCATTTCTGAATAAGACCATACCAAGTCTTGTTCTTAACAACTCACATTATCATTGATTGCCACACTAGAGAAATACAGTCCACTGCAGAGAAGGTTCCCATACAAGTCCATAACCCAGTGGACAGACCGTTTCCTTTCATCATTAAGTCAACAAAATCAACACTGACAACAAAACACTGGCAAAGCTCCTCAACAACTTCATAGATGGGAATCTTATGTCTTCTTGGAAAAGCAGCATTTGAAAAGCAGCACTGTGAACTTCACCTTTGGCACTATTACTGGTCTGTTAGGATTAGGATGTTTTACAACTGAATAAAAACCTGACAACAGAAACATGAAAAAGAACATAACGGCACAGGCCAAACACACTGTATGTAGGATCAACCAAACAATGCTGCGTTAATCTACATTGGTTAAAAGTTTAATGTACTTGATTACATTTACACATATTATCCTGCTATAGCTTAGATTATAATCTATACTTCATAACACCGTTCCTGATATGTCCTAGTTAAGTGGTATTATTTGACTGCAAACAGCCCGCATTTCCAAACTGGGCTGAGTTGGCCCAGAACATTGGACCCAAAGTGTTATCCTGCTCATTCTATCATTTAAAGCATTATTCAACCATAATCATATCCTATTATTAATGTGACTATGCTCCCCACAACTGTCCAGAGTGGACCTTCAGTAAAGCAAGCTTCTCACAAACCTGGCGCTCAACTCTCATTTCAAAAACTGGTCAATAAAAATTCACAGATTTAAATTTGAAATAGTACCAAATTATTGTTAATGTTGATCAAAATATATTAGATCCTAACAAAATAAGTTAAATAATCCAAACCTTTCAGGTGTTTTCTTCTGACTCTGTTCACAACTGAAAGGGAATGGAAATGCAACTTCTTCCTCAGTCTGCCTTAGACCACTATCCCCTTAGAAAATGGATGAGTCTGTGCCCCTGGGCCAGACAGTACAGAAAGACGAATGCACATCCTCAGTGTTCCAGTTAGACTGGTAACTTTGGTCCAAATTCACCTGGATTACTTAAATGTACTGTTTCAAAGTAAATGTCCCATTAATTTTCAAACTAGAACTCACACTTAAAATGAGCTCAACCAAATGAGAATCTGGTAATTACAGTTATAAATGCATTGATAGAGTAACTTCTTGTTTTAAGTAGAAAAAGCGGGAAATGGAATATAGAGATTTCCCTCCTGCTTTGATTTCTTACAATTCTCTTGGTGAAAGCAAGTGATAGGCCAGCTTGGATTCAAGGGGTAAGGAATTAGATTTCATCTCTTGACATCAAGAACTGTAAAATATTTCTATTTTCCAATCCATCACTATATTTCTAGTATGAGGATAAAGAAAAACAAAATTGCTTGAAAAGAGAAAAAAATATCTATACTTCTATTCACAGTTAATGATGATTAATGTCATTGCTCATTAAGTCCTTCCAGATTTTTCTTTCTCTTATTTATAAAAGATAGGATCATATAAATAGCATCTTTACTTAATACATAATGAAAACTGTTTGATAACAAAATTTATCTGCAGCTTATCACTTAGTATGGGTATTCAATAATATATATTAGAATAAATTGAACTGCGTCTTATCTCTGGATATTTTTATTATTTTTTGTTTTCTCTTTTAATAAATAATGCTGTAGTGAACGTGACTGTATGTGTACTTTCACGTTTGCCTTTGATTTTCCCCCCTAAGATAATTTTCGGGAAGTACACTTAAAGATTATGCCCATTAATATCCCTTTTTTAAGGTTACCAATGTACATAGTTTAAAGGTAAACAATTGTAGAAATCTTCTCTTAAGGCTCATTCCACAAAAGTAATTACATATAACAGTTTTAGATGTTTGGTCTGGTATGTTTATTTCTACTTATTATGCCTCTATTCGATAACATTGAGTAAAGGACAGGCAGGGCTAGGTAGGGAGAGAGGTAGGGGACCATGAAAGAGGCTTACAAAACAAAATCCCAAACATGCTGAGATGTGAGGAAACCAGAGATAAGGGAACGAATCAGACCACCCTGCCCTAGGTGTGTACGTGGGGAAGATTTTTTTTTTATGACAGTCACCTGTGACTAACAAATAATAACCAAACCCAAAAGGAAGCCATTTAAGACGTTATCGCCAGTCCTCACTCAAACTAAGACATCACAAAAATGATAAGGCCACAAGCTCCCTGGTCAGTACTAAATAAAAGACGGTTAGTGGAGACCACGTTAACAACCCTGTCAAGCCCCCCTAACTCCTGAGAGCTCTCTCTGTATCCTCGCTTAATAAACTATTGCTTTACTCACTCTCCTTTGTTCACGAGATTCATTCTTTGTGAGACAAGAACCTAGCTTTCCCACTTGAGTATGTCTTATTCCTATTTCTTAATTTTTAAAATTATTTGATTAGATTTCTATGAAGTTATTATTATTTTCAGAATAAATTCCTGGAAAGAAATCTACAACACCTTTATTTCAGTCAGATACATCAGAACATTTATCAGGGGTGGCTTGATCAGTTGACCATCTGACTCTTGATTTCAGGTCAGGTTGTGATCTCAGGGTCATAGGATCAAGCCCCACATTGGGTTCCAAGCTCAACATGGAGTCTGCATGAGATTCTCTCCCTTTCCTCCTCCCCTGTGCTCACTCTCCCATAAATAAATTAACAAATAAATAAATAATAAATAAATAAATAAATATTAAAAAATAAAAATAAATGAATGAATGAATGAAGTCTTTATTTAAAAAGGGAACATCTATCAGAACTTTTTTCTTGAGTACATTCTTTCTGGAGTTCTTTAGACACTCTGTACATCATTGTCATTCATTATTCTAGAAACTTCCTTTGCCTTGAACTTGAGTTAAATTCATGGTTTCAGAGATCTTATGTTTTTACCAGCATTAATTTACTCAACTTTTTGGAGTAGAACATATTCTCCAATAGTTTTCCAGGAAATTAAGAGAAGATAAATTGTTGAAAGCATCTCATAATTGAAAACGTTTATATTCTGTGCTCAAATTTGATAGCTGGCTTGATTTGTTATGGAAATGTGTGGGAAATAATTTTTTTCTTCACAGTTTAAAGATGTTTTTCCCTTGTCTTCTAACTTCTAGTTTTGTTGCCAAAATTTCTTTTCCCATTTTGATTCCTAATCCTTTGTTTATACTTTTTAACTTCTTTTTACAAGTTTTTAGGATATTTCCTTTATTCCTGGTGCCTTGGTATTTCATGATTACATGCCTTGATACAGGTCTTCTAAAATTTATACTTTGATCACTCTGTCAGCCCTTTCAATCTATAAATTCATGACTCTGTGATCTGGGAAACTTTCTTGAATTGCTTCCATGCAATGTTCTCTTATTTTTTTTCTGTTCTTTCTTTCTATAACTCCTTTCTATAACAGGTACTGGACTACCTTGGAACATCTTTTTGTATTCATATCTTTTCACTATTATTTCTGAATACTCTTGTCTTCATATTCTTCTTTATTGGAGGTTTTCTCAGGGTTATATTTAATCTTCATTTTGTTTGGTAATATCTACCATCATATTTTGAATTTCTCAATGTTTTTTTTACATTTAAAAATCTCCTCTTTCTCTCAAATAGTGATATTGTGTTCCCTTTCTGACTATAACACTAGTTTTGTCTTTTAAGTTTTTCTTTCTTTAGTGTCTCTGCCATTGCTGTTCCTTGTTTTAGTCTCTGCCTTACATGAGAAGTGTGTCTCAAATGTCTCCTGATTCTAGTCTCCATTGATATTTAAGAATGGAGAGGTCAGACCACCTGGGTGGCTCAGTTGATTAAGCATCCAACTCTTGATTTCAGGTCATGATTATGAGACTGAGCTCTGTGTTGTGTTGTATCCTGGGCATTGAGCCTGCCTAAGACTCTTTCTCCCTCTCCCTCTGCCTCTTCCCCCAGCCTTCTCAAAAAAGAAAAAAAAAAAAAAAGGAAAGCTCACTGTACTGTTTCAGCAGGACTATATGATAGATCTATTTCTTATAGGGTGAGTCTTGTGGGGCAGAGTAACCAGGCTATTTTGTGAGAGTACCTCCAAATTTTAATCTCAATGTATATTTTTTTCGGTCAGTCATTTCCCCAGAGAAGACTCCTCAATCTCCTTTCTAGAACAGTAAACTTGAAGACCATTTTCTAGGATTCAAAGGAGTCAGAGAACTGGAGGGTTCACTCTTCTGAAAGCAGATTTGTGATTATCCTCTTCTCAATAAAGGACCCAATTTTTACACACAACTATTCATTCTTCCCCAGCTCAGAGACACTGTGGTTCAATCCTACCATAATACTGCACTGGAATGTTCACAAAAAATCTTTTTGGTGTGAGGATTCCAAAGAATCGTTGCATGTATAAACTTCTCATGCAAGATATTGAGGTCAGTCACATAAAGGAAATATATTTTTAGGAGGTACATTATCAGTTATCAGGGTCCTATTATGGTTTAATGTTTAAAGAGTGACAGATTTTCTAAATTTAGATTATGCACATTTTATCACCTCTGAATCTGGCTATATATAAATATGGTATTACATAAAATTTTACATTTTATGTGAGGGTTCATTTACATGTGAAATAAAAATCAAAGGAGGAGAGAAATTTCTCTATCAGTTTCCCTCTTTTCCTACATAAAACAAAGGCCTAAACTTAGACCTTGTTGAAAGGAAATCTTCTTCCCTACCAACTCTAGGAGCTTGAGAGGGCTGTGAATTAATTGACGACATACATAATAGCAACAAAAAAAAAATTTAATTCACATGCATGTGGAATCACTTGATAAGGAATGGATCACCTAAAAGCTAGGAGTAAAGGTGTATACACCAGCTTAATAGGGGAAGGTAGGAGAGATAGGGCTTCCATGAGAAACCTAGATGTTTCTAGGGGAACTAAATGGAAGATGTGGAAACTTCTGATAATGTTTGTCTATGCAATTTCTCATCCCAGTGCTAATGGTCATTCTCCTTCCTGGCTGGAAGCTCCCTCAGAGAGAGGATTTATGGCAGCTTTATTCTCAGAAAATTCCATATTTAATCAGATAAGGCAGGCTTAGGAAAAGCTTCTTTATATACTTGCTGTGCCTCAGACTTCTTCAGTTTTAAGTAATATTTATACCATTCTGGTGTGTTGGGGCCTCTCCAGCCTCAAGAGACAGGGAGTTTCTGCTCCTTCTTTCCTACTCTCATGCTTGCATACTGATCACCATGGGAACAAGCCTAAACTAGCTTGCTGGAGAACAACATCACGTGGAGAGAGCCCCAGTCATCCCAGCCAACCAAGCTGAAGAAACCAGCTAGTTCCAGCTGCTGAAAGAGCTGAATTCAGACTCATGAGCCAAACCAGCTGTGCACAGTATGAAATACAAGATCCAGATAAGAGCCACCACCAACTCAGCCTAGCCTAGATTGTCAACTGACTGAATCATCAGTTTTAAGCTACTAAGTTTTGAGTGATTTGCCATGTAGCAAGAAAAATACTTGATAGAGAAATGTATTATTTTTGAGAAAATAAGGCAATAAATGATTTACTAGAAAACAACTAATGATTGTTTAATCACAAAAGCTAATAATTGGTGACATGAAAAAGTCCATCTCAAATGTTAGGCAAGGAATTTATTAAGATTTTTCCTGGTTGTCTCTACATTGAGAAGAACAGAGATGATACTAAATTTAAAGCCAATAAAGGGAAACTTTCTTCCTAGTAAGGCATAGCAATTAATGTAAGGGCCTTACTACAGTCACTAAGTATTACAGAGCCTTCACAAGAATCCCAGAAGTACTGAATAGCCTTTCAGTACAAATCAGAACAATGTATTTGAGAGGTTAAAGAAGATAAAATCATAAAGGTAAAATCCTTAGATATTAAAAGAAGAGGCGATGGAGAAGAGGACGTGGCAATCACATGCTCTGGGTTTGCCCTCAACTGCTATGGGCTCAAAGGGGTCATTACTGAGAAAAAGCATTGTTTCTCAGCCTCAGGTTTCATGCAGAGATTAGTAGCTTGTTTTTTATTTTTATTATTACCACTACATACCGCAGCCATTACTGTTGTATAGGATTGGACAAGTGGGTATACTGATGGAATTTTAATTCTTTCCTAGATGCATCTGGCATTCAACACTGCCAGCTGGGATAGGAAACTAGATGGGGAAAGCAAGCCATTTCTCCTCCCTTATGGTCACTTTGAATCACATTACTACTCAACCAAGATCCTAGGAACCAGCTGATTGTTTAAAAAAATTAAAAGATTAAATGAGTTTTCTTTTTCCTGATTCTGCAACAGAGATGCTGGGAATTATAGTATGTAGGCAAAATACCCTATTTTACCAAGTTGGTAGTTTTGTTCCTTGCAAGGGCCATTTAACATTGTTTTATTTTGTCGTGTGTGTGTGTGTGTGTGTGTGTGTGTGTGTGAGAGAGAGAGAGAGAGAGAGAGAGAGAGAGAGAGAGCTAGTAATTTATTTTACAGAGATTTATGGGATTAGTCCCAATCATTTCCATTTTAAGGCAGAGTGGTTGTTTAAAGTCTAGCTGATCCCTGAAATGACACAGGACATCCTCTGGTGGTGAAGATGAGACATTTTTAGTGATAAAGCTTCTTTCACACAAGAGAGAATGGGTCAAATGGTAATTAGAAATTATACTGTCTCACAGTATGAAACACAAAACTGTCTACCCTTTCTTTAATAATATCATCTAAAGAATACACGGGGGTGTGTACAAAGGCTGCAAATATTAAAAACATTAATATGTTAATCTGGTAGTGAATAAATTCATTTTAAAATTCTTATTACTGTTGTGTTCATACAGTATTTTCTTCAAAAAAATTTTTGAAGTACTCAAAAAATAACAGTACTCTCTTAAATACTTAAAATTAACTATTATTAATTACAACTTAATGCATCAAATCACTGCTTTGAGACATATTGTAGAGCTTGGTATTAACCTCTTCCTTCCTAATATTCTTATGTTTTTATTCCATCCTGAAGCAAAAAGATAAAGATGCTTTAAAAATCTAAGGGGCCTGAAAACATGCTACAATAAGTTTCTCAAAGCACCCATTTCATCAGTATTCATGGAAAAGATATGTAAATTTTTCAAATCAGACTAGCAGCTTGTTGAGGGCACCATTTTTTAAAATGCAAACTTCTGCTGCCTCAAGACTATAGTATTCTTTCTAGGACTCAGTAGTAGTTTTTAAAACAATTATCTACAGAAAGGAATGACTTCTTATAAATGGGCAGAGGTTTTATTGAAGATTTATTTCTTTATTTTTCAGAGAGAGCGAGATCAAAGACTTTCAGGGGGAGGGGCAGAGGAAAAGCAGGAGAGAGAGAGAATCTTCAGCAGACTCCCAACAGTGCAGGGCTCTGGTCCCAGGACCCTGAGATCATGATCTGAGCTGAAATCAAGAATGGGACACTCAGCACACTGAGCCACCCAGGCATCCCATTAATGGACAGTGTTTATTGCAGATATCAAGAAGTTTTATAATTACTTCTACACATACTTTAACTAGTGGTATTGATCTCAAGCCTCACTTTAAACAGTTGTATCCTCTTTGTTAATTATATTATATTCAAGTTCCTGAGATATTTACCTCACATTACCTATAAGATCTGAAAGTATAATGTTGAATATTGAGTCTATAAGCCTATCTTGTATAAAAAAGTCATGTCTTTAAAGTAATAGCTACTATCAAGAGAGTGAGAAGTACTCTATCAGAAATGTTACACAATTCTCATATAACATAGTGAGATAGCTTATTACTCTCACATATAAATGATGTACATGAAAATAAAACCTCAATAAAGTTAAATAATTCACCTGAGGACAAATAAGTAGTCAATGGCAAAACCAGAATTTAAACCAAGTATAACTCTAGATCAATTATATTCTATTACCTCTATTGGACAACCTACCATCTCTTTAAGAAGTTCAAATCCACAGATTCTGCATTAAATTACACAGTTGAAGAAATTCCTTCACTCATAATCCCATAATTTGACTTCTACCATTAAGGGGGATGAACTATGACTTGATGGCCCGGGATAGTCCATAATGTAGGATGCCTATAGTTCCTCTGTAATTAGTTAATATGGCTTATTTCACTTTAAAGAGTATCCTACTTAAAAAAAAAAAAAGAGTATCCTACTTAAGGTTAAAAAAAAAAGTTAATCGTCACTCTACTCATGAGAGCTTTTATGTTTTAATAACTGCATACAGCCTAGTTGAAATTAATTTTATGGAAAAATATTCTATACCCATGGAAAAACAGGTATTGTTAAAATGTCTGTATTACCCAAAGCAATTGACACATTTAATGAAATCCCATCAGAACACCAACAGCATTTTTCACAGAGCTAGAAAAAACAATCCTCAAGTTTGCATAGAACTACAAAAGACCCCAAGTAGCCAAAACAATCTTGAAAAAGAAAAGCAAAGCTGGAGACATCACAATTCCAGATTTCAAATTATATTATCTACAAAGTGGTAGTAATCAAGACAGTATGGTACTGGCACAAAAATAGACATATAGATTAAAGAACAGAATAGAAAACTCAGAAATTACCCACAACTATATGGTCAATTAATCTTTTTGACAAAGCAGGAAAGAATATCCAAAGGAAAGAGACAGGATCTTCAACAAATGGTACTGGGAAAACTGGACAGCAACATGCAGAAGAATAAAATGAGAGCACTTTCTTATATCATCCACAAAAAAATTCTAAGTGGATTAGAGACCTAACTGTGAGCTAGGAAATCATTAAAATCTTAGAGGAAAACACAGGTAGTAACCTCCTTGACATCAACCATAGCAACTTCTTACTAGATAGGTCTCTTGAGGCAAGAGAAACAAAGGCAAATATAAACTATTGGGACTTGATTGAGATAAAGGCTTCTGCACATAGAAGGAAACAATCAACAAAATTAAAAGGTAACCTATGGAATAGAAGATATTTGGAAATGGCATATCTGATAAAGGGTTAGTATCCAAAATACATAAAGAACTTATAAAACTCAACACCCAAAACCCAAATAAAGCAGTTTAAAAAGTGGTCAGAAGACACAAATAGACATTTCTCCAAAGAAGACATCCAGATGGCCAAGAGACACATGAAAAGATGTTCAACATCACTCATCATCAGGGAAATACAAATCAAAACTACAGTGAGATACCACCTCACATTAGTCTAAGTGGCTAAAATTAATAACATAAGAAATAACAGATATAGGATGTTATATCTAAGGATAAGGATGTGGAGAAAGGAGAGCCCTCTTACATTGTTGGTGGGAAAGCAAACAGATGCAGCTGTTCCAAAAAACAGTATGGAGGTTCCTCAAAGCGTTAAAAAGAGAACTACCTACAATCCAGCAAATATACTACTAGGCATTTACCCAAAGAATACAAAAATACTAATCTAAAGGGATACATGCATTTTGATGCTTATAGCAGAATTATCAACAATAGCAAAATTATGGAAAGAGCCAAATGTCCCTCAGCTAATGAATGGATAAAGTGGTGTGGCAGGGGGCAACCCCGGTGGCTCAGCGGTTTAGCGCCGCCTTCAGCCCAGGGCCTGATCCTAGAGACCTGGGATGGAGTCCCAGGTTGGGCTCCCTGCATGGAGCCTGCTTCTCCCTCTGCCTGTGCCTCCCTCCCCTCTCCCCCTTTCCTCCTCTCCCCTGCTTCCCCTCTCCCTCTCATGATTAAATAAAATATTAAAAAAAATATATATACATACACACGATGGAATATTACTTAGCTAAAGAAGGAATGAAATAATGCCATTTGCAATGACATCGATGTAGCTAGAGAGCAAAATCAGAGAAAGACAAATACAGTATGGTTTCATTGGAATTCTAGAAAAATATAATCATACCGGGGGAAAAAAGAGCGGCAAACCAAGAAACAAACTCTTAACTATAGAGAACAAACTGATGGTTACCAGAAGGGTGGTAAGTAGGGGAACGGGTAAAACAGGGGATAAGGATTAAGTAGTGCACTTGTAATGAACACTAAGTGTTGTATGGAAGTGATGAATCACTAAATTGTTCACCTGAAACTAACATTACGCTGTTAAGGGGAATTTAAATAACTGGAATTTAAATAAAAACTTAGCAAGAAAAGAAGTTAAATTCAAAATATAGGTAAATCTATATTTGCTGAGGTTCTGTTTCATGTAGCGAGGCAGATCAGATACCCTGACTCACTTGATTAAAAAAAAAAAAAACAGATAAAAATTGTTTTTAGGGGGCCTGGTGGCTCAGTGGTTGAGTGTCTACCTTTGACTCAGGTTCTGATCCCAGGTGCTGGGATTGAGTCCCACATTAGGCTCCCAGCAGGGAGCCTGCTGCTTCCTCTGCCTAGGTCTCTGCCTCTTTCTGTGGGTCTCTCATGAACAAATAAAATCTTTAAAAAATATATAGTTTTAAAGTTTTCCTTCACAAAAGTTCGTCTTTGCCTTGAGGGGAATAGTGAAACTAATTGAACCTGAGTTTTCAACATCTTAAGGAAAACAAAGAACTGGAGACAAAGCCCAAATATAAGATTTAATAAAATGAGACATCCCAAAAAGCTGTACCAAATAAATTAACTATTCCACCAAGCAGTGTAAGGAAACCCTAAAGTGGTCTCCCCATGATTTTCCAGCCTGAATTTAGTGATCAAAAAGTAGAAAAATGAGAAAAATGGTATGAATCTTTAGAGAAACCCACCCTCAAAACAAACCTCGAAGATTTCCACAGATTAACTTCTCAGAAACATGAGATCAAAGACCAAAATCATACAACATACAAAGAAACAACGTACTACGTGTGAAAGCCAAAAGAAAAACACAGCATTATCAGACCTAAAAGTCGTCTAACATTATAATTATAAAAATAGAATATGAAACATAATTAGTATGTTCTTTAAAATTATGAAAAATATGAACAGATATCAAAAGACCAAAAGAATGACTAGCAAATTTGAGATAAAAAGTCCAAAGTACTTCCATAAATGCCAAACATATTAGTAAAAATTTAAAAACTTGATGATTTGCTTTAACGATATCAGGATATTATAAAACTACAGTGATCAGCATAGTATAATAGTAGCATAAAGTTAAGAAAAATAAATAAGAACTTAGGGTGTAAGATGACAGGGAGGAAGACCCTGAACTTCCCTCCTCCATGCACATAGAGTCTACACCTTCATTCATGTAGAGCAATTCTCCCCTGAAGAGGAAGAGGGCTGACTGAACAGTTTCTATGCAACAAAAGATAGAGGGACCACAAAGAGAATGTCAGGAGAGACAGAGACATGGTAACCATGGGAACTCCATCCCTAGTCCTGGGAATTATAGTGTACAGGGATGGTTCTAAGGGTCCCCGAGCAGATTCACCTGCCCTAGGACACAGAAAAAAAAAAAAAAAAAAAAAAAGACAGTTTAGAAAGGCAACTAGAATATAAAAGAAAAGATCCAGAGGGTCTGCCAATTGGTGAGGGAGCTGTGGGGTCAGAGGGGCAGGCAAGCACCACTGTCTATGACCCCCACTCCACCTTAATAATGCAAATGGTCTGGGTGCCTTAACCTACTTGCTACCTCAGTGAGCCACAGGCCCCTAGTCCACACCAGCCCTAGCCAACTACCCAAGGCAGCCCTGCCATGTGTACCTACTGGAGCCTCAACCATCCCATAAAGGCAGACCCAGTGCAGACACACCAGGCACCCCCTGAGAGCACTCACTACAGTTCTAGTCATCTTGCCAAGATGGCACAGGGACAACACACCCCAAGAAACCCCAGGCCCACACCCACTTCAGCTACAGGTGTCTCATCAGGGTCCCCCGGTATGGAGTGTCATGAGTAAAAACAGAGTAAAGGTACTAGGTCATTCACTTATAAAGCTAGTAGGAAGGTCAAAAGAGAAAAGTAATAAAGGAATTTTTTTAAAAAATTAGTTGAAACAAAAATTAGTTGAGACTAACAAAATTAAAAGAGGTAAAATATGACATCATTTATATGAAACATGGAGTGGCAAAAAAAAAATGTCATGTTTTGTGCACCTAGGTGGTGCAGTGGTTGAGCGTCTGCCTTTGGCTCAGGTTGTGATCCCCAGGTCCTGGGATCGAGTCCCCCATTGGGTTCCCTGCAGGAAACCTGCTTCTCCCTCTATGTGTCTCCCATGAATAAAGAAATAAAATCTTTTTTAAAAAGTCATGTTTTTAATATGTGTTCTAACTTAAGTAACCATCAACTTAAGATAGTTTTATATTCAGAATATTATATATACACCTCAGGGTAACCTCAAACCAAAAACTTTTAATGGATAAATAAAAAATAAGAAGAAGGGAATTAAACCATTACACTAAAGAAAGTTATTAACAAGGGAAGAGAGCAACAGAAGAAGAAAGGAACGGAGAAGAACTACAGAAACAAACAGAAAACAATTCGCAAAATGGTAATAAGTATATACCTATCAACGATTGCTTTTATGGATACATTTGATTTCATTTATCCATTCACCAGATCATAGACAATTGGGATAATTCCACTTTTTAATGACTATACATAATATTGTTATGGACATGTCTGTACAAATTTTTGTACAGACATAGGTTTTCATTTGTCCTGAGAGTATACATAGGAATAGAATTGCTGGTACATAGGGTAACCAACCCTATGTTCAAAATTTTCAAGGGCTGACAGGATGATTTCCAACACAGCCATACCACTTTGCATTTCCAACAGCAATAAAGAGAGTCCCAATTTCTCTACATCTTTGCCAATGCTTATTATTTTTTGTCTTTTTGATTTTAACGTGTTAATCAGTTCAGTTCTTAGTGAGTTTCCTAGGAGTTTATATTTACCATATTATGCCATTTGCAAATAGAAATAATTTTGCTTCTTCCTTTCCAATCTGGATGCCTTTTATTTCCTGTGTTGCCAAATTTCCCTGGCTAGAATCTATGATACATGTTGATTAGGAGTGATGGGAGCAAACATCCTTATTTCCTTCCCGATCCTAGTGGGAAAGCAATTAGGTCTTCAACATGAATTATGATGTTAATTTGGGGATTATTGTAGATATCCTTTAATAGATTGAGGAATTTACCTTTTCTATCTACTTTATTTAATGTTTTATGAAAGAATGTTGTGTTTTATCCAATGCTTTTTTTTCCCCATATATTGAGATGACCATGTAGTTTCTGTCCTTTTTTCTATTTGTTGATTTTATGTTAAACCAGCTTTGCATTATTGGGATAAATCCCAGTAGGTCATAGTTTATAATCTTCTAAAATTTCCACTCAAGATTTCATTTATTCCTGCTAAAACTAGAGCCTTATGCAACTGTAACGTTGCCAGCAGATTGCTAATATTTTCAGTGAAATTCTGGGGATAAGGTATTTCCACCAAACTGAGCTCTAACTGGCTAATTAAATAGCCATCATACCCTGGAAAAATATTTTTTCCAAGAAGTCACGAATTAGGGGCAGCTGGAGCGGTACTATTTGCCATGTTTGGGATAAAACATTTAATGGAGCTCCAAAAGATGTCAGTCCTCACTGACTGCAAGGTTATTGGTAACTACTGTGCCACTAAGCTAAGAAAGGAAAGTGGATGGGAATAGCTTCAAGTTAAAATATCAAGGACCCTCCTATCTTACCTAATACCAGTATTTTCTCTTAAATATGGGCCTGACAGTTTGTTCTATGTCTTTGGTTAATTTCCAGATTTCTGAAGTGGTTTTCTTGTTTTGCCATATTTTCCTTTGTTTGTTTTTGTGGGAGACTGAGTTCACTAAAATCATAGATTGATTCATTCTCCACCAATCCAGAAGTTAATTCCCAGCCACATACTACTGCCTGACTTAAGAAGATGGTGTCCCCACAACTGAACACATGACAGTTGTTTTAATTCATCAGAATCACTTTGCATAATAGGTTACAGGAATTCAAAGTGCACGTGGATAGGGCCATTTTTCTTAACTCATTCAATAAATACTTATAAAGTATCTACTAAACATCAAGAAATAAGACCACATTCCCACCCTCAACAAGGGTAAACTCTACTTGGAGCAGAGGAAGCAGCTGTTGTTGAGCATATGCTATTTGTCACTATTATTAGTCATATCACTAGCATAGACATGTGGGGGGGAAATAGTGGAATCTCCATCTAAAAGTACCCTAAGTTTGAGTTGTGAAGGATAAATAAGAAATTTCTAATTGGACCCAATGCAGGAGAACATTCCTTGGTGAAAAGAAAAGGGAGTTTAGAGAAAGAAAAATCATGTTCAATAAATGATTATTGTTCAAAGTCTGATGTTTCTGCCTATTTAGTATAACCCAACTCAACACAATGAGGAACCAATATTTTTTTGAAGACTAAGTTTCTACTTGACCAATATTTTAATCCCCAATTACACAATCTTCATATAACTAAAGGAAATAAATATAACTTTGTCATTATTACATAAACCTAAAATCTTCCTAATCATTAGGAGATGATGACTGACTGTGTTAGTGATGCTGTATAATCATAGTCAGCTTTAGAGTTTGTCAGTGTATGAATCTCCAATTACTTCTGGTAAGTCAAAACTATTACTAGAACATATTAAACTCCTTAAAATGATTAGATTCAATTTTGTTTGAAAAATAATGTGGGAGGGAAAAAAAAAAAAGAATAGCAGCTTGGTTTTAACCTTCTATCACATACAATCTGAGCTGCTCTGGTTAATGAGGACATAACCCAACTGGAAGAACAGTTTAAAGAAGCTCTTTGACCTCACAGAGCTGAAAAGACTTCATGTGGGAGTTGCAAATAAGATTTCAAAATCTAAATGTATCTTTGCCATCATCTCTCATGGCATGGTGTGCATCTCACAGAAGAAAAGTGGATCCTGAAAACTGGCATTTACACCAAAGCTGCCCCTGGTGAAAACAAATTAGAACACATTTCCCAAGACTTGAAATTCATGATGCAATATTTTCAAGGGCTATCAGTGATACAACCCTCTGATGTCAAATGTAGGAACTTCCAAGTGAAAAGAGTTCCAAGGTTTGCCAGTGGCTTGTAGTAAACAACATTGTGCTATAATCATGTATAGGACAAAATTAGCATAGGTAGAGGGAAAAGTCCAAAGACAAAGAAAATGATCACCATAACAAGCAATAAAATTTAAACCTATACAGAGAGATCTTAACGAATAATAGCAATTACACTCCCTATCAAAATGCCAATAGTATTTTTCATAGAACTAGAATAATACTAGAATTTATATGGAACCACAAAAGACCCTGAATAGCCAAAGCCATCTTGAGGAAGAAAAACAGAGCTGGAGGTACCAATTTCAAGATATAAAGCTATAGTAATCAAAACACTATGGTATGGCACAAAAATCGATGCACAGATCAATGGAACAGGATAGAGAACCCAGAAATAAATGCCTATTTGTGTGGTCAATTAATCTACAACATAAGAGCCAAGAATATGTTATGAGAAAAAGGCAGTTTTTTTCTAATAAATAGTGCTAAGGAAACTGGATAGCACAAGCAAAAGAATTAAAGTGGACCACCTAACACGTTTCACCAAAAAAAAAAAAAAAAAATCAAAATGGTTTAAAATCCTAAACATGGAAGCCTGAAACAATAAAATTCCTTTAAAAAACAAAAAAGATAGGCAGTAATCTCTTAGACATCAACCTTAGTAACATTTTTCTAGATATGTCTCCTGAAGTAAAGGAGACAAAAGCAAAATAATTGGGACTGCATCAAAATAAAAAGCTTATTATGGTACATAGAATTACTGAATCACTATTTTGTATACCTGAAAATATAACACTGAATGTCAACTAGACTTAAATTTTTAAAAAGCTAAAAGCAAGAATCTGTAGAGATTGATTCAGAGTTGATTAACTTAGCAAATACAAGCACACCATCAAGGACCTGAGGGCTCTCTACTTTATCATTTTCAGAATGTTGCTTTCATCTGTAACTTTTGCACATCAAGATAGTAAGAGGGCTGCCATCGCTCCAGACATCAACCCAACAAAGCCCAGAAGGTAAGTGATTTTACACAAATGTCTACCCGGAAGGGAAGACCAGAGCCTCCATAATATGACTGCACAGGTTCTACTTACAACCCCAGAGAGGCGGTCAAGTAAACCATAAGGAGTCAGTGCCTTGTACAATCCTCTTTTGTAAATAGTTATAATAATATTATAAATAGCCACAATAATATTTAATTACACGAGGCTAAGTAAATTCTGCTACAACGTTAAGCTTGCATATAACTAAGTATTTTTAAAGGGGTAAAAATCATGTGCTGAAGCTTTAAGTAGAAATGTAGGGTAGGTCTATGGCCATACTGCCCTAAACATGCCTGACCACATCGATCTCAGACACTAAGCAGGGTTGGGCCTGGTTAGTATCTGGATGAAAGACATATATGGTAATTGGTCATTTTAATTTTCATGTATTTGTTCTCAGTTATTCAAACCCAACAACTTCAGTGTTTGGGTTTTTTTTTTGTTTTGTTTTGTTTTTTTTTTTGGTCCCCAGAAAAAAGTAAACATAATTGGTTATATAATTTCAAGTCATTTTCTTTTATATAACTGTAATCCTGCATAGTGTAAGATTAGAGGCTCTGTTCTTTCCTAACAGGGCATTAAACTACCTTTCAATGGTCACCCTTAAATCAAAAACACCCCTAAATGTCAACTTATAAAAATTTGACAAGACAATCTATTCAGGTTGTTTTTAAAAATGATCAACAGTGGGCAGCCTGAGTGGCTAAGTGATTTAGCGCCACCTTCAGCCCAGGGCCTGATCCTGGAGGCCCGGGATCGAGTCCCACATCAGGCTCCCTGTATGGAGCCTGCTTCTCCCTCTGCCTGTGTCTCTGCCTCTCTCTCTCTCTCTCTCTCTCTGTCTTTCAAAAATAAACAAAATCTTTAAAAAAAATTTTAATAAAAAAAATTATCAACAGTGGTCTCTGTAAGAGAATACACATTTCTTTCTCAGAAAAACTAAGTTTAATGGTCACGGCCACTCATTTTTACAGAAATATTTACATTCCTGCTGCTGTGTAATTTCCATCACAGCCAACCTCAAGTACTTAAACTTAGAGGACATGCTGAAATGAACTATTTATTAACTAAAGTATATTATCAACCTTATCTACTCCTCCTCTAGATTAGTAATTTGACATTACTTCAAAAGGCAGAGGCACATAGTTGCTGGTGCCTTGTCCAGGACTTAATAAGCACATAAACAGAGACAACCCTGAAAATCACTCTAACTTCATAAAGTCTAATTTTTATGACTGCTATTCAAGTGCACCCAGTCCTCAGCATGACTTGCAGATTTACTTAACAAAGGATAACAATCATGCTGAGTTATAATATACTGAAATTAAGCTTAGGATCCATGCTTTATTTCTAGTAGACATTAATGTCAAGGCCAGATGTGTGGGTTTCTGTCATGGATATACGACATAGGACTTCCAACCCAGCCAAAAAAGAATGAGTTTCAATCCAGGGTTTGTGGCATGTTTGTTTGTTTTAAGCAAGAAAAAAAATGTAAATGAGATGAGGGCTGACCCCTGTGTTCGAATATTGGCAATGATCTCCAATCCACAAGTGAGAAAGAAGGTTAGTAAACCATTCAGTAACAGGAAACCAGAGGAGAAAATTGCAGCAAATGACCCTATCCAGCATGTTAGTTCATTTCATCTTTCAGGGCAGACCTTTTAGAAATACTTTTCTACTCAATATATGCTCCATTTCTCTCCCTACCTGCCCCCTATTCTAAACATGCAATGTATCATTTTAAAAATAATGCTTCATTGAGAAACCTAAGAAAGTCTCCAGTATCTTAAAATAACTCTAACTGTGGCAATTGCCTGATTTTGAAAGGCCTTACTATACATTATTCTGTGCCACATAATAGTCAAGTTGTTGTATTGATATGTCTTTTCAGAGATTTAATGGCTTTTTCAAAAATGTCTTCCTCATTTCTCTCAGCCACCTAGGGAGAATGTACTTTCCTCAGTGCCTTCTCCTTGTGCCCCACCAAGAAACAAATAGCTTCTGTATGGTTCCACCCAATTTAGAGCTCACCTTTCAGTGGGAATGCAAGACTTAGTTTCTACCTGAACCTCAGGTGTCAGAAGGAATTACTGACAATGTGCTCACATGTAAAACTCCAGAAGTTAAAAAAAAGTTCTTGAAGTAAGACCAAGAAGAACTGAGGACTTTACCTGCTTTTTACCATGCTAGCTCCAACTGTACCACCAGATCCAAAATCTTTAACATTTTAACAAATGAAATACTTTGTATACATCTACCAATTGAGCCCCAATGATAGGCATATAAAGATTGAAGTCCAGTATCGCAATGTTAAGTTTGCTTTAATTTTGACTACTCATCTTCTTTTCTACCCTACTGATAACCAGGGTAATGTTTTCATATGTAAGACAATTAAAAACACCAAGAAAACCAAAGAATTACACAAAATTAATGGTTATGAAGCCAACTAAAAGTGTTAGAGTATTATAAAGAAAGAAGGAGCAAGGGAGACAGAATCCTTTGTGCTTGCTATCACAATTCCTTTGAAAGGCATGTGGTTAGTACCAACAGATTCCATTTCTTTCCCTAAGAACCCAAATGCCGTCATTTTACAGTGAACCAACACTTACACACTCCTACTATTGTAAAAACCTGCTTATTGGATTTTAATTTTTAGCATCAAGCTGTGGACAATGCACAGCACACTTAATAAACACATCTGAAAATACTATCTATACCTAGACCTCTAACACCATACTCAAAAACAAACTCCAGACAAAGAAGAGTTGATTATTTGTGTTTTAAAAGACATCATTTATAAAATTAAAAACAAATAGCAAATTGATGTGAATTCCATTAAGAACTTCTCTAAATCAAGAAGATTGATAATTGAATAGAAAAAATAAATATTAGGAAAAGGTAACATACAGAACAAATGAAAAAGAAAGATTCTCAAATTTGTTGGTAACTATGGAAAGGTAAATCAAAACAATAAGGCATCTTTTTTGTTAGAGCATGTTGACAAAAATTAAGATGACTAATTATGTCTAATATAAAGTAAGGGGGCATCCCTGGGTAGCTCAGCAGTTTGGCACCTGCCTTTGGCCCAGGGCGTGATCCTGGGATCGAGTCCCCCATCAGGCTCCCTGCATGGAGCCTGCTTCTCTCTCTGCCTGTGTCTCTGTCTCTCTCTGTGTGTCTCTGTGTGCACATGAATAAATAAATAAAATCTTAAAAAAAAAATAAAGGATGTTGGGGGGATCAGGCATTCTCACAAACCCATGGGTGGGCATGTGAATTAGTAAAGCCCTTCCCAGAACAACACAGTGCTATCTAACACAATCTAAAATGTTCATACCCTTCATCTCTTTTTTTTTCACATGTGCTAATCTATAATAAATATTATTCCACCTAGTAACAAAGAAGCATATAAAAAGATTTCATAACAGTAAAAATTGGAAAAACCTTAACTATTCCTTAAACAGGTGAATGACTACATCAGTTGTGAGTCATTCATTTTATATGCATTAATCTGAAGAGATACACCTGAAATATTACCTGAACAAAAACCAGTAACAGTCTAACAGTGCAATATATAATAGAATTGTACTTTTTATTTTAAGAACTGAACATCTATATGTATATTCTAAAATAGAAATGTTTCTAAGCCCTATTCATCATTTTAAAAAGCTAGTCATAATGCATTTGTTTCAAAAGATGCACTATTTACTTATGTACATACACACACACTCATGTGTATGCATATGTACATATGTGTGTGTGTGTGTGTATAAACTGGAATGGTATGCCCCAATACAGGGTTATTCTAGGTCAGAAAAGAAAGCACAATGGAGGATCGGCTTTTAATAAGAGTATCTTCACTATTTTTTTTGCATAATAAGTAAAAGGCAGAATAAATATATTCTATGCAAATACAGACTGGCAATGAAGTCATCCTAAAAATAAATAAAGTAAACCAACCCAAATCACAGGGCCTCATCTCTCCATCTCCATACCAGTACTACTTATCTGGATTACAGGTTACAACCTTACTTCTTCCTGAGTTTTTAATTAAAAGTTGTTTTTTAAGAAAGTGGAGGCTTTAAAAAAAATTTTTTTTGAGAGAGAAAACACACTCAAGTGAGGAGAGGGGCAGAGGGATAAGCAGACTCTGTGTGGAGCACAGAGCCACATGTGGGGCTTGATCTCAGGACCCTGAGATCATGACCTGAGCTGAAGTCAAGAATCAAACAACTGGCTGACTGAGCCACCTAGATGCCCTTCAATTAAAAGTTTTAAATGTAAAGGGCTAAGCCTTTCAAAAATGAATACCCTCTATTTAAATTCATCAAAATAAATGGTTATTTTTTTTAATTTGATATGCTTTCAAAAAACTTTCATTCCCTGGCAATAAAAACTTGAAACAAAAGAAGAAATAATGAAGCAGAATATATCATTTTTAAAATATTACTGGTTGACATACAATATTATTTTCAGGTATGTAACAGTGATATATCTCTATATGCTATGCTATGCTCAAGAGTGTAGCTACCACGTGTCACCAGACAACATTATTATAATATAATTGACCATATTCCCAATGTTGTGCCTTTTATTCCTGTGGTTTATTCATTCCACAACTGGAAGGGTTTATCTTCCACTCCCCTTCATCGATTTTGCCCATCCCCTTCCTCCTTTCCCTCTGGCAATCATCAGTATTTACAAGCCTGGTTCTTTTTGTTTATTCATTTGTTTTTTAGACTCTACATATGAGTTAAATCTAATGTTATTTGTCTTTCTCAGTTTGACTTACTTCACTTAGCATAATACTCTCTAGGTCCATCCACATTGTTATAAATAGCAAGATCTCATCCATTTTATAGCTGAGCACTCCAATGTATCTATACATATATACACATATACATGCCACATCTTCTTTATCCATCCATCTATCAATGGATACTTAGATAGCTTTCATTTCTTGGCTATTATAAATAATGCTGCAACATAGGGGTACATATCTTTTCAAACTCATGCCTTTGTGTTTGGGAGGTAAATACCTATTAGTAGGATTATTAAGTTATACAGTATTTCTATTTTTAATTTTTTTGAGGAATCTCCCTTAACCAAGGAGATGAAAGACCCATATTCTGAAAACTATAAAACACTTGAGAGAAACTGAAGATGACACAAATAGAAAGGCATTCCATGTTCGTGGATTGGAACAATTAATATAGTTAACATACTCATTCTATTCAAAGCAATCTAGAGATTCAATGCAATTCCTATCAAAATACCAATAGTATTTTTCACAGAACAAATAATACTAAAAGTTTCATGGAACCACAAAAGACCCTGAATAGCCAAAGCCATCTTGAGAAAGCACAATGCTGAAGGTATCACAACTCCAGAGTTGACACAGACTCCAGAGTATCACAACTCCAGATTTCAAGATACACTACAAGCCTATCCTAATCAAAAACAGTATGGTACTGGCACAAAAATAGATCAATGGAACATGAAAGAGCCCAGAAATAAATGCACACTTATATGACCAATTAACCAATGCAAAGGAGGGGAGAATATAAAAAGGGGAAATCAGTCTCGTCAATAAATTGTACTGGGCAACTGGCTAGCTACATGCAAAGAATGAAACTAAACCACTTCCTTATACCATGCACAAAAATAAATTCAAAATGGATTAAAGATCTAAATGTGAGACTTCAAACCATAAAAATTCTACATGAAAAAAGAGGCAGTAATTTTTTGATGTTGGACATTCCAACATTTTTCTAGGTATGTTTCCCAAGGCAAGGGAAACAAAAGCAAAAATAAGTTCCAGAGACAACTTCAAAATAAAAAGCTTTTGTACAGCAATGGAAACTATAAACAAAAAGGCAACCTACTGATTGGGAGAAGATATTTCCAAGTAATATATTTGATAAGGGATTAAATCTAAAATATATGAAGAACTCATACAACAAAACACCAAAACATTAAACCTGATTAAAAAACAGACAAAGGGGCAGCCCCAGCGGCCCAGCGGTTTAGGGCCGCCTTCAGCCTGGGGTGTGATTCTGGAGACCTGGGATCGAGTCCCGCATCAGGCTCCCTGCATGGAGCCTGCTTCTCCCTCTGTCTGTGTCTCTGCCTCTGTGTCTGTCATGAATAAATAAATAAAATCTTTAAAAAAAAAAAGACAAAGCTGTGCCTTATAGATACTGCATTTTCCACAAATTGAAGGTTTATGGCAACCCTGCATCAAACAAGTCTATTGGCATCATTTTTCCAACAGTATTTATTCACTTAGTGTCTCTGTGTCACATTTTAGTCATTCCTACAGTATTTCAAGTTTTTATTATTATTGTATTTATTACGATCATCTCTGATCGGTGATCTTTGACTTTACTATAGTAACTGTTTTTGGAGCATCACAGACCATTTCATATAAGGTGGTGAACTTCATTGATTAATGTTTCTATTCTGACTGCTCCACTGACCAGCTGTTCTCCATTTCTCTCCCTCTTCTCAGGCCTCTCCATCACCCGTGACACAACGATATTGAAATTCAGCCAATTAATAACCCTACAATAGCTTCTAAGTCTTCAAGTAAAAGAAAGAGTTCATTAATGCAGCTGACTTCACAGATATCTTAAGTTGTCACAGCCCCCCGCCCCCAGTCTTCAACAACCACCACCCTGCTCACTCAGCAGCCAGCAGTATTACCCAATACCCTCCACCAGCAACACTTAGCAATAAAGTACTTTTTAATTAAAGTATGTATATTTTTAGAAAAAAAAAGTATGTACATTTTTAGATGCAATGCTATCCCACACATAACAGACTATAGTCTGTAGCATAACTTTTATGTGCACTGGGCAACCAGAAAATTCATCTCACTTTTTTGCAATATTCACTTCATACGGTGGTCTGAAACCCAATCCACAATATCTCTGAAGTGTGCCTATACTAACTTGAGTTCTACTCCGACTGTGGTCTGGGAAAAAATTCTTAATATATCTGTTAATTTGCAGCATAATGGAAGTGGCCTTTTACTCAAATTCAGACATGAAATAGATCAGAGATGAAAGTTATAATCCTGAAACACTTCTGAGGCAGCCTTCGGCATTAAGAAAAATGTTTTCGATCCCATTTTAAAGATGAAGCAACTTGAGTTGAAAGAAGAAATTACATAGAAAAATTTGTCTGAAAACCTGGTCTTTATTCTAAGACCACTAATTCCTCCAGTCTACTGTGTCATGTAGTCGGTTTCCTAATCCACTCTATGGTAATGTTTTTTGACTGTCCTACTGTAGCTCATAAAAGCATCAATAAAATTTGTTAATAACAAGGTAGCACATAGGGACAGGCATTCAGTACCATCTATTTGAATTAATTATAACAATCAAAATTCTCCCTGTCTAGTCTTCTCAAATCCCTGAACCTAGGGTCCATATAATTCATCCTACACCTTTGTCTTCTGTGTTTATTTCCCTTAAGAGAAATGTATGAACTGATTAAGACTATTACAAAGACTAATGTTAATTTACCTTTCATCTAAAAGTCTGATACATTTCCTCTCCTCCCTTATAACTTTGTCTTCAGTTCTTGAAAATGATCTGCTTGCCCTGCCAGATAATGGGACTTATGTTGCCTTATGAGAAAGGACAGGTTTGTTGATAAGTGGATATAAAAAAAAAAATATCCCTCAAGCATGCTTTGAGTTTTTTCCATTTTTCATTTTTCAAGTTCTTATAGATTAAAAAAAACTTTCGTGACTAATTCTACATTGTTTAAATGCTTAAAATTCTAAGAAACTCAAAGGCAGAAAACATTCTGTTTCAAGTCAGATCAATAAGAAACCAACGAGCTTTATATAAAGGGTTATATAAAGGTTTATATTGGGTTACCTATTCTACCCTTTTTTTCTAACAGTCTAGAGTCTCTGAAGAATGATGGTCCTGACTTTTCCTGCCTCATGCACCTATCTTACAGAAGTGACTTCAGTCTGCAGCTTTGATTAAACAACAGGGGCAGCTAGAAACAATGGCATAAGGATAAGAGACTAAAGCTGCTGAAATCTTGAGCACACTTACCGAGTCCAGAAATAGACCAGCATAGTACAGAGAGAACTTAGGAGACGTGTCCATGTCCACTTCAGAACTGAATTCAGTGAAATTTCCCTGCTCTTGAGTGCTATTTACTTTTGCTTTTACAGCCCAAATCCTGCCAGAATTAGGTTTTCCTGGAATCAGGTTGTGATGATCATTATCTGGGCATTGAATCTTTGGTTATACCCAAGATTTATTGAAATGGGACCTGACCGTTATGTTCTTCCAATCACTGAAAGGTAACAAAGTATAGCTAACAAATAATAACTAAGAGTATTATAGTCTATCACAAGTTTTTCAGGTGTTAAAAAAATTCAACTGAGTAAATTTAAAGATTGAATTGACTCTATTAAAGGATTTGCAAATCAGGCAACATCCCACCTAGCAAATAGAGAGGAGCTCTAAGGAGCTGTACGAAACGCAAGCCCTTTATAGGCAGAAGGGTGGCAGAGACAAAGAAAAACTAGATTACCTCACCTCTGGAGGATGGAGGAGGCCTATCATGTGGATTAGCTCACTATTGATAAACAGAAAATTTCAGACTGACCGGTTAAGATTACATTCCTGGGAGGCACTGAAACTGCAAGTAGGTTAGGTATTAAGTCTTGCTTTGCTAATGTGGGACTTAGCACAAATGACTCCATTTGAGGACTGTTGTTTCTTTTTAAACACATGGTATTGATGTGGGAAACAATGGCAGAGGAAAGATTATTAAATTGCCTCACTGCTCATTGACAAGTCCTTGAAACTGGCAGAGTGACCTTCCTCTAGGGACTCAGCTGCCTCAATGTTGATGTTGATACTTGACTAAGGGCTAAAGGCAATCTTAGCTCAACCTCCAGGACCCTGTAAGTCTACTTTAACATATTAAAATTCCTTTAGAAATTTCCTTTATCTCTAAACCCTCCAAGATACATGTTAGCAATCATCCTCCAAGCATATGGCCCACCAACATACATCTGAGGGTCTCATCGCTAAGGATTTATTAGACAGTAATAAAGGACCTTTTCCCCAACAATAGTGAGCCCCCTCGAGGTCCTGGAAACCTTGCTTCCAAAATTCCTTAGAGACTTACATTCTCCCTAACACTCTCCCAACTTGAAAATATATAATGACCACTCCTCATGACTCCAGGGCAGTTCGTTCTGCCCATGGGTCCTGTCTCTGGGCTTTAATAAAACCACCTTTTTTGCACCAAAGAGGTCTTAAGAATTCTTTCTTAGCCACTGGCTTTGAACCCTATATCACTATTTTATTCTTACTATAATCCCATGACATGAGTATATTAAATATGACTATACCTCACAAGCAGGCCTAAAGTTACATGAATGGTGAAAGAAGTGGTAAGCTCAGGTCTTATTTTTTTTTTCCTCTTCACTATTTTTTTTTAACTCTTATTAAAATTCCTTATTTTGGTTACTTTATTTCTGTGGCTCAGTGCAGGTCATGTAGGGTTAAGATGTTGAATTCATTGTTTCAATTAGAATACCCTAAATACAGATGAGTTTTGATTGAATTATTTATACAATCAGCAAGATTAATTCACTTTTGTTTCGTGTTTGTGTGTCCCTACAAGAATGTTAGTGTTTTTCTGTCTGTTGTACTTTCCATCTCTAACAGCAAGAAGCTATGTCTTTTACAAAAAATAGTATACAGAGAAAATTCCAATCCTTCCTTCAAACACTTTAAATTTTTTTTAAAAAAATGTAATTTCTGGTCCATAAGCAATGAGGTTGACCTGAAAATATATTGTTGACTTCCTGATGTAGTTTTGGAAGTATAGGTGAGGTTTTGGTGAGGTGAGTTCCAGAGCAGATGATCAAGAAAGAATTCTTGAGATGTCTTTGGTGCAAAATAGTTTTATTAAAGCACAGGGACAGTCCCCGTGGGCAAAAACAGCTGCTGCCCCAGAGTTGTGAGGGGTGTTTGATTATATACTTGGGAGTTGGGGAAGTGGTAAAAAGAGAGGATTTTCGTATGTTAAAGAAGACTCACAGGATACCAGAGGCCTTGACATGGTCAAGTTAAAGTTGATTTTCCTTTTAGCAAGGCTTTAAGATAGTTGGGAGCTTTCTGGAGGAACATTACACTCTGCCTGCTTCAAGGATCTGCCAATGGGCTGCAGGTTACAAGGACATTTAATTCTATCTACATTTCCTTCTGGAAGCTAGGTTATTAATAAAAGAGCTTTGTTCTTATAAATTACTAAGACATTTGTAAACTGAGGGAGACTCGTGTCTTGCAGGATTGTGATCACTTTAATTATTTGTTTTTCCTTTCCTTAGCTTTAGGGCACCCAGAAATACCTTAGGAATGTCACACATATCCCACCTGGGGAGAGGGAGATTGTGGGGTGTCAGCTTCTGCTTTGTCCTCAGCTTGCCTTCTGTTCCCTCATCATTTCTACAGCAGATTCTCCACAGAAATATAGACCAGATTTGTCCCTAAAGGGACTCCAATTCGATCTATCTTGAGAAATAGAAAGTAAAAAAGCAACAAAGCAGCTTTTAAAAATCCACAGGATTAAATAATTCAAGGGAAAAAAGAAATCTTATCTACTGCAAATCCCAGTTAAACACATGGATTTCCACTTGGAAGGACTGTGTCTTCAAACAAAGGTGTTAGTTGAATGAACATAAAAGGAAAATGTTTTACCTCTCCTTACACCAGGGAGCTGAAAACATTTAGTAGAGAAGAGTTGATGGAGAATGGGGAGGGGAGGGTGATTACTGAAACTGGAATATATGCATATGCACATAAAAACTGGGATTTACATTGCAATTGACTTTTTTCTTTTTTATAAAGAACCTACACACTGTTCAGATTTCTTAGGCTTATAGAGAAGAAGTCCTCTTATTACATCAAAACCTATCAGATTTTTAAAATTTAAGTCTTTTGGATCCTTTAAATGGTAGAGAGGAGGAGTTGTACCATGAACAAACTCTCACGTAAATTTTAATGGCACTTTAATATTTTAGTCCTTTTAAATCATGAATTTGCCATTCTAACCAAGTTACCTTGAGCCACTATAGCCATTGCAATGATCATGGCCTCATAGACAGCAAGGCAGTTGTAGCTTTTCAAATAATACCTTCTAATCTATGCCATAATTTATAATTTGGTCCAATATATTTAGTATTGACATAAAATTCTCCCAGCATTCTCTTACCACTGCCCCTCTCCATTTTCCTTCTACTCTTTATACATTCTTATTGAAATATTTTAGTCGCCCAAAGTATCCCCATTAGTAAAGACTTTAATGAAATCAATTGTAAATGTAACTTGAAAAAAAGCCTTCTTAGAAAAAAGGTAGCATTTTCTATTTTGCCCTGAATTTAAAGAAACCCTACCCCTGTAACAGCATTTCAGGATTTTGGCAGTTCATCTTCCAGTTACATTTAAAATTTAAAGGGAGAAATATTCATCTTTAATAAGATAGCATGGAAGCGCTTCTGTGTAATCAAAAAGGAATTCATTTGTAAATGTGAACCTTGTTTGACAGAAGGAAAATTTTAACAAAGCAGGTTTGACCTGTAAAAAGAAAATCCAATCCTTCAGAACTATTTTCTAAAAATGTACCTACTGCATTAACCATAGAGCTCAAACAAGCTCTGAGCACAGAGACTGAGAATACCAACTTACAGCTGTAGAGCTTTTGGAAGAAATTTCACACTTTCCGTTAAAAAATCCACTCTGGGGGTCAGGAAGACCCATTCTGTTCCCTACCTTGCTAAAAAAAAATCTGACAGTGGCCAACTCTCTTCATTGAGCTGACTCAGTTTGTCTACAAAAACAAAAACAAAAAACAGTGACAGACATTCTGCTTTATATGGTTGTTTGACTCTATCATTCTGATATTCATAAATTGTGATAGATGTCCAATTGCCTTCAGTTCTAATAAATCTACCAGATTAAATAACAGATGTTCTGCTTTAAAAAGAAGAAGAAGAAGACGACAACCACGATGACAATGACGACAGTCTGTAAGAAGTGTTTAGAGCTCTAAGGACAAACTTCAAAGTAGGAAAGACATATTTAATACTGTTGTTTTCTTCCAATCGGCCATTTCATTTATTCAGCAAGCACTCCTCCAGATAATCTATTGAGAATACCAAGTTGAATAAAACAATTCCTGCTTTTCATAATGTCACATAATCCACTAGGATGTGGCAACAGAGGGACTAGCTGAGGACAAGGCCAGAACCCAGGGCAGCACATTGACAAGTCCTTGAAACAGGCAGAGGGATATTCCTCAATAGACTCAACTGCTTCGATGTTCATATTTCACTAAGGGCAAAAGGCAATCTTGGCCCAACCTCCAGGACGCTGTAAGTCCACCTTAACATATAAAAATTCCTTTAGAAATTTCCTGTATCTCTAAACCCCCAAGATACGTGTTGGCCATCATCCCCCAAGTATATGGCCCATCGATATATATCTGAAGGGTCTCACTGATGAAGTTTTGGAATATTAAGTGGTTTGGTGGGGCCGACGACCAAGAAAGAAATCTTGACACGTCTTTGGTGCAAAATGGTGGTTTTATTAAAGCACAGGGACAGGACCCATGGGCAGGAAGAGCTGCTGCCCCCAGCCTGTGAGGGTGGTTGATTATATACCTGGGAGATGGGAGGGGTTCGAGGATAGGGTATCCTAGGGTATCCAAATTCCTAACTCTGTAAGGAATTTTGGAAGCAAGATTTCCAGGACCTTGAGGGGGCTAGCTATTGTTGGGGAAAGGTCACTTATTACTATCTAATAAAACCTGAGTCATGAGGTTGTATGTTCACAGAACCTTTGTTCTGAGCTAGATACAGTTCCCAGAATGTCTGAGATTACAGGGAGCTGTCTGAAAAGAAATAAAGAACAGATATGTATGGTTTGCCCCAGATCAGCAATTCTTAAATACATTCATCTCAGGACAACTTTACACTCTTAATAATCATTAAATACCACAAAAAGCTTTGGTTTTATGGGTTATATCTAAAATATCTATCATATCAATAGTTTTAAATATACTTATTTAATATTTCTTTCAGAAATAATAGTAGCCCTTAACTTGTTATCAGAGATGTTTTTTATGAAAAACAGAAACATGACACTCTTACATTTTTTCAGATGTACTCTTAATAAAAGGCTTATCGAAGACTATTGGCTTCTCATTCAATCTAATGAACTATGCTCTCTTGGCTGAAGGATATTAAGAAAGTCCCATATATTTGGTTGAAAAGGGGAGGAGTATTTTAATAGCCATTTTAGATATATGTGAATATTACTTGTTTATACTATATTCCAACCCATCTGTAGTTTCTTAAAGTTTAGTTACAATTTCAAATTTAGAACCATGTCGATGACCTTTTCATCCTCTGTTATGTTAAAATTGTTAAACTATCTGGTGTTTTGAATGGAGATTTCATGCACATATGATTTTGTATATCATACTTCAGTCATTTGGAAAATACTGGTTCATTGAGTTATTACTATCTTTCAAAGGTTGAGACCTTTCATTATACACTATCAAAGATAATTTTTATTAGTATTACCACTGATCTGTGGCATATACACAATTGAATATTCAGCCAAAAAAAAAAGAAATGAAACCTTACCATTTGCAGCAACATGGGGGGAGCTAGAGAGTATTATGATAAGAGAAAAAAAAAATCAGTCAGAGAAAGACAAATACCGTATGATTTTACTCATATGTGGAATTTAAGAAATAAATGAAGGAGAAAAAGGTAAAGAGAGAGACAAATCAGGAAACAGACTCTTAACCATGGAGAACACACTGATAGTCACCAGAAAAGAGGTGGGGGGGTGATTAGTGGGAAGTAGGTGACAGGAGATTAAGTATTGTACTTGCTATGAGCACTGGGTGTTACATGGAAGTGTTGGATCGCTATATTGTATACCTGAAACTAATACAACACTGTTAACAACTGGAATTAAAATAAAAACTTTTTTAAAGTATGTATTATCACTCATTTCATCAAAAAAGGTTTTCAAGTATTGGGAAACTTTGAAGCTCACAATGGCAAATACAAGTTTTTCCAAAATTCTACTTTTCACCTAAAATCTCAAATTTCACCATTTGCAACAACTGCCATGAGATATTTACTCAAGAAACAGACTACATTCATTTTCATGAAAATGGTCATCCAGCAAATGTATTAGTATGAATAACCATACTTTGGCTGTAGTGTTTTTTGTTTTTTTTTTTTGGCTGTAGTACTTTCAAGTAAGAATGGTGATCCTTGATAAATGGGTAGTTCAGCTTGCAATTCACATCATCACACAAAGCTTTTTGTCAGACAACCATCAATACTTCAGTATGCAGCACAAGTGCTTCACATATCCATTTTAACACAAAATATTTTTTTAAAATATGTACTCATGAATCAAAATTTAAAATTGGGATTTGTTTACTGCTTCACTTTTCCTTTTAATAACACATGTATGGTAGTGGAAGATATTATTTAATACCAGCAGCTTTATTCCTTTTGCACCATAAGTGCACAGTGATAATGGCAAATAATACCTTAGTATCATTAGTACTATTGAAAAAGACCTCAGTGACCCCAAAGGGTCTACAGACTACAATTCAAAAACAGCTGTCCTATCCTCCTATTCTTTGCACCATTCACATGACCTCAAGTCTTCCCTCAAGTTTCCCAATATGTCTCCTGTCTATCCACAAAGCTGATCAAGCTTGAAAATGAGAAAAGCCAAACCAAGATATCCCTGCTGCCTAAAATTCAGCTAATAGTTGACTGCACCCCACTCTTATGGTTAGCAAGTAGATCATTAAAGTGATGAAGAAACTAGTAGTCAGGGTTATTTTAATGTGTAACACACTTACTTGTACAGAAACTATAAAACTAAACCATACCAAGAAAATGATGAAAGTTTCTATTTCTGGGATATATCTGAAGGAATTGAAAGCAGAATCTCAAAGAAGTATTTGTTCACCCACGTTCATGGCAGCACTATTCACAACAGCCAAGAGGTGAAAACAACCCACACATCCATCCACTGAACACCATGCTACATAAATACTATGAAATACTCATCCACCTTTACAAGGAAGGAAATTCTGTCATATGCTACAACAGGGATGAGCCATAAGGACACCATGCTAAGTAAAATGAAATACAAAATACTGACACACACACACACACACACACACAATTAAATACTGTATGATTCCACTTATAAGAGGCATCTAAAAGTAGTCCAATTCACTGAAATACAAAGTAGGATGGTGGTTACCAAGAGCCAGAGGAAAGAGGAATGGGAATTTGGTGAATATAAAGTTTCAGATTTGTAAGATGAAAAAGTTCTAGAGATCCGTTTCACTACATTGTCAGACTACCTAACAGTATTAAACTGTACACTAAAGAGTGGTTTCAATTTTTGCCACTTTAAAAAAAAATATTTTTCTGTATACTAACCATATCCAAAATAATATCCAGTGTATGTTTCCATTTGCATAAAGTATTAAAGGAGGGTGAACTGATCTTAAGAATGTATATTTCTTTTATATTTATAAAATCTATAAATTTATATTTTAAAAAATTTATAAAATTATAAAATATTTATAAAAGCACACAAGTGATTATCAATAAGGTCAGAATCGTTACTGTTAGTGTGAGGAGAGGGGTTTCCTGGTTCACAAACTCAGGAGTTTCTCTGGTAAAATTTGAAACTGATCCCACACACAGAGAGTGAAGAGAGACCAAACAAAAAAGCAGAACACTCCATAGTGACGGGTTTAATAAGCAAGAAACCTTACATATGAGGCTTTTTTTTTTTTTACATATGAGGCTTATCTTGAGCAGCTGAAATGATGATAGATTTCTGTATCCACCTACCAGAATCTTAAGACTTTTTATAAAGGCCTTAATGAGGTTCAGTCACGCAACATACTGTTCTCTCAAGGCCATGTTCTTGAAAATATCTCCCATCATGGGAACAACAAACAGAACATACATTTCAAGACAGCAGAAAGGGATAAGGAGCCTCTGACTGCCCACATTTAGCTCAAAGATCAACCACTGCTTACGTCACTGATGACGTCTTTAGCAGGGCTATATGATCAGGACAGGACAGAAGGGTAGCTTCTGGGATACTATTTGCCCACATTTGTGGTAGAGAGAAAAGAATTCATATTACACCAATTTGATAAAGATAAATCTATGTGTCAATGCATTTTTCTACATGTATGTTATTTTTTACAACAAATATAATTTAAGAAAGAAAGAAACTGGGGTACTGAAACCATGTAAGTTTTTTGTATGCACATAATTTCAAGTGGCCAAGCTAGAGAATCCCAGTCTCCAGATGCTAACTCCCATTTTTATAGTTACTTATAGAAATAAAACTTGAGTCATGGGCATTAGGCTCTGAAGGTGTTGGACTTGGCAAATATCATAACATGTAAATAAAGATAATCTAAAATATAATTCACAGAAGCCAGGCAACAGCTCAGGCCAACAAGCACTGGCTAGATACATAAAATGTGCAGACCCTACTAGATACTAAAAATAGAGAAATAAATAAGGCATATTCCCAGCATTTGAGAGTGTTATAGTGAGACAGACAGGTCAGTATATCATTGTAACCTGGCGTGGTCGGAATTATGACACAAGCATGATGTAGAAGCACATCTGGGAGATCCTGGCATATGTTGGGGTAGGAGGTGGAAATCGGATCATCGGGGCTTCAAAGTCTCCTAGTCTGATTCACAGTTATAATTAGTTGAGTTGAATGAGTTGAAAGTGGGGAAGAGTGGGAAGGGTCTTCAAGACAAAGAAAATAATATCAATAAAGCCGAAATAAAGAAAACCTGCTGTATTGTGCTTCAGGACCATGAAATATGAGGTAGGAAGTGGAAAACATGAAGCCAGAGGTAAGTAGAGGTCACATTGTGCAGGACATTGGAGATGATATAATTTTCCTTGTCATATAACAAGTTATCATCTCATAGTCAACAGGCAACAGTATGCCAACAATTAGCTATGAAGCCTTGAGTATGTCATTTCCACTCTCAGGATCTCAGATTCTTTATTTGTTCAACGGGGAACTTGAAGCTCCAACATCAATTATTCCTAGATCTGCTTCTAAAGTTTCTACTAAGCAGTGTCAAGGGCTAGCATGAAGTTTGTCATTAAAACACTTCTGTTTAAAAAAAAAAAAATCAAGAGATTCATTCTATCCATCTCATAGAAAAATAGAAAGACTTAAATAAGGAACCATAAATGAAAATATTTATCAATTGTAAGAATTACTCAATGCAAATCACAACTGTGTAATGTTCAAAATGCCTCAGACATAGTGACAGTATTTCTTGAGTTCTTCTCTATGCCAGATACTTTACCCGTATTCTCTCATTTAATCCTTAACAAATTCGGCAACTGGACTTAATGTCTTCATTTTAAATATGAGGAATGAAAGGCTTGGCATATTAAGAAACTTACACAAACTCCATGACAATGGAGGTAGCAGAATGACTGTTAAGCAGGTCTGTCTACCCTAAAGCTAATTTTCTCTTTGGGTTTCCAATACATTAGGATTCCCGTGTAATGGGAAGAACATGTGATTTCTCAAGAATTTATACACAAAATTTACATAAAATCCAGTCTTTCTTTTCACAATCCTGTATAATGTTTATGCTTCACTTTGCATGCTTAGAAAAACAGGAAAACATGACAATAATAGCCTTTAACAACTGAATTACTGTTTATCCGGAAATTATCTGTTCAGAATAAATGAAATTGTATTTACAATGGCCCAGGCTGTATCTAAAACACTTTTAAGCAGTCACTCTAAGTTTATTCATGTGTTGAAATAAGCACTGAAATACTAACAAAGAAAGAGAGGCGAGTAATACAAAGATGAAATTAAGAGGCTCCTTAAAATGACAATCCAAAAGGCATAGACACTAACATATCGTGATTTCTCAAGGATTATTTCTGAGGAAGGAAAATAAACATCTTGATGCCTTGGTTATTATTACTGAACAGGAAAACAAATTAATAAAAATAATCTCAGTGATTATCCTGGGAGATGGGACTGTCTGGTTTAATCATTCATTTTCTCCCACCTTTAAGCCTTTCTTCCTATAAGGAAAACCCTCCAAAAAACAATGGTTTTTTTTTTTCCACTCAAATCTAACAAACATTTAATTCCATGGTGAGCCTTTTAGTTTCCAAACCAGTTAAAGGCATATAATGAGCATGACAGCAGGAAGAGCAGTGAATGATGGAACAAGAGCTATGAGACAGAAAATACATGGGGGCAGTTCAAACCTTCATGTAATAGCACTTCTCAAATTTGAATGTCATCAGAATCCCCTACAGGGCTTGTAAAAGCACAAGTTACTAGACCTCACCTCAGAGTTTTAGATTCAGTAGATCCAGGTGGAGCCCAAGACCTTGCATTTCTATTACCTTTCCTGGTAATACATTCCTAGGGCCACCATTGTGCTTGGTTTTGGAAATGAAGTTCCATGTGCAACTCTAACCAATATCTAGCTTCATTGCTGATAGAGGACTACCCTGCAGGTGTGCAGTTGATGGTTAACAAATAGACCTTTTGAGTTATTTGCTAAATGGAAAACTAATCAAACCCTAATGACTTGTAAGATTAACTGATAGTGTTAAGCTTAACCAGAATTCTAAGTTTGAATTTTTGCTATAAATAATTTTTAAAAAACAGTATCTATTGAGAAATTGCTATATGCTTGGAATTCTGCTACATATTTTCCTCTATTTTTTTTTAAGTAGGCTCCACTCCAGTGTGAAATCAAAGTAGGCCTTGAACTCACAACACTGAGATTAAGATCTGAACTGATATTAACAGTCAGATGCTTAACCCAGGCACCCCATATTTTTATTTGTATACAGTTCATTTAATCTTCATTAAAAAATACATGAAAGCAATATTTTTACATTATTATTGCTACACCCCGCTTATAATAATTGTGCTTAGAGATACTGCATTACTTGCCCAACCTCATACTGTTAGGAAGTGATGAAAGCAAGCTTTGACCCAGGCCTTCTGCCTCCAGGGTTAGAACTCTATTGCCTCATACTCTATGGCTTCCTGAGTAAATGGCCAGCAATGAAATTATGATCTCAAACTCTAAACCAAAACGTGAGACTCTTAACTCTAAAACCAAAATTTGAAATAATTTATGAGAGGAGCATAGGCTCAAGATGGCACAGGATATTAGAATGGCTGAACCACAAGGATGTGTCATGGTTTGGCCACCATAAATTTAAAAAGGGAAAGTTTAGCATATAGAAAATTTATGGAACCTATTTGGCTATCTTTTAGTTAGGTATAAGAGTTTCACCATTTTCACTGAAATTTTAAAATTCCATGTTAGATAGAATGCAAGTATGAGAACAAAATGGTCCCTGGGCTGTGGATTTAGGAAATGTTCAAAGCGTATAGGAAGCTCAGTCATGTTCAAGATACTTAAAAGACTGCAGTGTTCAAGGGAAAAGCTAGAGTATCAGCAAGCGGATGTAGCACAAAGACATGGCATCCAAGGCTAGACTTAATCAGGAGCTCGGGCAACAGATAGGTATTATCCAGAAGATACCACATATATTTTGCCTGCATTGTGGGTGGAGAAAAACCGAATAGGAAGATTTTTTTTAAAAGGAAAGAAAACTTGTCTTAAAACATGGAGATAAACTGACTCAGGAGGAAGTGATGGGAAATATCACTGATCTTAATTAGAGGAAGTGAATACCAGGCAAAGTAAAAGATTCATAAACATCTACCTGGGAATTTGTTGGCCAGCACTATAGATGCCAACTTGACTTGGGGGAAACAACATAGTATGAGAGTTGAATCCTATCAAATTAGAGAGACAAAACAAAATCAATTAGGTAACTTTCATACACTCAACTTGTAAGTAATCTCCTGCAGAACTGAATTTTCACACCCATTTCTGGAAATTGAGAAGATGGCGGAACCTAGAAAAATGATAAAGATGCTGACATTCTAAATTTGCAAGTAAAGTAGTGAAAGGAATTGCAAATGATCCAGAACCTTCTGAAGTACAAAAGGAATGCTATGGCAATAAGTGTATTTGAAGGTCATAGAGAACTAAATTGAACTCAACTTCTCAATCTCCCAAATTTGAGATGAAATTTTTTCCAAATCCAATACATAAAGAGAACGAGATATAAGAAGGCAATTACAAGAAGCAGGCTTGCAAAGATTTTGAATTTTTATAACTAAACTCTTCTCTTGGTTTTGGAGTTAGAACAAAAGTAGGTTTTTTTTTTTTTTTTTACCCCCCCTGCTTAGAAAGAAAACAAAGGAAACACATTTAAAAAAATTTTTTCTCAATGATTTCTATCACATACTTAGAAGCTCAATCAAAAACCCATCATGTCAGAATGATTGGGGCTTACAAATGCACATTTCTAGCCACAGCAGACTTTGTAAATTGTGACAAAAATAAATCTCCAGGGTATTTAAAAAATACTCCCATTTATACTGTTATATACTAGTAGTTTTTAAAAAATACAAGAGATTTAGTCTTTAAAAAGTAGAATTTCAAGTAAATGATCTTGGTCAAGATTATCTATGCATAAATTATACTTACTTTTAAAAGTATGATAAAATTGCTTAGAATTCAAACAAACTGCTAAGCACCCCCAAGATCTTCTGACATCAATGACTTGACTTAGCCTAGGAAATTCAAAATGTAATAGAATATCAACTTGATACTGCAACCTGAGAAGCTAGATCTTGCCTTTTTTTTTTTTTTTTGAGTCACCTGTAAGACATCTCCTTCTAAGAAGATGGATTAAACATACTCTTTCCCTATGTCCCCTGCCAACCAAAATGAAAACTCCAAATATTATAGATCAAACAAACATAAGAAAATTCTGAAAGGTAAAGAGAAGAAGGAGGGTGGCTGGTGACTTTTGGATCCCAAAGAACACCACAGTAATATGTTTCCTGGATTATCTTTGTTTCTCTTATTTTCCCCATTTGGAGCTAAAGCTGGCAACCCAGGAGTGTCAAAAGTCACAGAATCATGCTCTCAAAAAAAGCCTACATGAAAGTCTGTTCTATCTAGTCCAAGGACCAAGAAGGTCTAACAAAATTTCTTTTTCAATCTTTTAAACAATAACCACTCTATTATAGCAAAATACAACAGAAAAAGATTTTGTCCCACCCCATCTCCACCAACAAAGACTAGGTGGGAGCCTAGACTTCATCCCTTTTGGGACTAGGAGACACTCCCACCTTATTGGGATAGTGAGAAGGCCAAGTAGGGACCATAGATATACACCTTCACTCGCACTGTAACAAGGCATCCTAACCATCACCAGCTCCTCCGCTCCTTCAGGGTGGTGTCACAGGAAGCTGAGGAGAAAGCCAAAACTTTCATCCCTTCCAGGCAGTAAGAAGCCCCCTCCTCTTGCAATGTCAGTGGCAATCACATGAATAAGCCAAATCCTACCCCAATCCAGAAGTAATAAAAAGTTCCCTAAGGTGGGTGCCAGTGGGAGCCAAATAGGGACTGGTACTTCTACCTTGCCTGGCAATAATGAGACAGTGCATTCACTTTTCCTGTTAGAAGAGTGTGAGAAGAAGCCAGACAAGAAAGATGCAAATAAAATCTAGAATCTCAAAATAAAATACCTAAAATACACAGGTTTTAACTGAAAGTCACTTTTCATACCAACAACCAAGATTTCAAACTGAAGGGAAAAAAAAGAAAATCAGTAGATTCCAATACCAAGGTGGAAGAGAAGTTACAATGATCTGAAACACATTTCAAAGGAACTATTATAAAAATGACTCAAGGAATAATTGTGAAATACATTTGAAGCAAATCAAAGTCTCAGCAAGGAAATAGAAAATTATAACAAAGAACAGAAGACAAAGAAGAACCTAATGGAAAATTTAGAACTGAAAAATACAACAGCAAAAAATTTTCAGTGGATAGGCTCAGTAGCAGAATGGTGAGGACAGAGAAAAGCAGCAGCTAGAAAACAGATTAATAAAAATTACTAATTCTGAATAGAGAAAAAACAGACTAGAGAAGTGAATGTAGCCTTGGGAACCTATGGGACTATACCAAAAGATCTCTGCATTCATGTAAATAAGTAGAAGAGAAAAATACAGGACAGAACAAGTAGTTGAAGAAATAATGACAGAAACTCAAATTTGCCAAAAGACATAAGCCTAGAGATTCAAGTCCAAGAAGTCCACACCAAGGCACATCATAGTATAGCTTCTGAAAACTAAGGACAAAGAGAAAGTCTTGAAAAGTGTGAGAACATAATTCTACCTAGAAGGGAAAACAGATTTTCAGATTTCCTATCAGAAACCATGGAGGCCAGAAATGACACAGCATTCTTCAAGTGCTGAAAGAAATTAATTGACAACTCAAAATCTCCTATCCAGCAAAAATTTCCTTTAGGAATGAAGGGGAAAGGAAGACATTCTCCAATAAATAAATACTAAGAATTTATTGGCAGCAGACACAGTCTAAGAGAATGCCTAAAAGAAGTTCTCTAAGCAGGAAGGAAACAAGAAGGAATCTCAGAATATCTGTATAGAGAGAGAATAATGGCCCAGAGGGCAGAGGTGAGAGCCATAAAGTATTACTGCCAAGTCTTGAAACCTAACGGAATTTGCTCTGCTGAATTTTAAAATTACTTTGGTTGGGGACTCCTTTTTTCCTTCCATTTTCTCCCTTTTTAATGGGTGTTTTTATTATCGGTATTGTATACTTGTCCCAACATTATATTTTGGACGCAGATAATTTGCTTCCTAGTTTCACAGGCCCACAGCTCCTCTCCACAGGCAGAGAGGAATTCTGCTCTAGGAGCACAATACTTAGAGCCGCACCTATACCTAGCTGCAATGACTTAAAAGATGAGGTCTGAGGCCTTTGAGCTGATGACATTTAGATGACACCTTGGAGTTGGAACGGATGATGTAATGGCTCGAGACTTTTGAGTACACTAGGATAGGATGGAATGTATTGGATAGGAGAAGACATGAATCATTTAGATATAGAGGCCAGAGAACAGACAATTCCTGTCAAGGAATGGGTCTTAAGCCAAGAAGTGTCAGTGACCTCTAAAAGCTGGAAAAGTTAAGGAAATAGATTTTCCCCAAGAACCTCCAGAAAAAAAAAAATGCAGCCTTATTAATACTTCATAGTTCTTAGCCCAGTGAAATTGATTTCAAACTTCTGACCTCTAGAACTATACATTAGTAAATATGTGTTATTCTCTTATGGTAAATTCATGATTACAACAGCAATAGAAACAATCAGAAAAAGAATGTAAGCAAAAATATGGCTACATATCCTAGGTATTCTTTCTCTCCTAAAGTTCTAAATTATATTTGATGGATAAAACAAAAATTATAGCATTGTCTGATATGGTTTTCAATGCATATTTTCTTCAGATTATTATAATATAATATAAATTATATTATTATAAACAAGGGAGGCTAAAGGATATAAAGGAAAGTAAGGTTTCTATACTGCACAGAACTGGTAAAATGGCCAGTAGGCTGATAAGTTACATTAAATATATATATATACTTAGAGCAACTTACTTAGAGCAACTACTATAAGAGCTACATAAAAAGATACACTTGAATAAGGAATAAAGAGCAAACAAAAGTTAAAATAGCAGACCGAACCCTAACACATGAATAATTATATTAAATGTAAGTCTAGATATACCAATTAAAAACAGAAAATGACAAAGTGCATTAAAAACATGACTCAACTGTACGCTGTGAAGCTCTAAATTGCTGTAAATTTCTGCAGAAGTTCACTTCAAATAAGGGTATATCAAAGTTAAAGAAGAAAAAAAATGGGGAAAAAAGGAAAATGAAAATATTAATCAAAAAAGAAAGCACAAGTGCTTGTATTAATATCAAATAGACTTCAAAGCAAAGAAAATTACCAAAAAGAGTGACATTATATAATGATAAAGTGTCAGTCCACCAAGAAGACATAGCAATCCTAACCTATGTGCATCAAAGAATAGAGTTGTGAAATATGTGAAACAAAAACTAGTAGAACTGAAAGGAAAAATAAATTCACAATTTTAGTTGGAGATACCAATACTGTGTCTTAACACTGAAAAACAACTAGACATAAAACTTGCAAGTATATAGAAAATCTCAACACTACCATCAACCAGCAGTATGTAATGAACACTTACAGAACATTCCACCCAACAAAAACAAAACACACACTATTTTTCAGTAACCATGGACCAAGATAGACCATGCATCTAGCCATAAAGCAATGCTCTGCAAAGTTAGAAGGGTTGAAATCATACACAATGTGCTCTTTGACCACAATAAAATCAAATTAAAAATCACTAACAGAAAGACAACAGGAAAATCTTGAAATGCTTGGAAACTAATGAATGCATCTATGAATAATCCACAAGAGGAAGTCTCAAAGGAACTAAAATGAACTTAATGAAAATACATTTCAAAATTTGTGGGGCACCATTAACTAAAGTAGTGCTGAAAGTAAATTTATAGACTCAATGCATGTCTAATTAAAATGAAAGAAGTCTAGTATCAACAACCTAAATTCCTACCTCAAGAACCTAGAAAGAAAAAACAGCTAAATAAATGCAGAGCAAGCAGGAAGAAGGTAATGATAAAGGGCAGAAAGCAATGAAATTTTAAAAAGGAAAATAGAATTAATGAAAAAAGGAGTTGGTTCCTAGGAAAAGATCAATAAAATTGACAAACCTTGAGCAAGACTGACTGATAAATAAAAGTGAAGATACAAATTATGAAAGAGAGGAATTAAACAGGGACTATCATTACAGACCTTCAAAGAGACATCAAAAAGGATGTCTAAGGAAATACAACAAACATTTCCATCCAGGTAAATTTGGCAATAAATTTAAACAAAATGGACAATTTCTTTAAAGATACGAACTACCACAATATATCCAACATGAAGAGATCATTTGACCAGCCCTGTAACAACTTAGAAGATTGGATTCAGAATTCAAACACTCACAAAAAAAGAAATCTCCACGACTAGGTATTTTCAATAGAGAATTCTACAGATGTTTAAAGAATTAACAACAATTCTACACAAACTCTTCCAGATAGTGGAAGGGAAGGTAACACCAGTCCAACTCAGGAAGGTAGTATTACCCTTCTGCTGATATAAGACAAAGAGAAGACAAAAATAAATACATAAAGACCAGTATCTCTCATGGATGTAAATGCAAAAACCCTCAACATACTATTAGTAAATAGAAGGTAGCACAACATAAAAAGAATTGAACACCAAGTCCAAGTGGAGTTTATAACAGGATGCAAGGCTGATTCAATATTTAAAAGTTAATCAATATTAATTTTCTTTTCTTCTTTATTTAGTCAATATAAACTTTAATAAATATTATATTTAATGGTGCTAGACTAAATGCTTTCTCCTAAGATGGGGAGCCATGTTAAGGATGCCCACTCTCACAACTCTGCTTCACCATAATACTGGAAGTTCTAACCAATGAATTAAGGAAATAAATGCATAGAGATTAGAAAGGAAAAAATAAAACCATGCCTATCTGAAGATGACATGATTGTATATATAGAATATATTAAGAAACCTACAAAATCTCTTAGAACAAATGAATTCAGTAAGATCACAGGATACAAGAGATCAGCATACAAAATTCAGTAGAATGTCTGTATACTAGCAATGAACGTGTAGACAATGAAATTAAAAATTTAATACCATTTACAATCACTAAAAACATAACTGTATAGCTCTAACTAAACACATACAACCTTACAGACTGAAAAATACTAACTACCAATGAAAGAACTCAATGAATATATAAAAAGACATAATATGGTCATGGATTGCAAGACTCCGAACAGCAAAGCTGTTAATTTTCCCCAAATTAATATACAAATTTACAGCAAGACATTACTGTAGATATAAGCTAAATTTGTATATCAAGGCCAAAAAATTGGAACTACTAAAACAACTTTGAGAAAGACTAAAATAGAAGGAATCTGATTTCAAGACACAGCAATTACAGCAATCCAGAATGTGTCAGAGGAACCAACATAGATCATTATAAGAATATAGAAAATCCAGAAATAGACCCACACAAATATATTCAACAGACCAAAGTTCAAAAGCAATTTAATGGAGCAAAGATGGTCTTTTCCACAAATGATGCATCCCACGTCCCCAAAAGTATCTTAATCTAAGTCTCACCCATTATGCAAAAATTAACTCAAAATGGACTGGAGACAAACATAAAAAGTATTACTATAAAACATTTAGGAAAAACACAGAATGGGTGGCCGGCACTTGACGGATGAGCACTGGGTGTTATTCTGTATGTTGGCAAATTGAACACCAATAAAAAATAAAATTATTTAAAAATTAAAAAATTAAACAAATTAAAAAAAAGGAAAAACACAGAAGAAAATGTTCAGTATCTGGTGCTAAACATTCATTAAATTCAATGCCAAAAGCAAGATCAATAAGAAAATAAGTTGTAAAGTTTGACTTCATCAGAATTAAAAACATTTGTTCTGTGAAAGATCCTAGAAAAAGGATGAAAAAATAAGGTACAGCCTGGGGGAAAATATGTGCAAACCACAACCAAAAGACTATAAAACATATAAGGAACTTTCAAAATTCAACAGGAAAAGAACAATCCAAAAATGCTCACTAAAGAAGATACACAGATGTCAAATAAGCATATGAAAACATGCTCTACATCATAGGTCATCAGGGAAATGCAAATTAAAATGAGATACAACTACACATTAAAAAAGCAAAAACCTGGAGCACTACCAACACCAAATGCTGGTGAGGAGGTGAAGCAACAGAAACTCTCTTCTTGCTGAGGGGAATACAAAATGGTACAGCCACTTTGGAAAATAATCTGGTGGCTTCTTACAAAACTAAACAAACTCTTCTCATAGGATCCAGGGATTGAGTTCTGTGGTATTTACCCAAGGAAATGAAAACTTAGGTCCACACAAAAACTTGCACACAGATGTTTATAGCAACTTTATTCATAATTGCCAAAAGTTGGAAGCAAAGAATTCTTGAGGAAGTGAATGGACAAATAAACTGATATATCCAGACAATGTAATACTATTCAGTGTTAAAAATAATAATAATAAAATGAGCTATTACTTTAAACTCTTATTACTAGGTGAAAAAAGCCAATCTGAAAAGGCTACATACACTAGGATTCTAACTATGTAACATTCTGAAAAAGGCAAAAATTTTGAGAGAAAAAAACATCAGTGATTGCTGGGTGTAGTGGAATAAGGGAAAGGATTAACAGAATACAGAGGATTTTTAGGACAATAAAAACACTTTGTAATAAAAAAAATCCACTTTGTGATAGTATAGTGACAGATACATGTCATTATATATTTGTCTAAACCCATAGAACGTATAACACCAAGAATAAAGAATAATGTAAACTATGGACTTTGGATGATTATGATGTGTCAATGTAGGTTCATCAGTTTTAACAGATGTACCACCCTAGTGGAGTATGTTGATAATAGGGGAGGCTGATGTGTGAGAGCATGGAGTTTATAGGAAATCTGTGTTTTTCCTTCAATTTTTCTGTAAACCTTAAAGTGCTCTAAAAAATAATGTCGCAAAAAATCCAATTAGAAAGTGGGCAAAAGACATGAAGAGATATTTCACCAAAGAGGATTTATGGATGATAAATTAACAAAAGGAAAGCAATTCGACATCTAGCTATTAGAAAAATGCAAATCAAAACCACAGTGACATGTCACTACACATCAAATGGCTAAAATAAGGAATAGAGACAATACTTTTAGGCTGGCAAAGATGTGAAGAAACTGGGTCACCCATACATTGCCGATGTGAAAGTAAAATGGTACAACCACTCTGGCAAAGTTTGGTAATTTCTTTAAAAGACATAACAAAACCAACAGAACAAACCCAACTATACTTGGAAATACCATACTACAGAGCAATTGCACTCCTAGTCATTCGTTTCAGAGAAATGAAGATTTATGTTCACACACAAAAAAAAAACTTATACTAATGTTTATAGCAGCTTTACTCAAAATAGTGAAAACCTGAAAACAATCCAGATGCCCTTCAACGGATGAATGATTAAACAAAGTGTGGTACATCTATACCATGGAACACTTTCCAGTAATAAAAGTGAACTATTGTTATATGCAAGGCATGAATGGATCTCCAGAGAATTATAGTGGGGTAAAATCCAAATTCAGGGATCCCTGGGTGGCGCAGCGGTTTGGCGCCTGCCTTTGGCCCAGGAAGCGATCCTGGAGACCCGGGATCGAATCCCACGTCGGGCTCCCGGTGCATGGAGCCTGCTTCTCCCTCTGCCTGTGTCTCTGCCTCTCTCTCTCCCTGTGTGACTATCATAAATTTAAAAAAAAAAAATTTAAAAAAATCCAAATTCAGAAGGATACATAAATGATGAAATGATGAACTTTTAGGTTAGTAGATCCTAGAGGTTAAGGAGGGTATGGGAGTCAAGTGCATATGTCTATAAAAGGGCAACTTTGAAGGATCTCAGTGGTGATGGGAAAGTGCTGTGTCTTGACTGTATCAGGGTCAACATCCCAGTGGTCATGTCATTTTGCAAAATGTTTTATAGAACTGGGGGAAATTGGGAAAAGATACAGAGGGTCTCTTTATTATTTCTTACAAATGCATATTAATCTAAAACTATCTCAAAGTAATAATATTTTAAAAGAACCCCCGAAGTGCTTTTAAAAGTGCACATACAGGGCGCCTGGGTGGCTCAGTCAGTTGAGCATCTGTCTTCAGCCCAGGTCATGATTTCAGGGTCTTGGGAATTGAGCCCCACATCAGGCTCCCTGCTCAACAGGGAGTCTGCTTCTCCCTCTCCCTGTGCCTCTCCACCCCACTTGTGCTCACTCTTGCTCTCTCTCTCAAATATTTTTTTTAAGTGCTGATTCTCAAGTCCCACCCCCAAAGGAGCTCATTCACTCAGTCTGGAATGGGATTTGGAAATCTGTGAGTTTAACATACACTTTCTGGTGACTGGGATAGCATGGTCCAAGGATCCCAGTGAGGGGAATAGTGGAGAAGTCACCCTCAGATATGACATAATATGCCTCCCACCAAACTGCTTTCTCTAAGTCAGCCCCACTCCTACTAGCTGGAAGAAAGCCAAACAAACCATTAGCAATCAAATTTGTGTCCAGTCTGTCATCAGTCGGTTGCTTTCCAATGTCCATAACCACATAACAAAGGGTTTCCTCCAGAGAGCTGCCCACAGTGTGGGGTACTGACTAAAGGGATTGGACCTTGTACTCATTCTCTTAGCAATGCATTGGGGAACACTGGGGCTTATTAGGTTCTGAAAATGTAAAAAGCAACCAATAGTCTCCTTTGTGAGTAAAATTTATCCAGAAAATAATTTAGCTACAAATGCTATCTAGGCAACATGACAGAAAATTATGTTGTCACTCCCACATTTCAGTGAATTTTCACCTGCTCCTCAAAAAGAAAAATAAAATTACATATTTCATAAAGTGAATTTCCCTTTCAGACATGGGTAATGAGAAGAGAGAACGTATTCTAATCTTGTCAAACATTTAGGTGTAATTAGAGACAGGCTATGTTGTGAAACTGAATGTCAGTCTGATACAGAAGAATGAGGTCTATGTAGAGAAAAAAAACAAGACTCGAATAATAGACATTATCTTCGGATCTGAAAAAGCATTCAGTAGCGACACACTAAGTTGTTTACCTATCTTTTGCTTTGGATTCTCTTTATATTGTAATTACCAAGTTCTGAACACAACTTGAGAAAAAAATGATGGATACTATACTAGACTTTTTAGTACTACCAGAATCCAGATTTCTACCCCTACCCCCACCCCACAGGCCTAAAATTGGCAGCACTGATCAAAGGAAAATGTACTGATCAAGAGAAGGGAATATACTACATTAAGTAATGAATATATAAAATATATTTTGGGAGAGATTTTTTTTTTATTATAGTCACAGAGAGAGAGAGAGAGAAGCAGAGACACAGGCAGAGAGAGAAGCAGGCTCCATGCACCGGGAGCCCGATGTGGGATTCGATCCCGGGTCTCCAGGATCGTGCCCTGGGCCAAAGGCAGGCGCCAAACCGCTGCACCACCCAGGGATCCCTGGGAGAGATTTTTTAAAAGATACAGCGACAAGACAATGCATATTTGGGAATAGTTTGCATTTTTTCTTTTATAAAATTACAATGTGTTCTATCAATAGAATTAGATAAGCATGATTCAGCCATAAAGAAGAACATGTCTTGGTCAATAAGACACTTAAGGAGACTCAGACACAATACAAAGGAAGCAAGTGTTCAGCTTCAATATCCTTATAATCACAACTAAAAAGGCAGCACAGGGAAGAAGTTACTATGGAGGCCAATTACCAAGATCTTATAAGGAAAGGTTTGCATTATAGGTTAGAAATTATTTTTAAAAGGACAGGTGATGTCAGTGAATTTTGAGAATTTGGAGAGTATGGTGTCTGCTTTAATATGGCTGTAAATGGTATGAATAAGCCAACATTTCTTAAGTCAAAATGGCTTTGTCTGTCTTGTCTGGCATTATTTCCTTCCTAGAGATGGCGCAGCCAACCTTCCTGTCAGTTTTCACCAGCTGAGTTCACTTACTCCTTGCTGACATCATAGAGAGATAACTGGCCGAGAAAAGAGGAAACAGCATGGGGTAATACTGCCCAACTTGTTTTTCATGCCAAAGGACACTGAGAGCATGTTCTATTTGTATAGCACACTAAGGTAATGGGAGGGAGACTAAGGAGCCTCTATATGGGGCCTAGTTGAAAAGTCATTACCCCTTTCTTATATAATTAAGGTACGAAAAATAAAATACAGAGGGAAGGTATTAAATATAGAATTTCCATAAAACTTCCAATTATAAACCTTTCAACGTTTTTAATGAAGCCGTTTTAACCATTGGAAAAACCCTTGAATTAGCAAGTGATATGCATGCTGTAGTTTGAATGGTTTTATTCAATTCCTGCTCAAGAGATTTTAACGACGATCTCTATACATTTTTGATGGGCACTATCGGAGAGAAACTTTATTAGTGAGTGATTGTTTTATATTGTAGACACTTTTACTAGAAGATGATTTTTTAAAACGTGAATCCTTTTATGCCACCATTCAAAACTTTATACAGTTGAAATTATATTTAAAGAATTTAAGAGCTCTTCCAGTGACAAATGTAGCTGTGCAATTTCTTATAATAACATGAAGAAATTTAAAATCCAATTCAACTTTTCATATCAACTATTTAAAACAATGGCAAAGCCCTGAGTTGTAGAACACATGTATTAGTAAAACAAAACACTGCAGTTGGTCTGGACACAACTAATAAGACCCATCCATGGAGAATAGACCCAAGTATATGGTATTTGACAATAAAGTTCCCGGATTCCTGTCTGGAGGTGCAGTCATAAGGAAATCTCCACTCAGGCTGCCAGTCCCAACCCCATACCTAACTGGCATGTTTACCTGCACCCCTGGCCTGTGCATCTATAGCATGAGATCATCCAATAGTGAGTGCATGGACTCCATATGCGCAATGGGCAGCAGAATGTTCTGCAGCGGACCTGAAGTCCTTTACCATCCTCAGTATATGTGGAGAATGTGCTGATAGACCTTAGGCTCCTAGCCACCCTCTGAGAAACCCCCAACAAGACTCTTCCCTCCAGAGACAGCTGCTTGAGAGTTTGCACTAACCCCAGCTTCCTAAGGGAAGAGGGGGTCAGTATCTTATCTTACACAGCAAACCTGGTAAGAAGCTCTAGGACCTGGAGTCAGATAACTTTAAATAAATATATGTTTATTCTTTCAGTATATGTTTACATGTACTGATGTGTATTGCTGTATCCACTCACCTTTCATTGCCTCACCTCTCCTCTGTCTGAAATGGAACAGGGCCGCAGACCTAAATGGTTCTTAGTAGCATGTTGTAAATGTCAGATGAGCTTTCAAACTTGAATAAGAAATACAGAAACGTCTATGAATAAATCTGTCAACACAGCATTCATTCATTCATTCATTCAAGTGGTATTTCTTAAGCACCTACTATGTGCCAGGAAATGCTTTAGGCACTAGGAACAAACTAATGAACAAATGAAACAAAATCTCTTCCCTCACAGATTTTAATTTCCATGGAAAAAGAATTTTGTTTAAATAAAAAAGAAATTATACAATATTAATGTATGATATGTACTATGGGAAAAAAAAAAGAGAAAGAAGGATATAGAGTGCTGGAGTGGAGCAAAGTTGGGGAAGTTTGCAATTTAAATACAATGGTCAGGATAAGCCTCACTGAGAAGGTGATGTTTCACCTTCAGGTGAAGGGCCTGAGGAAGCCAGCTTCGTGAATATCCAGGAGATAATTACAGAGAGAGAAACCTAGGACTCTGGGGTGAAAGTACGCAGGGAATTTTCAAGTAACTGCAAGGGGCCAAGAAGCAGAATGGATAAGAGATAAAGCAGTCCAGGATGAAGTTACATCTCCATGTAGGGTGCATGGAGTAGATCTTGTGGAGCATTAGAGGTCACTGGCTTCTGCTCTATGTGGTATAGGGATCCACTGGAGGTAATAAGGGAAAGAGACATGAGTTAAGTCTTAACAAGATCATTCTCCTTATTTACATTGGGAATAAACCGTAAGGAGGCACAGTAGCATCAGAGAGACTATCTAATTCAGAGGCAGCTGCATTACTATAGCTAAGAAGTAATGATGGCTTGGACCATGGAAATAGCAGTGTAGACAGCATGAAGTGATTAGATTCCAAATTTGTTTCCTTTCCAAAATTTTCTGTTAGATTGCATATAGGGTATAAGATAAAGACAGGAGTGTAGGCAACTCCAAGACTTCTGACACAAGAGCCACACACTGAAATAGAACAAAGTTGAAGGACAGATGAAGTCCAAATCGAGACTTACTATATAAAACTACAATAATCCAAAAAGTGTGGTATTGATTAAAGAATAGACAAATAGATCAGCACAGTAGTATAGAGAGCCCAGAAATAGACCCTTATAAATGCAGTCAAGTGATCTGTGGCAAAGGAGCAAAGGCAATGTAATAGAGCAAAGATACTCTTCAGCAAATAGTGCCTGAACAACTGGATATTCACAGGAAAAAACATGAAACTACACACAGACTTTAAACCCTTCACAAAAAAAAAAAAAATAGCTCAAAATGGATCACAGGCCTAAATGCAATGCACAGAAGTCCAAAACACTAAAAGATAACATTGGAGAAAACCTAGATGACCTCGGTAATCTAGAAAAAAAAGTAATCTAGTAAAAAAAGTATCTTTTAGATACTTTGACTTTTTAGACTTTTTACATACAATGCCAATGACATGATCCATCAAAGAAATGATTTATAAACTGGACTTCAGTAAAATCAAAGACTTCTGCTCTATGAAAGATAATATCAAAACAAACTGAAGTCAAGCCACAGACTGGGAGTAAATATTTGTGTAAAACACATCTGATAAATGGCTGTTATCTAAAATATACAAAACTCAACATTCAACAATAAGAAAACAAACAAACCAATTAAAAAATGGGCCAAAGACCCTAACAGACACCTCACCAAAGAAAGACATATAGGTAGCAGATAAGCATATGAAAACATGTTCAGAATGATATGTCATCAGGAAATTTCAAATTAAAATGACGAGATACCACTACACACATCACAATGGCCACAATCCAGAACACTGACATCACCAAATGCTGATGAAGATGTGGAACAATAGGAACTTTCATAAATTGCTGATAGGAATGCAAAATGGTACAGTTACTTTAGAAGACAGTTTGGTGGTTGCTTAGAAAACTAACTATACTCTTATCATATGATCCAGCAATTGTACTCTCTGGTATTTGCCCAAGGTTTTAGAAACTTATTTCCAAGGGCATCTGGGTGGCTCAGTTAGTTAAGCATCTGCCTTCAGCTCAGGTCATCATCATGAGGTCCTGGGAGCCCCACATTGGGCTCCCTGCTCAGCAGAGAGTCTGCTTTTCCCTTTGCCCCTCCCCTTGCTTATGCTCTCTCTCTCTCAATAAAATATTTAAAATGTCTAAATATATGTAAATCCATGAAGTCTAAGAAAGGGTCCTGAAAAGAGTGATGAGTACTCTGGAACTGTCCTTAACCCACCCTACATCCTGAGAAGTTAGAAAAACTGCAGATCTAATTATGCCACAACTGTACTCAAAACTTTTAAATGGCTCCCCAGAACATAAGAATGAAACCCAAACTCCTTAGCATGGCTTGTGCTTTCATCACCTAGCACGTGTTTAATGGTTCATTCAGCCTCATTTCTTGCCACAACATTCCCACTACTCCCTCACCTCCATTAAAGTGTTCTCCACCTGAAAGAGACAGAATGACTTTTTGAAATCCAGTGTTTGCAGCTCTCTGGTTTCCCTTCCCCACTGTCTTACCCAGACTACCCTGAATAGTTTTTTCAAGTTTCTGATTATATATCATTTCATACTTCATTCTAATTGCCTTTTAAACAACAAGATTATAAACTCTGTGGGAGGCAGTGTATTTGTGTCCTGTGGCTGTAACAAATTACCACAAACTTGGTGGTTTACAACAGAAATTTATTTTCCCACAGGCCTGAAGATCAGAAGTCAGCCATCAGTTTCACTGGGCTGCTGTCAAAGTGTTGACAGGGACATACTCCCTCTAGGGGTTCTGGGAGGAATAGTTCTCATTGCCTTTTCCCCTTCTGGAGGCTGTTCTCCCTCTTTGGATCATGGCTGTGCATCACTTCATCTTTTCTACACTTGCTTCCATCATCCCATTGCCTCCTTCCTCTTCTCTCAAACCTCCCATCTGCCTTCCTCTTGTAAGGACACGTGTGATTGCATTTAGAGCCCACCCAGACAGGTTTAGCATAATCTCCACAGCTCAAGCTCCTCAACTTCATCATATCTGCCTTGTAGGATAACATAGTCCCAGGCTCCCTAGCTTAGGACTAGCTATCTTTGCAGGCCATTATCCAGCTTACCACAATAAAGACTAACTATTTTTGTGTATCACCATATCCCAAAAACCAGTGCTGTGTTTATTAGGTAGGTCCTCAGTTAACATTTGTGAATGAATAATTTTGGTGACTTTTTAATCATCTGAATACTTCATTAATCTTCCTGTTAGATATAAGAAAAAAGTCATTATCTCCTATAAACTTACTGTTGATAAACAAAATTTTCATTTGAGCAAACAGAGCTTATTCTTCTGGTGTCAAATTTGACAGTTTATTCAGCTGTGGGTGGGTGGGGATGAGTCCTTGGTCAGGTTATTGAGCTGAAATACAGAAAGGGTCACTGAGGTTCTTATCAAATTTAAATCTTACTATAAACTCTTAATTGCTTACCCAAAACTCAAATAATAAATCCTTCTGGGATGACCAATGCTTTCTGTGAGAATGGTTAATGAATGTCAGTATGGGGGATTTAGTTACCAAGGGTGAATAAAGTCCTAGGAGTCCAGATCCCAAGGACACAAGCAAGGCTTCATTTTCTTAGCTTTATCATCCCCAAAGAGCTCCTTTCTGATTAAGTGCTGTCACGTTCTCTTCACATAGCACAGTTCATTTAAAAGCTTAAATTTATGAGAAAACTATGTAAAGAAAATATAAAATAGAGCTATGGGATTTTAAAGAGGATGGAAATAGGGCTTCAATAGGCACATGACCACCCACAATATAAACATTTCCCATCTTCCCTCCCACTTAAGTGTAGCCAGATGACTTTGATTCCTGGAAAATGGAATTTAAATAGAAACTTTGTGTGTGACTTTTAATACATACCTTTAAATGAAGTAGGCATGCTCTTCTTTGCTCCCTTCCTTCTTATGACTGGCTACAAAGTGAGCACAATTACTAGAGCTTCAAGCAGCTAGCTCAGATCATGAGGCAGCCGGTGAAAAGCCACAAGCAACTTTCAAAGCAACAAGATAAAAAGATCTGAATCTAGATAACCAGGCAACTACCATCCAATACAGGGTTGCCTACCTCTTGAGTTTTCTCTGTTAGATAAAAATATACTTCTACCTTATGTAAGTCACTGTTACTTTGACCTATCTATTACCCAGAGCTTAACTTAATCCAAAGTGATTCAGAAGGTATGTACCTGGAAGTGGGTGCTGTAAATGATAAAACAAAAAACTAGGCAATGACTTAGTTAGTGCCTGTGATAGGTATCTAGGGACAAGCATCTAGTTACGGCACAGTAAACCTAGTGACCCTTATTTCACTATGACACAGCTTTTGGGAAAAATTTTTGATACTTCTAACATTTGTTTTACCTTGCAAAGCAAACCACATGCTCAACAAGGCTCTAGAGAAGATGATGGAAAAGATTCAGACAGCTGGTTGGTGATTGTTGGCTTCTTCTCACTTTCAGCAAAAGTCTGTAAGAAATAGTTAAACTGAGGCCAGAGCTACCCAGCAAACAGAGATAGAAGGAAATCAACCATACTAAGGGAGGTACCCACTGCTTTCCGCCTAAAATCCAGGTTTATTTAGAATCTGACGATTCAGAACATTAAGCAACAGGGTGAGGCTGGGGGTGGGGTGGCCAACAAATAAAAACTCCAACAGGAGATTATGTTTATGCCTACCATACAAAGACTGAACATAGTGGCAAAGATGGTATTAAGGGCATTTCCTTCACCCCCAGGTTCACTATGTCAGAGAGTCACATGAGAGTCACCATTAACATGAAAGAGAGGAGTATGGGAAGATCAAAGAAACCAATAAATAAGAGATTAGAGGCTTAAAAACTGTATTTTTTCAAGAGTTTTGATTGCAGTTACTTATTTATACATGGAACTGACTAATCAAGGAACTTATCCTATATTGTTCCTGCCATACAGAATTTAGAATTTCTAGGGTCCAGTGACTGATAGATGTTTCCCGTTCTCCCCATTTCTGAGTCAGGTTATTACTGAAAATAGACTGTTTCTTCTCTTTTTGTTGTGTAAGTTTCTGATAGACACCTTGTCTTTTAGTTTATTGGTCAACAGAACATAAAGAGTCCTGTCTAGACGTGTTGGGAACGTTAGCCTACCTCCCAAAGATCCTGGACTTTGAAATAGAATAATTTAATTAGATTCATTAAATTGGGCTGCTTTACTAAGAAGGCATAGAGTTTGACCACATTTGTCCTCAATATTCATGTTCCTCTTTTTTATAGGAATAGCATTTTTTCACTTTTAGCTAAGCACATGGCCCCACAGAAAATTGACTATGTAACCCAGCATCCATTTTCTGAGTGTTGGTATGTAATTAAGTTCCAGAACATGGAAATATCCTGTGTAATTTCCAGGAAGTGTCCTTAAAGGAATAAGACCTGCTTTTCATGATTCTCTTCTGCTTGCTCACTGGAAACCAATGTGATGTCTGGAATTCAAGTGGTCCTCTTAGGCCATGAGGCAATGTACACTCAACTAGTAGAACAGCAAGAAAAAAAGACCACTGCTCCTTGATCGCTCTTAAACTTTCATACTAATTCTGAAATGCCTACCTCCAGATTCCTGTATGTGAGAGAAAAGCAAACTTCTATTTGTTTCGAGCGGTTATTTTTAGACACCTCTGATCTTCATAGCAAATCAAATTCTAAATGATGTAGCATATGTAGCTGAATGGAGGATAATACTATAGTGTGAGGTAGATTAAAATAGACATTAATTGTATAATAACATCTTGTTCACACAAAATGGAGTGACAAAAATGTGATCCAGAGAAGTCCTCTGCCTTCCCATAATGGCCAAAAATAGACTCCAAAATATAAATCTGATTGTCTAACTCGCCAGCTCAAAATTATCCTGCAGTTTCCTGTTGGATAAATCTCTTTAACCTGGTATATAATCCCCTGTGAGATCTGATCTCTTGTACTTCACACACATTTGCTCCCAAGGTCCCACTAGTCTCTCAGGTCCAGTCTACACTGGTCTTTTAGTTCCTACTGTTCCTAACTGTAGCTGGAGGCAGATTGTGTCACTGCTCCCATGAGTACATTCTCCAAAATAGGTACATTCTCAACTATTTTCACTATTTTGGGGTAGTATTTTAGCATGTCAATCATTAAGATTTTTAATAAAATAAAGTAGAATGAAAGCAAGATGATGATTTTTATTTAAAAAATAAAAAGTGGTTCTCACATGTCACCTCCTCACATTCCTGTCCTGGAGCACGCCTAGGCTCATTCACCCCACTTTAGAACCCAGCTCTGCCTTTGATTTTTTTCGTCATATTCCCCCCACACACCATACCCCTCTTCATCCAGATTACCTTTATTTCTTCCATCAGAAATCAAATTTTCCTATTATACTTGCTTATTATGGTATCTCACTTTGTGGGATTTGATAATGTCAATTTTCTCATGAAGTCATGTTATTTTATTTCTGTAAGCATGCAATAAATGTCCATAAGCATGTAATAAATGTCCATTTTACACTAGACTGTATATTCCATGAGTCAGAATATATTGATTTTAGCTCATCAGTGTACCCTCAGAGCAAAGCACTTTGCTTAGAATATTGTAGGCTATCAATAAATATGTCAATGAATAACTGAGATGCTCAGGGCTGAGGCAAAAAATTAAAAAATTAATAGGTTCAGAAAGAAATGAAGAACAGAGAAAAAGTACACAGTCACAGCAGCATAAACATGGATGACACATTCAGGGATAAGAAGGGAAATCAGTGTGCTGCAAAGCAATGTTCTAGATGATGAGAGAAGCATAAAGCATAGTATAAAGCAGGCCATAATACACCAACTAGGGCATAATAACATTTATGCAGAGGAAAAAATAGTTAATCATGAAAGGCAGAAAAAATGTGCTAAATGGAACAAACAACAGGCCATAGTATTACAATGTCAAGAAAAATTAACACAGATTAGAAAAAAGTCAGGGTTAATAGTTCTTTGTGTCCCTTGTTACATACCAAAGACTCATAGATCACCTGACACACATGGTCTTATTAAAGCTTTACAATAACCCAAGAGCAAGGTATAAATATCCATATTTTGAAGACCCAAAGAGATTCCAAGCATAACAAAGCTTATATGTATAATGCCAGAATTTGAACCCTAGTCTTTCTGAATTCAAAACCAATGTACTAATACCTAGGTTATAAAGATGACAGTTCAGGGTGCCTGAGTGTCTCCATCAAGCAAGCATCCAGCTCTTGATTTCAGCTCAGATCATCATCTCAGGGTTGTGAGATTGAGCCCATGTCAAGCTCCACAATGCTTAAAATTCTCTCTTCCCCTCCACTCCCCCTCCCCCACTTAAAAAAAAAAAGACCGTTCATCTGGCTCTGAGTAATAGTTGGAAACACAGAAATAGAGGGCAAGTATGGGGAAAAAAATCAAATAAGGAGTACAGTGTGAACAAAGAAGAAAAACAAGGTATAATGAGTGGATAGCTTAGTCTAGCCATAGCTAGAGAGTCCCTATAGTAGTAGAATGTAAGATGAAGTTGGAGATAGAGTTTGGGTCAGACTCCAGAGAGCATTTGATATTTTTTTTTACTTTTACCTTGTGGGCAACTGGAAGTTACTATAGAATCCTGAATTAGCAAATAGCAAAATGAAAATGGTGGTTTGGTTTGATTGGAATGGAAAAAGAGAAGAATTAGACTCACATAGGAAAACTCAGCATACTTGAGGTCAAAAAAAATATCAAAACTAAAAAGAATTGAGAAGATCACTTAGTACCAAACCTCATTTTATATATGAGGAAACTGTAAGCCAGACAACTTAAATGACTTGCCAAAGATTAGTAGGATTACTAGCACTGTAACTTGGTTTTCTATTATTTCCACCAGGACACAGGTGTAGAAACAGATGAAAAACAAAAGATAGAGAGAGAAACCAGAATCAAAATTAACTCTCAGGTCAAGCCAGAACAACTTTGAAAGTGAAAGCATCACTTTCAAATAAAAGCTATTCAAGAAATGATCCTTGTGGCAGATCCTTTTGGCCTCCAATTATCTCCACCTTCCTGGGATTCATGCTTTCCCTGGAGTGGGGGCTGGCCTAATAACTGACTAAGAATCAATACAGCAAAGGTGATGGAGTAGTATTTCCAAGATCAGGTTACAAGAGATGTGATTACAAGAGATTGTAAATTCTAATTTGCTAGCTGAAGCCCTCCCTTGCTGGCTCTGATGAAGTAAGCTGCCATGCTGCACCCTACCCCATGGAGAGGTCCATGGCAAGGAATTGAAAGTGTCCTCTGGTCAATTGCCAGACAAAGGTGTAAGGTCCTTGGCATAACTGCCTCAAGAAGCTGAATCCTGCCAATAACCACGTGATCCTAGATGCAAATCCTTCCCATGTTGAACCTTCAACGGAGACCCCAGCCCTGACCAGTTATTTCATTGCAACCTGTGAGAGACCCTAAAACCAGAAACCCAGCTAAGCAGTGCCCACATCCCTGGCACACAGAAATGGTGAGATAATCAATGTGGGTTGTTTTAAGCCACTAAATTTGTGATAATTTGCTATGCAGCAATAGATAACTAATACAGTACTACTGAGAGAAAGATGAAATTTGATTTGAGGCCATGGAGGAATCAACTGTTGTTGTGTAGAGCTCCAGGGAATGAATCCCTGTTTCTGAGGAGTATAAATTAGAAAACAGTGAAAAACTGATAGAATGAGTATAACAATTTCAACCAAGACGTTCGGCACCAAAAAAAGAAAAAGGAAATTACACGTACTGAAAATGGAGAGAAAAAGCTTTACAAGAAGCTCAGAGATATAAAAATAGGATGCTGTTTGGAAACAGAGTTTCTCTAGAGAAACAAAAATGTGTACAAACACAAAGTAGATATTGGCAGCAAGGTGGAAAGAAAAGAGAATAAGTGATTAAAACCATTGTGCTAAGCACAGCTTAGAAACCGCAGGGAAAATTTAGCAACTCTTGAATTTTCACTCTCAGTCCTTTCACTTCCAGCGCTATCTAATCAATTCAAGGATAACTCCAATGGTCAGGGTATACCTGGAGAACACTAAACCATGAGAGTATTATTTTTAAATACTTACATCACCAATTTGGGAGATTATAACTAGAAACTTACAGAAGTGCCTTTTGAAGGCACTGCTCCATTTTACCTTCAATTTCTCTAATTTTGCTTTTAAAAAAGGCTGAATTTTAATTCAAATATTCCTTAAGAGCAAATTTTAATATTCTAGTGGTTACACATGGATTGTCCTTTAATACAGAATTCCAGGGAATTACTCTATTCTTCCTCCACCTGGTGATTTGGGTTTAGGCACAGAGAAAAATGCCAAAATAGAACTGACAACCTAAGCCATCTTCCTTTTAATTCAGGGTTTATAAGGTTTCTAAAGCGTGTACTTTCTAAAAAGAGGAGAGAAATTCTATACAGGTGGGCATGAAATATTTAAACTGTAAGCTACCACCTATCCCAAAACAACAAAAGGAATCTTATTAATGTCCCACAGAAACTATCTTAGGAAGAGAGGACTATTTCCCCATCCTAATCCACTAACGAAGCAGAGAAGTGGCACAGTGCATAGAGAAAACATTTCTCAAGTGATCTGCAGGCATTTAGAAGGCAACGTGTTAAAAGCGGCCAACATGACTTCATTCCAGCAAGCCCTTTATGCGGGAATTGTAAACATGACAAGTGCAAGGACCTTCATCCACTATCTCACATAGTACCCAGCATAGGCATTCAGGAAATATTTCTGAGTAAATAAATGCCAAGCAAGGATAGCAAGAGAGAAAGAAAAAGAATATAGGTGATGTCAATTCCAATTTTCAAAAGAAAATACAGATACTTTCAGAATTACCTACGTTTAGATTAAGAACCTTAATGAATAAAGAAGCAACACTGCCAAGGCAGACAATGGATGCTAGAGAAGATCATGAAAACCAAGAACTAATCAGCCCATATATGGAAACAGGACAACGAAGATGATGGACTGGGTAAGACCAGAACTGAGACAATTTCCATCTAGTGGGTTTTCATCAATTCTTGGCACTACATGGTTGGAAGGTAGTCATTTGAACCACAAAATATCACTTTTGTCATTTATTATATATGTCATGTTTATTTTCTATATGAGTAATATGTATATATTTTGTGTTTTATATTTAATCCTATTCCAGAGTATGGGTTGTCATTTTCAACTTTTTGCCGCCAATATAAAGCCCTAAATTAAAGAACCTCTTAAAGATCAAGAGCCTATTCTGTTTCCTTGAAGAAAAGATAGCTGAGCCAAGAGGATAGGATGAATAATGGCCTTCAAGATTCTGGTGCTACTTTATGAAAGGGTACTCAAATAATCTTGTTCCTGCCTGCAACTTGTTGGACCCTGGCTCATGGGTGCCAACGTGGCCGCCCCAGAGACTCAGACCCCAGACAGGCAGATGCAATTAGCAAGAGGGTTTATTGAACGTTTGCGCAAACGGGCTCTCCGCCTCCGAGGAGGAAAAGAGCCCCGATTAGCAATTACAGGGATCTTTTAAAAGGCAAAAGGAAAGAAACTGCCTAAAGACAAAAGAACCGCGGGAGTCGCCTCGTAGCATCCAGGTTGATTTCGGGGAGGGTCAACATGAACCTATTCAGGGACAGTCCAGTCAGGGTGTGGGGGGGGGGGTGGGGAACGGTTTTCTTATTGTAAACAGAATGCTTTTAGTTGCTAAAATTTCAGGAAGAAGACTGGATGGGCTGCCTCTGGATTAGGGCTGGCCCTACTTACAAGGGGGGAGGTTTCTTCACAACTCAGCACACTATATACTGTTCTAGAGGGGACATGGATGTCAGAGTAGCTGTTGCAGTATTTCGGCACCACCATGACTTCAGAATTATCTCTAAACTTCAAAGCTGAAGATGCTCAAATGCAGTCTAAAGAAACTATCAGTCAGGATTCTCCAGAGAGACAATCAGTAGGGTATATTTGCCAAATCTAAAATCTGTAGAGCTGGCACGCAAGCTGGAAACACAGGCAGGATTGCTATGTCACAGTTTTGAGGCAGAAATCCTTTTCCTCTGGAAAACCTCAGGTTTTGCTTTAAGAGGTTTTCAACTGATTGCATAGGGCCGACCCACATTATGGAAGGTAGTCTCCTTTACTTAAAGTCAACTGATAATAGATGTTAATCACATCCACAAAATACTTTCACAACGTGGACACTGGGCATACCATACAACTGGACACCACAGATTAGTCAATTTGATCCATAAAATTTAACCATCCCAGCAACTATAGTAACCCCCCTTTGATGGTTGGAGTTACCAATCTGACACCTGCCCATAAAATCCTTAAATTCCTAACAATTCATTGTACTAATGCTATATCAACTCTATCAACAAAGTCCATTATTCTATGAAGCGCATATAGATGATGATTTACAAAAATGTCTACCATTAGACATGTTGTTACTCCAAAATGCCATCTTCAGATGGACCAAGACTATAAAGAGTAAAATCTTATAGGTCAACAGATTAATAGGAAGCTTTGAAATAATCTCCCTTACAATTTACTTAAAATGTTTTGTGGTTAATTAGAATAGAGAATGAAACCACTTGCCAAACTAAGGAAGAAATTTATGACCCTCAAAAAATAATCCTGCATTCTTTACTGAGTTAAGTCAAAAAATTATAGCATTTCAGCCTACCTAGGCTACTGTGCAATGGGTCTATTTCCTTATATCCATAGATCTAAATGTCACATACTTTATAAACATGTCAGTTCAGATAGCTTATATAGTAACAATATTATTTCTTATTTATAGCCTCCTCTCTTGCTGGAATATCTCTATGTCCTAAGTAATTTCTTCTTTTAAAAGGAGTATTTTAACCTGATAATTTCAAGGGCTTTTATATTATATTCTCATTCCTGATTAGTACATACTACATGACGATTTGATTTTTTTCTTTCCGTTTGTCCACCGATCCTAGGTTTACTGTTTTGTATTTATCTGCACCAGGTTGTAATGTTCAATAATTATCTGAAAACAAGGAAGACAGTATGTCCTCATATTGTCATTTTGTCTGTTCTTCCATATCTGGCCTGCATCATCTTTCCTTGCTTTGAAACTACTTAGGAACTTACCCTTCTAGTTATCCATTCAGAAAGAGTGAGCAGTGATAAACTTTAGTTTGCTGCTCATCTATTGATAACATCTTGTCAACTGAACAGATTGTCTTCTTATCCACTTCATTCAGATACACATCTGTAGTAGGTTGAATTATGTCTTCTGAAGATATGTTTAAGTCCTAACCACAGTGAATGTGACATTATTTGGAAAGAGGATCTTTGCATGTGTAACCAACTTAAGATGAAGTCTTATTGGATTTCAGTGGAGCCCACATCTAACGACTGATGTCCTTGTAAAGACTTATTTGGAATCACACAGACATGCACAGGGAAGGAAGCAATGTAACAATAGAGGCAGAAACTTGAGCAACAAGTCAAAGAATGGCAAGAATTGCCTGAAGCTACCAAATACTAGGAAGAGCAAGGGAAAGTTCTTTCTAGAGTCTTTTAAGGGAGCACGTCCCTGTCAACACTTTGATTTCAGACAGTTGGCCTCCAGAATCATGCAGGAATAAAGCTCCATTATTTTGAGCCACCAATTTGCAATAATTTGTTACAGCAGCCCTAGGAAACTAATGCCATCATAAAATGTTATTTCACGTTCCTATGTATAGTCAACTGTTTAAGTGCTCAGCTTGCCCCAGTTTTGTTCAACTTTGTAACTGTTTGATGCACACGCTATTTCTTTGTAAGTAAATACAGTGTGCTCAGAAAGTAGGTTTCAATCACTTACCCTCGTACTTTCTGATCTCAGATTCTAACTACAAGCTTACAGTGCTGGATAAGTTAGTGATCATGAAGAGACATCACAGGGGTCATTAAAAGCTTACATTATTCATGACATTTTTAGGAACTTCTTTTTATATCATTTGTGTTCAAACTTAGTCCTGTACCTATAGATTTTCCTTAATAACTTTATACTTAAATAAACTGTTTTTATATTGGAGCATCCACACTTTAATTCTTAGGGATATAAAAGAAAATATTTGTAAGATACATAAACCAATGTGGTTTTCTGTAAAAAGTCCTGCTCCACTGGTTTTGACCATTCTAAGCATCAGCAGGTTGACCTTAATAATTAAGCAGTGCCTACCAAGCTGTGGTATCTTCAAGCAAGAGCTTCATAAAGGGGATCAAATTGCAAATTCCCTCTCATGTCAAATGACTAAATAAACCACCCTGGGTAGGGGGGGGGAGGGACAGTGAATTTGGAAGATAATGGAGTAGATATTGTCATGTAGACACCATTTTTATGTTAAAGATTTTTACAGCCTTCTCTAAATCAAATAGTTTATCATATAGGTGTATTTATGAACCGTTTAATGTAAACACTTGGTCCTGAAACTAATCTCCAATTCCTTCTCACTGAATATGCCTAAAGTCTGACCAATGTAATAATAACAACAAAAATAACCTCTATTCTCTTTGGTATGATCTGAATTCCTTTCATATTTATTATAAGCTGCTCAAGTTCTCTGCCATCTAAAATTGTGTTCGCTTTCTGCTTCCTTATTGAATTTCTGAGTACGTGATCCTTACTTAGACAGTGCTTAGTGCATCTACATGCCAAATTTTGGGGCTTCTAGGGAAGATGGCTGAGTAGGATGACCCTGGGCTCACCTTGTCCCACAGATACAACTATATAGCACCCACATCAGTACAAATAACACAGAAAACAGGCCAAAGAATGGCAGAACAGACTCTCCACAACTAAATGTAGAGAAGCCACCACATGGAAGAGGGTAGGAAGGGCAGAGACACCGTCAGGACCCAAATGACCAATGGGACTGTCAGCAGGAGGGACAGATGCTGGGGGCACAAAGAGGGGTGAGGAGCAAAACCCCAGACAAGGCCCCCAGGCAAAAGGAACTGCACTGGGAAGAATCATCACTGAAACACTTTTCTTTCAAAACCAGAGGGGACTGGTTTTATAAGTTCTTACAATCATCAGGCTTAGCACCTAGAGCTTTAAAAAAAAATCATCAGGCTCTGCTCCAGGAGAGCTAGAGAGAAAGAGGAAACTGAGTTCCCACCCTTAAAGGACAGTGCAACAAACAGACCTGTTGAGATTCACAGAAGCAGCAGTCTGAAAACATCTAAGGTACATAGGAAAGTTATTTACTGATCTCAGAACCATTTCCCACCCCACCCCCCTAGCTTAGGTGACAGGGACAGGGACATTTGTGCAAACCAGCACAGCACCCTCTCTTCCTTACTTGCTAACAGTCGTGCCCTACCCACTGTGCACTTCTGCACTTCCACCTCCTCCAACCCACCTGTCCTTTGCAGGATTTTTCATGATAGGTGCAGTTACCTCCCCCCCATACACACACACACACACACACACACACACACACACACACACACAGTGGATATTTGCTGGAACCAGGAACTGCACCTGCTTTCTCATGCAGACCTACCCCCTCCAACATGCCCTTGGCAGGAGTCCCTCTAAAGTAGTGCCACAATCCTGGCAGTGAATAAGCAGACTGCATAGGGGCTGGCCCATTCTAAAGTGGTTCTTGCCCTAGGGAGAGGGAAGGATGATGATACACACTAATCCAACTTCAACCACAGGAATGGGCTGGGGGGAAGACATCTGGTCTGACTGTAGGCCCTGCTCACCAATGAAAGCTTCTCAAGGGAAAATACAGGGAAAGTACTCTGTAGTTTGGTGCTACCACAGCTCTGGCAAACACCTGGTCTGACTCAACTCAAGCCCAGGCCAGCCCCAGACTGGCCCACTAACAATACAGGGAATAAAATCTGTCCACAATAGGTAAAGAGAGCCACTGCTGATGAACAGACTGAAGGAAAATATGGCTCAACCACAATAGCAGGGCACACACAACAGACATAGGAGACACCCCTGAAGCACCAGGTTCTGATGAATGGGAGACATTTCAATACATAAAGCAAGGCACAACAGGACCTCTTCTTCATAGGGCCACTTCTTTCAAGAACAGTAGATATATAGACAATTTTCCTAACACATAGAAACAGACACAGAGAGTTAAACAAAATGAAAAGACAGAGGAATAGGTCCCAAATGAAACACGACAAAAATCACAGCAAGAGATAAATGAAATGGAGATAGGTAACATGCCTGATAGGCAACTGAAATTAATGGTCACAACAATGCTTACTGGACTTAAGAATGGAGGACCACAGTGGGACCCTCAATAGAGAGACAGAAAACCTAAAAATAAAATACAATTAGAGGGGATCCCTGGGTGGCGCAGCAGTTTGGCGCCTGCCTTTGGCCCAGGGCGCGATCCTGGAGACCTGGGATCGAATCCCACATCAGGCTCCCGGTGCATGGAGCCTGCTTCTCCCTCTGCCTGTGTCTCTGCCTCTCTCTCTCTCTGTGACTATCATAAATAAATAAATAAAAATTTAAAAAAAAATACAATTAGAGATGGAGAACTTAATAATTTAAATTAAAAACACACTAGACAGCAGACTAGTAGTTAGAGGAAGCAGAGAAACAGGTCAGCGACATGGAGGACAGAGTAATGGAAAGCAATTAAGTTGAACAAAACAGAGGGAAAAAGTACTAAAAAATGAAAATAGGCTAAGGGAAATCACTAATGTCATCAATCATAACATTCACATTGTAAAGATCCCAGAAGGAGAAGACAGAGAGAAGCGGACAGAAATTTTATTTAAAGAAATAGCTGAAAAATTGTTGAATCTAGGGAAGGAAACAGACATCCACATCCGGGAGACACAGAGAGCTCCCAACAAAATCAATCCAAGGAGGTCCACACCAAGACACATAATAATTAAAATGGCAAAAAGTAGTGATGAAGAGATGATTTTAAAAACAAGAAAAAGAAAACAGTTACATACAAGGGAAACCCTATAAGGCTATCAGCTGATTTTTCAGCAGAAATTTTATAGGCCAAGAGATTCGTTTCAGACTGAAAGACACACAAAGACTGAAAGTGAAGGGGTGCCTGGGTGGCTCAGTTAAGCATCTGCCTTTAGCTCAGGTCATGGTCCCAGGATTCTGGGATCAAGTCTTGTATCAGGCCCCTTGCTCAGAGGGGAGCCTGCTTCCCTCTCTGCCTCCTTCTCCCCCTGCTTGTGCTCTCTCTTTCAAATAAATAAATAAAATCTTTTTAAAAAAATTTAAAAACGACTTACCCAGACACATCCAGGAGGTAGGAAAAGAAGTACAAACAAAACCCAAAACCAGAAGAAAATAATGAAGCTTAGAGCCAAAATAAATGACATAGAAACTAAATTAATAATAATAATAATAATAATAATAATAATAACTGAACAAATCAATGAAACCAGGAGCTGGTTTTTTGAAAAGATCACAAAACTAATAAACCTCTAGCAAGACCCATTAAAAAGAGAGAGAGAGAGAGGCAAAGAGGACCCAAATGAACAAAATCACTAATTTAAGAGTAGAAATGACAACTGACACCACAGAAATACAAACTTTAACAGCATTAGGAAAACCTATATGTCAACAAACTGGACAACTTAGAAGTAGAAAAATTCCTAGAAACATACAACCTGCCAAAACTAAAACAGAAACAGAAAATTTGAATACATCAATTACCAGCAATGAAATTACATCAGTGATCAAAAAACTCCTAACAAACAGAAGTCCAGGAACTGGTAGTTTCACAGGCAAATTCTACCAGACATTGAAAGAACAGTTAATATCTATTCATCCCAAACTATTCCAAAAATACAAGAGGAAGGGAAACCTCCAAATTTATCATATGAGGACAGTAACACCCAATACCAACATCAGATAAGGATGCCATAAAAAAAAGAACTACAGGCCATTATCTCTTGAATATAGTTGCGAAAAGACTCAACAAAATATTAGCAAACCAAATCCAACAATACGTCTTAAAAATCATACACCACACTCAAGTAGGACTTATTTCCAGGATGCAAAGGTGAGTGAATATTCATGAAACAATCAACACGATACATCACATTAATAAGAGAAAGGATAAAAACCGTATGATCATTTCAATAGACTCAGAAGAAGCATTTGAAAGTACAACATCCATTCATGATAAAAAACCCTCTACAAAGTAAGTCTAGAAGGAACATACCTCTACATAATAAAGGCCTTATATGAAAAACCCACAGCCAACATCATATTCAATGGGGGAAAACAGAGCTTTTCCCCTAAGGTCAGGAACAAGAGAGGAATATACACTTTCACCAATTTTATTCAAAATAGTACTGGAAGTCCTAGCCACAGCATCTAGATGATGTAAAATAAAAGGCATCCAAACTGGTAAGGAAGAAGTAAAATTCTATTTGCAAATAGCATGATATCATATACAGAAAACCCTAAGACATCACCAAAAACTACTCTAACTGAATTCAGTAAAGTCAAGTCACAGGATACAAAAATCAATGTACAGAAATCTGTTGCATTCCTATACACTAATAATAAAGTAGCAGAAAAAGAAATTAAGAAAACAATTTCATGTATAATTGCACCAGAAACAATTAAATACCCAGGAATAAACTTAACCAAAGAGGTGAAAGACCTATACTCTGAAAACAAAATATTGATTAAAGAAATTGAAGACATTGCAAAGAAAGATATTCCATGTCCATGGACTGAAAAAAATGTTAAAATACCTATACTACTCAAAGCAATCTACACATTTAGTGTAATCTTTATCAAAATATCACCAACATTTTTCACAGAGCTAGAACAAACAATCCTAAAATTTGTATGGAACCACAAAAAAGTCTCAGTTGAAGCAATCTTGAAAAAGAAAAACAAAACTGGAAGCATCACAATTCCAGATTTCAAGTTATAGTACAAAGCAGCAGTAATTAAAAACAGTATGGTACTGGCATAAAAATAAATGCATAGATCAATAGAACAGAATGGAAAACCCAGAAATGGACCCACAACTATATGGCCAATTAATCTTCCACAAAGGAGGCAGGAATATGCAATGAGGAAAAGATGATTTCTTCAACAAATGCTACTGGGAAAACTGGACAACTATATGCAAAAGAAACTGGACCACTTGCTCACATAAAATGCAAAAATAAACTCAAAATGGATTAAAATCCTAAATGTGAGGCCTGAAATCATAAAAACTCTAGAAGAGAGGGGCACTTAGGTGGCTCAACTGGTTAATAAGCATCCAACTCTTGATTTCAGCTCAGGTCATGATGTCAGAGTCATGAGATAGAACTCCACAATAGGCTCCAAGCTCAGTAGAGGGTCTGCTTGAGTTTCTCTCCCTCTTCCTCCACTCCTTCCCCCAACTCTCACTCTCTCCCTCTCAAATAAATATAAAAAAAAAAAAAACCTAGAAGAGAGCACAGTTCACAATTTATCTGACATAGACAGTACCAACATTTTTCTAGATAGATCTCCTGAGGCAAGGGAAACCAAAGCAAAAATAAACTATTGTGACTACATGCCAAATTTTCAACTGATTGATTTCTCCATAAAGCTTCCCTCCTATTCCATAGCAACTGCTGTCTGCGTCGTAGTGTCACAGCTTTCCACTCCTTTTCTAACTGCCTCAACTCTGGAACGGGTAACCTGTATGTTACTCAGGTAAGTTCTCTGTCTTAATCCTCAATTTCCCTGAGTTATAGAGACCTTTCAGCAAAGCACTTGAAGAAACCAAACCTGACCTGCCATTTACAGCCACCTTAGTATACAAGAGATATCATTACACCCAGCTAAACCAAGTCACAGCCTGCCTGTCAGACACACTGACGTCCCTCCAAACTAGCTCTCCTGTCATCAATCTTTACCTGCACAAACACTGAGCACATCCTTAATTTTCTCAGCTAACTTATCAGCAGCCCCATTAATATTCTAAATTATCCTCTCTGGAAGACAAATTACTTTACTATTTGTCTCCTTTAAACATTTTCTAGTCACAAAATGTGGTCTCATGTTTTCTGCCACTAAGTTTTTTAGTGTAAAGTCTTCTTACTCTCCCCTCAAAACTGGGTCCTGCCACATTTTCCAGGCCAGTAATCACATGAGTTCTGTACCTGTAGGTCTCCTTGAGCCTATTTATTCTCTCAAAAAGTATTTTTGGATCCCCCGCTATGTGCCAGGCAATCTCAGTGATCCCAGAGACACAAAGAAAAAAAACCTCCCTGTCCTTGTGGAGATTCCAATTCCAGGAGATGAAGACCAATTTTATTTTTTTTTAAAGATTTTATTCATTTATTCATAAGAGACAGAAAAAGGCAGAGACATAGGCAGGTTCCCCATGGGAAGCCTGGTGCGGAACTCGATCCCCGGACCCCAGGATCACGACCCGAGACAAAAGGCAGACACTCAACCACTGAGCCATCCATGTGTCCCTGAAGACTAACTTTAATAATGATTTGTTTAATGTATAACAATTATTTAAACAAATATATTACAACAAATAAATTAACAATCTGTTAAATATCTAATATGTCAGATGATGTTATGTGCTTTAGGAAAAAATAATGATGCAGTGTAAAGTGACAAGGAATGCTGAGCGTGGGGAGATTGAAGTTTTAAATGGGTCAGTCACTGAAGGCTTCACTGAGGAGGTAACATCTCAGTAAAGTTTTGAAAAGGATGAGGCAATAACTCACCAACTTTTTTGGAGCAAGAGTTTTGTGGACAAAGAGTACTAAATGTGCCAAAATCCTAAAGTAGGAATTTATGGTCAAATCAACCAGGTTATTGTTGTACCTTGATCTATTTGCTTATCATATCTTTTCTCCTTTCCCTTTATATTTCTCCCATTCCATTGGCTGATAGCAACATTTCCTCCTCTCCATTCTATGCCTCCCTCCATTTAAAACCAGTTCTGATAAGGGAATCTCACTGCACATCCTTTTCCAGTGTCCATCTCTTCCCATGGGTGACCCTTCCTCCCAAAGCTAATGAATCCTAATTCTGCATCCCAAGTACAGATACCTCCTTTGAGGTATATATCCATACTTCTGAAAACTTGTTTTCCTCTTTAGCTGAATATCTCCTAGCCACGTCACAAACAGTGTGCCCAAATCCAGACATCATCTTTCTTGCCAGGACTGCTTCTCTTCCTGTCCCCACCATCGCAGTCACCCAATTTGGGAACCATGTATGCATTCAAGGCTCCTTCCATTTTCTTCCATTCCACATGCAGCCTGTTACATAGCATCAAGGCATTCTCCCATTGTATACATGTGGAATTATGGATCCTAAGCACAAACTTTAACTCACAGTATCTTAGCAAAGTTGTTGACCTCATTGTGCCTATCAGCTGCCATGGAGCAAGTCAGACCCTGTCTCTAAGATGATTCATAAAGGAGACACAGCAGATATGTTATCAAGAAAGTCCTACTCATCTATCTCCTATCTCTTCCCAATTAACACACACACATACACACACTCCACACCTACCACATTTATAGTCCAGTATAAACCCTTTAAGTCTTTAATAAACTTCATCTTTTCATAGATGCTTATCTTCCTGAGAGATTATAATCCACATTACCAATAATTCAGTCTATAAAATTTAAGGAAATCTCAGCCACTCACAGATTAAGAATACATTTAGGTTCTCAACATTGTTAAAATCAAAAACTTCAAGTTACCTAGATCTTCTATAACTAAGAGAAAATGCATTTTTTAAAGATTTTATTTACTTATTCACGAGAGACACAGAGAGAGAGAAACAGAGACATAGACAGAGGGAGAAGCAGGCTCCCCACAGGGACCCCAGATAGGAGACCCGATCCCAGGACCAGGATCACGCCCTGAGCCAAAGGCAGACGCTCACCACTGAGCCACCCAGGCATCCCAGAAATTGTATATTATCAATAGCCTAACCACAAGAGCTGTAACTTATCCAACTTCTCAGTAAAAGCAAAATGCTTCAGAGCACCTCTTCCTTGATGTTACAGAGGCCAAATAAGGGAAGGAAGAAGGAAGGTAGGACTTTTCACTCTTGATGGAAAAAGCCCAAAGGAAGATGATGAAAAAGTTTCAAACTCCTGTATCAGCAACTTCATAAACCATTTTGAGTATTGGGCATTTACGCCATTATGAAAACTGTTACGCGTGCGCGCGGGCACACACACACACACACACACACACACACACACACACACGACCAAAAACCCAAATGGAGTCATTTATGCTAAGTCCCATAAACCAAGACTTAATTAAACTTAATTAAACCAAGACTTAAACCAAGACTTAATTTCAGTTCTGGCTCTCCCAAAAACCGAATTTTAAAGCAGTCCATCAGGAATCTCCTGATCAGCACCAGTTAGATAATTGGCCTGATAGACCACTGCCACTCCCTGAAGGAAGGTAACCTTCCAATAACCAACCTGCTTTTTTTCAAGCTTAACCTTTCATTCCCATTCCTTCTGACTATAGAAGACTTTTATCTTGTGCAGTTCCTCAGAGATTTTTCTATCTGCCAAATGGGATGCCTGCCCAATTCGAATTAGTTTCACTCAAATAAACCCTTAAAAATTTTAACAGGCAAGTCATATATCAGTCTGGACAGTCAGGAACATGGGCCATCATCAGACTGACCCAATTCTGCTCCACTGCTTACTAATTTGGGTTAAGAAATTTTCCACAAGGATTCTACCCCCAGGTAACATGTAGGATTTATAAACATTCTGACCAAAAATTGGGAGTTAGTGTTAATATATAACATCAGATTTTGAACCAAGAGTCCCACTTTGATGTGGGACTTTGTGGTGTCCTTTTATATCCTTTAAAGCACTGATCTGTGTTTGGTTTTATTGAACCTTCATAAACACTCCACCAGACATGAAAGGCAATTATCAGACTCATAGAATGTGAAAAATAAGACGGTAATCAAGAATTAGCTTATAAGAAAAAAATGAAGTTCCCTTAGATTTTCCTAAATCATAAAGTGATCTCGCTTTGCAGATAAAACTACAGAGACCCAGTGAAGTGGCGTATCGACCAATTTCACAAAGGCGCAGTATGTTATTATAATCCTGCTCAGCAAATGAAGAAACTGAAGCATGAAAAGGTAGATGGCCTATTTAATGGCAAAGGCAGTCATAGGGTCCTTAACTCTAAGTCTTGAATATTTTCCATTCCTACATGTTCTTTTTAAGCCACAGTTTGAACTGCACATCTGAGAGCTACCAGAGTGGCCTAAAACTCCTTCAGCCTGTCATGAAATTCGATTTCCTTCTACAAAGCGGTACTTAGCAAAGTCTTATTTAAAAACATCACCCAGCTACAAATGAAAACCTTCCCAACAGGGACAAGATGGAACATCTGCCTTCCTTTTGCTTAATAGAACACTGTAAAGCTGCTCTCTGCTTGGATAAATGCTATTTGGGTTTTCTTGATTTTTGAATGAGTTCTTAGTATCGCTCTCTTGAGCTCTCTCTCTCTTGGTATTGTCATTGTCTTCTTGCCCAGAATTTTATGTGTAATCGTCTGTTCCACCATTGGCTTTTCTGAAACCAATCTTCCTTGTCTTTTGTAATTATGTAAAGCTGTTCTCTTTGCAGGCCACACATTGTAGATATCTAAAACCTGGAGAGAAAACACCCTAATTGTAATTATAATGGATTTCAAATTCCTATTATTCTTGTTGGAGAGAAAACATGCAGTGAGGATTCATTACCCATTTTCTTTAAAACTTGGAAACTTGAACTTATTTTTGTTGGAGCAGGCAGTCTTTAATTAAAAAAAAAAATCCTTAATTACTTCTTCAGAATTTTTTAAAAACACATTCTATTTTTCTATCTACCTCCTTGAGTTAAAGAAAATTGAGGTCGTTTAGTTGGACCCTACTAATTCAAGGAAACCCAACCATACCTACACCTAAAAAATCAACCAATTGACCTCATACCATGGGATAGACCAAACTTCAAAAACAGAAACATTTTCAGATTCTGAACCCCAGTAGTAGCAAGGCTACTAACTGTTGATTATTATGCAGGTCTTGCACTAATCTAATTAACTAAAATGGAAATCCAATTTCAAGCATTGTTGTACACATTTGCATATGACATAAGTAGTCAAAAATCTGTCTGAAGTTAAATGAAGCACATGTACAGCCCCTGTATTAATTTGAATTTGGCTTTTCCACTCCGTCCCATTTTGAAATATTACACTCTCAACATCTGCAAACCCCTCACAGTACAAATGCCATTGCTAATAGCTGCTTGCTTTAGCATTGCCATTTCTCTTAGTGAATGTTAGTAACAGGGAGTGGGCATGATTCAAGCTTGTGTTTCTGAGGAAACATTCCTCTGGGAATTTCTCAATAAAGGGAGAAGCAAATGGATGCTATACTTACTGCCAAGCCAGTTCTTAGACTTTGGGAGGATGTGGCATTAGTTTTTGTTTGTTTTTAAATACTCATAACTTAAGTACGAAAAACGAATTCTATCATGGATGAATCCCTCAAAAGTACAATTTCTTCCCCTTTGAAAAGGAGGAAGTAGATGTAAATTGAATACCCAAAAAAAAAAAAAAATTGTTAGAGCCAGACTTAAATATCCTTGACCTCTGAAAACTCACAAAATTGTCAACTAAACATCACTGGAACTAGTTGATTGAAAGAACTCACATGTCAGTGCCTTAATTACTAGTTCTGCTTTTATACCCCAAAGCAAACACAGGTATGATGTGGAGAGGAAAGCTGAGCCCTCACCACAGCACCAGATTTTCTCAAAGCCCTGGGAAATGCCTCAGTGTTCCATCTCTTCCTCTCAATTTGATGTGAAAAATGTTCTGGTTAAAGAGCATATGTCTAGAACAGAAAGGGATAAATGTTCCACTCATACTCTGTATTTTGTGATTTACCAATGGCATCTAACAAAAGGAAAGTAGAAGAGTGAATTAAATGTGTAAGGAGAGAAAATTATGGGAGCAGACACAATAAGTAGCAAGCATTTATAAAGAGCCATCACGCCAAGAAAAAATTGATTGCTTTTATACTAGGAAAGAATATCAAATGAAGAGCTGGAGATTCATGTTAGCATTAAAGGTTAAGCTTGCAGCACAATACCTCAAAAGATAATTAATTCAGAGAAACTTTGATAAGAACCTCTAGTGTAGCTTAGTGGACATTTGACTACTGTTCTCTGTAATGTTTAAGGAACTTGATCTACAAAGGAATAAGGCATGATCTTTTTGCCCCTGAAGCATTCCCATCTAGTTGACTAGAGTAGCCCAGGAAACCAGAATCTAGATTGTTTAGATTCGCTAATGCTCGCAAGTGCTCCTGCTAAGTGTCTTTCTTAGCTTTTGTCTTGCTTATAAACTATGCTAACTTGCAAAAGTCAGTAAATCAGAGTCTCTCATACAGATAAATACGTTTATCTGGTCACCCATGGCCACAGACTGGCTTGAGACTTAGACATTTTAATTCTATTGGCAGGACAGAATGGTTCAAGCTTCTAGCAAATATTTTTCAAGGAAACACTTAATACCAAAATAGTTTACTTTTTAAATCCAAACTGATTGCATCCTTCTTTTAAAAATATTTATGTCTGTGTCAGATAGTTCTCTTGTCTGTAAAATGAGGATCATACCTGCCTTACCTACTTCATTAGGTTTCTAAAGACTTGATTAAAATTTATGAAAGACTGTAAAATGCCACGTTAGTGCCATCATTATGCTTAGAAGAGCAGAAGTTACCAAGGCAGTGGATGTGATTCTCATTTACAGACCCACAGGTAATACACGCGTAAGAAAGAATGGCAGAAAGCTCAAATTAAGTTTCAGTTTATCACAGACCCCAAAGACCAAAGGCAAAAGGCATCTGAGTGGTTAGCACAGTGGACTAGTATTAAGACAACTGGGAGGTGGTCTTACCCCCACAACTAGAAGTAAAATCTGGGGGAAGCTAGATGATTTATGATTTGTGCTTCAATCTTTATCTTTCAGTGTGTTTTGAGTTCTTACCATGATAAGCCTGCTGCTATATGTAAAAGATATCAATTCCCCCAAAAAACTACATTCAGAAAACCAAATAGTCCACAATATTCAACCTCAGAATGTGGGTTTGTATCACACTCAAAAGCACTCATGTGAGATTAACTGAGATTAAATAAACCTGGTGAACAATGAAAGGAATTTTTCACTGCTACACTGAGACACTGAGTAAACAATTCCAGATTCTTTTGAAAAGGTTTGCCTACCAATAAATACTCAAGTTTTTTCTTAATGCAAACATCTACTATCTTTAATATTCTATTTACTTTAATTCTTTGTTACTAACCAACTTGTTTTGCACTTGTTTTGAAGAATCCAGGGGCTCCTTCTGTCCCCCTTAATGTGACTAAAAAAATATGGATGAGTCCTTAGCATTTGAAAGCCCTCAATAGTCCATTAAAAATTAGAAACAGGGCAGCTCCAGTGGCACAGCGGTTTAGTGCCACTTGCAGCCTGGGATGTGATCCTGGGGACCCAGGATCGAGTCCCATCAGGCTACCTGTGTGGAGCCTGCTTCTCCCTCTGCCTGTGTCTCTGCCCCTCTCTCTTGCTCTCTCTCTCTCTCAATAAATAAATAAATAAAAATTTAAAAATAAATAAAAATTAAACATAAAAGTAAATAGAACTATAATGCAAAAAAAAATGTTTTTGCACGATCTGGTGTGGGCAAGAGATACTTTTACCCCATCAGCAAATGATGTTGAGTGATTATGTTAGGGTTCAATAAAAGAAATAGACACTAAGAGTTCAGTAAAAAAGAAAAAAAAGGAATATACTAGGGAGCTGGGGGTTTTAAAAATTGTTCAAAGGGCTAGAGAAGTGGAAGTCAAGGAGCTGGAAAAAAAAATCCGACTAGATTTTTTTTTTACTGCCAAGTCAATACCACCTCTGCTATGATCCAGAGGTTACAGAACTACTGCTGGGCCCACACTCACTAGCTGGTATCCTAGGAGTGGAGTGTGCCACCTAGATACCGAAGATACCTCCATCCATATTTCAGCTGACACTTCTGTAGAAAGATGTCCTCCACCCCCTTGCAATCTCATGCATATACATCTCACTGGCTCTAAGTAAAGTGCATCCATCAATTGAGCTGAAAAGCAGTGTAAGAAATGTCACTTTTAGCTTCCCAGACCCTTTTATACAAATTGGTTAGAGGGATAACAAGGAAGTGTAAGTGAACGCAGAATAAAGAATATTTAGCTCAGCATGCTTATATGCAAAGCAGTATTCTAAGCATCTTGAAAGACTTAAAAATACACGAGGCCAAAATCTCTCTCTTCGTGAACATTTATTCTAAGACAAGAGATGTATATGAAGAGTTCATGATTAGGGAAAGAGTTACGGGTATACAATACAACAGGAAAGTGGTGATGGGACTAAATATAAAGCTAATGAGTATTGTGAGCAGTAAGAAAATTGGCTTTGTGTGACATAAGACACAAACTACCTGCTTCTCTTTATTAGCTCTAAATTATTTCAGTAATGAAGAGAGCGGTTGCTAGTATAAGGGGGGTTGAGTGAGGATTTAAGATGCCTCCAGGGTTAAAGCAGACCCCCCCGACTTCAATTACATCGACCTAACTCTCAACCTAGGTGACAGTTTCAAGAGCAACTGATTATATAGACACACTCCATCACTGCAAAGTAAATTATCCCCTTTCACTTGGGTTATAAGGTTATCTTAATGTGGAAACCACAACAAAATATAGATCAATAAGCAAAACAGTAAGTGAAATTGGGATGTTAAATAAACGAGGCATAAGAGCAGTCTCAAAAGGGGGAGGCAAGATAAAACACCTACCACAGGCCTCCAGAGAGAGAAACAACATATATACAAGCGATTGACTCCAGGTGCATCGACCATGGTAGGGAGCAGCTAGAGAGCCCATAAATCAAGGCCCGGTGAGCCCGTGAAGTCCACACCTTCACTAAGGCTTTGCTTCTATGCTGGAAACCATCGAGATGCTTCCTGGTTGAGCAGTCTGGTGGTTCCAGCTAGAGTTGGTCTTTAACTGAAGGTGACTGTAGCCAGAGATTCCCCTGCAGCCTGTCGGCAAAAGTACCCAAGGCCCAGCCACGATTAACTCTTCATAGGTGGCACTAACAAAGCAGGCAATGAAGATTCAGAAAAGAGGAATGGCGTTATGAGGTGGAGCAATCTGGGAAGACGCCAGGTCTGTTGTGAGCACTAAACAGTATATGACAATTCCCTCATCCATAAAAATAAAGTTATATTATTTGGAGTACAATAAGATTTCTCCCAGTTCCAACATCTACTGGTTGGAAGGAAACTACTACAATATTCTGTAGTATAGATGCCTCTTCAGAATAAAACCTAAGAAAAACTGTCAGTAAATATCTCTCTCTCTCTTTTTTTTTTTTTTTTTTTTTTTTGTAAATCTCTTTTTATTATTTCTATCTGGATTGCTTGCTTTCTTGGATCTTTTTCTTCACGATTTCATTCCTCTAAGTTCTCTGTCCAATTTTTTAAATTAATTAGCATTGAAGAACAAGAAATAAAGTTTCCAGGATAATGATATCAATGCTTAATGGCTGCATGACAAATGAACTTTGGAGCAAACCCCGCATAAATACAAGATCTCTAAAAGGGCTTGACCAAGTTGACCTATTTAAGGACAGTTTAATTACTATTTGGTAACATAAATGCCACCCTGGAGCAAGTACCAAACTAACTCCAGGGAAGCTCCAAAGAAGGCCCTAACACACAGAGGGCTTCCTGCAAAGAGTCACATCTACACTTTTAGGACAGAATTGTGTAAGTCCTGGCTTCTCCCCATAAGGAGATACAGCAGGAACACACGGAGATACTATCTTAGATTTTTCTCCCCAGGAAAGGGACTCGGAGATCTGTATAGAGATAATTTACTGAGAGGCACTCCTGGTACCTCTGAGAGTGTGAGGGAAGCAGAAATGAGCAAAAGCAAAGTTGGAAGTGTGAGGCAGTTCCAAGAGAGGCCTCATCTGATCCTTGAGGGAGCTCTGAAGCTGCTGTGGTCCTTTGGAGATGTCTCCTAATGGGCCAAGGGGGCCAGGCCTTTGTAACCTCAACCTCTAAGCTGTCAATAGATGCAGGCAGCAAGCAAAGAGACAAAACTTGAGAAAGACATCTGCCCCCATCAGAAGGCAATTCCTGGGGCAGCACCCACCTGTGAACTTCCAGTAATCAGCATTCCCAGCAACTGGGAGACTGAGTATTTCCATGAAATAGAGGAATCCAGGTAATAGACCACAGCTGCCCCAGCAAGTGGGTGGGGGCCAACCATCCACTCCTTGGCCTCATCAATAGAGCCTTCTATTTCTCCATGGTATTCTTGGCAGCTGGGTAAGCCACACTGTTGGCACAGATCCTGGATCTTCCATTAACACATTAAGACATTTCTTTGGGCCCTCCATTTCCTCGTTTTCATACTTCAGCCTTTTTCTATCAAATGGATGTTTTGATCTGAAGACAAGTTCAGAAAGGGGTTTGGTCCAAGAGATCCACTATTTGGGAAGTAAAAATTCAATTTCCCCAAATATGCATAGTCCGTCACCCTTATGGACTCCATCAGAAAATTAGTAGCTACAATTATAAAATAATGTGACTCACTTTGAAGAAGATACCAGAAATTTTATATTCAAATCAGTGTTACCTTTTTAAGGTTTCAAGGTAGTCAGGTTTTGATAGTTTGTACTTAATATTGTTGTAGAAACTATTCTTTGGGAATTAATTTGAAAGCCTTTGACATATTCTCAAGTAAGAAATATGATTATGTGGTGGAGACAATTTAAGACCAGAGGAAAAATGGGTCCAACTTCTACTGTTCACCACACATTAGCTATTAGTACTTGGCCAAACTCCTCTTTCTGAGCATCTCTTTCATTTTGTAAGACTGAAATATAAACTACTACCATGGCACTAGTGTGAGAATTAAACAGTAACATAGGATTCTGGAACATAATACCTACTCAGAATAGGGCTTTCTTTATTCTTTTGTTCCTCATATTCTCTTCTTTTTTGCCAGTGAAAGGTATGAGAAAAGGGCAATGTACTTCATGCACAATGTTTGTTTTTAAGATCTTTTTTATAATTGCTTTATATTTTAGCCTTATTTTAAATTTAATACAATTTCCCTATGTCCCTTAAAAAAAATTTCCCTATGTCCCACACCCAGTTTCACCCATTAACATGCTGTATTAGTAAATTATATTTGTTAGAATTAACATTACTGACTAAAGTCCACAGTTCATTTAGATTTCCTGAGCTTTTCCTCAATACCCCTTTTTTCCTTCCAAGTTTGTCTTTTTTGTAAAGGATCTAATAAAAATAAATGAGGAAGTCTTGTGTGGTTTATAAACTGACCTTTAGAGTCCTGTCCAGTGGAAACTTCCAAATATGTGTTAGCCCCAGCACCACTTCTGGAATTGAACCCATGCTAACTCTAGTGAAGGACAGCATGCATGAAATTGCTTTGCGAACAAGCTTAGTATGCTAAGTTCTTATCATTCTCACCTTTATCCCCTATGCAAATGAATAGTCTTTCAAACTCAAGCAAAAATTATAGTGGCTACAGGAAAATGATCACCAAAATATATTTGAAGAGATTGGAATCCCAAGAAATAGTCTCTCACTGGATTCACGATATAAACTCTTACTTTTCCCGGGGAAAATATCCCAGTAAATGACACCACTGGTCTATAGAAAATTTGGCTCTTTTTAAAATTTTTTAATAAAATTTACTCAATATACCCCCAAACTTATTAGTAGTGATGGTTACATCCCAAGAGACACCTCCATGAATATTTGGTTTGAGGTTACAGGAGGCTTTGGGTTTTGTTCAGTTTGTGGAATTATTTTGACTTAACAACAATACATCCCTTATGCTGAGACAATGTTTTGAAAACCATTCTCCCAGGTCCTCATTTGGCCCCTTGCATAGTTAATGTGGCCTCAATATAGAATATGCATGCCACTGGCCAAGGGACTGAAGTATTCAAATCACTCAAGCATGTTATAGCTAAGGATTAACAAAATCTCCCTCTATGCTCCAGAGTAATTAAAATATGCAGTTGTGGGCAAAGCTGAGAATTGGGAATGCACCTGAAATTTCATGAAGACTCGTTAAACCATCAAAGATAATCCTAAGCAAAGCATACTTCTATGTTTACTCCCCTGGTCTTTACATGAAAACAGGACTGCTCACTTGCTCCTTGCAAAAGTAAATGCTTCTGACTTCCACCTGTTTCTTTTATAGTAAAAATGTCAAGTCCTTTCAGATGGACATTGCCTTTGAATTTACAAGTTCCATGCTTCCATGTTCTAGAAAGACAGCAACCCTCAGCATACAGAGCTGTTAAACTCTGATAGCAGACCTCAGTAAAGTGGAAATCATGCAACCTGTTTTACTTTATGCATAGAGTTCAGATCCTAACTCTGAATGCTTCTCTGGGAAAATGAATCCTATTACCTCTATGCTCAGGCCTCATGTTGCCTTCTATGGCATGTGTTAACTAAGCTAATGCCATCTATGTAATATTCATATCACATTGTCTTCTGAGCCCAACTCGATGTACAGCCTCAGTGGTCTAGCATACATGTCAATGTGCCAGACATATTTGGAGGAGGAACAGGTGTGTCACTGTTCTTCCTCTTAACCCTACAAACTCTGCTTTTTTCTGATGCTTCTCCATAATTGTCCAACAAAGAAAGACATGCTAAAGAAAATTCAGAGAAAAGTAAAGGACAATTAAATGGGCAGATGCTCTTTAGTGCAGGAAACTGCTGAGAAAATATTCCATAAAAGTATTAATTTCTGAATTTCAAGTGTTTTTAGTAATAAAGAATCATCTCCTTTTGATAAGTTAAACCAGTGACTATGACTCCACTGTTACCTGTTCTCAGCTGCCATGTGTGTGTACAGACATATCTCGATGATCAAATGCAAGAAGATATAATAGGCTTGTAGGACCTAATAGTAATGGGTAATTCTTCAAGGAGACAGTGAATTTGCTGCTTCTCTAACCAGTAAGAGAGAGGACTGCCAGTGAGAGCAAATCAAGTGTAACTTTGGGCAAGGCTCATGTAAATTCTGTAGGCTCAATCACATTTCCTCAAGTTATTTAAATAATTGCACTACTCATCTGGTTTTTTGTAATGCTTGCAACTCAACACTAAGCAACTAGAATAAAAATAGTATCTAGCATAGCTGTCATTGAGGGGGTAAAAGTCACCATCAGTCCAGAAAAGAAAGAAGAGCCTCGCTCTACAAGAATAGTAAGTTTCCTTCAGAGGCCAGCTATATTGGTGCATGCAGAACTTGTTTGCCATATCCATAATCTCTATCAAGGAAATGGGATTTGGCCATATTTGTATGATTAAGGAGCTAATGTATCACCTTACAGTGGCTGACCTCTAAATTAGAACGGCTTGATAGTTCCTGTCAGTCAGTGGTTTGCAAAGAGCAGCGCTTATATGCCATGAACGCAATAACTGTTTACTGGGAACTTAGGTTAGAATAAGTTTTAAAAAGTTACTTACCTATTACACTCATAAATTATAATTTATTCATAGATGAGCATTTCAATTGAGTATTTTTAATATATTGTCTCAAAGACATAGGGCTCTATGCTTAATAGCAACTTCAATTATTTTTCAATTGCTTTATCTTCAAGTACTTCTCTCCAGCATAGGAAATGTTGGCAATACGTTCATAATATGAGACCTTTAAAATTTGATACTATTTACACCTTGGCACCATAGTTGCTTACTGACTTAAATGAAATGAACTGCTAATATTTAGAAATCCAGATCTTATGTCTCAGTACCCAACTAAAATAAGTTGAAAACTAGAAAGGAGAACAGGTCACCAGTCAAAACTGGCCCCTTAGTGTTTATATTCATAAAAGTGAGTTATGAGGTTTGCTCCCTAGAAATGCTACATATAGGGGATGCCTGGGTGGCTCAGTCAGTTAAGTAGCTGCCCTCGGCTCAGGTCATGACCCCGAGGTCCTGGGATTGAGTCCCAGGTCTGGCTCCCTGCTCAGAGTGGAGTCTGCTTCTCCCTCGGCCCCCCACCCTGCTCATGCATGCAGGCATGCACACACTCTCTCCCCTTCTCTCTCAAATAAATAAAAATCCTCAAGAAGAAAAAAAAATGTACTCGAATCTCCTCCAGGTCCAGCTGTGCAATTTTTATAATATCACACTGCTTCACGTACCTCAACAGGAAAACAAGTTTCACACCTTTCTTAGAGAGGTGTTTGGAAGGTTGGATGAGAAATTTCATGTAAAGGTACCTAACAATGTGCACTCATTCTTTAATAATTTTTAAATCTGTATTCTTTCTACTTTTAACTTTTCATTCTTCAAGAATGGATAGAATCTAAGGAATTTTTGACCTAGAGAGGGGCAGCCTCATAACCTCAATGCCTCTTATCTCAAATCTGCTCTTCATCTCTTCCTAATTCTCAACAATATCCAATAGCACAGATCACATTAGCAAGCATTTCTGCCTTTTTGTAGAGCTGAGACATCCATTTAATATCAAAGAAAGACAAAAGGTGTATCAGGAGTCAAGACAGAGGTTTCCTAAGAACAACATGTGATTTTTATACACAGAAGGACATAGACACACACACATATGTGTTGCCCCAAGACATTTGCTGTGTACAAGATTTTGAAAATCTAATCACTTAGCCTCTCTGAGCTTTATCTCTAAAATTGTGCAGTGAGTATTAATAACAATGCTATTGGAAAGACCCTAAGAGAAAGTGAAAATGTCTGCGGCGGTAGCTGGTCTACATGTGCTATGTTATTTCAATTGTTGACTTGAACCTCAAGCTTTCCCCATATAACTGACAATAAAAACAACCTTCCTCAAATTTGTGTCCAGATCAAAATTTGTGTGCCATCTATTAAAAGCATAAATAGGAGTTTTACACCATATTCAGGCTTTCGTAGGTGTGTATACATCTTAGGTGTATAGCATCTTAGGCAATCCCTACAACTGAATTACAGAAATCCTCTTTGAAAACATCTGACCATGGGAAACCGGGTGGCTCAATGGTTTAGCGTCACCTTCAGCCCAGGGCATGATCCTGGAGACCTGGGATCAAGTCCCACGTCGGGCTCCCTGCATGGAGCCTGCTTCTCCCTCTGCCTGTGTCTGTGCCCCTCCCTCTCCCTCTCCATCTCTCTGTCTCTCGTGAATAAATAAAAATATTTAAAAGAAAAAGAGAAAATGTCTGATCTGCTATGAATTTATCCTACTATTTTGTGACCAAGACAAAACCTCAGTCTGAATTACAAGCTGTCTATACACATCAGTAAGCATCCCTTTAGTAAGACATAAATTGCTAATGCTTCATCAGATTCTATATTCAAGAAATAACCTTCCTTCCTTTCATGGAGTGTAAGAGAATAAAAACAGACCTGATAATTGAGAACAGTCTGTTTTGGGCAGTCCTCTCTTTTAAACAATGTCTCATGATTAATTCCTCTTTCCAGAAGACTGCTGAGAAGTTTCATGTTATTCTCACACTGCCTCTTAGAATATTTCTAAGACACAGAACTCTCACCAGGGTCTGGTCATTTGTGTCTATCTGCACCAATCACTGATTGGCTTGCCCCAAAGCCAGTCCCAACTGAAATTAGTATTCTATAATGCTGGGTTAAGAGTCAAAATTCTGAATACACAGTATGGCATAGGGCAGCAGTTAGTCAGAGGGGACACTGATCCCAGCACCCACACTGAGTTCTGGAAACACCCTAGTCTGAGTCCAGCTGTTTACCTCTAGGGAGAGGAGCAGAGGGAAGGTGAGGATGACCATTATGTGATGGGCATCACTCCGGAAACTTAAGACGGTAGCTATTTACCAAAAGACAAAGACTGATTTCCATATCTTAACAACCAATTAGGCCTTACTAGTTCTTCCTTCCAAGTATGTGCCCTAATGGATGAAAAAAAAAAAAAGAGAGAGAGAGAGAGAGAAATGCAAGAGCCCAGCGTATAAGAATCTGCCTAAAATCCTTAACATTAAAAGACAGTTGTAAGAAAAATCAACACAAGAAACAACAGGTGTTGGTGAGAATATGACCAAGGAGGAACCTTCTTACACTGTTGGCTGGAATACAAAATGATGCATCTACTGTGGAAAACAGTATGGAGGATCCTAGAAAAGTTAAAAATAGAACTACCCTATGATGCACTACTAGATATTTACCCAAAGAATACAAAAATGCTAATTTAAAGGGATACATGCACCTCTATGTTTATAGCAGCATTATTTCCAATAAGCAAGATATGGAAGCAACCCAAGTGTCCTTTGATAGATAATCGGATAAAGAAGGTGTGATATCTATGTATAAAACAGATTATTCAACCATGAAAAAAATGAAATCTTGCCATTTGCAATGACATGGGTGGAGATAGAGAAAATAATGCTAGGTAAAATAAACCCATCAGAGAAAGACAAATACCATATGATTTCACTCATATGTGGAATTTAAAAAACAAAGCAAATGAGCAAAAGGGAAAAAAGACAGAGACAAACTAAGAAATAGACTCTTAACTCTAGAGAACAAACTGATGGTCACCAGAGGGGAGGTGTGTGAAGGGTAGGTTAAATAGGTGATAGAGATTAAGAGTACACTTATCATGAAGAGCACCAGATGATTAGAATAAGAACTTTAAAAAACAATGAAGGAAATACTCCAGAATAGTTTAAAGGGGTTTTTGTCTTTTAAGATTTTATTTATTTATTTGTGAGAGAAGAGTGCAAGAGCACAAACAGGGGGCTGGGAGGGGCAAAGGGAGCCGGAGAAGCAGACACACTCCTGAGCAGGGAGCCTGACTCAAGGCTCCATTCCAGGACCCTGGGATCATGATCTGAGCCAAACACAGAGGACTACCCAACTGAGTCACCCAGACACTTCTAAAAGCTTTTAATCTTACAGATCAAATTAAGACTACTTTTCTTTAAAAAAAAAAAAAAAAGTTGTAAAAGCAGAATTATGTAAGTCTTGAAATCTCTATTTAAATGGAAATTACTTGAGAGAAACACTCTTCAAGGCATTAGGACCTATTTTCATGTTGGTACCTATTAGTTGAAGACACAGGCAGTGGACACCGAAAGGCAGAGAAGAGCTGTGGGAGACGGGAAACACTCACGGGTCTAGAAGTTTACAAAGCTGAGGGAAACAAGAAGATGGAAAGGTTCTGGGGTAGCCTGGAGTCCTGAGGAGCACAATGAATATATTTGATGCCACCTTGCTGACTGACATATCCCTCCTAACCAAATGGTCTGTGGAAGGTGGTAGCAATATGCAATCACAGTACATAAGCTGATGCCATTTCTGGTTTGGGTTTTTCCCACATTATTCTAAGACATGAGAGCAAATTAATTCAATGCTACCAAACCTTCCCTAGCCTTTTCCTTAAAGACATATTAATCAACAGTTATTTAAAAGGTACAGCAGATAACAGCCAAACCTCTTAAAGAAATTTAGATTCCTTGTAAGCAACCCATCATACCATTTTAAAGATCTTTAAGGAAGTGGCCCAACTGAATTCTTATGAAATAACCACAGATGGTTAAGAAAAAAGATGAGTGGCCTAGACTTGCAAAGCCATATAAATGAGTCACTACTAACAAAAGGTGCCTTTTCAGGAAATCCAGAAAGTTATCTTAAAAAGTAGATTTAACAGTTTCATAATCCTAACTCTGATTTGAAATAACTTCACAATCATGCAACAGACAATAGCAGAGTGAAGGAATCTTTGTAATTCAGTAAACTTATGAGCATTATGATCTTTGTAAATGTGTATCTGAGAATTTTAATTTTGAATCATTCTGCAAACATGTTCTCATGTGCCAGTTTATCAGCTAATTAGATTCAGTTATATCAAAGCTTTTCTCCCTGGTTTTTAAATGCATTTAATTTTAATGTATTACAAATGCTTTAATATTGATTATTTTTCTAATGGAAGTATTGATCCCACCACATAGGTGCATTATTTTTCCCCAACTGAAAAAACAAAATCTCCGAGCTAGAAGTCTGAGCTACATGTGAATGAGACCATGGCATCTCTCATTAGAAAGCTCTTCTATGTGTGTGTGGTGAGGGAGGTGGTAATAGAGAATTTAAAACAAAATTTTCTTTTAATACAGTATCAATGTGCTTTTTCTATTCAGTTCTTTTATTCTCCTCAAGAACTTGTGAAAGGGCCCAATTATATCATTCCAGAGAAACTAAAGCCCAACAGTTAATAATCAAGTAGCAGAGAAGAGCTTCTGGTCCAAGCCGGTGAGGTAGAAAGACCCTGAATTCACCCCTTCCACAGACATACAAAATCTATAGCTATTTATAGAGCAGGTCCTCCTGAAGAACTGAGGGCTGACCGAACTGCTTCTGCACAAGATACAGAGACCGCATAGAGAACAGCAAGAGATGGAGCATCCTGCCAAGTGGTGGGAGAGCTGCTGAAACACTCTGAGTAGGAGGGGCTGCTAAGTGCCAAGTGCCTCCTCTTTGATAGTGTGGCCAAGAGCAGAGTTCAGACACCATCGTCAGCCTGCCATGCCAAGGAGCTCTGAGCCCACTCTGAGGCACAGGAAAAGAGCTGAAGTTTAAAATATCAACTAGAATATAAAGGATCCAGCCCTGGAACTCCACCAAAAGGCAGGAGAGCTTCTCAAACTCTCTCCATGTCAGAGGGCTTGACAAACACCAAAGTTTACATGCCCCTTCCACCTGACTGTGGACACCAGCAGGATCCAGGCACCCTACGAGCTTACCTCCTCAGTGAGCACACCAGGCATCTAAGGCAGCCCCTGCCATACACAGGGAGACATCTCTGATCAGCTAACACTATAACTCCAGCTGTCTCAGCAATGTGACACAGGCACAGAGCACCTAAAACCCTCTAGGTTTATAACACATTAGCTCCAGACAACTTGCTAGTGTACCCCCAGAGCAGAGTACTCCAGGACCTCCCAAGCTCACACCCACCTTGGCTCCAGCAATGCCAACCAAAGTATCCCCCAGTCTGAGCACCCTAGGACACCCTGGTTTGTATCCATTGCAGCCTCAGTTGTCCTATCAGGATGCCCTATGCACAGAGAGATGCCCAACTACTCTGTCCTGTGCCCATTTCAGGTTCAACTGTGCTGCCGGGGCACTGTCTTCATGGACAGCTCCAGGACAGTTCCAACCCAGGCCCACTTCACTCTATCCATCCCATTAGGGGAGCCCAGCACAGACTTAGCCCATACCAGCTTCAGCAAGCCAGGCAAAGTCACCAGGCACCCACAGTCTACAGAGGGGACATTCCTACAAAAGACCATTGCTTCAACCTGAAAAGAGTACCTGTTGCACCTCATTCAGAAAAACAAACACAGAAAGTCAAAAATTAAGAGGAAAATAATCCAAATGAAAGAATAAAACAAAACCTTAGGGAAGAAAAAAGACTAAATGAAATAGAACTAACCAATCTATCTTAAATTTTTTTTAAGATTTTTTTTTTTAATTTATTCATGAGAGGCACAGAGAGAGAGAGAGGCAGAGACACAGGCAGAGAGAGAAGCAGGCTCCAAGCAGGGAGCCAGATGTGGGACTCAATCCCGGGTCTCCAGGATCAGGCCCTGGGCTGAAGGTGGCGCTAAACCACTGAACCACCTGGGCTGCCCCACGAATCTATCTTATAAAGAATTCAAAGTAATTCATAGAGATGCTTACTAGACTAGAGAGGAGTGGATGAACTCATGGAGAACTTCAACAAACACAGAAGATATAAAAAAAGAACCAATTAGAGGTGAAGAATACAGTAACTGAAATGAAAAAGTACTCTAGAGGGAATCAAAAGATTAGCAGATACAGAAGAACGAAGCAGGTATCTGGAAGATACGATAATGGAAAGCAAACAAGCCAAACAGAAGGAAGAAAAGTTTGTTTTGTTTTTTTAAGTGGGGGTAGGTTAAGGGATCCCTTGAACAACATCAAGCATTCACATAATAGGTGTCCCAGAAGAAAAGAAAGGGGAAGAATTTTTTTTTTTTTTGAAGCAATAGTAGCTGAAAACCTTCCTAACTTGCAGAAGTAAACAGATATTGAGGTAAAGGAAGGACACAGAGTGCCACATAAGATGAACACAAGGAGGCCCACACCACAATACCTCAATTAATTTTTGACATTTTAAAGATAAAGAGGGAATTTTTAAAGCAGCAAGAGAAATGCAACTAGTAATATACAGGGAAATCCCCAAAGCACTGTTAGCTGATTTTTCAGCAGAAAATTTGCAGGCCAGATAAGAGTGGCATGATATATTCAAAGTAATGAAAGGAAGAAGAAAAAAAAAACCTATAGTCAAGAATACTCTACCCGACAAAGTTGTCATTCAGAATAAAAGAGAAAGAATATAAATTTAAAAAGTTTAATATAAAAATTTCTATAAGTTCATCATTACTAAACAAACCTTGCAAGAAACATTAAAGAGATTACATGGAAAAAAAGCCAAATTCAAAGAAAATTATAAAAGAAAAAAACTTCATGAGTAAGCAAACAATACAGTAAAGGTTTTAAAGCAATCACTTAGACAGCTAGTATGAAGATCCAAAGTCAAAAGTAGTAAAACTGGAGCACCCAGTTGATGGCTCAGTTGATTGAGCATCCAACTCTTGGTTTCAGCTAGGTAATGATACTTGTCATTCTCTCACAAGTCTCTCACATGACTTGGGGTCATGACATCAAGCCCATGGCTCAGCTCTGAGCTCAGCACAGCATCTGCTTGAGAGATATTCTCTCTCTCTCCCTCTCTCCCTCCCAGCTCCTGAGAGCTCATGCTCTCTCTCAAACTCTTCAAGAAAAAAAAAAAAGGTAGTAAAACCAACCAAATACTTAAAAAATAGTTAAGGAGACTCACAACATAAAAAAAAAAAAAAATGTCGACTATGACAACATATATATAAATGTGGACATGGAGAATAAAAATGCTTTTAGAATGTGTTCAAACTTAAGTGACCACGGACTTAACATAGACCTTTATATACTTAGGATGTTATATAAGAACCTCATGGTAGCCACAAACCAAAAACCCTTGATACATAAAAAATAAAGAGAAACAAAGTCAAGCATTACACTACAGAAAATCCTCAGATACAAGAGTGAATTAAGAACAGCACTACAAAAACAACCTGCAAATTAAAACAGCAAATAAATACATAGCTATTAAGAATTACTTTAAGTATAAATGGTCTAAATGCTCTAATTAAAGCTATAAGGTGACAAAATAAAGAGTAGACCCATCTATTTGCTGCCTGCAAAAGACCCATCTATATGCTGCCTGCTTCAGACCTAAAGATACATAATTCCTTTGTCTGTTCAGTTGCTGAAAGTGGTGCTCAGTTGTAGAATGTATTGTACCTTTTACTACCTGGTATGTACACCCCATGTAACAGAAAAGGGCAACAATAAAACAGCAATCCTACAGAAAGAATACAGCAGAAAAAGATCTGTAAGCACAGTCTTATTTCTTTTTGTTGTCCAGAATAACTATAATTCTCCAGCCTCCCAGAAATTGGAAGCTAAATAAAGTAACTCAAGGTTTCCTTTAAAAAAAAAAAAAAAAGAGGAAGGAAAAAGATATTCCATGCAAATAGAAGCAAAGAAAAAGCTGGGATAGCAATACTTACATCAGACAAAGTAGACTTTAAAACAAAGACTCTAACAAGAGGAAAAAAAAGGCATAGCATAACGATAAAGGCTCCATCCAAGAAGATGATGTAACAATGGTAAATATATCTACGCACCCAACACTGGAGCACCTAAATACATAAAACAAACATTGACAGACGTAAAGGGAGAAATTGATAGTAATACAATAGTAAAGAACTTTAACACCCCACTTACATCAATGGATAAATCATCCAGATCTCAATAAGTGAACAGTGGCTCTGAATGACATAATAGGCCACAATGACCTAACAGAAAGACATAGAAACATATGACCTCCCAAAACTTTACCAGGCAACAGAAAACCTCAACAGACCCATTACTAATAATGAAATGGAATTGGTAATCAGAAAGTTCCCAACAAATGAAAGTCCGGGAATGATAGCTTCCAAATGCATTCTAAGACAGGGGACCAACATCACGCACCCTCCTACCAAAACCAGACAAAGACACTGCCAAAAAAGAAAACCACAGGCCAACACTGCTAATAAGCACATGCAAAAATCCTCAACAAAATAATAACAAGCCATGTTCAATAGAGCATTGAAAGGATCATTCACCATTCACCATGATCACATGAGATTTATTCAGCAATCCAAGAATGGTTCAATACTCACACATCAATGTGATATACCACATTAACAAAGTGAAGGATAAAAATCATGATTATGTCAGTAGACAGAAAAACTTTTGACGAAATTCTTCATCCATTCATGATAAAAACTCAGTAAGATGAGTTTAGAGATAACATACCTCTACATCATAAAGGCTTTTTATGAAAAACTCACAGCTAACATCATCTCCAATGGGGAAAAACTGAGAGCCTTCCTTGTCAGGAACAAAACAAAGATGTCCACTCTTACCACTTTTATTCAACACAGTACTGGAAGCTCCTAGCTACAGCAATTGGACAACAAAAAGAAATAAAAGGCATCCAAATTGGTATGGAAGAAGTAAAATTTTACTATTGCAGATGATGTAGTACCATTCATAGAAAATCCTAAAGAAAAAAAAAAAAGAAAGAAAGAAAATCCTAAAGACTCCACCAAAAAGCTTTATAAGTAATAAGTTTAGTAAAGCTGCGGGATACAAGATATAGAAACCTGCTACATTTCTATATGCTAATAACAAAGTAGCAGAAAGACAAATTAAGAAAGCAATTCCATTGACAATCCCATCCAAAATAAAACACCTAGGAATAAACTTAACCAAAGAGAAAGACCTACACTCTGAAAACTTGAGAACATTGTTGAAAGAAATTCAAGGTGACACAAACAGATGAAAAGATCTAACATGCTCCCGGATTGGAAGAATATTGTTAAAAGGTCTCTATTACCCAAAGCAATCTATAGATTCAACGCAGTCCCCATCAAAACACTAAGAGTTTTTCACAAAACTACAACAAATACTAAAACTTGTATAGAATCGCAAAAGACCTCAAATAGTCAAAGCAATCTTGAGAAAGAAAAAAGCTGGAGGTATCACAATCCCAGATTTCAAGATCTACTACAAAGCTATAGTAATCCAAATGGTATGGCAGGAGCACAAAAATAGACACAAAGATCAATGGAACAGGGTAGAGAACATAAACTATTATGATTACAACAAAATAGAAAGCTTTTGCACAGTAAAGGAAACCATGAACAAAAGAGAAAGGCAATTTACTGAAAGAAGATATTCTCAAAGGACATATTTGATAAAAGGCGAGTACCCAAAATATACAAAGAATTTATACAACTCAACATCAAAAAACAATCTTCTTTAAGAATAGGCAAAGGACTTAGACATTTTTTGATAGAAGACATACAGATGGCCATCAAACCCATGAAAAGATGCTCAACATAACTCATGATCAGGAAAATGCAAATCAAAAATACAGTGAGATCTCACCTTTAACCTGTCAGAATAGCTACAAGTGTTGGCAAAGACGTGAAGAAAAAGAAACCCTCACATACTACTTGTGCAAATGTTAATTGGTGCAGCTACCATGGGTAACAGTATGGAGGTTCCTCAAAAAATTACAAATAGAAATACCATATGATGCAGTAATTCCACTACTAGGTATTTATCCAAAGGAAACAAAGGCACTAATTCAAAAAGCTATATGCACCTTTATGTTTATTGCAGCATTATTTACAATAGCCAAGATATGAAAACAACTTGAATGTCCATTAATAGATAAATCAATAAGGATGTGTGTGCTCTCTCTCTATATATATATATATATGCATATATTATACACACACAAAATGGACTATTACTCATGAAAAAATTGGATCTTGCCATTTGTGACAATATGAGTGGACCTAGAGGATATTATGCTAAATGACAAAAGGCAGACAGAAAAAGCAAATACCGTAAGAATTCTCTTATACATTGAATCTAAACAACAAAACAAATGAACAAAAACGGCAAAAACAGGCCCACAAGTATAGAGAATTAGTTGTTGCTGGGATAAGAGGTATGGGGGCCTGGGCAAAATGAGTAAAGGGCAGTGGGGGATACAGTTTTCTAGTTTTAATGTCACAGGAATGAAAAGGACAGCATAGGATTATAGTCAATGGCACTGTAATAAGTGCTCTATGATGACAGTTGGTAGCTACACTTGAGCATAAGCAGGTCATAGAAATGTTGAATCACTATGTTGTATATCCAAAATAATGTGACATCCTGTGTCAACTATATTCCAACTTTAAAAAAATTTTCCTGTTTTTAAAAGTAAAAAAGTAAAAATAAATAAGCCTAGAAAGTTAGGATCTCCTAACAATTCTAAATCAAACACACACACACACAAAAAAGCTAAATGTTGCATGCAATTTGGGGATCAGCACATAAGCAGTCAGGAGCCTGAGTTGGGACCATCACACTGGAATTTATTTGGAAGTCTGGATGATGGGGTAAAAGGAGTACATATGGAATGACATAAAAACAATCTGGTTCCTTCTAAATAAGCACTCCTTAATTTTGATGAAGGAGAGAGTACTGGCCAACCCAGATTCTACAGCCTGTCTTTTTGGGTTCAAACCCAGATACAATTATTTTGACAAAGTCACCAAGTCTCCTAGCCTATAAAATGAGAACAACAGGAGAATCTATCCCAAAGGATTGTCGTTAACGATTCAAAGAGTAAATATTTTTAAGGGGTTATATTTACCAGTCTCTGGTAAATATAGGATGCTGTCAATTCTCACTAAAAAATAAAATGAGATTTAAGGAGATGCATATGTAAAAAGAGATCATCCATTAATTTCATGTGACCTATTCACATAAATATCAACGTCCCATAAACCATAATACTTCTCTTAGCCCTGATTTTAATTAGTATGGGAGTCCAAGATCAAAGGTCTCAATCTTCTGAGTCCACAAGACTTCTCCCCCATCCATGCTTTCAACAGCAGAGGCATAGCTAAGCCTAACCTCCAGCCTTTCAAGGAAGCAACAGGAACAGTTGAGCAGGAAATGTGATTAAATTCAGGTCCTGCAAGTACTTCCACATGCTTATTTTCAGAATGGTTTAATTAAAGTTTCTGACATGAAGAGAGCTATTTCTGTTCATCTATTCAGAGCTGGTTATAGAGGGAAAAAAAAACTCAAATAGGCTGTTTCAGTCAATTTGTAACAATATAGTTGTACAATTAAGCTGGAAGGGTACAGAGAAAGTTAGTCTATATAATTTTTCCTCTTATGGAGGTATTCATTATAGAACAAATTGAGGTCTCAAATGGAATAATGTTGAGACAAACCAGTCAAAGGAGAACATAGCAGTTTCAAAATGTTCAATGTGGACTCAAGGTCCAAAATTTCAATTGTCTCCCCACTTTATTAGTAATGCATTCTAAAAAGCTACAGAATGGTAAACTCATTAATGCATTTACTTATTAATGCATTTATTAATGCATCTATTTTTTGCTGATATTATAATATTCTTATCGATTATAAACATATGCACTATTCTTTAGTAACTAAAATGACAAAACTGTATTATGTGCAGAGGATTTGGATGCTCTAGTTCATTGTTATATCCATACCAGAAAATGGATATGTGTATCAAAAACATGCCTAGGAGCCACTCAAGCTTTCTGGAAGGAGCTGAAAGGCACTTGGATATCAATTCTCAACAGTTTTTCTCTCCAGCCTCAAAGAACCCCAGCAGGTCACAGAACTCGCAGGTCTCTCCCCTCAGCCTGAAGCTGGAGGTGGGGACGGTACTATTTATTCAGCATGCAGTGCACCAGCTCTGCTTGTCAGCTGGCCTGAGCAGGTGAACGATGGCAGGACTTGTCGGTCACCTAGAGGGTAGCAGCTGCTCTCAGTTCTGAAGAGACCCAAGTGAGGAGCGGCAGCCTCAGGTGGGGCGCCAGGAAGCAGCATCTTCCAGCCCACGTGGATGTGTAGGCAGCCTCCGCACACCTGGGCCAGGGCCTTGGGCACCATCCTTTATGCCGGTGATCACCGGAGGCTCCAGCTTCCTGGGGAACCAAGGTGAGGAATGCTTAATTGCAGTGCAAAATAGCTTTTGCAGGAACAGATGTAGCCTCTCACATTCCGGTGACTTTGGAGGGGAGGAGGGCTGGGAACAGGGGAGGGGAAAGCGACTGCAAAGGGGAAGGAAGTAGAGGGATGGGGAGCAAAGATACAAAACCTACTGGAATTTGGTCTCACTTTTCATCTGTCCCTATTGCATACAAGAAAGCTTGGTGGGGGTGGGGAGGGAAGGAATGGCCAGATATAGGGATTCGGCTATCCTCTAAGTGGGTGTTTCTCAGCTTTTGTCACAGAATGCAGGCAACATATACCTTTATTGAAAGGTAACGGACCTTCTACAAAATGCACACGTTTAAAATGCACAACTTGGGGGATCCCCTGGTGGCTCAGCGGTTTAGCGCCTGCCTTTGGCCCAGGGCGCGATCCTGGAGTCCCGGGATCGAGTCCCGCATCGGGCTCCCGGCATGGAGCCTGCTTCTCCCTCCTCCTGTGTCTCTGCCTTTCTCTCTCTCTATGTCTATCATAAATAAATAAATAAATCTTAAAAAAATAAAAAAAAATGCACAACTTGAGTTTCAATATCATGTACAGATCCTGAAACCATCACCACAAGCAAGATGGTGAACATATTCATCACCCCCAAAAGTGTCCTCAAGCCCTGGTCTCTGCCCTCTTGCAGGCAAACATGATCTGCTTCACACCACTGCAGACTAATTTGTTTTTTCTAGAAATGTTCTATGTGGAATTATATGTAGTCTTTGGCTTTTAGGGTAGCACGTGTTTTTTTTTTTTTTTTTAAAGCTACATTTGATTTAAGTTTTAAATTTTGTATAGAAAGATGTGCAAAATTTTGTTAGGTGGCTAGATGTCCAATGTACAATACAGTACCCTTGACTATGTTTACAATGTTGTACAGATCTCCAGAAAACATTCCTCTTGCTTCACTGGAATCCTATGTTCATTCACTAGTAATTCCTCCTTTTTGCCTCTCCCAGCCCTTGGCAGCCAACATTCCACTATTTGATTCCATGAATTTGACTGTCTCCAAAGTAGAATGATGTATTTTCTTTCTGTGACTAGCTTATTTCACTTGGCACATGTCTTCAAGGTCCATCCATGTTGTCACATATTGCAAAATCTGAATAGTATTTAAGGCTGAACAGTATTCCAGTGTGTGTATAGGCCACATTTTCTTTATCCATCCAACTGTCCATGGACATTTGTGTGGTTTCCACTTTTTGTCTATTGTGAAAAGTGGTGCAATGAATGTAGGAGGGCTACTATCTCTTGGAGCTCCCGATTTTAATCTTTTTGCATAAATATATCTAGAAGTCATACTGCTGGGTCCTAGGTTAGTTCTATTTTTAGTTTCTTGATAAACCCCCAAACTGTTTTCCACAGCAGCTGCACCATTTTGCATTACCACCAACAGCCCATAGGGTTCCAACTTCTCTACATCCTTGCCAACACTTGTGTTTTGCTTTTTTGTTTTATAAAACCTGATAGGTGGTATCTCATTGTGGTTTTGATTTCTAAATTCCTGCTGATTAATGACCTTGAGCATTTTTTTTTCATATAGCCATTGACCATTTGTAGGTCTTCTTTGGAGAACCCTCTCTAAGTACTTAGTCCACTTTTAAAACAGGTTATTGGGATGCCAGGGTGGCGCAGCGGTTTAGCACCTGTCTTCATGCCTGGGGCATGATCCCGGAGTCCCGGGATTGAGTCCCACATCGGGCTCCCTGCATGGATGGAGTCTGCTTCTCCCTCTGCCTGTGTCTCTGTCTCTCTCTCTTTCTGTCTCTCATGAATACATAAAAATCTTAAAAATATATATATAACAAGTTATCATGGGACACCTGGGGGGCTTAGTCACTTAAGCATCAGACATCTGATTTTGGCTCAAGTCTCATAGTTGTAAGATTGAGTCCCATATTGGGCTCTGTGCTGAGCATGGAGCTTGCTTAAGATTCTCTCTCTCCCTGTCTCTCCCACCCCCACCCCCACCTACTGTCTCCCTCTAAAGAAATAAATAGGTTACCAGTTATTGTGCCATAAAGTTGTAGGATTTCCTCTCACATATATGCTCTTCTGCATCATCTTACTCCATCTTCTCTTCCTTCTAATCTTTCAAGAATTTTAATTCTAACATCTACCAGTCAATGTATACGTATTTCTAACCCATTCACACAAACCAGAATTTTATACAGATCATGTATTATCATTGGCCCTGATAGGGCAAACATGTGTTTCCTGTCCCAGACTATTTGAAGCCTTCTTCCTCACAAAGGAATCATATTATGTAGGATTATAACAGAGTATTTTTTTTGCAGGAATGAATTACAGGAAATGTACCCTTGATGCTGACAACATCTATTTAGCGCATCTACGGAGTCCATCTCGGACAAATTTCAAACATGGGACCCACAATTTTACAATAGAACTTTTCTTTGACCTTTCAAGAGCCTATTTACTAAAAAGGTTCATAGATTTTGATATCACACTTATCTGTTTGGGCTGCTCAAGGAAGATATCATAGACTGGGTGGCTTACAAACAAGAGATTTCTTTCTCATAGTTTTATAAGCTGAAAGTATAAAATTCAAGGTGCTGACAGATTCACCATGGCAGAGAGCCCACTTCCTGATTCACATATGGCCATATTCTCACTGTGTTCTCACATGTCTGGACTGTTCTCCTGACTTTTATAATGGTACTAATCTAATTCCCTGGGACTCAGCTCTCATGACCTTATCACTTCCCAAAGACATCCAGCCCCTATTACCATCACGCTGGAGGTTAGGTTACAACATAAGCCTTTGGCGGGGAGGGGGTGCAGGTGGTGTGGGGCATGAAGAGTCTAGATCAAGTCTGAAACTTTTCAGTCCATCACTTAAATTGGGAGGAGACCATCAATATAAGGACAAGTAGGGGCAGGGCAGAATCACAGGTGAAAGGTAAGGAAACTGTTAAATTAAGTAAGATCTATCACCTGGCCCAGTTGCAGAACTGGTCTAGCGGCCAGCTTCGGAACACTAGTGCTATGGAGCAAATCTGGTCACTGGAAATGTGCTAAAGTCGGATGGCCTGGGCAGCCAGGCCTGAACCCTGATAACCATGCTAAAGGTCTCTGCCTTGCAACCTTGGGAATGGGAGCAATAGTGTAGCCTTGGACCAGTCTGGTCACATCTCCTTTTGTGGAGCAAGAGGGTCAGGATGAAAGACCTCTCCTTCCTTACCAGCTTCCATATTCAACAAGGCACAAAGAGAGGCATGAAAATGAAAATAATGACAGAAAGATGGTACCAGTGTGTTTTTCTGACTTTCATTATTTAAGAAAAATATGTATTAATACCTCAAGAGCTAATGTAGCCCATCAGCAGAGGACAAACCAAATTTAAAGCACCAATGGGGCCTTGATCCAAAAGTCACAGAAAAGCCATTTTGGACCTGAGCCCCAGACTGAGCCATCCACCAAGAAATTTAAGAGGATGGCTCCAAGCGCAGAGCTGCTTTTAAACCAGTACCACTACTCCAAACAGCAAAATAATTCCATGTGGCTGTTCCCTCTGTAGTGAAGCATTATAGTTGTAAACCTGCCAGCACCCTGGCATTTAGACTGCAAGGTCACTAGCCTGTTAAATAGACTGTAGTCTTGTTGAAAATAAGGCAAGCCACAGGAGTTGGTGTGTAGTTGAAGCACCTAGGGTCAGGTTGCAGGGTCACTCTCCTCTGACACTTTCCTGTTGAGCTAAAGACAGTTATGTTCAAAGGTTTGGAGGATTTTCTTCTTTTATTCTTAGTTTAAGGAATTAAATTGGCTAAAAAAAAAATTTGACTCTCCTTATAAGAATTTTTCTGAGGACAAAAATAATAGATATTGCTCAAGTGAGTCAAGACAGTTTTCAAACATTAGCATGCATCAGAATCACCTGAAGAGCTTTTTAGAAGAGATTACTGGGCCCCACCTCCAGAGTTTCTAACTCAATAGGACTAGGATGAATCCCAAGAATGTCCATACTGATGCTACTGATCTGGGGAATCACACTTTGAGAACGATTGTTGTAAATAACTTCCTTGCTTCCGCCTGGATAAACTGTATTCTGAGCAGCCAACAACGATAGTTAGCATTTGTTGAGGACTCACTGTGTGCTGGACACGAAGCGCTAAGTGATTTACTGACATGAATCCTTTTATCCTAATACTAGCCTTTGAGGTGTTGTTTGGTATTTCTCCCATTTCACAAATAAGGAAGGAGACTCAAGAGGATTATGAAGAGAATGGCCAATAAGAATGCAAAGACCAATGGTGATCTCTGGAAACAGAAAATAGGATACTGAATAGTTCTGGATTGGACATCTGAAAATCCCAGCTGAACAAGTAGGAGATGAAAGAGATGTAGGAAAACTGCAGTCCGTGTGAGAAATTACCAGATTTTCAGAGGCAGCAAGGTCAACAGATTCAACCCCCCAAAAGCCATCATCATCTGTAACTGCACTCCCAGCACATAGGACAGGGGTCGCAACCCCTACATCCATTGTGACAATGTAGGTGGTGGTGGGATGGTTATTGCTGCCATGGTTAGTATGAAGATCAGAATCAGACACCTGGTTGTCCTGATGATACCATTTCCCTTGAAGCCTTCTTAAGATTTGAGGGTTTTTTTTTTTACTTCTTTTATTCCTCAGACTCCATATTCCTTGGAGCCTAGAGTACACATTGATACTAAGTAATGCATGGACTTGACAAAATCCAAGTTCCTTCTCCGTGTAAAATCCAACCTCTTGATCAAGAGCATCAAATATTCAGTAACCCAGGATCCTTGCATTTACCCACTCATGTCCCAGGGCCTGGGTGTCCTCCAGGGATCCTCCACATTCATGAAGTAGACCAGGGAAGATAGAGAATGGAGCATTAGACATGAAGACTTTTATGAAACCAGCTTGGAAGTACTGAGCCCACTTCCATCCTCATGCCCTTCACCAGAACTGTATTGTATGACTACACATCATCACACAGAAGGCTAAGACACATAGTTTGTGCACCTATTTAGGCATTGGTGCATATTTAGGTAGTGTTTCCCATAGCAAATCCCCTTCCAGACCGTTTGTATTCCTTCTTTCTTGAGAGAAATCCTTGACTTTAGGTTTTCCCATATTCCTACACATCTCCCAAGAACTCTCCTTCATTGAGTAATGAATTTTGCACCTATTTATGGTCTTCTTTCAACTTCTATACCATTCTTGATACCTTCAGTATCTCTGTGGAGGAGCCATTCAATACCTCTGCCTCTCTGTTCTTTGGCCTCCTCACTTCTAGTAGGATTTTTTTTTTTAAGATTTTATTTTTTCATGAGAGACTGAGATACAGAGAGACAGAAAAGAGAGAGAGGCAGAGAGAGAAGCAGGCTCTATGCAGGGAGCTTGACATAGGACTCGATCCCAGGTCTCCAGGATCAGGCCCTGGGCTGAAAGTAGCGCTAAACCACTGAGCCACCCGGGCTGCCCCTAGTAGGCTTTTCTATCACACCTGTCCTCTCTAATCCCGTGACAACAGCTAAACCACTTCCAATAAGTGTCGACTCACTTCACCACCCTCTCCTACCCTTCTAGCATACTAACCTGACTCTTCCCATTTCAAAAATACAGACTTGATTAAAAAAAAAAATCACCAATCCGCTGATATCAACACTGTTAGCCACTCTCATCCCCCGCTACCTCCCCACTCTCTTGGCTACCCAGCTTAGAGTCTAAATAATCACACTCTTAAAAAAATGATCTTTTTTCCTTTAGGCCCACCCATTCTGCTCCATTCATTGTGATCACTTGCAAAGACTCCAAATCAGGCTGAACCGACATCAGCTGCCAATCCCTGTTTGCTCAATTAGCTAAGCTTGATCTTCAAATATTCCAAGTTCTCCCTCTCCCAGAAAAAATGATTACATTTCCTTAACCCCTTCAAGTTGGGCTAAGCTACAGGTTAGCAAACTACAGCCCACAGGAGCCAAGTACAGTTCAGTCCCTGCTTGTATAAAGTTTTATTGAAACAAAGCCACATTCATTAGTTAACAAAGTGTGTGTGGCTGCTTCAGTGCCCCAACAGCAGAGTGGAGGGAGTTGTGACAGAAGCCATATGTTCCACAAAGTGTAATTTACTATCTGGACCTTTACAAAGAAAAAAAAAGCCAATAAAAAACCCCCACCAGCTCCTTATTTGGATTCTTGTGTTCAATGCCACCTGAGTTTTGGCCGTAAAAAGGGTCATGCATTTTGAAAAGTTTATTAGAATTTTTTAAATGCTTGAATTAAAGCAATAATATTCAGTTGTCCATAAAAACAGACAGAGCCCCTGATACCACAATGTAATATGACTGATTTAAGTGTGTACACAGGCCAATTTTTTTTAAAAACTGGGACTTTAAAATCAGCATCCCATTGAACTTACAGGTCTGCAATGAGGAGGGTGGGGCAGGTATTGCTGGCTCTGTTTTAGGAGAAGAGGACAGAGGCATGGAGGAGACTCAAGGACACCCCAAACAGCTTCACCTGGGCTGAGACAAAAACCCCAGTTTCTGGCTCCTAGCCAGCCCATGCAGTCTCATTCGGCATTGCTGCCTCTCCCAGAGAGAAGGAGCCTGCCCTCATGCAGATGCTAGGTCCTCCGTCAGCAGTCAGCGTTGTCACCCCCACTACAGGTCTCTGTACCCAGGAAAAGCAGATTCCCAGCAGAGGCCAGCATATCACCTCCTGGCTCACTGCCCAGAGCCTGGGACAAATGTCTACACACAACAGGGTGGCACCATCAGCACACTAGGCTCCTAGTTAGTTTTCTGTACAGGAAGGTCAAGGTCATGGTAAAGTGGTGGGGGTAGGGGCAGGGTGGCAGGATTATGGCCTTCTCTGAATAGAGCTCCTAGCAACTGGGAGAAGGAGGGTAAACTGCTGTCAGTTTGTCTCCCTTGCTGCCCTCTTGTCACACATTCTCATACACACTTTCCTCCAAAGTAGGAGAAGAGCTCAATTTTTGTTTATGGCTCATCTAGTACAACTTCAGACTAATTGCTTTGGGGGCACCTGGGCGGCTCCCTCAGTCAAGCATCATTGGACCCTTCATTTTGGCTCAGGTCATAATCTCAGGGTTGTGAGATGGAGCCCCTCATCTGGCTCCACACTGGGCATGGACCCTGCTTAAGATTCTGCCCTTCTTCCTCTGCCCCTTCCCCCACTCACATGCTCACTCTCTTAAAAAGAAAAAGGAAAAAAAAAAAGGAGAAAAAGACTTCTTAATGCTTTGAAAGTGAACAGAAGTGGGATTGTAACTGTGTGTAATAGAGCTCTTATGTTGGGAGATGAAAAAATGACATTGTATGACTTCCATGGAAGGTCATTTACCCTCAGCTAAATCTGGCCTCACAGCCAGCCAACCAAACCTCCGCGATCACCCACCAGGCCTCTTGCCTTCTGGAATGAGCAGTGCTCACAGTTCCTCCCAGGTCCACAACCCAGAGGGACTCATCCGGCCAAATGTGATGCTCCACATCTTTTAGCTCACTGGTCCAAATCCAGTGTTCATGCTCATCGCATGCATTTGAGACACTCCAGGGAGAGTCTCTGCCTGTGTAAATCAATAAGCAGCTAAGTCTTAACCCCATGTCACTTTCCCATCATGACAAATGCACACTGTGAGCACAGCTCCCCACCCGCCAGCTGCAGGCCTCCCAGATTGTCTCTCTCTGCAGACTTGGTCCGGCAAGGTCCAAACCCTTCATCACTAACACCAACCTACCCCTCAGGGCATCATGGAGATAATCAACTTATCTAGAAAAGGATTCCCCAACCCTGGGCTAGATCAGCCCTCCAACGTGTTCCCAAAACAACTGGAGGAGGAACTAAATATTTCCTAGGAAAAGTTCCTGATAGCAAATTTGAATAGATTTGCAGTAAACCCTGCTTCAAACTAAAGTCATAATAAACTATGTGAACACAGACCTAAATTCTTCTCTTATCGTGTCCTTCCATCCAACCTACCAAGGTGTGTAAGTTCTTTGAAAGCAGGAATGGGTCTTATTTTAGTATTATCTCCAGTCCCCAGCACAAGCACCAACATTTAAGGGAGCCTCAGTACTGGCTTAATTAGTACTGTTACATCACAGAAGCTCTGGAGTGTGTATTGCCTTTATGCAATTGGTTTTATGCAATTGCAGCTGAAGGTTATATGCTCTATGACCAAAATGCAGTATTAGATAATGCAGATTTTACCTAAATCGATCATCCTGCCCAAAGTCCAATTTACTATAATACTTGCATCCTAACTCAAAGGCTCTTAGCAGTAGCTATCATACTTAAAATATTCCACAAAGAAATGCATTGACAACTTTTCAGTTTTGCAGTGTGTGTGGCTTTTTTCTTCCTTTTTTCTTTTTTTGAATACAGGACATAGCTGAAAATAGAGCCCTTTTTATACTGGAGAACTGGATTTTTAACTCGCCTAGACTGGCTGTCCAGTCATGCTATCAGCGATTCTAATTATTTTTCTCGTGTGGACACTAGGAGGGCCGAGTCACCACAGGCTTGAGTGTGGCCAGCCCAGGTCACAAAGTACTCCCAAGCCAGTCTGCAAATAGAACTAAATTCGCACTGGTGGGGGGGTGGAAGGTTTCCATACTGAAAGGCACTCTATTTCTGAGATGTTCTGTGGAGATAGTATTGCTGGGACACTACCTTTGTCCTTGAAGTGAATTTTTTCCAGAAGTAACAGCACTGCTGAGCTACATGAAAAATCTGATGTGTCACTAATATTTATCTATCTTATAAATGAACATTATGATTAAAGCTACAGATTAAAACATTAGTAACAATGCATAAATGAGACCCAGAGGAGGACACACTAGCTAGACAGCCTTACATTTGTGTTTTCCATGAGTTCATTTAATTATTTATTCATTCATGAGAGACACAGAGAGGGAGACACAAGCAGAGACACAGGCAGAGGGAGAAGCAGGCTCCATCCAGGAGGCCCGATGCGGGACTCGATCCCAGGACTCCAGGACCACTCCCTGGCCCAAAGGCAAGCGCTAAACTGCTGAGCCACCCAGGGATCCCCATTTCTTCTTTTTCAATAAGATTCCAAATCCCTCTAAGCATAGGAACTTTAAAATAAATCAAAGAAAAAGAAAAAAGATTTACTGCATACATTTTCACATCCTTCCTAAGAGGCAGGACAATGTTTAAGTCTGACTGGTTTTTATTACGTTATTCCTGGTCTACTTTAATAGGAAGGCTTTCAGTATGATCAAATTCAAAAAGCTTTGTACCTTTTCTCTTCCTATCTTTGCTCATCCCTTTAATGACTAGGAGTTAGAAAACATGCCAGAAAAGCACTCTTTATAGGATTAGAGTGTTACTTGCTACTCCAAGTAGTTAACGGGTTCTTTCAGTGAAACTGGCCATTTCTAATTCTGTTGATGCTCCCAGATAACTATCATCCAGGACAGAAAGTCACCTGTTTTATCATTACACTAAGTATTCCTGTGATGCTCTAAGGTCAAAGAAAAATCTAGAATGGAATATATTTCCGGAAATATATTCAACTCTTGCAAGCACACGTTACATACATTATAGATAGAACTACCTCTGGGTCATGTCTCTGGCGATAAATTAGTGGCTCCTTGTGCATAAGCACGTGTGTCGAAAGCAAGCTAGTACAATGACCTCTGTGGAACTTTTAATCAAATCTTGCACAGAAGCAAGGCTCCAGAGGTGATCTTTTTTTCTTGTCCAAGAACAGAGGCAGTTCTGTTTCAATTAGGACCTCAGAAATCAGAAAACTCTGGCAGAAAACCACATAATCAAAAAAAGAAATTTTAAGGCCTTTGCCAATTCCAAAAAAAAAAAAAAAAAGGAAGTTGGTAATTAAAGATTAAAAATATCCTGAAATCTTAACGTGGCAGTATAAACAGGCCTCATGATACCATGGCAACATTCTCTCTTCTCTAATAAAATTGATTAATTAGCCTGTGAGCTTGCAAAACGTTAGAGCAAAAGGATGGAGACTGTCTCTCTCCACAGCTAACGCCTTAACCTCACCTCCTTCTTCCTGAGCTTGTCAGTCGGGAACACTAGAGGTCGATCTGTGGAAAAAATCTCCAACTACAGCTCTGTTTTAAATGCATGAGGAACGCGGAGGCTTCGCAAGCATGCATTCCGAATCAGCTCTGAAGATGCAGAGATGAGAGTGTCTCCAATACATAAAGCTCAAAGGAAAAACCCCATTTGACTGGGACACCGGCGGAAGGAGAGAATTGGGGAAGTAGTTTTGCAAATTGAACCCGCTAGAAGCAGATACATTCCTGTGTGTCCACGTGTACGATATACCTGGGAAGGAGAGAGAGCATTTCCACAACTCATACACGCAAATTGCATGTGATAGCCCCATCTCATAGGTTTATGTGGAGATAATAGATGTAAATATATTAGCACATTTTTACATACAGTATAAATCTCTCGTTGTTATTAAGCAGAGGAACAAAAATCCAACACTAGACATTCCTGCTCCTTCAGGGCAAAGGAGGTCCTATTCTTTTTTAGAAGCAGAAGTTAAGGGCTGTCTTTGCTATTAAACCAAATCTAGTAAAAGTGGATAGAGTCGGATTGCTGGCCACCTTATTTTAGTAGTGCTGTCCCGCTAACTAAAAAAAAAACAAAAACAAAAACCCTCCAGGGGCACCTGGTTGGCTCATTCAGTTGAGCAACCAACTCTTGGTTTTAGCTCAGGTCATGATTTCACGGTTGTGGGATCAAGCCCCAGATCTGTGTTCTGTGCTCAGCAGGAATCAGCTGGAGATTCCCTCTCCCTTTCTGCCTCCCTCTGCCCCTCCACCTGTTCCTGTTTGCTCTCTCTTTCTCTCTCAAAAATAAGTAAATCTTTTTTAGAAATTAAAACTAAAAAAAAAAAAATTTAAGACCATTCACACATACACACACACCCCTCTCTATTCTCCGGAGGCCAGAAATTCCTACCATTATACCAGTTGCTCAACACCAGACTACCAGCATTTTTTTAACCAGACTATTTGTTGTTGGAGGCGTTCTGTGCATTGAAGGAGGTGTAGCAGCATCCTACAATGGCCTCTACCCATAAAATGCCAACAGCATCCCCAGTCTTGACAACCAAAATTATCTCCAGACATTGCCAGTGTCTCTGGGTTTGTGGAGGGAGTAGAGTGGGGGAGAGGGCGAAATCCCCTTCTGCTGACAACCACATTAGAATAATCCATAAGTAAGAAAGAAAAAAATAGAGAACCATCTCTTGCAGAAATCAACAAAGACCACCCAGATGAGGACAGAGGCTATGTATTCAGAACTTGCTCTAGCAAAAGAGTCAGCCACCATCACATATGACTAGCAGAGGTTCCAAGGCAGGTAAGAGAGTGGAAATGTCTCACAGTGGGGAGGGAAAAAGGAAAGTCTTCGTGTTGGTCTAGTTCAAGATTACTGGTAAAGTGAAGCTGCAGGCAAGGGGCATTTTCAATATTAGCTTGCGAAGCATATTTGACTTCCTCGGTTGGTCCTGACTTGAAAAGGAGAGCAAAAACTAGGAAAGCTGGGGACCGCTGACTGAGTCCGTTTTCACCATCAAGCCACCGAGTACCCACCACAGTACCTGGTGGCATTAGTCTTCACTTCCTTTTGCTGCTGTAACAGATTACTACACAAAGAATTTCCTATATTTCAGGCCTTTTGCTTTTATCTGGGTTATAATGTCCTGACATGACTGCAACAGAATCTGGGGAGAGCCATGTAAAAGACATCCCATGAAAGTACTGTGGGGAGGTTTCTAGTAGGGGCTGTGGCCACAGAGATGCAACCCTCAGCTTCCTGTGGAGGTCAGGGCAATTTCTTGAAGAAGGTTACTGTATAAAGAAAGAGCCAGAGTTCGCCAGGAAAAGAGACTGAACTTTCCAGGGGAAGGGAACAGCACGTGTGAAGCATCAAAGACAAGAACAAGCCCAGAGCTGCAGCTGACTGGCTTGGTGAGGGTGGGGGAGAGAAAGAGAAATAAGGTTTGGAGAAACGTGCCAAGGTGAGGTGACAAATGGCATTTATGTCACTCTGAGGCATTTGGACTTTGTCCCTGGAGAACTGGGAGGTGATACATTGAGGAATTATAGTAAAGGGGTGATATAATTGGAATTCATATTTTGAAAATACTATTTTGGTAAGTTGTGTATTTCTAAAAATTTATTGTGGTGTCCTAGGGCCTCGTGTACCGAGCACATACAAATGCTTGCCTACTTTTGCATAGTGTAACTGGCTCTCAGCACACATGATTTTCATAATTCAATTTAATTTCACCTATGCGTCCACACCTCTCTCTCAGTCAGACTGCAGGTTTTGTGTGAACCAGAATAGACGGCAGATTTCATTCTACTTCACAGTTTCCTGCCAACCTGGCCCACAGTCTGACACACAACGTATGGTTCTTAATGATTACTGGTTGGTTGGCTGAATCTTACAAACCATCAACTTTATGAAGACAATCAGGTGAAATGTTCAGACAAAGAAAGAAGAAAGAAGGACCTCTCAAGAACAGTCCAGATGTCAGGTGTTCCTATGAAAATGACAATTGAAGAGTAGTCCAAAGAAATGCATTAGGCCACCAAGAGTAAGAGCCACAGATGGAGACTGGACCTAGTGTTGGTAAGAAAAACAGAAACCAAGAAAATCTGTTTTTAGCCTACTTAGAAATCCATGCTCTTCCCCAACCATCAAAATTGAGTGAGAAATTGCAGTGGATGCAATCAGCTCCTATTTATTATCAGCGTTTCGCAGCAGCAAGCATTAATAATACATCTTGTATTTATAAAGCTTTTGTTTTCCAGCGTCCCTGAAATGTATTGAGCCAACAAGATTTGAGAATATCTGTGAGATCTGGCCTTTGTTCATAAAAGAAGAATTTCACAGAGAAGAAAATCAAAATATGAACCTATTTAAATATTCAGCACCCACGTACAATTGTTCAGTTATGCTGCTTCCTTGTGACAGATCTAACATGAGGCATTACAATGAAACCAGAAGCAAATGCCACATAGAAAACCATAAAACGAGAAGAACCACCAAAATAAGGCCTTGGTATGGACAGAGCTTTCTGCCTCGATGCATAATTTATATTGCCTGTAAAGCCAACACCTGGGAACTGCTAATTTAATTAGTTTGTATTGAACATTTAATTGTAGTAAGCCAAGGTTTCAGACTAGTTTGACAGCTGTTTTCATTACTTCTAATTAATCTATGATGTTCAGCTCTCTTTCCTACCTTGCTTAGACTTTAAAGCTCACTTAGGTTTGCTTCGTCTGAGGAATAAGTTCCACTAAATGACATCATGTTGATGTTATAGTCCCTTTATTTTCCCTAATTCTAGCAATTTAGGTGATGATAGGAGACTGTCGCCTGCTTGAAGACACTCCATCTGTCTGCAATGGTCTCACTGATCCTACCTAAGGAACAACCAAGTGGGCCCAGCATTTTCCCTACAAAGTTTTCCCTGGCAACCACAACCTTCAAAAAGGCATTCGTTCATATATTCACCATTTGGTACACATTTGCTAAGACACTAATGCCAGGCACTGCAGAGGGCAATGGAGGGAGAGTCAAATCAGACCCAGTAGAGAATATTCCACCTCCGTAGAGAATACAGAGAGGGAAACCAACATTAAAAATTCAGAGGCAGCCTGGGTGGCTCAGTGGTTTAAGCACCTGCCTTCTGCCCAGGGCATGATCCTGGAGTCCCGGGATCGAGTCCCGCATTGGGCTCTGCGCATGGAGCCTGCTTCTCCCTCTGCCTCTCTCTCTCTCTCTCTCTCTCTCTCTCTCTCTGTATGTGTGTGTCTATCATGAATAAGCAAATAAAATATTTTAAAAAATATATCAAACAGGCCCAACCTTAACCATCTGCAGGCCTGGGCCAAGAGCACAGATAGAGGCCCTCATACCATATATCTGAACGTCTACATGGTATAAATCAAGCTAGCAAACAGTCAAATAAAACATGCTCTCTCAATAAATACAACTTCAAAATGACCCAGCAGACAGGTTCAAATTTAGAACTGCAGAATGGAAAATCATAGGCCCCAGCCTGTGGCTCACTGCCCTTCTCTTCCTGCCCCACATGTATATGGACACCTTCACATATACAAGCTCCATCCACAGCCCCCACAAACAACTGTCCCTTGATGGACCCCCACATAGGTTCTGGAAACAGACTCAAGCAGAGCATTTTAGAAAGCCTCCGTATAAAGCATGTTGAAGGATGGGAGCACACTAGGGCATTATAGGGAGGGGACAGAGCAGCCCTCTAAAACTGTTTGCACTTTGTAAATATTCGTGTACATGTGCCCCACCTGGAGCACAGGTTAGAACATAGATTTCCAGGACCTTGCTCCAGAGGTGAGGCTGCAGTAAGTCTGAGATGAGGCCCAAGAATTGTATTTCTAATAATGCCTGGAAGATGCTGATGTTGCCTGCGATGGTTAGTTTTATGTGTGACTTTGACTGGGCTGTGGGATGCTCAGATATCTGGCTAACCATTATTTCTGGGTATGTTTGTGAGGGTGTTACCAGGAGATATTAGCATTTGAATGGTTGGACTGGCTAAAGCTAAAGGCCCCTCCCAGAACGAGTAGGTCTCATCCAACCCATTGAGCACCCAAATAGAGCAAAGGGTGGAGGAAATTGCATTACTTACTTTTACCTAAGAGAAGCTACCAAGGTAGAGGGAGCCAAAGAGAGAGAAAGTTAAAACAAAGGCATTTGTTTGGAGGAGGGCAAGAGTGTGACCTATGATGATGGATGGAGGAACTGAAGAATGGATCCTGAAGTGCAGTGAAGAGTGAGAAGAGGAAAACAAGGCAGAGGGAAGAGGCATTCACAGGGGAACATTTTTAAGGCTGTTAGCTCGGGATGCCTGGGTGGCTCAGCGGTTGACCATCTGCCTTTAGCTCAGGGCCTGACCCTGGAGTCCTGGGATCGAGTCCACATCAGGCTCCCTGCATGGAGCCTGCTTCTCCCTCTCCCAGTGTCTCTGCCTCTGTGTGTGTGTATGTGTGTGTGTGTCTCATGAATAAATAAAATTAATTAATTAAGGCTATTGGCTCCATGCAAGAGTCTGAGGGAAAGGCAAAGCAGGCTTGAGGAGAAACATGTGGTCCGTAACTAATGCCTGCAGACTTTATTTTGTCATTACTGTCATCCCTCAAGATGAAATCTCCGTTCATAGTTTGAACATCTAAGTAATCTTTATTTCACTGTCCACATATCTGCGTCCTGGCTCCTCAATAGCCTGAGTCATTTGCAAGCAAGAACTGTGTGGGTGGGTTTCATAGAGCGGGTATTCATTATTTGTGGATCTGGTTCCAAACAAAATGACTGAAGTGTCAATACACCACGCAGGAGAGTTACTAGCCATGAAAATGTGAAGTTACTTCTCACTGGTGCTGAACAGAACAAACCACACACTATGTCCCTTACGGAGGTGCTCAGAAAATATTCATATTTATGTATTTTTTTAAGATTTTATTTATTTATTCATGAGAGATACAGAGAGAGAGAGAGAGAGGCAGAGACACAGGCAGAGGGAGAAGCAGGCTCCATGGAGGGAGATCCAGGGTGTCCAGGATCACACCCTGGGCTGAAGGCGGTGCTAAATTGCTGAGCCACTCGGGCTGCCCGAAAATATTCATATTTATAGAACCCAGCTTGATAGGCACAGACAACAGAATGGATTTCTAATTGGACAGAGATTTCTGTATTGTCTTCATCTGAATAGAACTAGTAGTGCTGATCATAATTCCTCATGTAGATCTTTAAGATAGTTCTATGGAACTTAGAACAGTCTCTAAAAACCATAGTATCAGCCTAATAAATTCTACCACTTCCCTTATATATTCCTTTAACATTGAAAGAGAAACATTGAATGAGAAAAATGAAGACACATTGCGATACATTTTACACTCATATACAATAGGAAATGGCATCATGCTAACTTCTGAGGAAATAAATTCTCTTTGAGTTGCTGACCTGAGCTGTGGAGGGAACAGTGGTGCCAGTTGTTTATAAAGTTGCAACAGAAAGTGTACAAAATAGTCACTGAAAAGAAAAATAGACTCCTCAGCTTAAACTCCTCCTTGTTTTAAGCAGATGTAATTTCTTCACTCGCTTTGTACCCAAAACATTATATGAAGCGTCCACTCCCCACAAAGATTACCATCAAATTTGAAATGGCGCCTTATGCCATGGTTGATATACGACAAAATTGGCTATAAGGTAGAACTCTGTTGGCTTCCGCTACAGAAAGTTCACTCTGGAAGTGTCCCTGAGCTGTGTACATACTAGCAAAGTTGTCCCCAGTTGGAGGATGGGGTGGGGGGGAGGTAAATTAGAACATTTTGTGATTATATCAAGGCTGCTGCCCATCATGGCAGCCTTAATATTCCCCTCAGCTTGACTGAACCTTAGACAGGCTTCTTAGACTTGACTTCCCTTTTCTCAGAGCATTTACTTTAGGAGCCTGAAGCTGTAAATTCTTCCTCTGCCCTTGGAGATGTAAATCTTCTTCAACTCAGGAGTATCTTTCTCTAGGACCTGCAAGACATCCCTTTGAAATACAATCAAGAAAGATAGTGCCCTGTTTCCCTGTCTCTGTAGGAGGGTAGGAGCTTAACTCTGATCATCAAAACGTAGCAAACAGATGGCCTGGTCAGGCTGACTAACCTCTCACTGAATTCTTTCACGTGAGGGCCCCAGAGTATTGGCAGGAAGCAGATAGGAAGTACCCATACAGATCCCTGCTTTCTGAGACTCAAAGCTAGCCTTAACCCATTGGAGTAGACCAGGGAGGGCCTGACCAAGACGCGGTGGCTCAGAAAGATGACAATTCTCGTGAAATAAAATTCCCTGGGGATTGTAGGCTGGTGACTCGGGCTCAGGTTTTTGGGACTGCAAGGTCTAGTTGGGAAAAGCACATGGCTTTGTCCTGTGTTTTGGGGAACAATGGCAAAGTGTGTGAGAGGACACCAAGGGAGTAGTCATCCTGGAGTCTGAGCGTGGGCACTCCGTGTCCTGTCCTCCACAATCGTAAGGAGCTGACATCCACAGCAATACTTTGTGGCTCCAGGAGACAACAGCCATGAGGGACTCCAGTTGCCTTTGCTTGGCTCTTGGTAGAGAGGACTCAATGAGCCCCAGATGTTGGATGCTGGGAGATGGGACACATGCCCCTCAAGCACAGGTAAGGGACCTCCTGCTTTATAGGATAGCTGCCTGAGCAAGTAATTAGAAAATGTAAAGAGATGTGAATGCATTTAAACAGTCAGTACACCCTCATTTCTGAGCTGGTCATCATATTCATATAAATTTATTTATTTATTTATTTATTTATTTATTTATTTATTTATTTATTTATTTATTTATTGAAAATAGCCATATGACAGGGTACCTGAGTGGGTCAGTGATTGAGCATCTGTCTTCAGCTCAGGGCATGATCCCGGGATCCTGGGATTGAGTCCCACATTGGGTTCCTCACAGGGAACCTGCTTCTTCCTCTGCCTCTGTCTCTGCCTCTCTCTGTGTGTCTCTCATGAATAAATAAATAAAATCTTAAGAAAGAGAAAGAAAGAAAGAAAGAAAGAAAGAAAGAAAGAAAGAAAGAAAGAAAGAAAGAAAGAAAGAAAGAGAGAGAGAAGACACATGACCAAAACTACTTCTACTCCTCTCTTTTCTGGAGACATGAACGAAAGCTGTGTGGGGGTAGAGAAATGGGAACTCAATCACATTTGAACAAGTTGGTCATGGAAAAGTGTTTACCAGGAATAATTCCCAAGCTCATGTCTTCTTCCTATTGAATACGAGTTGGTTTGTCATAAGAATGATAAGCAGTTGAGTCAGAACCCAGACCACGGCCCTGGGAAACCTCGGAGAAGCCTTCCATTGCTCAGACCCTCTGGCGACACAGTGGCATCAGAAGTGGCGAGTCTGAGTACAAAGCCTTTGTAAGAATGTGTGCAAAGGTCCTGTGCTTCAGGCAAAATTCCTAAAGTAACTTCAGATTTATGACACATTAGCAGGCAGACTCAACTTACCAGGAATTTTAAATTTAATTTAACAATTCTTATCACATAAATCTGACATCTCATATGTAGAAAAATTACAAAACAGAGAAGAAAAAACTTCTCAGAATCCCACCACTCATTGATCAATACTGCTAATACCTATTAATATTCTGACGTGTACATTTCCAAACTTTCATACCAATGTATGCTTTTTACTAAGTAGAATCACAATATACAACCCACTTAGTACCCTTTTTCTTAACAAATTCATCGTTAAGCTTTTCGTAAACAATACATATAACGTGCTATGGTGTGTTACCGGATATATGGTAGTTTAAAGAGAAATTTCCATAGACTGACTAGTTTTTTAACAACTATTCAGACTTATACACAGCAGCATGCACAATGTTTTCATTTCTCAGACTAAGGGAATTTAATTTTACTTTGCCAAATAGCTGGGCCATTTTTGAGAGTCTGTACAAAAGGTACATGCGACAAAGCGGAATTGTCATTTCTTCATCTTTTTTATTGCTTATAACTCACCCTTCATCCCCAATCACTGTACCAAAGAGAAAGAAGATGTTCTCATGCAAAGTGTTTAAATATCCCACAGTTCTACAGTCGTCACCAAGGGGCATATTTCAATGTGACAGCTGGATGACATCTCCCCCTCTCGATTAGGATGGAGAGGAGACGAGACCCATTTCCAGGAGGAGGGCTGCACCCTGAAGTGTATGACCTATCAATTGATCTTTCGGACCTGCGTATCACTTTACATCACCTGCACGCTATTAAATCACGTCAGCCCTGCTGCGTTACCAGGTAAAACTGCCAAACCCCAGCTTGCTCCCTTCTCCAGCCCCACTTCTACAGGTGACTTGTCTTAAACTTTCTTAAATTAAAAGGCAAGAAAGAATCGTTCACTCCCAGAAGCCATTAGGCCTCGCCGCTTTGGAATAAAGTGTCCCTGACCCTTTTCATAAATATATTAAGCAAAGAAAGGTTAAAAATCCACTGAAGGGAGCATGATTAGCCATGAGTCATTTATGTCCTGGGGTGAAATCAGAAGTTGTAAATTAAAGCAAATCAATCCAGTGGTGTATCAGAGACAAGAGGAGAGAAGTAAAAATCTTAGGCTGCCTCATCGCTAATATGCAGTAGAGTAAATGATTCTTTAAATCTTTAAAGATTAAATCTTTAAAGATGTGGAAGGAGGGCAGCCCGGGGGGCTCAGTGGCTTAGTGCTGCCTTCAGCCCAGGGCGTGATCCTGGAGACCCGGGATCGAGTCCCACCTCAGGCTCCCTGCATGGAGCCTGCTTCTCCCTCTGCCTGTGTCTCTGCCTCTTTCTGTATGTCTCTCATGAATAAAAAATAAAAATAAATAAATAAAAGATGTGGAAGGAAATACAGAGAACAGGAGAAGTTGCTCTCAGGGGACCAGGTGGGGACACTTTAGCCAGCAAGGATTTCAAGTGCAATAATTGTGATTCAGAACCAAATAGGCAAAGTGAATTTCTGAAACCACACCCCTTAAGCAAAAACTAATTTCAAGCTCCCGAAAGCTCCTGCTTTATGTTCCTCTGACAGATGTGAGATTTATTATCAGCTCTGTGTCTCTGCCATGTAGTACGTAAGATGACCCCAAACTCAAAAGGTCCTTATTCCTCCTGTTGCTCAGCTGCTGTTCACCACCATTTCTCATGAATTACTCAAGTGACATAAGGAAAATCTTACCTTTGGCTCACTGGCCTCGTCTACAGCCTTCCTGCTATTCAAAATAAATGTTCTCCTTATTGACCATACACGCAAAGAAAAACAAAAACATTACATTTTTGTAGGCTAAACATAGACACGGGCTAGTAGGACACTGATAGCAGACAGCCCAAATCCCCTTCTCGGGGACCACTGATACTGCTTTGTGGGTGTTTGGTCAGTACGTGAACCACAGTGGAGCTCCTCCCACCCTGCCCAGTCTCTACATTACCGTTTCTTTTTTTTTTTTTTAATTTATCTAATACAGGTTAACAAATACAATTCAGTACATGTAAAATAAATGTGACTTGAGATCTTTTCAATGCTTTCTACATAAATAATTTCACAAATCAGACACAATAGCATATGGGATTAAGTTTCCAGACAACATTTAAATCTACCCATCCAAGAACCTCAGTAAATTTCAAGTAGACAAAAGCTACCGCAGAGGTCTGTGGGCCGCGTGAGGCTCAAACACCTGACGTGGCTGCTGCAGTGCCCACAGTACCGAGCACAAAGGCACAGGGTAAATACTTATCATATTTGGTATATAGGAGGAAGGGAGGGAGGGAGGGATGGAAAGTGGGAAGGAGGATGGAACATGAAGGGGAAATCAAGAAGCAGAGGGAAAGGAATGAGGAGAGCCACATGACCTTGAGCAGATGGCTCTGTCCCGCCTATACCCCCCCCCCCCCCCCCCCCCCCCGCCGCATTCCAACTACAGAGTAAATGCAAGGATCTGGGAGTGGTGAGGGAAACAATCCGTGGTTTCTATGTATCATGAGATGGTTGGTGTCAGGAAGAAAGCCCAAAGGGGCCATTTAACCCTTTTCTGCCTCTGTCACTTTGATTTAAGCTAACCCAAGTGAGCTTCTCCCCCCACCAGTCAAATTATTGATCTAGATTACTGGAATTGAACACACAGAAATGTGATGATTGTGGTTCTGTCATTGGGCCCCTCAGATGTGCGGGCTGGGTAGCAGGCATCCCTGCCCATGGGTGACAAGCTGCCACCAGAGTGAGTGACGCAGCCCAGATCGCTGCTAGCATTTCAGCAGCACAATAAATCATTAGATTGACATTAATGTCGCTGACCAGGACAAAATATAACAAGAGGCCAAACCAGATTTACCTTTTCAGGCTACAGAAAGAAGAAATGACATCTGTGTTTTTCATCCAGTTTTCCATAAAATGATGATAAAATAGCCATCAGTGTGCCTTTCACAATTGAGCACCAACTCCTCACTCAGGGTCTCCACTTAGGATGATAAAACTAGTACCCTAATTGGAAGTTTCAGTCTAAGTTTCTTACCCTAATTGGAAGTTTCAGGCTAAGTTTCTTGCTTTTGATTATCTGGGGGTGATGGGCAACTTTAAGGGAGGGGACTCTGGTTGTGCAGAACTCATCCATTCTCTCTTCTAGATCTGCCTCGCTGCAAAGGCAAAGACACTGCCTTTGTCCACACTCGCTGAGACACAAGATACACAGCAAGACCCTGCCCATGTGGGGAGGACTGCAGCTGCCCAGCACAACCTAAGACCAGATGAGTAATTTCTAATTCTAGAGTTCAATCATTAGAAACCCACACCTAAACTATGTTCTTTCATGTAGCCCAATCAGTAGCAAAGCTAACATTTTGATCTTCATCAGACTCTTTCATCTTGATTGGGTTAAAACTTGAAAGGGAAGATAAGGACATAATTTATTACTGCTTCCCACCCTGAAACCCAGTAATATGCACCAAATTTTTATTCCATAGCTACTTTAACTTTTTTCAATGCATAACCTATAGAAGAATAGATTGGGCACTAGATTCAGAAATCAATTCATATATATATATCAACCCATATGTATGTACACAGGTGTATATGTATGCATGTGTACACATACATTAAATATATGAAGGTGTGTCTATAATCATCTGAAGTATCTACATTTATCAAGTTTTGTGAAATATTCCTACATTCTGAGAAGGCAGCAACATCACCCTACTAACACAGAACATGAAGATAGAAGATGCCATAGATAAATGTATGAATTTCTGATTTACAAATTTCCTTCAAAACTTACACTCATTATTAGTGCACATCAAAATAAGAAGTTTTCAGGGTCACCTTAGTGACTCAGTCGGTTAAGCATCTGACTCTTGATTTCAGCTCAGGTCATGATCTCAGGGTCGTGAGATCAAGCCCCATGACAGGCTCTGTGCTCAGCAGGGAGTCTGCTTCAGGTTCTTTCTCTCTGCCTCTCTCCCCCACTTGTGCTCTTTCTCTCTTTAAAATAAATAAATCTTAAAGAAAATTAAGAAGTTATTTTTAAAAGGGCTAGAAAATTATAGCCCACCGGCCAAATCTAGCCGATGACCTGTTTTTTACAAATCAAGAGCTAAAATGATAGACTTTATACTTTTAAGTGATTATAAAAAAGATTATGTAATAGAGAACAAATGTGACCCACAAAGCCTAAAATATTTGCTATCTGGTTCTTCCGTGAAAACCCTTGCCAAATCCCGTTTAGAACAACTATCTCCTAATACACACACACACACACACACACACACACACACACTCCAATTCGTCATCCTGTCAGTGGAGCATGATGGTTCGAAGCATGAAGTTAGACAGACTTGGGTTCAATTCCCAGCTCTGATATTATTTGCTTTGTGACCTTATACAAGTTACTTAACTCTGCTGAGCATCAGTTTCCTGGTCTTTAAAAGAGAATGATAATAGTACCTAACCGATAAAGTTTTTGTGATGTTGTCCTAACATTAGACACGTAAGCAAGCTAGATTGTGCCTAACATGTGGAATTGTCCAATATTGGTTACTATTAATCAAGTCTATTTATGTTACTACACTTCTTGGTTCATGTACGCTCCAATTCACCATCTCTGGTCTCACAGTCCATCCCAGAAATAAATTATTCCTCATGTATCTAAAAACTACTCTATCCATCAATACAGTCCCTCCACCTATTTCTATAATAACAAACCTAAAACTATCAATAAGGTTGTATTGTAAAAAGGTTTCAGAGGAAAATACTACACTATAGAACAGCTTGGTCAAGGTGCCTGGCATCCTTCCTAACAGATGTGAAAATTCCACTACCTTTGGATCTCTTGTATGAAACAATTCATTGTGAGGTCAGTCAGCTCCTTACACAAAATAGGGGCTAAATAAAAAAATAATAATAAGGGCTAAATAAAATAATCATCTTCTTAATTAGGAGAACTACAGAAGCTGCTGAGCTCAGTGTCCACAGTGAAACAGAATACTGGAGTGATTTGGCATGAATTTCTGTTTTCAAGGCATACAAAAGGAATTTCTCTTGTTTCTACAGATTTTGACATTGTTGCGGGACTTTCTAATACTTTTATCCTGCCCTCTTTAGCTAACCCATATCCAACATTTGCACACATACTGAACTACAGATAATCTTAGCTCTTCTAAAAACATATACAACAGAAGGATATACTCCCTCTCAGACACTGCCTGACTTGTCTCTTTACCTTTTGCCAGGAAAAGTAAAGGAGAGCTGCTGCTCAAGTTTAGCCAATATTCGGGGTGATAGAGGAGGAGTTTCCTCTCTTTCCTGAGCCCCAAAGATTTTCAGTCCCATCTTACAGCATCATGGTAAAGCGTTTTCTTCAGAGTTTTCAAGAACTGAAGAGTCTACATATAAATAAAGACTCCAGAGGCCAATTGTTGATGTTAATAAACTATACTGGTATAGCAGGTATGAAACTCAGACATGTTAAAAAAAAAAGGATGTAGCATTTTTATTTTTGATAGCTTAAAATTTGTTTCAAGATCTCATTCTGAGAGGGTGGTGAAAATATAATCTCAGTGACCTTTTTCCCAGGGTGACATCCAATTTCAGGATAGTGGAGCCATATATCTGCTGAGAAGGCCAGAGGGAAGCCCTCAGTGACAAGTGTTCAGAACAGCTGTCAGCGAAGAGTGATAAAGGGTGTGGATGAAGAGCCAGGCAGCCTGGGAATGAATCCTAGCTCTGCCACTTACTAGCTATGAGACCACAGTAAGGCACTTAATCCTTCTATGTCTGTTTTCTCATTTGTAAAGTGAGGATAATAATAGTATCTAACTGTAACTCTGTCTATTGTCCAAGCATGGGACGTCCCTTGTTTCTGTCCAAATAGCCACATCAGTCCAGTGGATTTCTCAGCTACTGCTCATTCTTGAGAGCAAGGAAATCATGCAACTACTTCCATGTTGAGTAGGGATGTAGAAAATCCTGGGAGGCTGTCTTCCCACCCAATACACTAAAGGAAGTGTTATAATTACATAAACATATCCAACATGAAGCTGTTATTCTAGCTGTAATTCCCTGGGTCTTCAAAGAATATCAGTGTTTTTCTGTTTCACAAGAAAAAAAAATACCATGCAAATGTTAACTTAAAATTCAAAATTTACTGTCTCTAAAGTCAAACAGAAAAACAAACTCATTTATTCAAACACTTGTGATTTTCTTTCTTGTACAAAGGAATGCCATTTTAGTCAGAAAGTGATTTTAGACTTGATCCCTAAAAACCCTCAAGGTGAAACATTGTAGCTTAGATGCTTCTAATCAGGCAAACTTCAAAGAGATATTAGCTGGGAAAATCCCTAACTATATTACCGAACTGTAGAAAGAAGTCTTATAAACACACAGTAATATTTTACACTAATATGAAATACATGACTCTTCTAGATCTGAGATGTTCAATACAATAGCCAATAGCCACATGTAGCTCATGAGTACTTCAAATGTGGAAAGACCAAATGGAGATGTGCTGCAAGTATCAAATACATAGCAGATTTCAAAGACTTTGTATACCAAAAAAAGAATACAAAATACTCCAATATTTTTTATATTGATTACATGTTAAAATGACAATGTTTGGGCTACATTGGCTCAAGTAAATAATATATATAACTAAAATTAATTTTACCTATTTCCTTTTACTTTTTATACGAAGCTACTTAAAAACTTTTTTTTTAAGATTTTATTTATTTATATATTCATGAAAGACACAGATTGAGAGAGGCAGAGACACAGGCAGAGAGAGAAGCAGGCTCCATGCAGGGAGCCTGATGTGGGACTTGATCCTGGGACTCCAGGATCACACCCTGGGCCAAAGGCAGGCGCTAAACCGCTGAGCCACCCAGGGGTTCCTCTTAAAAACTTTTATATTGTACATGTGGTTCACATTACATTTTATGGACAGCACCAGTCTAGATGACATATAATGGAACCCTGTGCATTAACTCAGAATAATCAGATAGTTCTGGATAATAAAGATCTGTCCATTGATCTAGATCTTCTTTTTGCCTTAGAAAGGAAAGACAAAAACTACATATGCTTTGCTGTTTTCTCACTGTAGGAGGGGCCAAACTTAAATTATTTGTATCTTTAAGTTAACTGGGAAATGCTTAGATTTGTCTTTCTATTTTTGTTTTGCCTTTGATTTTTTTTGTTTTATCTCATTTTTCATGTAGTAGTTTACTATGTAATTTATGTAATTTTCAGTATCAATTAAATGTGTCCTATTCATCCTCTACTTATTGGTATTCCAGTAGTGTTTGGAATTCATAATGGATTGAAAACCTAGAATCTCTCTGACTAGAATCAATAGCCTGAGTTGGAGGAATAACCAAGAGGCAAAAGTCTTGAGAATCCTATTTTATATGTTCTGTCTCTGGAGTATCACAAGAAGCATTCTATAATTATTCTGTTGACTGCTCTCCAAAACCAAGGTGCAAAAGTCCCCTTTATCTGCAGGGGATACATTCAAACATCTCCACAGGATGCCTGAAACTACAGGTAGTAATGAACCCTAAATACATTATGTTTTTAATTATACATACATATATACTTATGATAGCACTCAACTTATAAATGAGACACAATAAGAGATTAGTGACAATAGCTAAAAACAAAAAAGAATAATTATAACAATATACTAAAATAATAAAATATACTATTTTAATAAATATGTTAATGTACTGAAGTATTTTTAAAATATATTTATAAACATATAATACTATTTTATAAGTATGTAAATAACAATATGCTGAAGTGATAAAAGTCTTATGAATGTGCTCTCTCTCAAAATATATTATTCTGTACTCACCCTTCTTCTTGTGATAATGTGAGGTTATAAAATGCCTACATGATGAGATGAAGTGAGGCCAATGATGTAGGCTTTGTGACGTAGCATTAGGTTTCTATGGATGTTCTGAGCATATGTCAGAATAAGGATCATCTGCTTCTAGCCCATGGTTAACACTCAGAAAGGAAATACCTCGGATAAAAGGGATTACTGTTTCTGAAACCAGTGAGTCCACAATAGGCTGACAATTCCTTAGTCATTATTGACTTCCTTTTCCATTGCTTTCAGCAGCTGTTTACAATGCTGAAAAGCTTGTAAACATCTCTGAACACCTAACTTCATGAAATATCTATGCTAGTGTCCCCGTCTCCTGATAGCCTGTTGGATATCTCCTACCAGGTGTTTCCTCCACATAGCCCACCTACCCTTCAAGGCCCATTCATAGCATGGTCCAATCATGTAGGCTCAGACCCAGATTCATTTTTCACTGTTCGTTCAATGATCAATCCAATGAGTGATCCATTCAAACTGGGCTCCTAAACCAAATCTCCCCCAAAGGTTCCCTCACTATTTGCAAATAGATTCCCTGAAATGCAGAAACTTTGGGGACCATTCATATACTTATGAAGTAAGAAAGAAAAGGCTTCAGCTCTTCTCTGTATGAGCAGAAATCATAAAAACAATGAAACCTCAGAAACATAAGTCAGTAGCCTTTTGTTATTAGGCACAATCTATAATATTGGAAGGTATAACTGAACTATTTGCTAACAGAATTGCTTACACATTGATATGAATTATGGTGGTGAAGTAATCCCAGAACAAATAGAACATGTGTATTGAATCAGCAGATCCTCAAGTAGAAAGCTACTCATTGAGGGGCCCCTAGAAGTGTCCACAAACTTTGCAAGAGCCATTTAACTATAGCTTTATGCACACATGGGTTACCAAAGCCAAATTAAGTTCCCATAAGAAAAGGATTTAGATGGGATAAAGCCTGAAGGCGGGAGGACTCACTCACATGTGCTGTTTGGCTCTATTTTTTTTTTTCTTAGAGAGGGAAACAGATTCTCATGCAGGTTCCACATCCAGCGCAGAGCCTGATGTGGGGCTAGATCTCACAACCCTGAGATCATAACCTGAGCTGAAATCAAGAGGTGGACACTTAGCCAACTAAGCCATGCAGGGATCTCCCCAAATATAGACATTTTTAACAAACACTCCAAGTGACTTTCATGCAAGCATTTGCATGGTCCACATGTTCAGAAATTCTGATTTTAAACCTGGGCCCTAATGTATCACACATTAAATTACATCCTCAAGTGATTCATGTACATGGTTTAAGGAAGGGGAAAGAGATCTAAGGAGACAAAAAGTTTTCTGAAAATGTTCTTATTCCCAAAGAATAAATCCTACTCTCTTGGCCCACCTGTGCTTCTTAAGTAAAACACACAAAGTTAAAAATGTTCCTTTGCAAAATTTGACTCAGAAGTGTATGTGTGCAGAAGCTTAGTGAATTTCAGTCACTCTTAAATTCTATTATGTACTTCGGGGAAATGGGGGCAATTTCTCACTGTCCCCAGTGAGAGGAGGATCTTATTTTATTAAAATCCTAAAACAACTAAGAATAAAACTGGCTGAGAATTTGCAGTGAGGGTGAATCTGATATTATGTTAATTCACAAACCCTGAAGCCTTTAGCAATACAAAACAAGGACAGGGAGTACTTCAGGGAGATGAGTGTTTTTCTGTGTGGAATTCAAGAATTTCCAGCACCCGAAAGCCATAATCATCACAGATTCCTTCAGGTTCTGTGTTGCTTTTAGGAAACAGACATCCTAAAAATAGATACATGAGGATTTGCTTGAGTTTGACAGAGTAGCTTTGTGTCTATACCTACAAAAGCCCAAGCTGGGACAGAGAAGAGTATTAGATGGTTTTCCAATAGAGCTATAAAGGAAGCACAAATATATCTTAGGTAAGAACAAGAACTTGAAAAGAAGGGGGAAAAATTATAAATAAAAAAAAAAACTGAGACAGGGCCACTTCAGACAGTGGCCTGAAGCCATCTTGATTGGCATTTATCCTAATATGGACCTCTTTCTCTAATTTTACCACTTCTGCATTCTGAATCTGTCTTCACCTTGTGCTTTTTTCTCAATCATGGTTCATTAGAAAGAACTGGACTTGAGATCAGAACAACTGATTACTATTGCTGTTATGGTCTGAATTTTATCCCCCCAAATTCATAGGTTGAAATCCCAACCAACCCCCCAAATTTCAGCATCTGCATTATGATACAGATGAAGGCTTAGAGGGCAAAGTAAAACAAGGCCATTGGAGTGGGCTCTGAGCCAGTCTTGCCAGTAACCTTTCAACAAGGGATTTAGACACAGACACCAGGAATGTATGTGCAAAGAGAAAAGACAACTAAGGACACAGGGAGAAGGCTGACATCTGCAAGCCAAGAAGAGTGGCCTCAGAAGAAGCCAAACCTGCTGACACCTCGGTCTTCAACTTCCTGCTTCTGTATATCTGTCTATATCTTTAAAGCAGACCAAGACACAATTAACCCTTCCTACACAATACTGTTATGGTAAATTATATTTTTTAAAAATACAAATAAGATTCTACAGATGTGATCCCTGAAATAATTTATTATGAGGAGTATTTCCCTGGTGCTCTCCATCTCTTGTGTTTAAGGCTGGCTATGGCATCAGGAGGAATTAATATGCCCAATGTTGTCACTGAGAGTTGGAGGTTGCCAGCTGCTATGTTACAAGGTGGGAATTCCTGGTTTATTTGTGCTCCTTGGTTAAAGTTATTGACAGTTGAGGATAAAGAAAGGTAAACATTAAGTATAAGTAAGAAGAAAGGTTCTCTAGCCCATCCCATTTTCTGTAAGTCTGAAAATAACAAGTATTCCAGGTTGGAAAAGAAAAAAGAAATCATCAACATTTATGCTTCTTATGTAGTTTAAAATAAGGAAGGAAAAGCTGAAGACATTGACATTTGGAAAATGAATTGGGAAAAATTGGGGAAATGAATTGGGAATCAGCAAGGGATCTTAATTAGAGTTCTCTAATGTATTGAGGGAATAATTATAAAAATGAAAAGTATTCAAAAAGGCTGAAACAAATCATTGAAATGCATTTGAATTCAATTTACAGACTATAGAGGGCAATGTAGTTAAATAAGGTAATTTTAAAAAAACAGAGAAATAAAAAATAATTTAAGAATATAAGAAGTAACCTGTAGGGAATACTGAAATATTTGCTTTTAAAAAAGGCAGATATCACAAAAATAGGAAGAGTGCAAAGTCAAATATTATATTTCAAATTAAAATATTTCAGTTCTCAGCTTAGAAATGAGCTTATAGAAGCTAAATGTCTAAAAAACTAGGGACGCCTGTGTGGCTAGGGGTTGAGCAGCTGCCTTTGGCTCAGGTCATGATTCCGGGGTCTGAGAATCGAGTCCCTCACCGGGCTCCCTGTGGGGAACCTGCTTCTCCTTCTGCCTGTGTCTCTGCCTCTCTCTCTCTCTCTCTCTCTCTCTCTCTCTCTCTCTGTGTGTGTGTGTGTGTGTGTGTGTGTCTCATGAATAAATAAAATCTTTTAAAAAGATGTCTGAAAAACTATTCTCCTGAAATGGGAAAAAAGAAAAAGATTGAAAGAACATTAGATCTTAAAATAGATTATTTAGACAGATGTCTTAGAAGAAAGTTCTAATTTTCTCCTGAGATGTGATTCTCAAATTTTAGTACACATCAAATCACCTGGAAGGCTGGTAATCCCCAGATTTTCTGATTTATGAGGCCTGGGATAAAGCTCAAGAGTTTGCATTTGTAACAAATTTCAAAATGATGCTGATGCTGCTGGTCTTAGCATACTTTGTGAACCAATATTCTACAACAAAGATGTGGGGATTCTAAATGAACACAATGAACTAAATATATTCATTTATTTGCACAAAATCCTGCTGAATATTTGCATTTATCTCAGTTCCCTCCTATTAAAAACAATAAGTTTTTGCCAAGTTTTGAGGTGCCTGGGTGGCTTGGTCAGCTAAGTGTCTAACTCTTGATTTTGGCTCAGGTTAGATCTTAGGGTCATGAGATCAGGCTCCACACTGGGAGTGGAGTCTGCTTAAGATTCTCTTTCTCCCCCTAAACCTCCCCTACCTAAAAAAAAAAAAAAAAAAAACTAGAAAACAAATAACAGGCAATTGGCCCAGACAACCACAGAAAGCTGAAAGCTAAATGCCATTTGGGAATAGGCAGTATTAAACCGAAGTATGCAAGGCTTAAGAACTGCAGGCAGTAGATATCTTTAAGAAAAGGCTACAGATATGACTGAAAATAGGACAATTGGTTTAAAATCTTTAAAAGGAGCAACTAAGATCCAGATCTCCTTCTATTACCTAGCAGAAGATTACATATTTACCATCTGATGGATTGAAGCATGAAGGACTTGGTGTCAGAGGAACCTGGCAAAGCTTGGGAAGTGCTTTACTAAAAACCCAAGTACATAAAATGCAAATCTACACTCTGAAAGGTGAGACAACATACATCTGCCCACCCTGCCCCCCACCTCCAGCTCTCTTCCTTGAGTCTTACCCAAAATGCTAACTGGCAAGCAGAAAATTGACAACTTCCTCTCTGGTAAAATTAACCAGGCAAGAGAAAAGACCCATAGATACTGATATTAGGGTTTCCCCAATGAAATGGGATCATTGTCCAGTTATCCTACCTCAAAGACCAACAAATATGCCGTATGCACACACAAACAGGTTCCAATTAGTATCATAGTGCCTTACTCTAATAATGAATTGTTGGGGAGCCTGGGTGGCTCAGTAGATAAAGCATCTGACTCTTAGTTTTGGCTCAGATCATAATCTCAGGGTAGTGAGATCAAGATCCACATTGGGCTCTGTACTCAGCGTGGTGTCTGCTTGAGATCCTTCCCCTCCCCTTTCCCTCTCCCTCCCCACCTGCTCCTCCGCCCCCCTACTTGCATTCTCTCTCAAATAAATAAATAAATAAAATCTTGAAGTATGAATTGTTACCCAAGAGTGATCAGATATTAGAGGAAACAAACTTAATAAAAGCAACCATCCAAACAATAAGCTAACAATTTAAATAATGTTTTTAAAAGAAAAAGATGCCACATTCATGAATAAGAACAAGATGTAATTTTAATATTTTTTAAAGGAACACCCTGAGAACAGCAAATATTATATCATGATGACAGAAAATGAAAAATAAAGTTAAGAATAATCTCTTTAAAAGTATAGTAATAAAGCAAAAAGAGATGGAAAGGGCTCCTATAAGACAGTGGTGACCAACTGGAGGTGATTTTGCCTTTTAGCAAGTCTGGAGACATCCAATGTTGTCACAACCGAGGGGATAGTCACTATTGTCATCTAGTGTATAAAGCCCAGGGCACTGCTAAACATCCTAGAATGCACAGGGCAGTTCCTCACAGCACAAATTATCTCTCCCCAAATGTCAAGGACGCCAACGTTGAAAAACCCTGCCATAAGATAATGTGGCCTCCTAAATGTGAATCTTTCCATCTCCTACAAAAACATACAAATTAACAAGAGGAAATAAACCCCTCATGATCCAAACTAACGGTATAAATGGAGTAAAAACAAAAAAACTATCAACTTCAATTTGTTTATAAGTAAGGAAATAAATGCTCAAATCCAGAGTGGAAAATCAGAGCAGACAATGTATGAAAGAGGGAAGGAAAAGGGGAAGTAGGTGAAAGAAGAAAAGAGAGAGAGTAACTACGGTGAGTACTAAACAAGATAAGCCCCAGAAGAAGAAAGTAAACCCCAAGTATGGAAATATACTAGAAACAGGTCTCAGTTGGGTAAAACTGGCAACTGGCAAATCAAATAAAGGGTTTGAGAGAACACAGAGGCAGGGTGGGTGCGCTGGGGTGTCATGTGGAAATTAAGGGTGCCACAGGAGCGAAAGAGAATCACAATCTGTACACATATCAACAACCCTTTCCACCCCAAAAAGTCAGCATTGATTAAATAGAATGTACTTTAGTATAGCAATGGAAGAAAGTTCTGAACTCAAAAACAAACAAACAACAACAGAAATAGAAAACCACCCAGACTTCTCATCCCTGGTTTATAAGTTTAATGGGTAGTCATTGGAAAATAAGACAGTCCTGATCATTTTCTGAAGAGATTTAATCTCCTCAAAGACCCTTCTGTATGACTGTATACTCTTGATCTTTCTGAGGTCTGAGGAACAGTTTGTCTAGCCAGTCTCAGCTTTTTCTCTAAAACACCATTTTCTTTCCCCTAATCTCTTAATTTTAGCATCTTTTGCAACCCAAGCCACACAGGCCCACCTCGAGAAATAAGGAAAATCTCAAATAAATAACCTAACCTCATCCCTAAAGGAGTGAGAAAGAGAAGAACAAATAAAACCAAAACCCAGCAAAAGGAAGGAAATAATAAAGATTAGAGCAGAAATAAATTATATAGAAACTGAAAAAATTAAAAAACAACAACAACAATAGAACAGATAAATGAAACAAGGGCTGTTTCTTTGAAAAGATCAACAAAATTTATAAACCTCTAGCAAGACTCATTTAAAAAGAGAGAGAGGGGCACCTGGGTGGTTGAGTGGTTGAGTGTCCGCCTTTGGCTCAGTCTTAATCCCAGGGCCTGGGATCAAGTCCTGTATCAGGCTCCCCACAGGAGGCCTGCTTTTCCCTCTGCCTATGTCTCTGCCTCGCTGTGTGTGTCTCTCACAAATAAATAAATAAGATCTCTAAAAAGAGAGAGAGAAAGAACTCAAATAAATAAAATCACAAACAAAAAAGGAGAAATAATTGGGCAGCCCGGGTGGCTCAGCAGTTTAGCGCCACCTTCAGCCCAGGGCGTAATCCTAGAGACCTGGGATCGAGTTCCACCTCAGGCTGCCTGCATGGAGTCTGCTTCTCCCTCTGCCTGTGTCTCTGCTTCTCTCTCTGTGTGTTTCTCTCATGAATAAATAAATAAAGTCTTTATTTAAAAAAAAGGAGAAATAACCAACGCAACAGAAAAACAATTTTAACAGAATATTATGAAAAATCATGTGCCAACAAATTGGACAACTTAAAAGTGGATAAATTCCTAGAAATATATATCATACCAAAACTAAAGCAGAAAGAAACAGAATATTTGAACAGACTAATTACCAGCAATGAAATTAAATCAATAACCCAAAAATTCCCAACGAACAAAGTCTAGGACCGGATGGCTTCACAGGTGAATTATACAGAACATTCAAAGAAAAGTTAATACCTGTTCTTCTCAAACTATTCCAAAAAATACAAGATAATGGAAAACTTCCAAATTCATTCTTTGAGTCCAATATCACCTTGATACCAAAACCAGATAAAGATACCATTAAAAAAAGAGGATGCCTGGGTGGCTCAGTGAGTTAAGCGTCTGCTTCAGCTCAGGTCATGATTCCAGAGTCCTGGGATCAAGCCCTGCATCGGGTTCCCTGCTCAGTAGGGGAATTTCCTTCACCCTCTGCCCCTCATCCTGCTCATGCTTTCTCTTGGTCTTTCTCAAATAAATAAGATCTTTTTTGAAAAAAGATACCATGAAAAAAAGAGAACTACATCTCAATTTCTTTCATGAATATAGATGCAGAAATCCTCAACAAAATATTAGCAAACCAAATCCAACAATACATTTAAAAAATCATGCATCACCATTAAGTAGGATTTATTTCCATGATGCAAGTGTGAAAGAATATTCCAAAACAATCAACGTGATAAATCACATCAATAAGACAAAGAATAAAAACCATATGATCATTTCAATAGACGCAGAAAAAGCATTTGACAAAGTACAACATCCATTCATGATTAAAAAAAAAAAAACCTCTGCAAAGTAAGTCTAGAGAGAATATACCTGAACATAGTAAAGTTCTTGTATGAAAAACTCACAGCCAACATCATACTCAATGGGGAAAAACTGAGAGCTTTTCCCCTAAGGTCAGGAACAAAATAGGGATGTGCACCCTCACCACTTTTATTCAACATAGTACTGGATGTCCTAGTCACAGCATTTATACAACATAAAATAAGAGGCATCCAAATTGGTAAGGAAGAAGTAAAACTCTCACTATTTGCAAATGACATAATACTTTATATAGAAAACCCTAAAGACTCCACCAAAAAACTATCAAAACTGATAAATGAATTCAGTAAAGTCACAGAATACAATATAATGTACAGAAATCTACTGTATTCCTTTACACTAATAATGAAGCAGGAAAAGTGAAGAAAGCAATCTAATTTACAATCACACCAAAAACAATTAAGTATCTAGGAATAAACTTAACCAAAGTAGTGAAAGACCTGTACTCTGAAAACAATAAAACACTGATGAAAGAAATTCAAGATAATGCATAGAAATGAAAAGATATCCATTGATGTCTCATGAACTGGAAGAACAAATATTGTTAAAATGTCTGTACTACTCAAAGCAATCTATACACTTAAGGCAATTCCCATCAAAATACCAACAGCATTTTTCACAGAACTAAAACAATCCTAAAATTTGTATAGACCCACAAAAGACCCCATTATAACCAAAGCAATCTTGGAAAAGAAAAACAAAACTGGAGGTATCACAATTTCAGATTTCAATTTATATTAAAAAGTGATAGTAACTAAAACAGTATGGCATAAAAACAGATACATAAATCAATGAAACAGAATAGAAAACCCAGAAAAAAACCCACAGCTATGTTGTAAATTAATTTTTGACAAAGGAGGAATGAATATACAATGGAAAAAGACAGCCTATTCAACCAATGGTGTTGGGAAAACTGAACAGCCACATACAAAAAATGAAACTGGACCACATACTTTTACCATATACAAAAATAAACTCAAAATGAATTAAAGACCTAAATATGAGGCCTGAAACCATAAAAATCCTTGAAGAGAGCACAGGCAGTGATTTCTCTGATATCAGTCCTAGCAACATTTTTCTAGCTATGCCCCCTGAGGCAAGAAAATTAAAAGCAAAATAAACTATTGGTATGATATCCAAATAAAGTTTCTGCACAGCAAAGGAAACAATCAACAAAACTAAAAGGCAACCTATTGAACAGAGAGAAGATTTTTGCAAATGATATATCCAGTGAAGGGCAAGTCTCCAAAATATATAAAGAACTGATACATCACAATACACACACACACACACACACACACACACACACAAATCCAATTTAAAAATAGGCAGAAGACATGAGCAGACGTTTCTCCAAAGAAGACATCCAGATGGCCAACAGACGTGAAAAGATGCTCAACATCACTCATCATCAGGGAAATACAAATCAAAACCACAATGAGATACACCTCACACACACCTGTCGGAATGGCCAAAATCAACAACACAGGAAACAATAGGTATTGGCGAGGATACAGAGATAAAGGAACCCTCTTACACTGTTGGTGGGAATGCAAACTGGTACAACTACAGCAGGAAACAGTTTGGAGCTTCCTCAAAAAATCAAAACCAGAACTAACGTATGATCCAGCAATTGCACTCCTGGGTATCTACCCAGAAAAACCAAAAACACTAACTCAAAAGAGTTTTGTTTAATACAGCATTATTTACAATAGCCAAACTATGGAAGCAGCCCAAGTGTCCATTAGTAGATGAACAGATAAAGAAGGTGTGGTACATATACACACACATACATATGGAGTATTATTCAGTCATAAAAGAATAAAATATTGCTATTTGCAACAGCATGGATAGAGCTAGAGAGTATAACGCTAAGCAAAATAAGTTCAAGAAAGACTAACACCCTATGATCTCAATCATATGCGGAATTTAAGAAACAAAACAAATGAGCAAATGGGGAAAAGAGAAAGAGAGAGAAACCAAGAAATAGACTCTTAACTATAGAGAACAAACTGATGGTTATAGAGGGGAGGAGAGTGGGGGTTGGGTGAATAGGTGATGGAGATTAAAGAATAGACTTATCACAATGAAATAAAATGATGAAAAAAAAATTTAAGTTCTTCCCTCAATTTATTTTTCCCGCCCATATTTTACTCCAACTAGTAAGACGAAGCCAGGCTATGTGTTCAACACTTTGCTCGGAATGCTCCTCAGTTAAATGTACAATTTCATCACTTCCACATGCTGTTTTCCACATAAGTGCGGGATAGAACTCTGCTGAGCTTTCTGCCACTATATAAAAACTTTCTAATAACATGTTCCTTCTGTTCATATTCACCCTTCTGGATTCTGCAGAATTCTCAGAGGCACCTTTGTGTATCCTACTAATGCTTCCTTATCTGAGTATATAGACTGATTGAATCAAAAGCTCAAGCCAACCAAGACTGGGGAAAGAAACCTGGAGCCCTGGGCTTCCGTTGACATGAATAACTAATGGCAAAGCCCTTTTGCTAATGGTAACCATGAACCATAGGAAGGAGGCAACAGCTAACCACATGGGCTGGAATCCTGTGTCCACTGCTGACCATCTGTATGACCTTAAGTACATTTTTAAGCCTCTCTGAGCTTCAGTGTCTTCATCTGCATTGTGGAGATTGAAATACCTACTTCTACGGTTGTTCTGAGGGTTAAAAAGATACTAAATAAAAAATACTCAGCCCAGTGCCTGGCTTGTGGTTAGCATTTTAGATAGAACATCAGAGGAAATGACCTCCATGCTTCCTGGTTAGTGTAGCAAAGACTGAATCACCAACAATACTTTTCTTGGGACCCTCAAGTGCAAATCAAGGGATCAGACCAGGCGGTGCTATAGGGAGAACCCTAAAGGGGAGCTGTAGTCACAAGGAGCCAGAAGTGAGCTGGGCATAAGTTTACAGAGTGGGGGAAATATTCGGATTTTGCCTCTACCTATGAGACAGGTTTTGATGTCTGTTTTGACCAAGATACTGCTATGCCAAGAGCAGTGGCCCACAAACTCGTATATGCATTAGCATCATCTGCAAGGCTGGTGAAACATAGTTTGCAGGGCTACAACCCCTGAATTGCTGATTCTGTAGGTCTGGGTGAGGCCCAGGATTTACATCCAACTCTTCCCAGGTGATATTGCTGCTGCCAGTCCCGGGCCCACAGTGGGAGAACTATTGCCCTACAAAATGAGACAACACAGATGCTTCTTCTGAAATTATATGACATTCTACAAAGCACCGATCGATGGTCTCATAAGATTAAAATGACCTTTAAATAAGCATGGAGTATTTAGTGCTTTTTTTTACACAAGTGGCAGAAATATAAACCAACAGATACCTCTGTGTCTGAAAACTCAATTTAACCCAGCTCTTTTGTAAACTGAAATCCATAATATCTTTTTTTCCTCCAAAATTTAGAGCCTCGTCTTTGAAGAGCCTGCAAAACCTTTAGCCATTTTATTAATGCTGGCTATTATGAAACATTACTGTAAATCATGCTTCAGTTTTTGCAAAGTGGTTCAATAAAGTGGGGGTAATATAAGTTGGAGACAAATGCTTATTCTCATTGCCCAAGAGGATAAACAAAGGATAAATTACATTCAAGGAGTTCGACCTTTGCAGGAATTTTGAAGGCATTCAATATCTACCAAAGCTAATCAGCTATAGCCTTCAAGGAAAAAATGGGGGCATTTCTATTTCTTTCTCAGGCTCTCTATGGGATGCCTATAAAAGAAGAGGATTTTTTTCAACAACATAAAGTCTTAGAATTCTATTTCACTCCAACGCTAGAAAATTTTGAAGAAGCGCCTTCAGCATTTCTAATGTATTTTTAAAAGGCTTTAAACATACAAATTAAACAACTGTTTGCTGAATACTTTCTAGTCAAAGACGAGATAGGCATTAAGCTAGACATGACTCTCCCATTTCCTATGCCCCATAGCAAAGGACCCATTTCCAGACTACTCTGTAAGGGATATTGTTTACGTGGTCTCTCACTCTGAGCATTAGCCTGGGAATACACACAGCTGCCGAACCCATCCAGGGCTTACCTCTGTGCTGCTGTACAGGAAAGGGTCCTTACTGCTGACTCTAAAAGGTTCTTTCATCCAGGCACCTGCTTTTCCTCTCTAGCAAAACAATTCTCACTAAGGCCAACAGTTGCCTCCTTGTTACCAAGCCCAATTTTCATTTTCATTCTTCATGTTATTTGATGTATCCATAGCAAATCAACACTGATGAGCACATATTTCTTCTCGGAATAATAATCACTCCCTTTGTCTTTCATGCCTCATTTTCCTGACTTCTTCCCCAATTTCTCTTGCTGGTCTTTCTTGGGCTCCTCTGAAGGCCTGGAACACCTCACAGCTTCCCTCAGCATGATTTCTTCTCAGCCTTCACTCTCTCCCTAAGACTCATCATGTGTCCATGGTATCAATGCTGATGCTCCCATATTATATCTCAGTCCAGAACTTTTCTCTTAGCTTCATATCCAAATGACTAAAAGTGACCATATGATCCTTCCCCTAAAACCAGATCCAATATTCTCTACCTTGGTAGCATAGAGTCTATGAGCCCTGCTTCTCTTTCTCTCTTTCTCTCTCTCTCTCTTCCCCCATACCCAATGCATCACTATGTCTATAAAGCTTACTTCCTAAATGGCTCTTTAATTATTTTATTTCTCTCCATTTTCAATGCTACCACCCTAAGTCCAAGGCACCGCCAGCTTTAGCATGGATTCCCTTGGTAGCCAAGTGGTTGCACCCACATCTGCTCTTGCTTCCTCCAATATATTCTCCACAATACAACCAGCATAATCTTTTCAAAACACAAACCTAATGATGTATAACCTCTTATTTAGAACTCTCCGAAGATTTTGCAGTGCTCTTGGAACAAAAGCAATTCCTTAACACAACTAGAGGGCCTGGTAGAGTCTGAGATCTTTAACTCCTCAGCCTCTATTGTGCCACAGCACCCTCTTACTCTGTGGACTCCAGCCACACATTTCAGTTCCTTAAATGCACCATGTGCCACTTGCCATGGGTGCTATTTGCTCTCCCCTATTACTTAGTTAACTCTTGTTCATTCTTCGGCTGTCAACTGAAAGCCCACCTTGTCAGATAAGCCTTTCCTGACCCTCAAAACTATGCTCTCATAACACCATGGACTTCTCTTTCATGGCACTTATCACAGTTGTAATTTTATGTTTATTAGTATGATTAGGTGAGTAATGTCAGTCTCCCACTCTAGACTGTAGAGCAGACTATAATTGTTTTGTCATGTATTATATCCTCAGCACCTGGTACTGCCAGCAGCTCAATAAATACTTGTAGAATAAATGAGTAGATAAACAAGAAGGATTAGCTGAGACTACATTAATGCAAACTGTAATAAATAACATACACTCTGCTGGCAAATAATATGGACATATAAAGAAGTGTACATAAAGAGGTGTACACTCACATAAACTACAAATCACCCAACAGCATGACTCTGGGGTGCTTCTGACCTAATTGATGGTTTCTCCTCAGTAGAGTGTCAGTGAAATCCACAGACTGGAGGGTTTGGAAAGTACTTTTACCTAGAACATTCTCTTCTTTTATTGTCTGATCCTAAGTCATCCAATGATCTACTTCCTATCCCGCAGCTGTCCACATACCAGGGTGGACCCCACCAGGCAGCTCACCTTTTTGTACCAGTCCCTTGTGCTAATCACAGAGGAAATAGACACCCTTCTACATGGTAGATGGGCCCTCCATGATTCAGCGAACCCCTGCTCAGCACCCCTCCCCACCCAGCCTCTCCTGCACCTGGAATACAGTATTCTGGCTCCCTCATCTGCTCTAAATTCTCCAAACATTCCAGATTAGCTCTTTTCCCAGGCTTTGTAGGGGCTATTGCCTCTGCCCAGGACACTCTTCCCAATCCCACCTTCCATCCTTCACACTTCGACTTGGCTGCCACTTCCTTTTGATAAATTCTGCTGTCCCAAAAAGGTTCGGTTGCAGTTCCCCAATCTGCTGTGCTTCCCTGACCCTGGCGTGCCTTGTGGTGAAGTTGCTTTGCCTGTGTGCTCTCAGCTCTTCCTCACTGGTTGAAAGCTGAGGCTGTGTTTTTCTCAGAGTTGCATTCTCAGAGTTTGGCATTGTGCTGGAAACCAGTAGGAAATTAGTAAATACATGTTGAGTGACACAGAGAAGCCTTAAATTCTACTTACACAGCAGCTCAGAGTTCAGTCTGGACAGTAGTTCTGCAACTCAAACTCTTCCTATCATCTTGTTCTATTTGCTTCTACACAGAGTCAGTACCACTGCAGAAACCCTGAGATGCATTTCTTCCCTAATGCTCATTCTGAAAAAAAAAATGCCTTCTATAAATTATTGTTCTCTGTGCATTCTATTTATTTTAATATTTTATGTAAGTTCAATTTCCCAACATACAGTATAACACTCAGTGCTCATCTCATCATGTGACCTCCTTAGTACCCGTCACTCAGTTATCCCATCACCTCACCATCCTCCCCTTCTGCAACCCTTTGTTTGTTTCCCAGAGTCAGGAGTCCCTCATGGTTTGTCTTCCTCTAGGTTTTGATAGAAAGAAAATCATTTTTCCAGAATGAATACAATTTAAAATAATCCCAACCCCACAAGCCCAAAGGCTTGTACTTTATTACAGTACTTTCAAAAACATGTTACAAGAAACACCATTCTCCGGGACGGTCATCAATATCATAAAAAAAAATCCAAAGTAAAATATGTTTGGGATATATTAGACTTACCAAAATTAGAGGGGTGCCTGTTATAAGCCTTTTTAGAGCCTTTACCAACTTAGTCTGCATTGTGAATTTTTGAGAGGAGGGTATGATTCACAGCATTTCGCAAACATATTAAATGACAGAGTTCTAAGCCTCCCATTCTTTTGTGGAGGGTTTTAGGGGACTAGTTTTCTATGGACCTAGCAAGGGGAAATGCTGCTTTATGAATATTTTCTATATTTTACAACAAATGTTCCCTCAACCTAGTAAGAAACTCAGATTGCTGCTCACATGGAGTTATACGGTTCATCAATGTTATATCCACTCACATATACAATGACATCTAGGATCCCCTATTTGTGCAAAAATGCACACAGCTGACCAAGTACTGTTTAGTGCAGCTCTGAATTTGAGGGATATTTTCCACAAAAAAAAAAAAAGAGTAAGCAAATGCCTACAACATAATCCACCAGGCAGTGCATGCTAAAGGAGGAGGCTATATCCTAGAAAAACTAAAGGTGTAGAATGGAGGTTTCCCACCTACTCCTTCTAGAATACCAGGATAAATGGTGTTTGTTTGTCTTGAACATAGAAATGGCCCAGCTGCTTCTAAAGCTTTCCTGGGCCCTTCCTGACAATGCACCCCCAACACAAACACACACACACACACGTACAAACAGCCAATATTTTAACTTTATGAATCTTTGTACAAAACTCCAAGCCTTGCAACTAGCAATTTAAAAACACAATTTTTAAAGGACAACCGGAATCTACCTTCAGTAAACTATTTTCATAAAATCCTAAGTGAACAAGAAGTAATGGGACAGACACAGAAATCCACAGTATATGAGCTTCACTGCATCTTGGTAGATCCAATAGTGACAGCAGAGGAGGAGATTGTCCCCACTAAACAGCTGGGCTCTCAGCTTCCAAGTTCAACTTCCCCACAATAGTGTCGGTGTTTATAGCATACAAGATCACACCGCTGAACCTATTTGCAGGACCCTTGTATTCTACTGGATTTATGATAATAGCCCTATGTTTCCTGTTACAGATCAATAAGGCTTCAAAACTGAGAGCTGGGAAAATGTAAATCCACAGTGGGTATTAAAAAACCCCACTGAATTATATGCTTATTTACCATTTCTCATCACATGCGAGCTGATCTAATAATTCATTTGTAACCCTAGCAGATGTGTTGAATTATATGAGCCTCAGAACTATCTGGGTTTGGCCTATTTTGCTTTGGGGAAAAGAGAAGGCAGAGGAAGGGAGACAGGAATGAAATTCAGCCAACATTTATTGAGTGCTTACTTTGTCTTGATCAATGTGGGATAAGGAGTGAAAGCTGGGAAGTACAGGGACGAATGGTCTCCCCCTTAGGACAGGGACTGGCATGGCACCAACAGGCCTGACAAGGAGGAGTGGAAATATGGGAGGGAGCCAAAAGCAAGGCCACTCGAGGCCAGAAAGAAAGGTACAGGCGGGACAGCATAGGACTGTGATAACAAATGAGCCGCTCAATATCTGCAAAAGAATGACCTTATCCTTGATGTTGCTCCTTCAAGGCAAATTTCATATTCAGCCACTTTGTTCTAGGCAGACACTTGCTACACCTTCTAAATAGCAACAAACCTCAGATGCCCCTTGTGATCCTAAACTTTTAAAACTGCTGCTGCTGACTCCAAGGTGCTATCCATGATCCATTATATGTGTATGTCTTGTCTATACTTAAGACCGCATAGTTTCAAAAATGAAGCCATTTTCTGATCAGAAGAAAAAGGAAAAAAAAAAAACTTACTGCCACATTACCCTCAATGAGGCTGCTGTCAGTTGGGGCTGAGAGAAGATGAAGACAAACAACATTCTTAAAGGTCCTATGGTTCATTCAAATTCAACAATATTCGTGTTAGAAGACAGAAAGATGAGCAAGACATCCTGGAAGCCCCTCAAAGAGTTCACAATCTAGCGAGGGAAGAACACACAAACACATCATCACAGAAAAGAGTAAGAACAGCCAGCATTGAGCACTGCCATGGGCTGGGCCCTGGCCTCAGTGGCTTACATGGGGAACTCATTTCATCACTGAGCTTTCATCATTTCCATTTTATGGACAAGAAAACCAAGGCACAGAAAGGGAACTGGAATTCAAACTCAGGAAATCTGCCTGCAGAGCCATAATCTCAACCACCACTTTATACTTCAATCCCACACTCCCCATTTCCACATGTACCTTCCACCACCATCACACCTCCCAAAATCTCATATGACTCTTCGCCTTTCTTTCCCATGAACACACCCAGGGAGCTGAAATACAGAATAGTGAGAGACTATGCTATGTGGTTGAGTATGCATTATGGATACAACATAGCTACTTGTCCCCTTAATGTTAAAAAAAACAAAAACAAAAGACAAACTCAAACCTTGGACTGTAGCCAAAACAAGTCAGGTCTGACTCAGTAGAGCCAGAAACACAAAAACAAACAGACTGAAGACCTTTAGATGAGCTGTAAGTCATTTATCAAGTGTGAAAGGAGGAACATACCAGTTAATAACATCAAGACCTTGAATTCACTTAGCACATTTTCCCCCAAAGGTCAAGGTATGCCATACACATATATACTCACTCCAGATTCCAAAAATAGGAGAAAGGAGGCTTGATTATAATTCTGAATAAATAGATGCTAGGGCTATCTTAATGGTTATCTAGGTAAATTTGTAGTCTGCTTAAAAACTTCTATTTACCTGGACACCTGGCTCAGTGGTCGAGCGTCTGCCTGGTCCCAGAGTCCCAGAATCGAGTCTCACCTCAGACTCCCCTCAAGAAGCCTGCTTCTCCCTCTGCCTGTGTCTCTGCCTCTCTCATTCTGTGTCTCTCATGAACATGAATAAATAAATGAAATCTTAAACACACACACACACACACTCACACACACTTCTCTTTACCTCAGTGTATGGCTTTTTGCTTTTCAAAAACTCCCAACACACATAACATTTCATCCTCACACTAACCCCATGAGGCAGATTTTACCACAGTTCATAGGTAGGAAGCTGAAGTTCAGGGATTTTAAAGCACACAAAAAATTATAAGTACTTAAATATGCTTTGTCTGCAAAACATGATTCTACAAAACATTATATTTCTACAGAATACTTACCCCGATTTAGAAAACAAGCTACCGGAGTTTATGCACCACCATTAAAGGAAGCCATTTTGGGAGACTCTATTTAAGGAAGGGGAACCACCCGGACACAGGTACATCTCTTCTCCACTGAAGTGGCTTTTCATGCTGTCACTATCGCTCCAGAGGAGCTCCAAGCCTCAGAGTTTAGCCCCATTCACAGTGGGCTTCCTGAAAAGAAATACTGCAGCTTAGCATCTGCACAACATGACCCGATACTTGACTGATGAGACTATTTCTAGTTGCAGCCGTGGGTATTTGGGTTCAAAGTGACACAAATCACTTTGTGTTTAAACTGAAGTGTTTAAATTCTCCCACTGCCCAAGCTAAACGACTCGTCTATATCTAGGGCCTACCTATGCTCACATAGTGTTTCCATGAAAACACTTGAGGAAAAACCCTGTCTTTAAAAAAGAAAGAAAGAAAAACAGGATTCAACTGTAAAGAAAGCTGGAGGAATGCTAAATGCTTTGAAACCTTAAGGGCAGTTTCATGCGAAAATATTAAGAAACAAGGGAGAGTGAGGGGAGGCCGTTCTGCCTTGTAACTCTCCTCCTCCCCAGCAGCCACATCACACAGAAGAGGTGTGCACCGGGATGCCCAATACATCTGCTCCCCAGTTTAACACTATTCAGCTCCTCCTCAGCAACTCAGGGAAGACAATACCTGCACAATAAACTTGTGAAGTGCCATCCTTTGCTAGGACTGCCAATGACAAAGTACCACAAATCGGGTGGCTTAAACAACAGGATTTTATTTTCCCACGGTTCTGGAGACGAAGTCTGAGATGAGGGTATTGGCAAACTGGATTCCTTCTAAATCCAGGGAAGGAACAAACTGTCCCAGGTGCCTCTCTCCTTGGCTTGTGGAAGGCCATCTTCGTGTTCCTATGATGTTCTCTGTGTGTCTATGTATCTGTGTCCAGATTTCCCCTTTTTACAAGGAAACCAGCCATGTTGGATTAAGACCCATCCTAATCCTTACTTGAACTTGATTACCTCTGTGAAGCCCTAAATCCAAATAAGGTCACATTCTGAAGAAGTGCTGGGAGTTAGGATGTCAACATATGAATTGGGGGAGGGAGACTACAACTCCATCCATAATATTGGGAGATAACATTTTTAAGGCCCTTGACATAATAGAAATTCAGAAATTGGCTCCTGATTTTCCCAGTCCTGGCGCTGCCAATGCCTGCTACATAACTTTGGGTGAGTTATTCAGCCTTGCTGAGAAAACAGTCCATGTCTAGGAAATGAGGCTGGAATTATGGGGTCTAAAGGCCTACCAACTCTCATACTCTCTGCTTTTGCACTTTCTTGATGCCTTTTTCTTTTCTAATATATAAATTTTGCACTTTATAACTTCTTCCAGAACAGTGGGGGGCTTTCCCTTCTTTCTTCCTTCCATCTTATTTTTCCTTCCCTTCTTTATACCTATAAGCATATTTGCCAAACAATCTGAAAGCATTCTTAGTGATGTAGTAGTATAATTCAACTTTAGTTTACTCATATTATGAAGGGGAAAAAACGGATCTCATCTGCTGAGTTAATTTTGCCCCCTTGATCCTTAGGATAAGAGGTTTAACAGGCTTACGGGCTTTTAGACATGTTTACAAAATCCAAACTAGCCCTGACATTCCTGGAAAAAAAGGAAAATGCACTTGACTTTGCCTGGAAGTTGGGTAAGGAATCATGTAACAGTATGTTCCCTTGAAAATAAGCAACAAAGAGAATCATACAATTTGAAGACACAGAGTTAACATAGGTTCTTTGATCCTTTAAAAGAGGATTTTAAGGTCCAGAGAGATGAAGTGGGTTTTTTTTTTTTGTCTGATTGAACCATGAATCCAGAGCAGTCAGAAGTAATACCAGTATAATAGTTATCTAATTTTGACTTTAAACGGAGGACTTATCATATCTCATGGGTGGTTTCACTGTAACAGAAACAGCACCAGACGTGATCCGTAGAGCTGTAATTGTGCCAATGTAATTGTGGGTTTATGGGCAACAATGGGCACATCACTTAATTTTTCTGAGTCTCATTTTCCATGTATCCAAAAAGAGAATCACAATTCTGGCCTCCTCTTGGAACTATTGGAAGGATCAAAATATAATAAAGTGTGTCAAAGAACTTTTCAAAGCATAAAACCTTTTACAAATGTAAGATACTTTCATTATTAGCTATGCACATACCTACTTTTGCCAGCTAAATGAGGTCAGGCTGGCTCCCCACGGGCTTGCTCCCCACTTTAAATGGAAATTAAAACGCACTCTGCCCGTGGGTTCACACTGCAATCACATACAATAGCTTCTTTTGAACATCATTAAGCAGCAAAGCAAACCTGAAATGTATTTTTCTTTCTTTGAAACCTCCTGCTCATCACTTGACCATCCAGGATATCACCTCAGGGAAAGGAGGTTTGAAACATGAACCAAATCTTCCAAACCCAAGGTAATTTTGACAGGGTCCAGGGAATCCTTGATGTATATACACCCTCCTCTGTCTCCTGAAAACTTCTGAATGGCGAGCACCTATCGACACATGCTGAAAAGAAATCTTTGCTTTGACATAAACCATAGGGGCTACTAATGAGTTCATCTAAAAGAATGCCAGGACATGTCACTATAAGAAAATATTTAGAGCTGGCTTTAAGGAGAATGGATCTTGTTGCTAGAGCAGCAGTGGTGTTACAGAAAAAGCAGGGGACTGGGGGCCAAATGGGCTTAGTGTTGGGCCTGGCTTTGCCCTTTGCTCAGATCATTTACTAACTGAGAGCCCTAGGAGTTATGCAGCATAGCCCTGCCCCAATATCATATCATGGCAAGATTTAAATTGTATACATATATGTATATATACACACATACCATTGAGGAATATGCATGGGTGTTTAAAGTATGAAGATTCTAATATTTACTGAGCCCATGAGCTAGGCAGGATTGGAGCTCATACCGTGTATCCTCTTATTTAATCTTCACCACAAAAGAATAGGGGAAGAGGTACTATTATTATCACTATTTTACAAAGGAATAGAAAGGGTAAGTGACTTGCTAGGTCACACTGTAGTGAATGGTAAAGCCAAGATTCAAAGCCAAACAGTCTGACTCCCAAGCTCGTCCTGCACCCTGTGCCAATATACCCATCGCCCTATAGCCAGAACTCTTCTCTGGCTCCCTTTCACCTACAGATTAAAACTCAGATTCATCAGCATGGCATGAAAGGCCTTACTTCATCCACCACTGCCCACCTCACCTAGTCTTCCTCCTACTGTTACAGGAGTCCCTGTTTTACAGATTTTTTGTGACCAAGGCCATAATAAAACCAGAAGAAGAAAACTCATCTGTGTGGTGAATGTGAGCACCAAAGCACCAAAGAGATGACAGGTGAGTGAGCAGGTCATGGGAACTAACCTAACCATGATCCCCTGCTTAGGTTATATTGATGGGTTTCCTGATAAGAGATAAGTGGGGGAGAGAAAGACAAAGGAAAAACAGCTGATCTATAAGAAGAGACTAGTAAAATTCCCTTCATCTCCCCATACACAGGCTTGGCAAGTCATGCATGCAGACCACAAATGGAAACGCCAGAATGAGTGTAGCATACATGTGATCACAGTGTTGGTAGCAATTCATGTCTATTCACATACGGTGTTCATCATTATCTTTATCTTAATGTTTTTCTTCAATCGCAGAATAATTTCCTCCTTCTTAAAAAAGTCAGTCAGTCAACACTCCCAGTCAGCCTCTTGTGCTTTTTCTCCATCAGTCCTCTGGATGGACCATTCAGTTTTAAGCTTCTGTGTCCTTGTCCCTAGTCCTCTTGACAAACTTCTGTTCATCTTTAAAAATGCACCCAGCTCAGAATCCTCATTTCTGGAAAGTCTTCCCTGACTCTCCCATACAGATTTAAATTCTCGTCTTCGGTAATGTTTCCCTTTCTTGTACGTACCTCAACTACCATATTTCTGCTGTATATTCACACATCTACCTGATGAAAGCATAAGCTCCTTGAAACCTGAAGCCAAGTATTGCTCTTCTTATATTCTCAGCTTCTAGAGTAGTTCTTGGAACACCATCAGTGAATTTAGTGACGCTGACCAGAAATATCAACAGACTCTCCACCTTATAACTCCTTATCCCTAGCAGTGCTTTTAGTATTTTAAGGTACATAAGAATCAACTGGCACACTTGTTAAATGAACATTCCTGGACATCACACTGTAGACCCAAAATTCTGCAGGAGATCTAGAGTAGACCTGAGAACCCTACATTTTAAAAACAACCCTAGATGATTCTCATGTGAGTAAGAAGCACTGTTGAGGAAGTTAGCTATACCTCATCAGCCCAAGCTACTGGGGGGCAAGAGGGAGGTCAGGGAATGGGGGCGAATCTCAGCAACATCTACCAGCATCACTGCTCCTTCTTCTCTCCAAAGGCTTTCGCACACTAGCCCTCAGGTCCACAAGTATTGGACTGTTAGTGTTACAGCTTTCTCTTCACTCCAGGTGACCACTCTACATCATGCATAACCCTGCCTCAGTGTCCTCTCAGAACAGATCAGCAGGTATCAAAATTCAAGTTGCATTGCTTATCACTCATTTCTTTAGGGCAATGGTGTTCTCCTCTGTCCTCCAAAAGAGCTCATCATGGAGTAGTACTGATCCAAATGCCTAAGCTTCCTATTATCCTCCCTCACAACCTCAGGCACCCAAGATATACATGAAAATGACACCAACTCAAGACAGGACTTGGACTATTTACCTTTATGCAAATACACCCAGAATTTCCCACCTCAAAATCTCAATTCATCCAGTTCTCTCTAGCAACAAGCCCTTACTAGCCATCAAAATCCTACCTATTCTCGAAGGTCCAGTTCAAATGAAGTGTTCCATGACTTTCCTCAAAGGAAAAAGACTCTGTTCACTGCCTCCATCTAACCTTAAGATCAGGAACTATGCCTTTCTCATCTCTGTCCCTTCAGAGCAACTAGTGCAGTGCTATGCACTTAAGAGTTGCTTAAAACATATTTGCTTAATTTGCAAATGACAAATATTAAAACAAGAAAACTCATTGAAGTGAGAAGGACTGTAGGAAAGGCACTTAAAAGAAAAATTGAATTTAAAAAGAGTGAGTCACCCCCATTCTCCCAGTTACAGTCAGCAACTGATTATCTCAGTTATCTTTAGTGGATTATCTGCAATGAAGATTAGCTCACTGCAAAAATTAAAACTTTATCTCTAAGTCATAATGAGTAAAATAAGCAATGTAGGCCATAAAATAATTTGTGTACAAAACTCATAATGTTTTGTTTCATTTTCTTAACCCATGCAACCTGATATGAAGCAAGACTTTAACCAGACATCAGATGCTAAATTTAAGAGTTAACATCTCTAAGGTCAATACTGTAAATCGGCACAATGTTTAATCCATATGTCTACCTAATTCCCATGCTCACACTGATAATTAAATGCTAAGCACCTTAAACTAAATGGCCAAGCAAAAATCAATCTATTCATTAAGCCAACAAAGCTGCATGAGCACCTACCATGTGCCAGCACAATCATGAGTCACTGCAACAGTAAGGCCACCATTGAGGAGGCACATCCTGATCTTGCCCAAGGCATTCAAGGTCATGGTCTACACCAATTCCCAACTCAGTGTATAAACCATTAAGTTGGTACATTAGCATAGCCACCAACATTTTTCAGATGTGTGAGGGTTATCTAATTCCCTGCTATGGGTATACAATGGCAGCAAGTCTGTGACTTGAATTTAACCACACATACTAATATTTATTAGCAAGTAGTCACTTTACATATACAATCCACTCTTTCTACTCACAGACATCATGGGACCCCATCATTTTAAGTGATCCAACTTGGCCTAAAAAGTTCACCTGGGGCAGGTAAAAATATTCTGAGGCAGAAGTAAGCAAACTTCCTCCATCCCTGGGCCAAATTAGCCCTACCCAGTTTCATAAATAATGGACACTCAGCCGTGTCCATCCCTTTACATATTGTCTATGGCTGCTTTCATGGGACAAAGGCAGAGTTGGATAGTTGGAATTGAAACCAAACAGCTGGCAAAGCATAAAATAATTACTATGTAGTCACCTATAGGGAAAGACTACTGATCCAATAGTAGTGGCATCAGGTAATGAGACATCCCTAAGGCTACAGGCAAGAAGACTTGCTAGGTTTTCATACCTTATTAGACAAAGATGGAGAGAATCTCTAAGATAATTAAACTTATCTATACTTCTTGGGTAATACCCATTTCACCAATGTGAGACCTTTCTAAACATCCTTGTGCAAAGCCACTAATTCATCTGTTAAAAACTTGCTCACAATTTCTACTATACTGACCAAAAATAAGTATAATAGAAGTCCTCAGTAGCCTTGCCTGCAGTATGGCCTTTCCGATGAATTAACTAAAAACTCCTGGGGCATGAACTTCTGATCAGGTCAACTAGTTTCCTCTAATGTGGCTTAAACTAATCCACACACTTTCTTAGAATTATCTGATCTATGCTGAAATATTTAAAGTGAGTTATAGATTTTGTGACACACTGACATCAACATTTATAGTAGAACATGATGTAATAGTCTCAAGTCACCAGGACTTGATTCTAGCAGCATTTTCAATTCCTCCACATGCAGGCATTTTATTGAATCACAGCTTCAAGCATCTTCTGATAGATTGTAGCCAATTCTCTAAAATTCAGTCCCACTTACTGAAAATTCAATGTAACTGAAGTATAGCATCCTAATTATAAAGCAGGGCTGACCATGGAAAATGCATTTGACTCTTTTGCTACTGAGGTTTAAAAAAAAAATTTACACTTCAATCCCCCATGGTTGATAAAGAACTTTCGCCTCAGTTATTAAGCCCTGAACCATAAATGGGAATGTGCCCTCTTATGGACCTGGGAAATTTAGAGCGAAGGCCAGTACTCTTTTTTATAAACAGACCAATCGTTTTTAATAAAGGATAGAGAAAAATTATTCTACATTAAGAAAAACAAAGAAGTTCACTTTTAAGTATGACTGTTGAGAAACATTCAATTAAAGCAACTAAAAGGTTAAATCGTTTAAGTCTCACTTCAGGTTTTACTTTAGGTTTTTAATCTTACTTTTTCCTATTTGCTATCAAATAAGATGTGCCTTTTTTATTATTCCGGAAACAATATTCCCAGTCATTCCTAATTAGAAGCTTATGAAGTAAACTAGAATAAAAAAAAAAAGTCTCTTCATTTTAGCAAGCCAGTGCTCGCTGATACTCTCCTGCACATCTCTGAGGAAAATGCAATGAGTACCAATGGTCAAGAAGCCATGTCCCCACCCTAATTCCCCGCAAATATATTTGCTTCATTCATTAGGATTAATTTCCTAAAATACAGCTCTTCTGATTGGAAATACTAGGGAGAGAATTTATAATCAGAATTTTCCATATTTTCAATCAGCCAATATAGAAGAGATGCCACAATTGGCAAAGCATCTGTGTTAAAGTAGATTGATATCTGCTCATAAGTAAAAGGAAAATAACAGAGCCAAGCATCAACCATTTTCCCAACACTAAACCTGAACTGCATAGAATTCCACTCTGTTCTTTGACACGAAAAATGAAATCCATACACAAGACACAAACAGAGGGAGTTCCAAGCATTATTTCTGCAGCTATGTCTCAACAGACTCCCAATCAAGGGATGCTTTCCAAATGCCTCTGAATGAGAGACCCCCAAGAGATAAGAAGTTTTTGTGTTTTCCTCAGGCTGCTCTACTGCCTCACACATGCACCAAACAATCTCGTAAGTGATCATTAGGAATCTGGCTGAAATTCTTCTAGCACTTTTGGCAATTAGTCATTAATTGGACTTGCCACTTCAGCCCCTTTGTAATTGATACTCCTGAGATAGGAGCTCTGTGAGGGAAGACTTCCCGCAGGGAAGTGCTCAACAGAAAACACGGCACCCTTCCCTTCTGGAGGCAGGCTTTTCTACCCAGCACATCTCTGATAACCTCACCTCAGTCCAAGTCAAAACACCACCTCAGCCACACAAGCTGTGCCTAGATAAAAGTAATTTGTTTAACAAATGTTCCTGAGCTTGTCTTTATTTTTGTCATATAATAATAGCATTTTCAAGTACTGTATAGCTTAAAAAATAACCTCATAGACTATTATCTTATGTAATCTCAATGCCATTATACAGATGAGTAAACTGAAACAGTTAAGACACTGGCCCAAATTCACATAAGGTACACACTGCAAGCATGTACCCAGCTCAACAAACCCAAGCCAGCCAGCTTCAAGGTCAAGACTCTGTTCACCTCCCCACACTACATCCCAGCGAAAAGGCCTTCAGAGTACGGTCGGTTGACCCCAGAGTTTTATCATCTTCAGAGACATGGTCTAGATACATTGATCTGCCATTGCTCTGTGAATTGACAGTCGGTACTTATGGGACTGCACTAGAGCTCTTCTTAGGTAGAACGAGGTCTTTACTTAGCCAAAAATTTGGTGGCCTCTTACAAATGGAGGATGAGGTCCCTGGAGGCATGGCCTAGATGAGCTAAAGGGAATTAAGAGAAGAAAACTGGGGAGAAGAGAAGGGTAGTATTCTAAAGCATAATAAGAAATGAGCCACAGAGAAAGGGAGGCAAAAGAAGGCAGCCCTACCTCTGCATAGGAGATGGTCAATCACTACTCTAGAAATGAGAACAGCTTAGAAATTTAAAGAACAGAAATATTTATTATTCAAGTCTTAAGTTGTTTGCTTTTCTGTAATGGGATATCATCTGCAGAGCTAGACTAGAGTAAGGTAAGGGAGGCACCTAAGGGCGCAAAACTTCAGGAGATACTCACTCTTGGGGTCGCTCAGGTCTGGTCTCAGCCTATTCCAGCCCTGGCTGGAATTTCCTGCAGGGCACCAAAGCATGGATAAAGACTGAAACTTATGTGCCTTATGTAGGCATTATTTTGAGAAAATGAAAGAATCGGTGCAATAGCCAGCACAAGTGACACAATTTGTAATAGGATTACATACTATTTGGTACATGCATATTCATTTTTGTGAAGTGAATCATAAACTGAGATCATTAAGCAAAAGGAGAAAACTCAAAATGAGAGGTCACTGGAAAAAGTTATGTCCCTCCTCAGGAATTCCAAGCGATGTGGAAAGACACACTGGGCGTCCCACTACTCACAGTCTGGGGTTAGCAGGCAAACTTAATGAACAGAGGGATCCTGGCCACCTGGAGGATCTCAGGACACTCGAGTGGCCAGCAGTTAGGATACAGTTATGCACGGGGTTTTGTTGTTATTTATCTACAACTGAGTATCTCCTGTTTATCAAGTCCTGAATGCCTTATTACCGTTCATGGTCAATAAAGTTGTTTTTGTCTCTCAGTCAACAGCATCTATCCGGCTATAAGGGGAGCTAGGAAGGAAAATTATGACAGCAATGAGGAAAAGGACCTCAGTGCTGGCACAGTGTTTCACCAACCTTCTACTGTCCCCATTCATCTATGACCGAGGACAGTGTGGAAAGCCCTGAAGGACATCTGACATTCAGATCACAAATTTTAACTCAACTGTAAAGATGCCAAAACCTCAGAACTTGGAATAAAAACCATTTTAGCATTTGGACAAAAGGTCTTCTGGTCCAGTGGAAAGCACTCTGGGCTGAGAAGGCAGGAGACTTGAGGTCTTTGTCATGACTCATTTATACCCCGCTCATATAGGCAGGTTGTAAGAATCAGAATCAGAATTCTAGTTCTGCCGCCAGCCAACTTTGCAACTTTTGGCAAGTCACTCAGCCACTCCTGGACTTGATTTTCTCATCTCTCAAAGAACACCAGCCTCCTAGAATTACATAAAGAAAGAAAGCAAATTTTTGCAAAATGTAAAAAAATAAAATAAAATAGGGACACCTGTGTGGCTCAGTAAGTTAAGTATCTGACTTCAGCTCAGGTCATGATCGTGGGGTCCCAGGTTCAAGCCCCACATCGGGCTCCCACGGAGCAGGACTCTGCTTCTTCCTCTCCCTCTACCTCTCCCCCTGCTCATGTTCTCTCTGTATCTCTCCCATAAATAAATAAATAAATAAATAAATAAATAAATAAATAAATAAATAAATAAAATCTTTAGAAATAATAAAGGAAAATAAAAATTTTTTTAAAAAAGGAAAATGATGCTGTGCAACGACCAGGGATTACTTCTATTGCTCCAATATTGTTATGGTTGCCATTTTTTACAACAATAATAAACATGGTGTTTGAGACAAAAGGGGATGATTAGGTGATTTGAGTGGTAGACCTTGCTGGTTGGCCAAGCAAATACCCATTGCCAATCCCTTCTCCCTTGCATGGCTCCATTAAAAAGCCTGGAAACCTAAATACTTTCCTAAACACTTAGCCAGGAGTGAAGACATGACACGGTTCTGGACAGTAAGTACTAAGATGAAGTCTTCTTGTAGCATTTATGCTTTTCTTAAATAAAAAAAAAGAGAGAGAGAATCAATATAGATGGCATCCTCCGTTACCTGCACTGAAGGCAGACATGATGCTTGGCATGTGGAAATTGTCTAACAGCCATGAGGTAAAAGCCAAGAGGGTTAGAAACAGTCCACCTAACCAGTGAACTGCTAATCCAACACTTCCGGTTCCCTATCCCCAGACTTCTCATTATATAAGAAAAGCAGACCCCTATTTGTTTAACTTCTGTTGGTTACCTGCAGCTAAAAGCATTCCTGATTGATGCAACATATAACCGGTCCCCTTCATGACCCTTGGTCTAGTAATAGAAATTTCTCTCCCAGTAATCTGTTCAGATAAAGAGTGCAGCTCAAAGGGGAGGGAGGAAATATTTCTTCCAAAGACCTGTAAGCAATAAAGAGATGATAAAGAAAAATGGAAACATTTCCTCCACAAAGTAGTTAGGGTATCACTCTAATATCAGGGCACTGAATCTCCCCAACTTCATACATTTGTCTTGCCAAGTCTCCCAGCCTATAATGAAACCTTCACCACCTACCCCACAGAGTTCTAGTGATCAAAAAATATAATGGCTGTTAAAACTCTGTATAGACTATGAAATGCCTTAAAAAGGTTAAAGTTATCGAGGAGCCCATCCTTGGTCCTGCTCTCATCCTGTAAGACATGCTTCTATTTTTATATCTTTACTGTTCACTTACATTTGTTTCCATCTCTTGTGTCTCCAGGGAGCCCTAGGTCCTTATTTTCAGCTACCTCTTGTACATCTTCACCTGGATGTCCTAAAATCACTTCATGCTCAGTATTTCTGAAGCCAACTTAATCACCATTCCCCACAAAGCCATTCCTTGCCTGTATCCCTGGTTTCCAGTAATAGACATCACCACCCATCTATTTTCCACAGGTAGGAAACTAACTCACCTTCAACTCCTCTGTCTTCTCCTCTACATTCTAATCCAAAAGCAACTCCCTCTCTGTTGCCCTTCATCATATCCCATCATTTGTTATCTGGACAATAGATTATAAAATTTTCTGACAGTTCTTCCACTAATCTTTCTGAACTACAGGCTGGACAGAGATCCTCCTCAAAAGCAATTGGATCCCAACAGCATTTCACTTGAAAGTTCACAGGTTCCATGTATGAATGAATCGCAATGCCATCAGTAGAATGGCCCAAAAGACCCTTCTGAGTCCCATTCTACCTCAATTCTTCAGGCTCATTCCCAGCCCCCCTCCTTCCTATTCTTAATTTTCATCTTTCCCTGACTCCTTGTATCTAATGGGCACCAGGTGATTTTTTCTTCTTCCCATTTCTTGCCTTTTTTCCTTTCTTTTCATTCTCTTACCATCATCCTCATCCAGCCCTTAATAAATAACATCTAGACTACTCCAAGAACCTCGTAGTAGGGAGTTCCCATATTTCTTTGCTCTAATCTACACTATATTGTCCAAAAAATCAAGTTACTTAAAAGACTCCTTGACCAAGTTCTATTAGCTATGAATACAGTTCCCACTTCTCAGCCTGGCTTCTGTGACCCAGAAGTTCACTCTCCCCTCTATGCCCTTCACTCCAGACAACCATTGCTCTCCGCTCCTTGGACATCACAAGGCCTTTTCCATTCCATTCTATTCTCTGATGCTGCATGCTACCTCCACATTCCTGCCACCTCCTTCCATGGGCAACTTTCCACTATGCCTCAAGTCAGAAATGAGGTCCTCTGCCTTTAGAGTCTCATCACTCTAGATTTAAATTGCAGTTTGGGGATTCATCAAGGCCTGCCTCAACTGGTAATCATTTAGATTCAAATGCTTTGTTTTGCATCATCTTTGCATGTAACAGTGTCTCCCACATTATGGATGCAAAAATTGCTAAATAAGTTGCTAAATAAATGTTGTCTTGGTAAAATCTGCATTTCAATCTGAGAGCACTTTCACCTATTACCAAGTTGCAGCCACCACCTGAGGGAGGCACAATAGCTACCATAAAACTAGGGCCAGAGGGGTTAAGGCACTTTCCTTGGATCACCCTGGAAGCTGTGGCAAATACACAAAACTCACTTCTCTGAGCTTTTAGCACTTCAGTGGGGCTTTTTCTGCTCAGCTTTGCTCTCATGGTCCTCAGTCTGCTCAAGGGCTTTTCTGGTCCCAAAGCAACTTGCATCACCCTGACTTTCCACTCTGCCTTTCAACCCCATACCCTTGGTAGTTCCAGAATGCAGCTTCCTGCCAGGGTCTCTCCCTACTCTCTGTGACATCTGTCTCAGGGACTCAGTGAGAAGCAAGGAACTAATGTTCATGAAATTTGCTGCCCTCCTGTGATGAAAGGTACAATCTTCATTACTCCCTGAGCCAGAGCATCCCCATGTCTGTTGTGAAAGCAGACGCTGTGCCTTTGGAGCTGCTTCCCACAAGCAGCAGGAAACCATTATCCCAGCCCACTGTTCTCTTCATTTGACACTCTCTCTTAAATATACTGTTTTTCTCATTTTCATTAATAATCCTCTTTTAACACCTGATCAGCCTCACTGTCTGCTCTGGGTTAAAGCCTATTATTCCATTAGCGTTTGACATTTGGAATGCAATGAGGCATTCATGCACAGGTAGGGCTAATGGGGAAAATGGCTTGAATCAGGGCTTTATGCGTCACAGTTTGGAAAGTGGGAGGGGTCAACAGGAAACAGAAGGCCGCTTCTGTGCCAGCCACAGGGGGCTGTGTCCAAGAGAAGCATGTCGCTATTCATAAGGTCAGGACACAGCTGTGACCTTTTCTACCACTTGGGGGCCCTTATCAGGCAAGTATATCTCCCCGCTAATGTATCTAGAAAGAACCTGGAGCCACCTAAATGAAATTAGACAGTAGACCTAATGACAAGTCAGTGAGCTTAAAGAAATAAAATTGAATGTCTGCCTTTCCTGACTCAACTCTCCAGTGTCAGGTCATCCTGTTATCACAGGGACCTCTGAGGACCTTCACTGGCCTCTGGTACTGTCTGCTGTGCTGGCCCTTTGTTGTATGTATGGGCTGAGAGGCAATCACGAGGACTAGAGCAGCTACACAAGTAGAGCATGACGTCACCTCCTGTGAATAATGCAGCCAGCATACCTTCCAGTTTTCCTTCTTAAACCTGTCAAGTAAAAAATAACCATTTATATTTGGTTCATTTATTCATCGATCATTTATTCTATACACATGTACTGAAGACTCACAGCATAGATGCTGGATATACCCCTACCCTAGTGGAACAGACAGTCCTTAACAGTTCAATTTTCACTGTCATTCTGACTGCAACTTTGCATGGAACAAGGGGAAATGTCATCTTCAATTCTGAGAGGCAGAGAGAATGAAATCTCAGTAGATACAAAAACTTGAGCTTGCAAGAAGTAAATATTTCTTTAATTTGTTATAATCAATTTAACTCCAAGTCCAAGTCTCCATCTTGCAGGCCAGAGGGAAATTCAATCAGACATCACTGGCAATATGTGGTACTTGGCAAGTGGAGGCAAAGACTAATTTAGCCCATCATGGCTATCATTGATATCTTCACTGATTAAACCAGTGTGGTCCCTTGAGATTCAGTGGCCCTCTGCTTCCATGTTACATGTGGGGTCTAAGCATCCCTGCTGAGGCTGGGCCTCCTGGGCCTAGAGTCCTACCTTGACCAGACTGCTACATGGCATTTCCACTGAGCTACTGCAACTTTCTGGGTTGCTGTTTTTGAAGCCAAGCATGAGTCCTTGATGAAGGTGAAACTTCCCAATTTCTGGAAACTTTTCCCTCCACTCTCCCTTTCCTGTTGAGAACACTGGGTATAATCTTGTTTTTCAATTTAGCTATTCCAAAAGAAGAAAGAGACTCTGACTTACTGACTTGCAGCAGCTTCTGTTTTTCACACAGCCAAAAAATGTTGACTCTCTGGTTCCAAGGCTCACTAAGGACTTACAAACCTGCTTCAAAGGCAGAAGGAAAAATAGAGAACAAACATTAATTAGCAGTCAAACTTATTATACTGCCACAAAGATGAAGAAAACGAAGTGCTGGAAGAGGTAACATCTGTCACCTGGGCTCTCCCTCCAAACCCAGTCTGGTCATACACCTCCTCAAATGCAGTGGCAAATGGGAGCTGCTGCTCATAGCTGTCTCCCATCCATCAGCAGATCTTAAGACTTGCAATATTGTGGAATTGTGGGAAACCTTCTTTAACTTACATGGATTAGCCACATTAAGAGGGGAACACAAGCATCCAGCATCTTCCCCAACCCAGCTCCATGTCACTATGCTACCAAACCAGATGCCTAATCCCATTTTAGCTCCTCCCTTGCCTTACCTCCCTGCATTTATTCTGCCCTCTGTCTCTTCCTATCTGTATCCAACTAGGGCAACTGAGCTCCTCACTTAGAGAGGCCCCAGACCTCTTCTGAGCAACCCTGCTGCAGGTCACCTGTGACTTTGGACCCTTGTAACCAGAATGCATGGCAGCAGAGGCAAGTAGCAAATGTGAGTGAGGCCCATGCCCATTTTTTCAGCAGCTGTGAGAACCTAAGGATGTTGAAAATTCGTTTTAGAAGATTGACTTGGTTGACTGACTGATGGATTGATTCAATGACTTTATTCAAAAATGTATATGGACTTTGTCATGTGCTCACTGCTGTGGGGTCACTTCCAAAAGAGACAAGAAGCATAACACATGTTTTCAGTATTCAGAGAGGTTCCACTTAATATGGATACATATATATCAAAATGCCAATAATGGTAATGACAACAGCCAATATAAATTGAGCACATATAAAGTACTGAGTGCCATGCTAAATATTGCTATGCAAAGCAATATTTTATATACTCACCATGACAATCCTTCTATGGTAGGTGTTAACCTTAACCCCATTTGCAGATGAGAAAACTGGGGCAGAAAGTTTTTTTTAAGTTTTTTTTTAACTGGACTCAAGTCCTACACTACAATAGTCTAATCCAGCAAAGATACTTCACTACAGTTCACTACATGTTCATTTCTAATAGTAAGAATGCAGAAATTATATAACTGTCCAATAATAAAGGATTACTTTATTAAATATGAGGGAACCATACAACAGAATATTGTGCAGCCATTGAATTCATTTACTGAAGAAAAGGAAATAACACAGGAAAATGGTCACGATAAATGTTAATGAAAAAAGAACAGGATACAAAAATGTGTATGCTGTATAGCACCAATTATGGGATGAGGTGGGGTGAAGAGAGGGAGGAAAAGAGAGAGAGAAGGGATCAGAAGGAAATACATCAAAATGTTAATAAAGCATCAAAGCTTTAATTTGTACACTTCAAATATGTAGTTTATTACATATCAACTATACCTCAATGGAGTTGTTTAAAAATGGTAAGAGATTATTTCTGAGTGGTGGAATCATATATGATTTTAATTTTATTTTTTATTGTCCAAATTTCCTATAAGGATTATATATTGCTTTAATAACTATGGGAAATTAATGTTAATTTTTAAAGTGAGTTTGTAAAAGTCGCTCTGGGAATAAGATCGGAAAAGAAAATTCCAGTTTCATTTGTATGGATGAGACCCCAGTATATTCTTGTGTTCCTAACTCCCCAGGTGGTTTTTATATGCAGTCAGTGGGGAGAACCACTGATTTACACAAAGTACCAAACCCAGCGCCTGGGTGACACCTGATGCTTGGTTAAATGGTGGCCATCACCATTATCCGCATCATTGTCATTGGTGTTAATATTCCTCAGCACTGCTGGCATATTTACATTCTCATATTAAGTGTGGGGAAAAAGTCTAGCTGGAGCAGATGGCTCAGGCATTGGCAGATTCATTGGAAACTTCAGTGAGTAATCAGGTGTTGGAACTGGTGATATTTTCCTGTCATAGACTCTGTCAGAGGCTTTCATTTCCCAGGGCCTGTGGGATTAGTAATGCAGAGTACTTCTAGACTATTAGTGTATAAAACTACAATGCAAAAACTTTTTACTAAAATTAACGATGCCAGGCCAGCCATAAAGAAATTCATCTCCCAAGTGACATGCTCAGCAAAGCTGCACCAACTTCTGTAACAGATGTCTAGACAATTTGACTTTGAAATACATATCCTGAATCTAAACAGCCTGAAGTTTCCCAACCAGTGCCCAGCCAAAGTTCAAAACCAGAGACCAAGCAGGAATAGAGGATTTGAAGATTATAAATAAACTTATTCATAGGGAAAGCAGAGCAAGTACAGCAAGCCAAAAATTGATTGCCCAGAGAGGATGACTCATCAATGAGACCATAAAAGACCGTCTTGCAGTAATCACACAGCAAGACAGTTCATTGTCCTTAAACATTAACTGCCTGTCACACCAGGCTTCCCATCAGTGGACTGCGAAGCCCAGAGCTGGCCTCATTAAGCTTTCGAGACATCCCCAACCCAGTGAAGAAGCAATCCATTTCTCCTCTATCTCTTTGAATCACCACATGGCAGTGAGTGGAACCTCCTCTGAACCCGGTGCCCTAGATTCCTAGTGTGGCAGCCAAACTGACCCAGGTCAGTTCTTTTCAACTGTCATTTTAAGACATTACATTTTCCATTGAATATTTTACGGCTAAACATCTCCGCAGGTACACAGAGTCAAGGCAAGAGCAACCTGAGATGGTCTCCAGCTGTTGAGGTGGTGGGAAAGCCATCCTGCCTTAATCGTGTCTCCTGAAGGGTCAAAACAACAGAGGACAATGCAACCAGGCCATTTATAAAATTCTGCTCTCCTGCCACCTGCTTTTGCAGCATGGTAGGTATGTTTTCAAGCACTCAACATGTAACTAGAGAACCTTGAGATTTTACTATAATGATAAGCCTCAAATTGGTACTGAGATTCAAGGGTACTAAGACCAATAAATTATTATGAGAAAAATCAACAGAAATGTCATTCACCCTACAAACATCCCTTAAGCCTTGGCTGTGAAAAATATACCATGATCATCAGGGTTGGGAAATGTGTCAAATACTAATCCTTTCATTAAGCAACTCCAGTGCATAGGGAAGGGCACTAAGGTGCATTATGAACAAAAGAGACAGAGGAAATGGTAAGGTCACAATGGTAAGTGACTGTTCTGAAGAAGGAGAGATGACTTCCATTTGGCAGAGTGAGTCACAGAAGACTTAGAGAACTTAATGGCATTTGGGTGGACTTTAAAAGATAGGGAGATGCATCGTTGTTAATACCTCCTACCACAAAGAAGGTGGAGTCCTCTCAGAAAGCCTGTATCAGCATGGGACCAGCAAAGCTTAGATAAGTGTCAAGAGAATGCCTACCATATGCTAGTCAAGGATCATAGAAAAGTCACCAATTAAACTGAAAGCTACCAAGAGGATCCAAGTTCAAGTTGGAATATATGTTGGAATAAGTTACCTAATATATGCACAAGTGACAGCAAGCACCAGAGTCCAAAACACCATCTAAGGTACTGACTGGCAAAGATGGTTAAGAAAAAAAAACTCGTTGAGGTACCTGGGTGGCTCAGTCAGTTAAGCCTTGACTCTTTATTTCAGCTCAGGTCATGATCTCAAGGTTGTGAGCTCTCTCTCTCTCCCTCTCTCTCTCTCTCTGTGCCACTCCCCCTTACTCTCTCTTGGAAGAAAGAAAAAAGAAAGAAGAAAGAAAGAAAAAGAAATGAATGAAAGAAAGAAAGAAAGAAAGAAAGAAAGAAAGAAAGAAAGAAAAAGAAAAGGCTGGTTAAATATATTACAGCACACCTGAAAACAGACTACGATGTGCTCACTAAAAGCAACTACATACATGGACATTTATTGATATGGAAAATGGTCCTCTATATATTTCCTCCATATATTAAGGGGGAAAAAGAGGTTAAAGAATGTCTTATACAAAAAGTCACCCATGTTTGTATCAATATAAATCCTACTCCACTAACTCATGTGTGAAAGAAACATCTCATTTCTTCACGCCAACTAGGATTAACTTTAAACCCCTAATCTGGCAGAAAGTTCCATCTCAGTCAATAACAGAACATCCTATATCACATCCCTGTAGCTGCATTAGGACCTTGGAGCTTAGCATGTACCCATAAAATAAAATATGGCCTCTACTCTTCGGTCCATCATCCTCTTCTCTATTCACTTCATTATTCACGCCTATGAATAATGCCACCCGCGCCAAGCTTATCAGGAAAACCCAAGTTAACAACAGCTTCAACAAAATAGGAATATCACTGTCTCATATAAAAGAACTCTAGAAGTAGGTGATCTAGAGCTAGTACAGCAGCAATACAACTGGGCCTTATGCTTCTACTCCACCACCTAGAACATGGCTTCCATCCTCAAGGCCATCTCATGGTCCAGAAGGGCTGCTAGAGTTCCACCATCACATCCTCAATGCAGATCAGAAGGATCATGACAGGCAGAAGAGGAATCAAGCCCTCTTTCATAAAAGCACCATAGAAAATAACCTTTTCTTCATCACATGGCTGCAAGGGAAGTTGGGAAAAACTGGCTTTGTCCCAGGTAGGCATGTGCAGAATCGAGGTTCTTTTACTAAAAACAAAGGAGAGCTTGAGTATAAAAGTAAACAAAACTAGCTCTCTCTACCACAAATGTGTAAGTTGAGAAGAGGGGTGAAAGTAGATCCTGGAGGATATAAGCAAAGGACAAGCAACTCACAGAGAAGACTGAGGAGAGGCCATTAGAAGAAATTCTGGAAAGAATAGTGTCAAGAAATGCAAGGGGAGGATTTTCCACACTCAGGGAATGGTTGACAGGGTGGGATAAGGCCAGAAAAAAATGTTCATTAGAGGTAACTCAATTGTCGAAAGGAGATAGATCTCTGGAAAACAAAACATCAGGAACTATTTCTTTTGTTATACTCTTCTCAGATGTTCAGGACTGCCCTAAACTCAATAGCTAGATAAACCCCACCTTGTCAAAGAGGCCATTCTACTAGGTGAATTTTCCAGACAAAGCCATCCATACCTGCTTATCCTTAGAGGTCACAGTCACATAATTCTGGAGCATTCTCCATGGCTTTGTCTTATTTATTCCTTGAATTCTCATAGTTTCAGAAGTACAGATATGCTGACCCTTCTTACAAAAGACTACTATTAGGTCAGACTGAATCAGAGAGAAAGCCCTACACATGTTTATAACAGAACATAAGAAAAACAGCTAATATTTCTTGAATGCTCATTACATGCCAGGCGCTGCAGTAACTTCTCAATAAATATTAGCTGTGTATATGCATGGGAGTATGTACTCATGCACACATATGCACACATGTTTGTGTGTAATTAATCCTCAAAATGCTCTGTGAGGCAGATATTCTTATCCTCATTTTACAGGCGAGGAACCAGAATGTCAGAGAGGTTGAATGGTGTGCCCATGGGCAGAGGTCATCTGTCACTGTGTCTGTTGCTGCTTCTATGCATACTCTTGCCTCCATAGCAACAATACATTTTAGCAAATCTCTTGTTATTTTTAGGTATGACTCCTTTCTGCCACACTCCAATTTTGTCTGTCACCCTCTGGGCTATGATAAGTTGGAAACCTAATTAGTGAGTTAGTGACAATGAGAGTTTACATAGAACAGATTATTATTTTCTTCCTAGTGGAAAGCAATTCAGAGAGACTTACAGGTCAGCGGTCCTCCAAATCCCCTGGATCCTCTCAGACTCCTTTGATCTGATCATCTGGATCATAATAATGATGATGACTAACATCCACTACACATATATTCTAAGAATTTAACTCATTTAATACCCACCCAATGACCTTATGAAATAGACATTATTTTATCCCTATTTTGCAAATGAGAAAAGCAAGGTACAAAAGGTTAAGTAACTTTCCCTAAAATCACAGTTAATGAATACTGAAGCTTGAAGTGAATTCAAGTAGAGCCTGAGCACTAACCACCCTGGTGCAATTTTTTTTTTTAATGGGTAAGAGGAAATAGTGGAAGAATGGGTGATTTGAAACTGCATCCTATCTACATCTCTCTGAATCATTCCTCAAAAAACCTACCCAAGGGATCAAATCCTGGCAATTCTCTGCAAGGATTCTGCTTCTCTGCAAAGGTGAGGGGCACTATAATCTCTTCACTATCCTAAACACAACACTTAGAAGTCGCCCCAGCCCTTCTGACATCCAGGCTCCCAATAATGTTAGTAAATGCAGGTTTTAGGGCCTGACTACCCAGCAATCTATGAACCATTAACTGGAGCTATTTTCTGCTTCTTGGGATCAGTTGCAACTGCAAGAGGTAATAAGGGCCTGGCCAAAAAGCTGGAATGGGGAAGAGGGCAGATTTGAGAGCTCAATAGGGAAATATAGCCTCAAAAACATTCACACCAAGAGGAAATATGCCAGATGGAATGAAGCAGGATGGCACAAAGTCTTCAATCAACAACCTAAAATGAGGCCCCACCACTCCTACTGAGAGGACAGGTGTTGATGTTGAGAAGGGCTATAAGACAAATAAAAGACACATGTGGTCTCTTCCCTCCAGGACTAATGATCCATCATAAAAGCTCAATGGTCCAGAATAGCTGGCAACAAAGATGTTCTGGTCAATCAAATATGCTAGTTAGTTGAGAATTGCTACATGGACCATTTAAGTATTGTTAATTACCTGGAGTTAGAATAAAACAAAAGAGATCACACTTTTTTTTTAAAATCTAAAAGTGAATAAGAACATTGAGAAATTGGTGATCTACTTTTAGCACTACCAGCCTCCCTTTTCAGGTGTACTGTTCTCCCTTAGTTCCCTCCAATATATCCCTTAACATTCCCTAAAGATGACCAAGAGCCTCATGTTCTCTCCATTTCCAAGCCTGCCAAACTTACTGACAGGAAAGAATCTGAGAGTATTGAGGTGTCAAGTGGACAGTGTGTTTTTTACATTTTAACGGATGTCAGACCCTTATTAAATGAAAGGCATGAATATTAATGGTGGATTTCAGTCACTAGTTAACTGAATGGGGAAAATGTTTGCAGGTAAACAGTAATGAGTGTTTCTTCATATATTTTGACATGGTTTAAAAGTATTAAACAAAAGAATTACAGTATAATTTTTAAATCCATAGGAAAGGCAGAACAAATGAAATATGTGGATAATCAAAAACCAATTCTTGTCCATTTTAGTTTCACCTTTTTCAAAATCTATTAATAAGGACCTAGGCTAGGTAGAGACTATGCCCTATTTTTTATATCCCCAGGGCCTAGCACAATACTATAAACATTTAAGAAATGTTTGTTGAACTGAACCAAAGATGGTAATTAAACAACTTTATTCTACTTCCTATCTTTTTTTTAATTCAATGAAGGAAAACCATAATGAGAACTGAAAGGTTCAGAAGCAAAGTAGCACTAAAGAAAGGAAATAGAAATCAAGGAGTCTAAATAATCCCCAATTGGGCAATGAGTCCCTGAGTAATAGGGAATTAGCTACCATTCTTTTAACTATAATTACAGTGTTATTAAAACCAACAATCACTACTGAGGAAAAACATACAGAATATTATTTGAATTTGCCTTTCCAAAAGAACTGAACACATTGAACCCACACAACAGAAAATATATGGCAGGTGTTGATAGTAATAGAAATGCTATACCATTCTTAAAACTGTATTTGTCTTTTTAGATGAAAATATATGTAAAATAAGGTGAGAAAGAGGCAGGAAAAAATAACCTCAAAGTGTGTTAAGTGCTCTCTACAAAAGAAAATAAGTAGGTTCAAGGAATTTTTCCAGTTTCAACTAAAGATGGTAGACTGAACACATATATTTAACTCTTTCTCTTAAGCTCTCTAAAAATCACCAAAAAGGACAATCTTAAGGTACAAACTCATAAGAACAAAGGGAAAAAAGATAATATTTTGAATATACTGGAAGTCAGAAAAGAAAGTAAATTTGAGTTATCTGGCTTAGCAGGCCCCAAGTCAGTTGAATTTTAAACCACAAGAAAGGACAAAGAGCAAATTCAATTTATAGCACAAACCCTCAACAGACCCAGGAAACAATAGTGCCTGTACCTTTGCTTATAAGGGTGAATGTAATATAAAAGTGAAATGGCACTGAAAATCCATTTAACAGCAAATAAAGTGACACCCAGGACTTCTCTCCTTTACTGAATGCAACTAGGTGATTCCTCTTCTCCAGCCCTGGTAAAGGACTAAGGTTTTATTCTTTTTTTTAAGAGCCTCTTGACTGGGAGGCATATATATATATATATATATATATATATATATATATATATACACACACACACACACACACACACACGCAAGTACACACATAGGACATAAGAAATCTGACCAGTCCAAGAGAATAGGCTTTTCAAGGAAATAGCCCAGCCAGATCTCCCTGTGGTGAAGACCACAGAAGACAAGCTCAAATAAAGCTTCTAATCTGCTCTAATGCCTCACACTTACACATAATCAAACAGTCATGAATCACTAGACATTTGAAGAATGCACCCATATAAAAATTAGACACTACAATAAAACAAAAGAAAGCAAGCTGGGGCCTATGAGGAACAAGAAAACTCTTTGAAAAACCTTAAAATTAATAATCATCAGAAAGATAAAGGGATACATTACATCCATAAAACAAGAAAGACAATTTTTTAAAAGGAACATTCAAAAAGTATGATAATAGAAATGAAAAATCCAACAATGGATAGAAAATAATTTTGAGAAGATGTTACAAACAGAGAGATATAAAACAGAGATGGAAAATAAGAGGAAATGAAAATTGTATATCAATCCGGGATGTTGAGTTTTCAAATAATAAGAATTCCAGAAAGAGAGGAGAGAAAACAGGAGAGGAAATCAAAGACCTAATTTTTTAGAAATCCTCATGACTAAAGAGATGCTTTTTTATATTGAAGGTCTCTAATGCAAGGGATAAAAATAAGCATACATTTAGATGTATATTATCATGAAAATTCTGGAACAAAGTAAGATGGAGAAAAACAGTTTTCATATACAGGATCAAGAATCAGTATGGCAGGCACCTAGGTGATTCAGTCAGTTAAACGTCTGCCTTTGACTCAGGTCATGATCCCAGGGTCCTGGGATTAAGCTCTGTGTCAGGCTTCCCATTCATCAGGGGTCTGCTTCTCCCTCTGTCCCTCCCCCGATCATTCTCTCTCTCTCTTTCTCTCCCTCTCTCTCCAATAAATAAATTGAATCTTTAAACAAAAAAAAAAAAAACAGTATGGTAGTGACTTCCCAATAGCAGCTTGTAGAATCTAAAAGATAATGAAACAATGCCTTTAAATATGAGAAAAAAAAGGTTTCTGATCTAAAATTCTATACGCACACCTCACATCTGTCAGAATGGGTAGAATCAAAAAAACAAGATACAAGTGTCGGCAAGGATGTGAAGAAAAAGAAACCCTTGGGTACTGTTGGTGGAAATGCAATTAGTGCAGCCACTGTGGAAGACAGTATGGAAGTTCCTCAAAAAGTTAAAAGCAGAACTTACCCTATGATACAGTAATTCCACTCCTGTTATTTAGCCAAGAAGACAAAAACACTATTCAAAGGGATATATGCATCCCTGTGTTTATTACAGCATTATTTATAATAGCCAAACTATGAAAGCAGCCCAAGTGTCCATCAAAAGCTGAACAGATAAAGAGGATGTAACATATATGTGTATGATAGAATATTACTCGGCCAAAGAAAAGAATGAAATCTTGCCATTTGCAACAACATGGATGGATCTAGAGAGTATAATGCTAAGTGAAATAAGCCAGTCAGAGAAAGACAAATATCATATGATTTCACTCATGCATGGAATTTAAGAAACAAAATAAATGAACAAAGGAAAAAAAAGACAAACCAAAAACAGTCTCTTAACTATAGAGAACAAACAGATGCTTAGCAGGGGGGAGGTTGGTTGGGTGGGGGGCTGTGTAAAATAGATGAAGGAGATTAAAAGTCCACTTATGATGAGCACTGAGTAATGTATAGAATTATTAAATAACTGTGTTGTATACCTGAAACTAATACAACCCTGTATGTATATATGTATATATATTGCAATTAAAATCAATTAATTAATGATTAAATTAAATTAAGCAAAATAAAATTCTATACCCAGACAAATTGTCGATCTAATGTGAGGGTAGAACAAAGACATGATTAGATAATCAACATTTCAAAAATTTTTAATTCCGCATAACTTTTCTCAGGAAACTACCAGAATATGTGCTCCACCAAAATGACAAGGCAAAACAAGGATCAGTAATAAACATAGTCAAAGGAAAAGAAAATCCAGAGAATAGAGAAATAAAGAGAATTCCAGGAGAATGGTGAAGGGAGATGCAAGATGTCAGCTGTGCATTTAGCCTAAAGTGCAGGCAGTACAGATCAGTGTAAACCCAAAAGTTTCAGGAGAGATTCTCTTCAAGAAAATAAAACTGGAATAGATGCTAATGTGTTTAAATGTATTGAGAAAAGATATGGACAACTGAGGAAGGTTTGGGATTGAACTAGTGATCAACGCATAGAAAACTAAGCAGACATATAAATTAAAAAGACAATTATTATTAACTTTAAGAAAAAGAAATATCGTGGAAGAAAGCAAAATTAATCATAGTATACAACTTGACTCAGCTGTACTCACATTAACATAGCTGTAAGACTGTAAGCACAATGGGAGGAAGGAGTTTTCTACATATCACATATGAAGAAATAGTCATTACTCCTAGCATATATGTCGTAGGGTTGGAAGCAGAGCATGAAAGAGTTACATCCTTGTCTTACATAGAAGAAAGTCAACAGGGAACATCTAAAACTGCAAATATTCAAGAAGTAGCAATAGATTCATGTTATTAGAAACAAAGAAGTAACTGGTTGCTTCTTGGGAAGCAGAATATTGGAGTGTGAAGATGCTCAGGTCAGCTGTTTCTCATAATAGGCCTCTAGAACTCTGACTCTCTACTTTGACAAAATTTACAACTATACACAAAATTCCTGACACCAAAAATTATAAGAATCTAGAATGCTGTCACCTAATGAAAGTAGCTAGTGGTTATTTAGAATGCGGCTGCACACTGTTCTAAATAGTTTACATCATTAGCTCATTTAATTGAAAAGAACCGTCTGATCTCAGTACTCTCACTTATCCAGGCTCAAAGAGTAAATAAACTATCTATGCTCACTTAGGGGAAAAAAAAAAAAAAAGATCCAAAATTTCATGGAGTAGGGAGCCCCAGAAACCAGTCTATTAATGTGTCTGAATAATTTTTTTTTAATTTTGCTCCTTCAGTGAGGTTGGGGGTGGTTGCTCATGAGTTTCCTTCTATCTGGACACTCTCCCCATCCCACCTCATCTAATTAATGTCTCTTCACTCTTCATCTCTCCAGTCAAGGCTTTCCTAACCCACGAGTCTAGGTTCAGTTTCTTTGTTATATATGTGCTTACAGAACTCAGTACCCTGCTTCAGAGCACATTCATTATTATGGTAATTATATACCCTTATATGTGTGACTACTTACATAATCAACCAGTTACAGCCCCAACTAGAATAAGCTCTATGAGGGCATGGGTCACATCTGTTTTTGCACAATACTGTAGCCCCAGGACCTTACAAATAAACTGAATGAATATACAAATGCATGAGCAGACAACTTAAGTTTCTGAAATATGGTTTAAATATATTCCCTCAGGGCAACTAGGACCCTTTATGGTTCTTGCCATTCCTTGGAATCTAACCCTCCAGCTTCTCCAAGGAGCTTGGGAAAGCAAATCTTGATAATGCAAGCCAAAATAATCTTTCAAAGAAAAAAGTTCCCCTGTCTGCGTGAAGGACCAAAGCAGTTTATTTGGTTTTGGTTTTGGTTTGGTTTGGTTTGGTTTGGTTTGGTTTTAATGAGACAAGTTGGTGAGGGTTTATTATGACTAGTGAAAGATGGTAGCATTCCCTGACCTGGGATCTCCTGTGCCTTCCCACCATTCTAGATATTGAAAGATTATTAGGGCATGGAAGACAGCATTCTGAACTCTGAGATCCTTTCTCAGAAGCTGGAATGCTTCAGAATCACGTATGAAGAAATAGTCATTACTTTCTCCTGTTTCCATTGTGAAAACTCCTCCAAACTGATTATCTAGTTTATTATAAACCAGGAAAAAGAAATAATTGATTAGCTAAAATTTTACTTTTTAAGCAACAGCAGTAATAGCATCATATAGACAAAGGTCAGAACTCCCTATACTTAAATATTTTGTCTCCTCTGATCACCCCTATAAGAAAATTCATCAAGGTCTACCTTTAGGTGACAATAGTGAAAAGTCTGAATGGTGGCTAGGGTATCCACATATGGACAAAGCTGATTATTTGACTAAAAAGGATGACCTGTTCTAACCATGTAATTTAGTTGCAGACAACTAATTTTCCCTGGATCAATACAAATTCGTTTGCCTCTATTTTTTAACTAGCCCAATACACATCTCCACCTCTTACAGAAACTCTTCTATTCCATACAATTTAATAAATATATAAAAGCTTCGGTGACATCTCACTCATTGGTGTCTTCAAAGAGTCTGCATATGGTTGTAGGTGTTTTGTCTTCTGACACGTCATCATTACTGGAACTCAAAGATAGGTCTTTGGATGGTGCTTTTTATTTCTTTTAGCCTGCTTTACAGCACACCTAGACTGAGAGGAAGAAGATTCATCAAAGACATCATGATCCTACATGCTCTGCCCTGACTGCGCTTTCCCATCTGTTATCCTCCCAGAGATCTAAGCCCCTTGTGTGTCTGGCTGTACTCTCCTCATTATCTACTATTCCACTCTCGTCCATTGCCGGCTAGAGCTCCTCTTTGTTCTTTGCTTCTTTGCCTTTCATTCTCAGAGCCAAATATCAATACTGTTCGCATCGTTCCAAATGTTCAGAATCAAAAGTCACATTAACAATTCTTTCTGAATATGCTGTCCATTTTTAACAATTTGTTTATTTACACTGACTCTTTTTCACATTTAAAAAAATACACATTTACAAGAGGCAGGTACCCTGTGATCCTCCAAGAGATTGAAGAAATGCCTTTAGGTACTGCTGGCTCATATTTAATAGCACATACAGATTTGACTTTCACTTTGTCCCATCTTCATTCCGATCATTCATATTTAATGTTACACATACTTGACTCCTTGACTTTTTTTTTTAATCTCGTATGCTGAATGGTGCACAAATTAATCCCGTATTCCACTATCCAGCAACTTGTCATTATTTATCAGCATTGACTGAGCTATCATTGTCATCTATTCATTAGCTTTTGAAAGATTTAAGCTTCTTCTCCTGTATAATCTAGCTATGTTATTTATCATATGCTGTCAGTTACTCCTCTTTCTAGTGGTATCTGCTTCACAGCAATAGATCATCTTCTGGGCCGAACTTCTCCTGAATATCAGAACTGCTACTTTTCAGCTACCACTGTTAACCTTGCTGGGGCTCACTGCTTGGATAGATCAAACTCTGTTGTCCTAGTAACTGGCACTCATCACTAAATAGTCCTGTGACAACCATCTAGTTTCTGTAAATCCCACTGAAAAGAGCCACCAACTGCCTTCCCAGAAACATTCAAGGAAAGTAGATCCACAACCCTCTAAGGAAGCTGGATTCTTTCTCACTTGGGAAAATCCTCAGCTCATGAAAGCTTTTCTTTTCAGAATATATGGGAGGGTAGGTGCTAGCCAGCAATACAGCCCCATTTCACGGTGTTCAAATAGAGGGGAAAGCCTGAAATAGTGGCTTCATTTATGTTCATTTCAGTGCGGCTTTTTAAATCTCCTGGGAAGTCTGTCCTCTGGACTAACTGGGTTTGGCTATTAAAGTGAAAATCCACGCTCGCCAATAATCAGCACTCACCCTGACTTCCTAATGGCTTCAGAATCAAAACGAATCTGACTTGTGAATGGCCGGCTCAGCCCAGGACTGAAAACAGGTTACATAAGATCAGAGTATGTTCCATGGATACCAGTGACCAGCATGATATCCTTGGACTAAGGGCAGTCACATTTCCAACATGTGGCCTCTTCTCACGCCAGTGGATAAGGTAACCCTTTAGCATGAATCATAGCAAAAAATAAAATAAATTTAAAAACCTAGATTCCTCTATTTGGCAAAAGAAGAAAATGTATGGGACGCCTGGATGGCTCAGCCTGGATGGCAGCTGGGCGTCTGCCTTCCACTCAGGGTGAGATCCAGAGTCCCAGGATCCAGTCCCACATCCGGCTCCCTGCATGGAGCCTGCTTCTCCCTCTGCCTGTGTCTCTGCCTCTCTCACTCTGTATCTCTCATGAATAAATAAATAAAATCTTAAAAAAAATAAAATGTGAAAGTAAGAGGAAAAAAGCAAATACTGATTTGAAAAAATAGCCAAGGCTCAAATGGAACATACAAATAAATCTCTTTTCAGTCTAATTCTTTCCACATAGTCCGTGTCCAACAAACATTGGTTGGATTGGAGTCTTCCTTGAAAACTGTATCATTATAGCCTGAGTACACTTCAATAATAAGGTAAGTAAAGTTCACCAGTGGATCAGCAGGGCAAGCTCACTGAGGAAGGAACCACGCTGTACATTCCCTCAATGCTCCTGTAAAAGGCAGGTGATCAACAAATATCTATTGAACAAATGGATGAGCCAACAGATGAATACCTGAGTCCTTCACTGACCTCAGCCCTGCAGCAACACCTGCTCTATATCACCAAGCTATAACCGCAATGAAATATTCCATTCGGACATTACTATAAAAGTTGAAATTTTCATCATGAACTTAGCTTTTTTGCTTCAAGCTGAGAGTGTTTTTACTTGGATAATATGTCTCCTCTGGCTTTTTTTTTCCCTTACGAAGCCATTTTGTTTGGTATTTACATCTATGATGTAGCCGACACAGGTGTTGCTACAAATTTCGTGTTGCACTGCACTGCAGGACTTACAGCATGTTTTATCATGAAACCACATTTTGGCCTTAATAAAACACAGCACTGCACAGCATGACATTCACTATAATCTAATTAAATACAATGCCAAGGGAAATATGTCACCGTGAAGGTGAAACACACATGTTATTTCCTTCTCCTTTCCATGCAAGGGGCAGCTAAGGCACAATTGAGGAAAAAAGTATTTAATGCAGTGAGGCTCAGCAGTTTGCCAGCAAGACCAAAAAAAAAAAAAAAAAAAAAAAAACGGCTATAGGAAAGAGAAGAGAATGTAGAAGAGAAGAGAAATATGAAGAAGAAAAAGACACCATGAATGATATGAATGATCAGCAATATTTCAATTCTTTTTTTTCTACTTAAACCAAAATCTCAAAGAATTTCCACATTTAAAGATTTCAGAGACGCAGAGAATGAGATTCCCTGAGAAATAGGAAAAAAAAAAAAAGACTTTTTATCCCCATTACTCACCAGCTTCTAAAGAAACTCATATAAATAGCTCTCCAAAATAGTGAGATTCTATTTTGTTTCCTCCACTTTGGTGTGACGACAGGTAATTAAGGCATTAACCATCCTTAAAAGGCAGGATTATCTGAGTTCCAGTCCTGGCTATACCTTTCACTGACCATAACATACGGGATGTCAATTTACATTTTGGGCTTTCAGCTTACTTACGTAAAAGCTAAGGATATTGGATCAATTTTCAATGCTAAGATTCCAATATTGATTTTATGTAAGAAAATCTTCCATCTGAATTTCTGTCTTACCTACATAATCTAAAAGTTCTGGTAGGGTCAGTGGAAGCTTTATCTCACAATGCAGGTATTCACAAACCTAGGACCCTAGACCAACGGTCAAGCACATCAACATTCCTCTCATGCTCCTGCAGCCCATGAGACAGAGGTAAATGGAGGAAGGCAGTACTTGCAAAGTTGATTTACTGATAATCAAGGGGACAACTAGTATCCTCTTTTAGCAGGCAACTCCAATCTCTCTGAGAGACTCATGGGTCCTGTCTCAGTTTGTAGGGTAGAAAATGCATCCTTTCTCCTCCATAAGAGAGTAGAAATGTCATGGCATTCTACTTCCATGTACCACATTTAAAGAATTCTTTTCTCTGGAAGACACTAGAAGCAGGTTACAGACTTAGCTTTGATTGCCTCTTAAGATGTCACGTGAGGGTGGGTCTAATATCTCTCAAGAAAATGGGGACAAGGAGCCCTGTGATTCTCAGCTTTGAGCTTAAGCTGAAAGTCCAAACAGGAAAAGTCCCATTTAACATCTTGTCAGATACATATTAAATTGTATGCAGCCCAAAGAGAGTTCTTTCTTTTACCACCCTCTCACCAACAAATCAAAACCTGGTTGTCCTCAACTCATGATGCTATTAGCCAATCTATCAGCTGCTCAAGACAGAAACCTAGAACATAGTCTCAATTTCTCTTCTCCCCAACTTCTAATCTATTAGCAAGTTTTCTTGACTCCACATGCTCCACCACCAACCTGGATCCCAGCCACCATCATCATCATCACTTGCTGAGCTTCCTACAATGGTCTCCCTTGTCTCCCAGATTCCACTCTCGCCCTCCTACAATCCATCCTCCTCCTCCTGGCTGCCAGCCAGGACAATCTTCTAAACATATAAGTTAAATTGTGTGACACTATGCTGAAAACAACCTAAATGCTTTCTCATCTGCCTGAATAAAATCCTACAAGTCCCCCCACATTAACAACCCCACTTATTCTACTTTCCCACCTAGTCACTGCTCTCCTATCTCTTAGGTCTTCCTTCTCTGATGCAGAAATTCACCTCTACCTCTGGCCCTTTGCACTCACTGTTCCTTCTCCCTGGAACACACTACACCCAGATCTTGTCATTTGAGTGACCACTCAAATATTTCCTCCTCAGTAAGGCCTTCCCTAATTATCAATCCTACCAACCAGTCATTCTCTATCACTTATTTTTTCCTTAGTTCTATTCACAAGTTAAAATTCTCTCATGTATTTATTTGCTTGAGCAGGGGTACCACTTTACTCTCAAACTATCTAGCATAGGGTTGGGGCCATAGTGCTCACTCAATGAATTTTTGCTGAATAAATGAATTTTTCTCCAGATTTCATGAGTGAAGTGATTCTTCAATGAAGCTCCTGTGAGCTAACACGTATGGATCTTCAGAGAAGGTAGCAAACAATTACAAAGACTATTGGCAGTACTTACTTGAGTTACTGCTTTAAATAAAATTTCTTCTGGGGCGACTGAGTGGCTCAGTCAGTTAAGTATCCAACTCTTGATTTTGGCTCAGGTCACACAATCTCAGGTTTGTGAGATTGAGCCCCATGTGGGGTTCCACACTCAGCAAGGAGTCTGCTTGAGTTTCTCTCCCTCTGCCCCTCCCCCACACTCTCTCTCTCTCCCTCTCTCTCTCTAAAAAAAAATAAATAAATCTTTTTAAAAATAAAATAAAATTTCCTGCAACCATTTACAGTACTTAGTTTAATTCTCAGATGCCAGGCTGGCTCAGTCAGAAGAGCATGCAACTTTTAATTTCGTGGTTGTGAGTTTCAGCCCCACATTGGGTATAGATATTACTAAAAATAAATAAGTAAATAAACTTTTAAAAAATAAAATAGGGGCACCTGAGTGGCTCAGATTGTTAAGTGTCTGACTTCAGCTCAGGTCATATTCTTAGGGTTCTGGGATCCAGCCCACTGTGTGGGCTCCCTGGTTCAGCAGGAAGTCTGCTGTTCTTCTCCCTCTGCCTCTGCCTCTCCCCTTTCTTGTGCTCTCACTCTCTCTCTCTCAATTAAATAAAATCTTTTTAAAAATAAAATTAAATAAGTTAAATATTTAGTTTAAAAGGGATTTTTCTGAATCCATTCAAAGTTATTTTTTTTTCTTGATATAGTCACCCTTGAACTTCAACTTCATTTTTAAACTAAACTTCTGTTAGATAAATGTCTACCTCTACTAGTAGAGGGGAACATTTTTCCAATAGAAGATGAAGAGAAATCCACAAAACTCTGTTGGGGGATGAAGTGACTAAATAATTTTTAGTCTAAAACAGGGCACTTTGTGAGTAAAAGGGGGCACTATTAATAATTATGCTGAGACAATATAAACTATGATATACTGTCACTCTAGTTAAAGGCCACATAGGTAATTTCAAGAATGAGATATCGTTGTTTCAGCTAATTTTTTGTTTATTTTTGATGGGAGACTGCTGTGTTAGATATAGATGCTTTTTAAGAGAAATAAGGTGTGAAAAGGGATGAAAGAAATATGAAATAAAACAAAACAGAAAATAATTACTTTTAAAGGATTTATTTTTTTAAGATTTTATTTATTTATTTGAGATACACACAGAGAGAGAGAAAACATGAGCAGGGGGGAGGAGCAGAGGCTGAGGTTGAAACAGACTCCCCACTGAGCAGGGAGCCTAAGGCAGGGCTCCATCCCAAGACCCTATCAATCATGACCTGAGCCAAAGGCAAACGTTTAACCACCTGAACCACCCAGGCACTCTAAAAATAATTATTTTTTAAGAATAGGGTGCAGATAACACTACTCAATACATATAAAAAATAGATCTATTTTAGATCTATATGTTGGTGAAAGAAAGGACATGAGAAAACCAGAAGGGCGAATAGACAGGACAAGGTCAGATAAACAGAGAATGGCAGATGGGAAGAAAGTTAGAGAGAAACAGAGTAGCTGGAAAGAAGGAAGAGGCCATGAATGGACCCAGGGAGCTATCACATGTTGGGTTTCTCACAAGGGAGATGGGTAGTTGGAGGCTGGCATGAAGGATGTTTAATAAGGAGGATCTGGGGGACTAGAAAACTGCAAGAGCATGGGGAAGGAGGCATGACTGGCAGAGGAAATTCTATAGTAATGCATGACCAGCAAAGTCCTCCCCCCACCTCACAGGGAGCTCTGGAGCTGGGAAGGCCCTTCTGAGTTGCTCAAAGTTGGAACGAGAGAGCCAGGTCTTCACAGCCCAGTGTCGATCATCAGTCACTGGATGTGGACTGTGTTTGGAAGGAGGCATGACTTTGAGTAAGGCCTTAAGCTGATGTTACCTCAAAAAAGAATGTTGAAGGCACGGAGTCTACCACTGTCTCGTGAGGTCAGTTTCTTCCTCTTTCTCTATGCCTATGTGCATCGTCTTCAACACATTTCTAGTTTTCACTTCTACGCATTGAGGAAACTATATGTATACAACAATTTTTCAATATTTCTCTTGACATATCCTTCTGGGCTAAAATATCCGTTAGGACACCTGCACCTTGTCCTTACTGTTGTATCCCAGTATTTCCTAAAATAAAACCAGCTCACATAGTAAATATTCAATAAATAACTGAGGAATCAAAATGAGATTCAGCCTGGCATCCAGGACCTTCCACATTCTGGGGCCAGTTAAGAGTGACTACTTCCCTCCTAATGATGACCTTTCTTGAAAGAACTGCCCATATTTTCCTTGAAATAATTAATAAATTTATGTGTTGACTAAATTATCATTCCTTTCTTTTGGCTACCCCTAAAATGCTGAGTGAAACCCATCTCTCTCATCCTTGGATCTCATCAGTGAGAACATTTAAACCTCTCTGGTTGCTCATAATTTTAACAGCACAATAATGATGATGATGAATATTTTTAGTAAAACTGAACTTCCTCCAAAAGTTCTAAATATCCCTGCTTGATTTTCTGTTTATTCTTACCACCTACTTTCCCAACACTTTGAGTGATGATTTTAAAGTAAAGAAAGTGATCCCTAGACAATAACAACGTGTAAAGATGCTTCCCTGCTTCTTTCTTTCTCTAACAAACTAGCTACAAATATTCAGTAAGGCCCATAGGGAAAAAAAGTCTAACCCCAGTTGCAAACTATCATTTGAAGCCTGACCAACTACAAAAGGAAGTTGAGATTTTTAAGCATGCAAGGTAATTTATTAAATCGCCATTTTATTTTTTTTAAGATTTTATTTATTTATTTATTCATGAGAGAAACGGAGAGAGAGAGAGAGGCAAAGACACAGGCAGAGGGAGAAGCAGGCCCCATGCAAGGAGCCTGACGTGGGACTCGATCCCAGGTCTCCAGGATCACGCCCTGGGCCGAAGGTGGTGCTAAACCGCTGAGCTACCAGGGCTGCCCAAATCGCCATTTTAATAACCACTGTTAGGTGTTTGGATTTTCATTTGTCAGGAAAATGGGTCATCCTTTAAACTGATAGCTGTATAAAAATCATTTGGTTTTAACATATTATTTGTTAATTCCTCATCTTTCAATTAATTTTGTTGGGTTTTTTAAATACATATAAAATTTTTTATTTTGAGGTTCGATTTGCCAATATATAGCATAACACCCAGTGCTCATCCCATCAAGTGCCCCCCTCAGTGCCTGTCACCCAGTCACCCCATCAGCCCACCCACCTCTCCTTCCACTACCCCTTGGTCATTTCCCAGAGTTAGGAGTCTCTCATGTTTTGTCACCCTCTCTAATTTTTCCCACCCATTTTCCCTCCTTTCCCCTTTAATCCCTTCCACTATTTCTTATATTCCCCGTATGAGTGAAACCATATGACGATTGTCTTTCTCCAATTGACTTACTTCACTCAGCATAATACCTTCCAGGTCCAACCACGTCTAAGCAAATGGTGGGTATTTGTTGTTTCTAATGGCTGAGGAATATTCCATTGTATACATAGACCACATCTTCTTTATCCATTCATCTTTCGATGGACACCGAGGCTCCTTCCACAGTTTGGCTATTGTGGACATTGCTGCTAGAAACATCGGGGTGCAGGTGTCCTGCCATTTCACTGCATCTGTATCTTTGGGGTAAATCCCCAGCAGTGCAATTGCTGGGTCGTAGGGCAGATCTCTTTTTAACTCTTTGAGGAACCTCCACACAGTTTTCCAGAGTGGCTGCACCAGTTCACATTCCCACCAACAGTGTAAGAGGGTTCCCTTTTCTCCTCATCCTCTCCAACATTTGTGGTTTCCTGCCTTGTTAATGTTCCCCATTCTCACTGGTGTGAGGTGGTATCTCATTGTGGTTTTGATTTGTATTTCCCTGATGGCCAGTGATGCGGAGCATTTTCTCATGTGCTTGTTGGCCATGTCTATGTCTTCCTCTCTGAGATTTCTGTTCATGTCTTTTGCCCATTTCACGATCGGATTGTTTGTTTCTTTGCTTTTGAGTTTAATAAGTTCTTTATAGATCTTGGATACTAGCCCTTTATCTGATAGGTCATTTGCAGATATCTTCTCCCATTCTGTAGGTAGTCGTTTAGTTTTGTTGAATGTCTCTTTTGCTGTGCAGAAGCTTTTTATCTTGATGAAATCCCAATAGTTCATTTTTGCTTTTGTTTCCTTGTTGCTGTTTCTTTTTTTAAGTTACAACTCAGCTTGCTACTTTTTCTAAGGATTTTTAGATATTTGTAATAATTAGATTTTTCAGTCTCCTGTTAAAAGTTTTGACTTCTCCTTCGATTCCTTGCCACCAGCAGAGAAGAGTCACCAGATGTTTTAATGGCTTAAACAAAACAGGCTGCCATCTTCAGAAAAAGTTAAATGGGGACAGGCAAATCTCAGAAATAAGATTCTAAATATTTCTAGCTATAAGTAGAAAAGGTGGGTAAAGGGATAGGGGAAATAGGTAAAAGAGATTAAGAATACACTTATCATAGTCACCTGAGTGGGTCAAATGGTTAAGCATCTGCCTTCAGCTCAGGTCATGATCCCAGGGTCCTAGGATTGAGCCCTGTGTTGGGCTCCCTGCTCAGCAGGGAGTCTCCTCCCTCTGCCCCCACCCCATGCTCTCTCTCTCTCTCTCTGAAATAAATAAATAAAATCTTAAAAAAAAGATACACTTATCATGTTGAGCACTGAGTATAGAATTGTTAAATCATTATATTATATTATATTATATTATATTATATTATATTATATTATATTCCTGACTTGCATTTCCTTATACTTCAATTTAAGAAAAAAGAAAGAAAGAAAAGTAAAACTCTTTAAGTTTTCAATCATGGATTATGGAGCAATCCATAATCTGGATTATTATGGATTATTATTATTATGGCCTGGAGCAATTATCTTTACTGCTCTGAACCCTGACCTCCTCACTCATAACACGATCAGCTCTAGTGTCACCGCGAGGATCTAATAGACAATTGAGACAGCATCTGGTGCTGAATAAGCAATTCGGGAAATAGTAGCTATTACATTAACTCTATTGCTCAGGGTAAATGCTTAAAATATACGAAATGTCAATTATGAACACACATAGTGTGGCATACTCACATTCATGATTGAACATCAGAACATGTTTAGTGATAATGGACTCCAGATTCATGGTTAAGCATGCAAATGATTAGGAACACCTACTTCCCTTATACAACGTGTCTTGTCTTGGGCTCTTCCAAAAGTACAAAGCTTTTAATGATCGCTGAACTTTTAACTTTTTCTTTCCTAAAAGAATTTAGGAGTTTGCTTTCTTTTTATCTTGGTAAGTATCAGGCTGAGGTCGGGCAACATACAACTGGTAGTAGCTGGGAACACACACCACCATCATCCTTCTATGACAAATTTCTCCATTAATATTTACAGGTGAGTCTTTCCATAGACAATTTCAATATCCCTCACCAGCATTGGTCCTACATCTTTTTATGTTGTGCATACATCTCTCCACAAATCTGTAATAATAACTTATGAGAACATTTCCCTGGGCATATGTTTAAAACATCAGCCAGTATTTTCTTTTTATTACTATTAATGAACCTATTTCTTTAACATTGGCTGTCACATTTTTGGTGCTTGTCAAAGGCTTGTAAACACTAACAAGATTAAGAAAAGCTTTGAGTTATCTGGATAATTACTTACTTCACACAAGAATTATCTGGCAATTCATTAAATTAAATTATGAGTGAAGCCCTGCTGAGTAGCTAAGAACATCAGCTACTTCAGATTTAGTAAGAAATGGAACAGTTTGCAAAAAGTCTGAGCTGAACCCCAACCAAGCATCTATTGATCTGGCTGTTTTTTTATTTTTAATTAGAAATTGACTTCTGCAGTCATATTACATTAGCTACAGATTAAAACAAGTGGGGAGATTTGGAATATACTGGCATTTACCTAAAAAATCTGATATTATATGCTGTTCGCACAAGTGCAATATTAAATGGAGCATTGAAGTAATTATCTGGATAATTAAAAAACTCATGATATGCCATTAAGGAAAGAATGAGGAACAGGGAATGTAGACTCAAATTATCCATTAAAAAATCATTGCCTCTCTTTTAACCACTATTAGTCTCCAAATGAAATGCCTCATTTAGGTGACAAGAATTTCCAAAGCAAAGAAAATATTTCAAAGTGATTATGTCTGATTGTTTTTCAAATGCTTTGAAAAATATCTGTGAAAAGAGAGGAACTCTGTCTTTGGATTCACAAGTAAAAACTTTATCTAAATTACTTAGGTTTTCTCACAAGGTCAGCCTTGCCAAATGCAAGCTCAAACAAGAAGCAGCCAAACGAGGTCTTCAGTGTGTTTGGAATGCCAGTGGAGTAGCTTTTTCCTCCCTGGTGACCTTCTGTGAAATCATGGTGGATGGAGAAGACACACAAAAGTTAAGGCAACAAGACAATCCCAAACTGGCTTGAGAAAGCAGAAGCTGGAATCGTTAATACAGAGATTGATGACGTCATCAAAGAGTTTTATCTTAGCCTTGCCATCAGAATTACTAAATCTCTCCCCCACAAGAAACCTAAGAGGATAAGAACCAGAAATACAAGACCAGACCTGTCTTCCTGCTGTCCTAACAGCCTTCTCCCTAGCCTGGCTTCCCAAGACAAGATGATGAAGCTCTGGACAGAACTGTGGACAGACCAGTCTAACCCCAGGCCACCGCCTCACATGCATATGAATCGTTCTTTCCAAGGAGCCCCACATCAAGCTTCCTTTTGACAATTTAACATGAAAAGTTGTGTCACATTGATCAGTCCCTGAGTTCACACTCCTCGAACAGGTTGAATGAAGTAAAATAAACCCACCATCTGTTCCTGACACTTGTTTAATTTTGGAGGGAATCTAAAATTTGACTAACTCTGTAAGAGGAGCTGAGGAAACGTAAACAAAGCCTCTTAATTTAAAATTGACTAAACGCATGTTTTTCCCAGCTTCAGACAATCTGCTGTCTTCCAGCTGTGCTTGCTCAATTCTGCATCGTTCTGGGAGCCCTAGTGTCACAGCAGTGAATAGGCAGGGTTCAGTGGAGATGAGACTGTGCCAACCTGGCCTTCCCCACAGCATACAAATGAGTGCCCTTATGAAAGCATTAATAATGCAGAGCACACCGAGGTAGACGGCTTGGCACGGCCCCGAATGCACATCAACAGAGGCAGCCGGGACTCGCCAGCCCGAATGTGTCTGCACAGGCTGACTGTCTGCGAGTGTGCCTGGTCTCCTAATCGCCAGTCTCCTTTCCCGTCACCCTCAAGGGCTTCATGAATAAAGATGAAGGACAAACACTTTCTGCCTCTCTTTAGTACCTCGGCAGGTGCACACTTAATAAACTTTCTTATCTCTCTGGGTATGAATGACCTCCGAGATTCCACAAACCCAAACCTGTCATTATTTTTTCTCCTCTCGTCCACAAAAAAATACACCCAAGCCACTGAGGAGGCGGAAGGAACACACGGATGACAACAGTAAGAGAAACAAATTAATCTTGGAGAGATGCAGAATGTCCACACAGAAGATATCCACCCACAGTCACAAATGTGCCTCCCTCCTTAGCAACCCATCTGCTCTGCTTACCAAAGAAAAGCTACCAAATCCAAAAGTTTTCGTGTGTTGGCATGTGATAAGGAGTCCCCAGTATCTCCAAGGAAGATTTCCAAACATCTTTGGAAAGAAAAATTTGGCTTGTGTTCATTTGATCATCATCTGAAGGATGGCCGGCCCCAAACTCTGAAGCTAGATGCAACTCCTACAACCTTTACATGTAGCCAACATAGGAAGCGTAAAGGAAGGGGTAAAAGTGACATTACAGAGTATTTTCATATTGTGATTTACAATCAGATTATGACCTTTAAGAATCCACAATAATATCATAGTACAAAGACCCAAATTCATGAGTGAGCCAACCACGATTAGACACAATTTTTAAGTTACAATGATCTAAAAGTAGATTTGTTTTTACATGTGGCATCTTCTTTCATTCCATCTTCTTTCATTCAGTGAGTAGCACATAGCAGACATTTGCTAAATGCTTTGCACGCATGGGTAACTTGACACTGAAAAATTGTGGATCTTGCTACTGGTCTTTCTTGCTTCCCTAAGTGTTTACTGCCCTCCTTCTACCAACCAGCTGAGGTGGCTTCTTCAAACACACACACACACACCAAGAAAACACAACAAAATAAATCAGATAAATAAACATGATAAATCAGAAGACAAAGTATGAAAATCAAGGAAAACATGAACTAAAGTAGAAAGACAAAACAAAGTGAAGACGAAAATGCAAATGCACTGTGTACAGTTCATAAAGGCCCCATCAAGTTTCTTTCAAACTTCCTGAGATCCAAAGGAAAGAGAAAAGTAAACTTCTCTGAGCAACATATACATTTGTGTTACCAGAAAGGACAAAACATCCCAAGTCCTCAGAGGAAGGCAAGTTCTAAGTTAGCATCAGCATTAAAACAAAATGTCCACATGCAGTTTCATAGACGGGGTGTCCTTACTTGCTATTACACAAACATGCCAGCTCTTCTGCTTCAGAACTTTGGAGTCACCCTTGGCTCTCTGGAATGCCCCTCTCCCTGTAGGTCACATGCTTCAGTCCCTTACCGCCTCACATCTTACCAAATGATGTAAGCTCATTGAGGCCTCCCCAGCAACTCTGCTCAAGACTACACAGCTCCACTGCCACCCCTGCACTGTCACTCCCTCTCCTCAGTTCCTTGTTCTGCAGAGCATTTACCATCTTCCCACCTACCATAAAATATATTCAATCTGTCTATTGTCTATAACTCCAGGCCCATCACCAACTAGAACATAAGTTCCATGATATTAAAATGTTTCTGTTTTGTTCATTACATATCCCAGAGCCTATAGTATCTGGCAAATTTATTAAATGAATGAACAAATGGGCAAGCTCACAACAATATTATTATGGTGCAATAGCTTCCCTTCATGAAGTAATTTCACTGGACAAGAAATTTGGTCCTATTATGTACACATCTAGTGATGCGGCTTGATCCAAGGTCAGACTTAAACCACCTATAGTAGCTTTTAACCATTTCTTTCAAGAAACAGACACCCTGATATAATGCCATCCAACAGAAATATAATGTGAGCCACATATATCATGTTACATTTTCTAGAAGCCACATTTAAAAAAGAAATTAATTTCAATAATATATTTTGCGGGGCACCTAGGTGACTCAGTTGGTTAAGTGTCGGACTCTTGATTTTGGCTCAGGTCATGATCTCCCCTGAGTCGTGAGATGGAGCCCCATGTTGGGCTCTGTGCTGGGTGTGGAACCTGCTTAATATTCTCCCTTTCCCTCTGCCTTTGCCCCTCCTGACCTCTCTCTCTCCCTCTCTAATATATTATATATATATATATATATATATATATATATATATATACTATACTATACACAAATTGTCATTTCAACATGTAATCAATGTAAAATATCAGTAACCTGGGAAAATAAAATAAGACAAAATTAGAGAGGAAGACAAACCATTAGAGACTCTTAACCATAGGAAACAAACTGAGGGTTGCTGGAGGGGAGGGGGTGACTGGGTGATGAGCATTAGAGAGAGCATGTGATGTAATGAGCGCTGGCTGTTGTGTGCAACTGATGATCCCTGACGTCTACCTCCAAAACTAATAATACACTATATGTTACTTAATTGAATGTAAATACAATAATTTTTTTTTAAAAAAATAAACTATTATAAGCCATCCAGTTTGTGATAATTTGTTATGGTAGCCACAAAAAAACCTAATATACTGACAAAAAAAAAAAAAGATATAAACTATCAAAATCAGGAAAAAAGGAAGGAACATTGTTACTGACCTTACAGAAATTTAAAACGCTAAAAAGAAAATATTTTAAATGACCTTATGCCACTAAATTAGAAAGCTTAGATGAGTCCTATAAGACACAAATTACCAAAAGAAAAAAAGCCTAATAGACTTAAAACAAGAAAATAAGTTAACATTTAAAAATTTTCTCACAAAGATGAGTTGAGGTCCTAATAGCTTCACTAGCAGTTTCTACCAAGTACTTTAAAAGGAAAAAAAATACCAATCCCTTATACATTCTTTTAGAAAATAAAGACAGAGGAAACACTTCTCATTTCATTCTATGTGAACAATATTACCCTGAGAACAAATCCAAAGACATAAGAAAAAAAATATTACCAACATTCCTCATAAACATAGATGCAAATTCAGTACTGAATCTAACGACATATTTAAAAAGATTATCCTCCATGATCAAGTAGGATTTATCCCAAGAATGCAGTTACTTTAATATTGGAAATCAGTTAGTGGAATATACCGTATCAATAGAATAGATGACAAATCCACATGATCATCCAAATAAAAGAAGATAAAAACATTAGACAAAATCCAACACCATTCTTAATTTATTATTTTTTAAAGATTTTATTTATTTATCCATGAGAGACAGAGAGAGAGGCAGAGACACAGGCGGACGGAGAAGCAGGCTCCATGCAGGGAACCCATCGTGGGACTTGATTCCGGGACCACAGGATACGCCCTGAGCCAAAGGCAGGCGCTCAACCGCTGAGCCACCCAGGCGTCCCTGTTCTTAATTTAAAAACAAAAACAAAACCTCTGAACAAGCTAGGAATGGAGCTTGACAAAGAGCATCCATAAAATACCCCATGGCTAACAGCATACAAGATAAAAGGCTAAACTATTTCCCCCAAAACTGGTACAAAAGAAGACTGTCTACTGTCTGACTTTCTCTCTGTGTGTCTCTCATGAATAGATAATTTTTTTAAAAAAAAGGAAAAAATAGTATTAAGCCATCCAGTTTGTGACAATTTGTTACAGTAGCCAAAAGAAACTAAGAGACTATCTACTCTTTCCACTTCTATTAAACAATGTATTACAAATTTTAGTCACTGTAATAAGACAAAAGAAATTAAAGACATCCTGATGAAAAAGAAAGATGTAAAACTGTCTTTATTTGCAGATGGCATAATCATATATGTAGAAAGTCCTAAGAAATCATAAAACTCAGGGACGCCTCAGTGGCTCAGTGGTTTGGTGCCTGCTTTTGGCCCAGGATATGATCCTGGAGTCCCAAGATCGAGTCCTGCATGGAGCCTGCTTCTCCCTCTGCCTTTGTCTCTGCCTCTCTCTCTCTCTCTCTCTCCCTCTGTGTGTCTCTCATGAGTAAATAAATAAAATCTTAAAAAAAAAAGAAATCATAAAACTCTACTACAGTTGTTAATAACAAAAACAGAGAATACAAATCAATATACAAAAAGTAATTATATTTCTACATGTAGCCATCAAACAATCTAAAATGGAAATTAAGAAGACAATTCTATTCACAATGGCATTAGAAAAAGAATAAAATTGGGCACCTGGGTAGCTCAGCGGTTGAGCATCTGCCCTTGGCTCAAGTCATGATCCCAGGGTCCTGGGATCAAATCCCACATCAGACTGCTCACAGGGAGCCTGCTTCCCCCTCTGCCTATGTCTCTGCCTCTCTCTCTCTCTCTGTTTCTCATGAATAAATAAATAAAAACCTTTTTTAAAAAAAGAATAAAATATTTAGGAATTAGTTTAATGAAAGAAGTATAAAATTTACATACTGAAAACTAGGATTAAGCCCTTCCCCAAAAGTCTATAATTGCTGAAAGAAAGCAAAAAAGGTCTAAATAAATAGAAAGACTTCCCATGTTCATGGATGGAAGATTCAATATTGATCTATAAATTCAATTCAATCCTTATCAAAATCTCCGCAGGATTTTTTTGTAAATAGAAATTCAGCAGGCATGTCAAGAGGAAGAAGTAAATAAGCATAAAACATGTGAAAATATAATAGAAACAGACCCGATAAGAATCCAGATACTGGAATTTTAGATATTGAAGTAACTGTGTAATATGCTCATAAAAATAAATTGAGATGTGGAGAATTTCATTGGAGAACTAATACCTATGAAAAAGTCCATAATTTAAAACCTTCCTACAAAGCAGGATTTACAAACTGATCCCAAAATTTATATGGGAAAGTAAAGAACCTAGAATAGCTAAAACAATTTAGAAAGAGAAGAACAGAATTGGATGACCTACATCCTCTAATTTCACAACATACTCAAAAGTCATAGTCATCAAGAGTGTAATGTTGACAGAAGCACAAACATATAGATCAGTGGAATAGAATTAAAGATTCAAGAAATAAACTCATCTGTTTTGACAAAAATGACAACACAATCCAATGTGGAAAGGATAGTCTTCTCAATATATGGTGCTGAGATCATGAGATAAGCACATGCAAAAAAACAATAATAATAAACAGGTTCTTACCTCATAAGTATATGAAAATTAACTAAATATTAATCATAAAACTTGATTGTAGTGATATTTACCAAACCTGTAAATTCAACAAAAATCATTAACTTTTCAACTGTACACTTACAATAGGTGCAATTATAGAGAGTAAATTTGACCTCAATAAAGCTGTTTTTCTAAAAAACAAAAAAAGTGAGATGAGCAATCATCTGCCTTCTACAAGTTCATAGTCTAAGAGCATACAAATCATGTTTAAAAAAATTTTGGTCTGTGTTAATTCAAGGAATAACAAAATACCAAAAGAGGGAGATGATATTTCTTCAGCTATGTCAAGGTTACTTGTATCAAAACAAAATCCCTGGGAGACAGTAAACATCCTGACATTCTCCTGACATGCTTTTTCCTTGTGGCATTTTGCAATTTTTAGTGTAGATGGATCCTTAAGCAGAAAGCAGTAATCTAAAGCTTGGAACAGGGTTTGAGAAGCCAGGCACCAGAGAAAATAAAACCGCAAAATAAAGACCCCCAATAAGCTGCACAGCTTTATCCTAGAGGCATTTGTCAAGTTCTAAGTTGTACAGCACAACAAGCTAAGAAACAAAGCAGAAAACAGGACTTAAGAAAACTAAAAATGTAAGCATTGCTCATAGGAGACAAAATTTGGAGCTTCCAGGAGCCTGAAGGTTGAATGGCTCTTGTAAACACCCCAGATTCTCAGTTAAAATCCCTGAAAGGCCATACTCTAGATGAGAAAAATAAACCAACTGTCACAAGCACTGAACTCCATCCTTAAATCATGTTCCCCACTAACCGAATCAAGGTGATCTGCCCCTACTGAGTCAAACTGCTGCCTGAAAGAGAATTACATCTTCTCTGGAGGAGTGTTGGTTTACAGCTTTGGAGCTTCCTGGGAGAAAGTCGAAACTTGCCCCTATATACAAAGGGCAAGAGGAGACAGAAAAAAGAAGCCAACCACTTCAGATTGGTAGGTGGCAGGCTTAATAAGCCAAGGAATTTACATATGAGGTTGGTCTTGGGTGGCTGCAAGACAAGTAGATCTCCACACCCGCCCACCAGAATCTTAAAAGTTTATAGATGCCTTACCAGGGTTCAGTCACATATACAGTCCAGATGGTCTCAACAACATATTGTTCTCCTAAGGTTGCAGCCTTGAAATGGCTGTGGGAATGGTGGGCAAAACATATAATCCAAATACACGGAAGGGACAAGGCCTCCAATTGCTCAGTTTCAAGTTGCAGGTCAACCAGCAGTCACATTGTTTTGATGACCTCTTTCAACAAGGAATAATACATCATCCAGATTATGTGTAAATTTTGATGCACAAAATCTGGCATTAAATAGAAATTTAGCCTAAGGAGGGCACATGATGAGACGAGCACTGGGTGTTATATTATAAGTTGGCAAATTGAATTTAAGTAAAATATTTTTAAAATAAATAAATAAATAGAAACAGCAGGAGTGTCAAGAGGAAGGAGAAAATAAGCATAAAACATGTGAAAATATGATAGAAATGGACCCCCCCAACAATCCAGATATTGGAATTTTAGATATTGAATTGTTTAATATGTTCATGAAAATAGATTGAGATGCAGAGAATTTCATCAGAGAACTAAAACCTATGAAAAATTCCATAATTAAAAACTTTCCCACAAAGCAAATTCCAGGCCCTAAGACCTTCACTGGTGAATTCACCCAAATATTTAAGGAAGAAATAATGCCAACATTACACAAGCTCTTCTAGAGAATAAAAAAAGAGGGAACACTTTCCAATTCCTTTTATGTGGTCAGCATAACCCTGATACCAAAATCCAATAAGGATGTTAAAACACACACACACACACACACACACACACACACACACACACACACCAATCCCTTTTTTGAATATAGACACAAAAATTCCAAGCCAATGCAATTTGGTGATATATGAAAAGCATAGTTCATCACAATCAAACTGAGTTTATTCTAAAATTTTCAAGTTGATTTAACATTTTAAAATTAATTTGATTAAAAATAATAATAATAAAATTAAATTAATCTGATTAATCTATGAATTTTACCACAATCACAGAATCAAGGGAAAACCCCACATTTTTACCTCAGAAAAAACATATTCATCATGATAATACAGCTAACACACACACATATGTGTGTGTGTGTTCATACGTATGTGCGTGTATGTTATATTTCATAAACAATGTTCACTTTGGAAAATGCTGTGGGAACACAGATTAAGTGCCTATTGAAGAATTTTGAGATCTAACATCTTGTTGATTGGTTGCCAGTGTCTCAGCAGCCCTTCTTGAGGAGGAAACAGAATCAGCAAGATGGCCCACTGACCTACTTTCTATCAGGGGACATATTGATGGGAACTTTCAGATACGTTCCACCTGAGTGCAATCAATGTGCCTCCTTTGCAAACAGCAGGGCAGAAATTAGTTGCCATTGTCCCAGTGCTGGAAATGGATTCACACTGATTCATCTCTACTTTCTCATCACCACCCACCTACCAACAATCATGGCCATTTATTTTATAGTGCTCAGGCAAAAATGGGCCTGTGAGCTTTGTCCCTAAATGAGAAAAAGGTGACTGATCCCCGTGGTGCTTTGGAACCAGCTTTCCTGACCCTGGGGCCTACTCTGTAATGCTTGGAAAAGCAAATAGCTGTGGAATCATGGACACATGGGTGGTAGGGGAAGACGTGGGTTGACTTGGGGAGGAGATGGCAGAGGCTAGAACACTGGAGGGGTAAATGTCAGCAAAGAGTGCATAGACCCAGAAAAAAAAAAAAAGTCCCTGCAAATGGGCAGTCAAGAAGTAAAAAGACACTATTGGGAGATGGCTGTTGTAATGGGTCTACACATTCTCTCCAGAAAGATTCTGATTCTCTGCCCATGAGCCTTAAGGAGGAGGAGGGAAGGGGGCAGAAGCAGGCCCTGGCTCGACATTTCAGCCATCCAGCAGCAGAAGCAATCCTGGCTTTTTCCTAGGATGTTTCAGAAACAAAACAACATTATCCCTTCCACTGCAGCACAAGTGCAAACTGTCCCTGAGCCAACCCTTCCTCTAGGTCTCCCTTCAGAGGCCCTGAGGCAGAGAATGTTGTATCCAATGTGAGCAGCAGTCAGGGCATACCTGGGGGTGGTACAGAAGAGTCAGAGTGAGGGGCCAGTGACCCATTAGAATCGAATTAGTACACAACTACGAATACTCATTTGTCATATAAATGCAAAGTTTGATGCAACCCACTGGGCACAGAGACCCTCAGGAAGGTAGGGAAAGTGGCTTTTCCCTGCCTCAGCGTTCAGGTCACCTGGATTCCTACATTGGACCTGGCTCTTCCCCCTAGTTTCATCTAAGAAAATTCATAACCTTACAACAAAGAGAAAATAAAATGAATGAAATGAAGCCAGTTCCAGCGCCTCAACCTCTACATTTGTATTCTTAAATTTCTAAATTTACTCTCTTAAGCATCCCTACAAGCAAATGATCTACCCTCCCAAGCACAGCCCCAGACCCTCCTACCGGGGGCCCCTCCCTCCAACAGCCCTTTCATCTGAATCACAGCACCTTATGATCCCATCAGTTGTCCACTCTCAGTTCTCTCTGCACTCCAGCCTCTCCTTACCTGCTCCCTGGTTCTCCTGCTCCCAAGCAGAGACCTCTGCTGGGGGTGAGCTCTCTCTCCATGTCCATCTCCCCCACCCCCAACCTACCTTGGCTTCATGCTCTGCTCCCACCTCATCCCCTTCCTCTCCATTCAAATACCTTCACTTAAGTACTAGCCTCCCTGATGTCAACCTCCTTCTGGGACCTCATACACCACATCGGCGGTACATGATTTGCACTCATTGTATCCCATAGAGCACGTGCGGAGCGTTTTAAAATATGACCAACTGGGGGCCCAGAGTTTTCGCCAAGGAAACCAGCAGTCTGACTCATAAAAAGTCTCACTCACAGGGCAACATTCTTTAGCTTAATGAATATTTCCTGGTCCAGGGTTTGTCTCCTGGACTTGCAGGCTCAGACACCAAATGTGCCATCGTAGCAAGAATAGACTGTTTCCTAGGAAGGACTTATAATGACCCAGGTTCATAAGTCCCACTCCCGTGGAGCGAGTACAGGAGAGTGGTTCTGAGTTTAGACAGGGAGGTCAGACCACCTGGATTCAGACTCCAAATCTACCACCTTCTGGCTGTGCAACTTTGCACCAAATACTGAACCTCTCTGGGCTAAATTTTCTTCTTTGTGAAAGGAGGTATTAACAGTAACATTCTCAAAGATTGTCATGATGATTGAATGAGTTAATACATGTAAAATGCTTGGAACAAAGTCCAGCATGTAGTAAGCACTCAATAAAGCTTAGCTACCATTTTTTTAATTAAACAGAAAAGTAATTTATAATGACAAATTTAAGTCTCCTAACGAGGTTATAGTCATAAAATCTAGCTAGCGTAGTCTCTGATATACATGGACCAAGACCACATAGACTTGGGACACCTGGGTGGCTCAGTGGTTGAACATCTGCCTTCAGCTCAGGGCATGATCCTGGGTCTGGGGATCAAGTCCCGCATTGGGTTCCCTGCAGGGAGCCTGCTTCTCCCTCTGCCTGTGTCTCTGCCTCTCTCTCTCTCTCTCTCTTTCTCTCTCTCTTTGTCTCTCATGAATAAATAAATAAAATCTTTATTAAAAAAAGACCGTATAGACTTTATTACAGGAATCAAATAATGAGAAACAGGAGAGCATGATGGTTAAGAACCTGGGCTATCGATGCTGGCTTAGCACTTAACTGGGTAACCTTGGGGACTTTCACTCCTCTAAGCCTTCACTCCTCATCCATACAACAAGGCTGATGACAGGATCTTCATCAAACGGTTGTTATTGAGATTAATGGAAAAAGCCTACATGGGGCTTCCCACAGTGCTCGGTACATAGAAACAAGTCAATGTACCAAAGCTCTCATTGTTAATATTTAAGCCCCAGTCCAGTGTTCATTCCAGTACACTCAGCTACCTCTTGAAATAAATTAACCCCTCTTTCCCTCTTTTCATGGTTTTATTTTCTTCAACACCCAGATAGCATCTTCTGACATTATGAACCTTACACAAACTCATGAAACATGTTCACAAGGCCTAGATCACAACACAGAAGACATGCTGGGCCACAGTGAGGAGTCAGGTGCCAAGAGAGAAGACCCACAGTTGAGTGTGACCCTGTCATTATTATTTGTGTTCTTTTGGGCTGGATATCTAACACTTTTCTGATTAATTTTCCCTATCTTGAGGGATCACCAGACAATCAGTGTGAAAACTATTTGCACAGTTTAAAGTACTCTACTATATTATCCACTAAGAGTAATAATAATACACAATGTTATGCTCTAATTAGAGAAGGAACACATAGTGGAAGGAAATATACCAGATCCCAAAAATAGAGTATCTTGAGTACCCCATCCACACATGAGGAACACTAACAACTTTTCTATAGCACTGGCCTGACGTGTGAAATGAGGGGGGTAAAGTTCCTTGAAGGGACAGATTCTACAGAAATGGCAAACAGAAAGAAAGGCCCACATGGAAGAGACATTAAGGTAACTCACTTCCATCAGCACAGAATTAAGGTGAGCAATAAAGCACAGAATGAAACCAGAATTGTCTCCTCAGATATTACCTTGTCCTCTTACCATACATTACAACTGTCAGCTCCCCAAATAAGACACAAAGACTGAAACCCAAGGGGCCCATTCTTATTTCTCAACTTTTCTGTACTGGGGTCCATCAGCAACTCAGGACTGGGTTTTCTTCTAGAAAAATATTTTATCTGCCAGCCATTTGCAAAAGATGAACAATGAAAATCAAGGCAAACAACTGACTCTCAAAATAAGTTCTCTCCCCAGAGGACACTAGCAGAATATTTGCCTCCGAGTCTTCAAACTCCAGAACACATGGAATATTCTGTGGAGTCCTACACAGACAGCTCAAAAAGCCTTACAGCTCCAAGGTCTATACATATTAAGAGATAGAATTCTAAGAAAATTCATGTTGGCTGATAACCAACATCCTACTTCTGATCTTCTGGTATGATGGAGGTTAAAATGCAAAATGCTCCATGAAGACTGCATGTTAAAGTTCACAGACATTTACACCTTAATGTTAATATGTGTCAAATCTTCTAGAAGGCATGAGTGACCTTTTCAAGTAGGAAGAACACACACTGAATCAAAAAGCCATGGACACCAGCCACTTGATAATTTTACCTCAGTCAAGCCTCAAGCTGTGGCTACTGATGCAATTGATTGAAAAGGACCACTTCATGGTATGGAACCACTTCACTTATGAGAACCTTCTATTTTATCTGTGAGAGGAATGACACTGCCACTTGGAAGGTGGCCATCTGGACAAGAGGAAGCGGAATGCATCAATGTACTTGAAAATCATTACTAGGAAGCAAAAAATATCTTAAGAGAAATGTGAACGTTTCATCAAAATAAAATACATTGTAACCCCCAGGACGCTGAGTAGATCAAAGAAAATTAGAAAAACCTAGAAAGTTCTGTTTATTTCCTTAATTGAGGGAGACTAATTGTTTTCTACAACCCAAAAGATGCAGGTGACAAAGAAATATATTCTGAGGGAAGAAACTAGTCCCCTGAGCAGGGAAAATAAAAAAGAAGCTATTTAAATATCTGAGGTTTATCAAAGGGGAGGGAGGCTGGGAAGTAACTCCAGGCACAGCGATCACTGACTTGTCACAGGAGGAGGCTTGATGTAAGGGGAGCAGTGTCTGCCTGCCTCCCCGCTTCTGCTGAGCACTGTCTACCCCAGATCCTGCAGAGGCCTCGGTGAGGACAGAGCCACAGAAGTACAGAATGCCCTGGAAAGGCTCTAAAGATAAAGCCTGAGGTTTTACCCACGTGACAGGGAAACAAGGGCCTCAAAGATTCATCCTAGGAAGCCACTTGTTGAGAAAACAAATAGGATGCAAAGCTGTGAGCAGCCTCAAGAGGAACAAAAGCCACCTACCTCTGTAGTAACCTCAGGAACAAGTGTCAGTGGCTTTTTAACAAAGCCCGAGGAGTCATCTGAGGCTATGTACGGGAAAGAAGACTAACACAGTGTTCTTCTGGGGCACTCCCATTCCCAGCGGGAAGTAAAACAAGTCCCCCTTCCTCGTTTTGACAGATTGAACCTTCCGAACCCAGATTAGGGGTCTGCAACACAGGCCAGGAGGGCAAGTGAATCCACTTCGGAGAAACAGGCCAAACAGCTATCAACTGCAGTTGTTCAGTAAAATATAGCTTGTCAGCTTGCAGAATCAAACTTTATGGACTTTTCCTTTTCAAGATCATAATTTAGGGGATGCCTGGGTGGCCCAGTGGTTGAGCATCTGCCTTTAGCTCAGGTTGTGATCCTGATTCCAGGGTTCTGGAATCAAGTCCCACATCGGGCCTGCTTCTCCCTCTGCCTATGTCTCTCTCTCTCTCTCTCTCTCTCTCTCTCTCTGTTTCTCATGAATAAATAAATAAAATCTTCAAAAAAATTAAAAGATCATAATTGGGTTCCCTGAATCATATTCTGTTTGGCACCCTGCCATCTCCAGTGGAAATTCCTCAACCTGACCAACAATTAGAATGAAAGAAGAAAGGGGGAAGAGGGAGTGAGGGAGGCTTGGAGAGAAGGCTCAAGAACCGCAGACTCACCACCCCCAGAGTGGGAATTGCAAACAAGTGCCCATGTCCCCAAAGGCTCATACAATTATGCTCATAATAGCTGTACTCCACAGAGCCCCAACCTGAAAATGACCCAACTTTTCAAAATGAGCATGGATAAACAAGTTTCAATAGAATGAAATAGCACACAGCAATAAAAAAAAAAAAGAACAAATCCCTGATACTTGCAACAAAAGGGATGAATTTTGCAAATATATTAATAAGCAAGATGAATCTGACTCAAAACAGTACAAACTGAGTGATTCTATTTTATAAAGTTCAAGTAAACATAAAATTAATCTATGGTAGGGGCACCTGGGTGGCTCAGTGGTTGAGCATCTGCCTTTGGCTCAGGCTGTGATCCTGGGGTCCTGGGATCAAGTGGCGCATCAGGCTCCCAGGAGGGAGCCTGCCTCTCCCTCTGCCTGTGTCTCTGCCTCTCTCTAGCTCTGTGTCTCTCATGAATAAATAATTTTTTAAAGAGAGAAAAGGAGCAGGGGGAGGGGTAAAGGGAGAGGGAGAGAGAGAATCTCCAGCAGACTTTGTGTTGAACACAGAGCCCAATGCAGGGCTCAATTCCACAACCCCAAGATCATGACCTGAGCCAAAATCAAGAGGGGGACATTGAATTGAGCCACCCAGGCACCCCTATTGTAAATTATTGTAAATGAAATTGAAAACACAATGTTTTCAGTTACTTTTAAGTTTTAGAATTTATTTATTCAAATGTTTTAAAGTATACCTTTCCTAAGTGTAATTCCTTTAGTCTCTGAGAATTACTGCTGAAGTTATTATTATTTAAAAATATCAAATGACCTGAAAATGCAAATTGGTCATGTAACCAATCATCACAATAGCTCGAGCTTTATAAATATCAGGACCCAGGGCACCTGGGTGGCTTAGTTGGTTAAGCAACTGCCTTCGGCTCAAGTCATGATCCTGGGGCTGGGGTCCTGGGATCAAAACCCCCATCAGGCTCCCAAGCCTGCTTCTCTTTCTCTACTCATGTTCTCTCTCTCTCTCTCTCTCTCTCTCTCTCTCTCTCATAAATAAAATCTTAAAAATAATAAATATATTATATATATATATAAATAATATATATAAATATTAGAACCCTGCTGATGACCCTGAAGCTGTAGCCTGGCCTCTGCCTATCCTACCTATGGCTCTTTTGTGTCTTCCAGGTGCTATCACCTCCTGATCTGCCCTTCTCCTCTCCTCACCCTACCTTTCTACCCCAGCAAGGAGAGCTCACCCAGGCTCCAGAGAGCCTCCCACATGTTTCTCAACGAACTGTGGTTCTGGGTCAAATTTTCCTTTCCTTTCCTCTTTCTCTGCTACTCAATCCCTTCAATGCTGTTTGATTATAATTCTGCAGATTTAAAAAAAATAGTAATAAGATGGCAATCACCTAGTCTACAATAAATATTTTGGTCCCACATACTATTACCTGAGGAGCAGGTCAGCTGAAAATATGCATTTTCCATTTGTAAGGGGTCTGCTCTGCATATGCCATAATTCAGTTTATGTCTGGCTTTCAACTCACACCTGCAATTCCAAATAAAACTCCTGAACAGACTAATGAAAGGTTTTATGAAATAAACAGGAAATAAAATAACCTAGCAAATCTTCCAGAGCCCAGTAGAGTCCCCAAATATATAACTTTATTTCAGTGACAAATGTAGCCAAGTGCTAAATAAGGAATTGAAACCTTTTTTAAATGCTAAAGAGAAAGCCCTGCTGTTTGTTACAGCTCATGCCCAAGGAACATGTACATACCTTCAGGTCTCCTCTTGGGTTCCTGAGACTCCTAGACTCATAAACCTGGAATTTAGACACAGCTGGAGCTGGCTTGCACCTCTGGTTTTATATTCCTGGAATTCTCTAATTCTCATGACTCTGCAAGGACACTGGCTGACCACAACTGCTCAAAGTGGAACCAGTCACCTGTATCATTCCCACTAGCCGAAGCACCTGTAGTAGAGTTTTCAGACATAACTTTCAGGAGCAAAATCCAGAGTATGGTGGAGGCGCAACTAACACTTCCATAATTTTAAATATAAAAGTAGTACAGATAAAGAGTAAAGGAAAAAAATGTAAACAACTGTCAGCCTATCAACTCCCAACAAATTAGAAGATTGCACTCACCAAAACCATACTTTGGTCAAATGGCTGGTTACTTGGACTGGTGCTTCCTCTGCTTATCAAAATAGCATCTGTCGATCCTGGCAGAAAGATGAATTGTGTCTGTGTGTCCTCTTGCAGTGCTAAAACTAATTATTAGGGCCTTAAAATCTTTTTGATGGATTAAGAGTTCCTGGTGAGCATAGTTAAACAAACCATTAGATTGAGAACAAAATTTTTCCACGCTGCAACAATCCTGTAATGAGCCGACTGCCGCCACATTAATCAGTTAGGGACTTGAACAATAGAAAATCTGAACTATGTTTTATTTATATTTTCTCCTCTTGTAGAATTGAGATAATCTTCGTACAGTAAAAATCATGGGCTTTAGCTATATATTTGGTGAGTTTTGACAAATAAATTTATTCGTGTAACCATAACACTCCCCAAGATTTATAAAACATTTCTGTCACCACAGAAAGTTCCCTTATGCCCTTCCTAGTCAATGCCACCATCACTGCCCAGAGGCAACCACTGTTCTAATTTCTATCACCATAAATTCATCTCTCTTCTCTAGAGCTTCATGTGAAAGGAATCATACTATAGCTACTATTTTGCATCTGGATGCCTTCACTCAACATAATGTTTTCAAGGCTCAATCATGTTGTGTATATCTATATTTTATTAGTTTATTATGTGAATATGCCCCATTTGTTTTTCCACCCTCCTGGTAATGGACATTTGAGGTGTTTCCAGTTTGAGGCTATGATAAACAAGCTGCTCTGAACATTCTTATATACATCTTCTGATGAAAATATGCTGCATTTCTCACAGGTAAATACCTAGGATTAGACTTGCTGAGTCATAAGGTAGTTGCAGGGCTTAACTTTATGAGGAATTGCTGAGTCTTTTTTCTTTCTTTTTTTTTTTTTACATGAACACTTCTTCCTTCTCCAGTTTCTTCCACTGATGCCTACATGCCAGCATCCAACCACAGATCCATTCTAAAAAAGAAAATGCACAGTTTAAGATTTGTGTGCATGTGTTTCTCTCTGCTCTGGCAGGTAACCATAGTTGTCATTGGTAGAAGCAGTTTTAAACATTCAATTTCAAACACTGAGAATAATAGAGAGTGCCCAAAAGAAGAGTTAGCTGCCCAAACCAGGCCTTCAGAGGCTCTGTCAATAACATTTGTTCAATGTCACAAGGGCATCAATTCTTGGGCTACCTTCTCTGCTCAGGCCACTGGAAATATTTATTTTCATAATGCCATTTGGTTTTAGCACTAAAATTGCCACTAAAAGAGAGGGTGTTATGCAAATTAATATTATCATCAACTGCTTATTACTAAGGTAATCTTAGCATCTTCATTTTTCTTTGTTTTGCTGATTTGCATGTTTTCATTTACCGGCTGCAGTGGTGACACCTCCATGGTGACAGTCGTGAAGGGGCTCGAGAACCTGCAAGCAACTAAACTGGCAGGACCCTCGAGACCACCACAGAGCGAGCCTCTTCTCCACAGACTCCCATCAGTTAGAAGAGCCTACTAAGGTAATCTTAGGTCTTTCCTTTTGTTTCTGCTTTGGAGATTTGGAGTTCCCCAAATCCTCTTGGATACCATTCAATGGCAGATGCCAGCATTAGGGCAAGGAAGGCAGTTGTTCACATGAAGACAGCTCCAGTTTTGGCATGATCAGCAGCCATGCTCTTCACAGGATGAAGATCCATCCCTTTGATAAAGGAAAACAAGGATACAAAAGGCACTGCTTGAAAATGATTTACCGCAGAACACATTGTGCTTTAGTCAAACACTTTTTTTTTTCCTAAGGAAAAAGTGTGTGGGCTTATCTCTTGAAAATGCCAGCATGGTTGTGAACACTGGGGAAATTAAAAGACTGAATAGAATGGATTTCTTAGGAAAAATCAGTATGAGTATGCAGCGAGTTGCATGGCTTATTTATTAAGTTGTGTGCTATGGGAGGATTATCTGCCTCAGACTTATCTATTACCTTGTGGCAGCGGTTTTAAATATAGAGGGTTTTTTTTCCATTGCACAAAGCCAATTTCAAATGGATTCTAAAACTCAGTAACTTTGGCAGGTTTGGCTATGACATTGAGATCAGAAAATCTGAGATACAAACACTTTCTCTACCATCATTCTTTGCCCAGAAAAAAGGAAAGGCTTTGAAGAACACTCTGTTTCCTTTTGACAAGCATCCAGTTATTCCCTCTAAGAAACAGAGGTCAGTGGAACATTGATGAAGGTGTCTAGAGTAATGAATGCTTCCTAATGAGGCTGGTGGTCAATATACCCCCATTTACCTCTGTGGCCAAACCACTGTGGCCAGAAAAGAACTAAAAATAGAGATGTCTTTGTCATGGGAGGAAGAGATTCAAAATCTGGAATCACAAGTTACAGAATTATGACTTTCAGTACAGCTTCTAGCCCAGTTCAAAGGTAAGAGCAGTCTCATTCCTTTAGTGGAATACTTCTGTGTTGGTACCTTGAAGTTACATGCTGCCAGTGGATAATTAATAATGCATTGACCATGTTTCTTGTTTTTAAATTTAAAAAATGCTCTATACCTATCAGTCAATCCTCAGAATATTCCTCAGAGGCTGAGCCAATTTATTATTTTTATTTTATTTGAGAAGAGGAAGATGATCAGATACAAAAAAAAAAATCACACAGAGAATAATGACAAACATTGGTCCTCAAGGATGCCTGCTCCCAATCTTAACCAAATTTACTACTTTTAACCAAAAATATGAGTCTCTACAAAGAGTTTGTGAGCTGCCCTGTGATAGCTCTTCAATATGACACTACCAAATGAGTGTCCATTCTGAACCCCATCAAAAATGGAATATGGAATATTAAAAATAATATTGATTTTCCTCAAATTTGTATGTAGCTGCAAAAGACCCCAAAGAGCCAAAGCAATCTTTAGGAAAAAGAATAAAACTAGAAGTATAACATTTCCTGATTTCAAACTATACTACCAAGTTATAGTGATAAAAACAGTATGGTACCAGCATAAAATAGACATATAGACTAGTAGAACAGAATAGAGAGCCTAGAATTAAACCCCTGTGTATACAGCCAACTAATATTCAACAAGGGAGCCAAGAACCCCAGTGGGCAAGGGTAGTCTCTTCAACAAATAGTGGTGGCAAAACTGGATAAACACATGCTGAACAAGAAAGAAAGTTGGACCTCCATCTTATGCCACTCACAAAAATTAATTCAAAATGGATTGAAAACTTAAACGTAAGATGTGATACCATAAATCTCTAGAAGAAAAGGTAAGGAAGAAGCTCCTTGACATTGATCTTGGCAACAATTTTCTGGATATGACACACACACACACACACACACAAAAAAAAACAACTACATCAAACTTAAAAGCTTCTGCACAGTAAAAGAAACAATTAACAAAATGAAAAGGCAAACCACAGAATGTAAGAAAATTTTTGCAAACCATACGCTGGATAAGAGGTTAAGATACAAAATATATATTTAAAAAACACACAACTCAATAACAAAAAAACCCAAACAATATGATTCAAAAATGGGCAGAAGAATTAAATATACATTTTCCCAAAGAGGATAGCCAAATGACCAAGAGGCACATGAAAAAAATGCTTAATAGCACAAATCATCAGAGAATGCAAATCAAAGCCACAGTGAGATATCACCCGTTAGAATAGCAATCAGCAAGAAGACAAGAGATAAGTGTTGGTCAGGATGTAGAAAGAGAACACTGTACAGTGTCGATAGGAATTAAAATTGATTCAACCACTATGGAAAACAATATAGAGGTCTCTCAAAAAATTAAACTAGAACTACCATATGACCCAGCAAATCCACTGCATTATATAAACCAAAGAAAATGAAAACAGCCTATCAAATAGAAACACACACTCCTATGTTTACTGCATTAATCACAAAAGTCAAGATATGGAAACAACCTAGTGCCCCTTAGCAGATGAAAGGATAAGGAACATATAGTATGTTTTATAATGAAATATTACTGAGCCATAAGAAAGAAGGACAACCTGCCACTTGCAACAACATAGAGAGACTGAGCACATTATACTGTGTGAAATAGGTGACACAGAGAAAGACAAGTACAGTACAACATCACTTATTTGTGCAATCTAAACAAGCCAAACTTGTAAAAACAGAGAGTCTAATGGTGGTTACCAGGGCATAGGACAGATATTGTTTAAAGGCCAAACTTGTAATGAGTAGTAAATAAGACCTAGAGATCTATGTACAATGTAGTGAATATCGACAATAATATTCTAATTATCAAACTTGCTAAGAGACTACAACGTAATTACTCCAGCCACTAAAAAAGGATAATCATGTAACATGATAGAGGTGTCAATTATCGCTACATGGGCAATCATATTAACATGTTATACACTTTACACGTATAAAATGTTATATGTTGAATATATTTCAATCTTTTAATTAAATGTTCAAAGTTTTTCTTAAATAGGATGGATTTTATTCTTTTCTGGTCCCCACAAATTACTCCTGTATATAGAGAACACCATAACTGCATTTTCCCTAATGCAATCTTTGAAATGTGGAGTGTCCTGGAGAGCAAAATTTTACCTCTTGGCAATAACTCAATTGGACTAGATAATTAGAATTTCTTCCGGAATTCATAGGTCCCTTGCTATTAGAAAAACTTTCTAACTAAAGTTTGTACTTCCCACCAAAGAGAATGATTGCTGATAATTTCCACAGATATCCCAGCCTAGTCATATCTGTTTTCTTTCAAGAACCGTAGTTTCAATCTAGTACATTCTTAGCAGTATTGTCATGATTGGTAGACATGAGGAAACGTAAGTATAACACAACCCATCCTTTTTTTTGTTTTAAGATTTTATTCATTTATTCAGACTGTCTGAATAAATGACAGACTGTGTCTGTCATTATATATGACAGACACAGAAAGAGAAAGAGGCAGAGACACAGGCAGAGGGAGAAGCAGGCTCCATCCATGCAGGGAGCCTGACTTGATCCCGGGTCTCCAGGATCACACCCCGGGCTGAAGGCAGCGCTAAACTGCTGGGCCACCGGGGCTGCCCTAACACAACGCATCCTGTAATTAAGTCCTGCATGAGGAGAATGGATCTTGGGGCTCAGGCAAAATGGCCTGGCTTCTGCAACATATTGATTCTATCATAAAGCAGTTTTACCTAAAAGGCATAAGACTGGCTCTTCTGTGAGGCTTATCAGGAAATGGCTCATCTCCACAATTCCCTAAGCAGTGTTTTCACTCACCTTGGGTCCTGGCTTTCACCACTTTTTGTGGACTAGAAATCCTGCGTCATCTGAGGTGACCTTGTGTCTCTTGAAAGGAACTCAGCTGGCCAGACAGATGACCATACTTCTTCCGAATCCTTATCTGATTCCTGATTTCCATTACAGGCAGGAAACAGAAGAATTGTTCCCTTGACAGATTCATTTGGTGAAAGGGATCCAGCTACTTGCTGATCTTCTTGTTTCAAAGGTCCAAAAAAAAAGCACACTGATCTTGAACACACAAGTCCAACCCTAGAAATAAAACTCCAAACCCAAGAGTAGTTCAGAACCATCTGTTTTTAACTTGCTTTTAATTAAATTCTGTCCAAATGTAGGGAAGCACATCAGTGTAGCTACTGCAGGCCAGGACTCCCTGACAATCTGCTTTGACAAGCATCCATCCTGTTTGGGGTGAGCTATGTGTCCTGGATTGCTGGAGACTTTGCTAGTGCTTACTAACCACTGAAGTCTCACATCCCCCAAACTCCATCAGCCCTGGGAAAAGTGGTACAGTCACACCATGTTAACAGCCAACAGTCCAGAATCTCTTTCTGGGACCTATCCTAAGAGCTAACAAATCTTATTAAGAGCAATTTCCTCTATCTTTCCTTATACTTCTAAATGATGGGGATCAACAGGTATATTAGTTTCCTAGGGCTGCCTTAACAAATTACCACAGGCTGGGTGGCTTAAAACAAACAGAAATGTACTCTCTCACAGCTCTGAAAGCTAGAATTTGAAATTAAGGTGTCAGTAGGATCACTTTCCCTCCAAAGGCTCTAGGAAATAATTCTTCCTTGTCTCTTCCAGCTTCTGGTGGTGGCCAGTAATCCTCAATGTCCCCAGCATAACTCCAGTGTCTGCCTCTCTCTGCCCATGGCCATCTTCTTTGTGTGGCTATGTCTTTCTGTGTCTCTCCTTGTCTCATAAAGACATCAGTCATATTGGATTTAGGGCCCATCCTAATCCAATATGACTTCATTCTGACTACATCCTCAAAGACTGTATTTCCAAATAAGATCACGTTCACAAATACCAACGATTAAGATTTCAGCATATCTTTTTAGGAAACACAACCTAACCCATAATAAAGGGCCACCCCTGTCTTCAGGAGTCCAGTGATTCTCAACTCTGAGCATACATTAGAATCATATGAGGGGATGTTAAAGAGAACAAAGGGGGCATCCGGGTGGCTCAGTCGGTTAAGTGACCAACTCTTGATTTCAGCTCAGGTGATGATCTCAGAGTTGTGTGTGCTGGGCATGGAGCCTGCTTAAGATTCTCTCCCTCACATTGCCCCTCCCCACCAAAGAAAGAAAGAAAGAAAGAAAGACACCAATTCCCCTCCCATTCTCCCCACCGCAATAAATTAAAATTCAAATATCTAGGGGAAGCCTGGGCATCAGAGTATTTTAAAGCTCTCTAGGTTAATTCCCATAGGAGCCAGTGTCAATGGCCCTTCACACCCTTAAGGAATGGTATATGTGACTAAACACAAAGAGCTACTCAAAATGACTTTATGATTTCTCTTCTCCAAAATATGCCCCCTCCAAACCAGCCTAAACTAATTTCAAGAGGTAACTCAAACTTGTGGTTCCCTCTGTAGATTTTGAATTGACAGTAAAAATGTATATTTTAATAACAGCAAGGAACCTCCCAAGAATTTATTTCACCCAAAAGGAATGGTATCTGGCATTTCAATCTCTAAAGTCAACACTTAATATAAAGTTAATTTAGATATATATTTGACTGTTTTTACTGACCTGAAACTTGTCTTAGAGCCAAATATTTTCATGTTGTTCATTCCAGGGATACTAATAAATACTTCTAACCAGAGAAAGCTGTGACCTTTTCAAGATGAGTATCAACCAAGAATATGAAATTTTTCACAAATTGTTTGGGGGAAAAAAATTCTTGGTTTGTATAGATGGATTTTTTTTTCTCCTGTGCTTTCTCATTGCTTTGTGTCTCTCTCCCCGCTCCTGCTTACCTGGAGTTAGGAAGAGATTTCTTGCTATTTGCTTCCCCACTCTCAACATCAGGGTTTGTTCTTTTTTTAATTTCTATTTTTCCAGAAATAGCATTTTCTAGGGAATATTCATGCTGAGACGACTGGCAGTAGGCCTCTGAGATCCTCCCACACACTAGCTGAGCCAAGGGGACCAAGCAGGTGGTCCTCTGAGCAAAGCAGAGCCCCTGTCCCACACTCACCTTCCTGCCTTCCCCAGGGCTCTAAGCATCCTCGTGCCCACAGCGCATTCATCACACGGCACTTTTCTTTCCTGCCAGGTCCATGAGGGGAAAGATTCACTTCTCCTTCCCAAGGTGTCAACCTTCATTGTTATTGATGCCCACAATTACTTGATGAAGCTAATGGGTAGAAGCACTTAAAAGGCTACGCTTTGTGGTTCCATTGTCATTACCACGTAAAACAAACCAGATCCAACCCAGCCTGACAGGTTCTCAGCCTATTGTTATTTGGGGCTTATTTAAATTACAGGTTTGATTAAGTTTCTAATTTAGCCATTGCACTTAGCACCTACTCCTTTTCTTAAAAACCCACTCCGGAGAGAGACATTTTCAAAATTCTGATCTCCAAGCTGTCAAGTGGCCTGGGTGGCCAGAGGGAGGGGTTGGAAGCGTACTTATAATAGTAAACTTAAACACAAACGGAATTTCACAACTAACTACTTTTTACCGCTTTGTCAACAGATACATCATAGGTATTCATCCTTGTTTTAACTCCGCTATTAATCCTGCCATAGCATTGGAAGAAGAGAGGGTTGGAAAAGAGTCTCCATAGCATCCCTCCTCCCTTTCTTATCCCCGCCTGATCAGATAAGCCCTTAACAAAGCACGAAGCCATTGCATTAAATTTTAATGTTCTCGCTCCGGAGCAAGAATGCCACTTCAGATGCCCTCCTTTGAAAAGAGTAGTTATCACCCCGAGAGGTCAGCAACATATAAAACCCTCTGAGACAGGCCAGTTTTGTTTTAAACCATTCAACATGTGCACCAGCATAAGTGCTAACTAGTGCCACACTTAGACAAGTGTTTTATTGCTGCAAACATGAAAGCATCTTGCAAGAAAATTAAACCTAACATACGGATGATATGTAATGAATCTGTTTATTCATCTATTCAAATGATAGTTACTGAGCACTGACTCAGAGCCAAACCCTGTGCTGAGTTCTGGGAATGCAGAGACAGATTCAAGGATGAGCTGGGAAGATGGGCTCGCAACTGATGAGCACAAGACCCTCTGATACACTCTGCAGGAAAACTGGTACCATCTCCCCAGCACACTTCCTGCACAATGTGCAGGTTAGCTCATGTGCGACCCTCGAGTGTAATACAGAAAAATTAACCAGTCAGAGCAAAAATGGTTGCCTGGAACAGTATCACTCCTTCCGGAAACCAGACTTGGCAAAGGGCTCAGGAAGCCCACAGGGGCGGGGTGGGGAGGGTGAGCATCTGTGGTCAGGGCATAGATTAAGGTGTTGTTGGCAAAACTCTCTGCCACTTCTTGGTTGTGCCTGGGAAGGGAGGCAGGCCCACCTTGGGAGCAGACTGGTCCCCAAAATGGAGAGTTAGTTAAAAGAATGCAGGCTATGGGGCACCTGTGTGGCTCAGTCGGTTAAGTGTCTGCCTTCAGCTCAGGTCATAATCCTGAAGGTTCTGGGATCAAGGAGCCTGAGTCAGGCCTCCTGCTCAGTGGGGAGTCTGCTTCCTTCTCCCTCTCCCCTCCCCACCTCTCATTCTCTCTCTCTCTCTCTCTCTCTCTCTCTCTCTCTTTCTCAAATAAATAAAATCTTTTTAAATTTTTAAAATAAAAGAGACCAGACTACACGTATCCCACAGGTTGACTCTAGTCAAACATTACAAGCATCAAGTTAGAATCTGGCACAATTTCCCCCAAAACTGTCATGCCATTTGAGACTGATTGTTCCATGACTCTAATTCTCCAGACTCCCATTTCAGCAGGGAGAGTGCTTGGACACCAGCGGCAGAAAAGCCAACTTTCTGGAGGCTTAAACAGAGGGATTTACTTGCTTCTTGTTATAAGGGCTCCAGGTAGACAGGCCAGGGCTGATGCCGCGGCTCCATCATGCTGCCAGGGATGCTGGATCTTTCTGCTTTCTAAGCTTCTTGGCTTTCATCTTCATACCTGTCCCTTCATGGTTGTCAGCAAGAAGATGCCCACTCATCCTGGGCCTCAGGTTCACATTCAAGATGGGACGTAGTCTACAGAGATGAGAGAGAATAAAGCAGCATTGCAAAAACAAGCAGAGACCAAAGGGGGTGCCCCCAGCACAGAGTCTCAGCCTCCCAAATCTCCCACATATTGAGCAATTAAATGCCTAGGCACACTTTCCTGATGACAGCCAATATCCCATAATATATGTGATTTATTCTCTTTTGTCTTGTACTAACTCAAGCTCATTTCTCTTACTTGTAAAATTAAAAAAAAAAAAAAAGTCCAGTCTAATGATTTTATGGGGACAGATTCACCTGTTAAATCATAGATACCTCAGAAGTTACATGGCCTTTCAACTTCATGTTAGACACCTGCTTCCAAATATTTATACATAGATATACATATTGATGACTTACACAAGAATCATAGGAATGGCAGCAGCTATTTTTTGAGCACATGCTACTCTGCAGGCTGTGTTTGGGGCATTTTACCTTCATTCTTCATTCTTGTCATCCTCACTGAGCCCTGACAAGTAAATGTCCTCATACGTAGACAATGACAATCAGAGAAGGAACTCTCCTGAGCCCATGCACCTATAATGATTCAAAACTAGATCCAGTAGGGCTCAGTCTACTCCGCTCAGTTTCTTTCAAAGCGTGATCTGAGAGCCACCGTATTAAATTCACATGGAGTATCGCTAAAAGTTCCAGTTCCTGAGTCCTTTTTCAGACAGACTGAATTAGACTCTCTGGGGTTGCGACTAAAGGTTAGAGGTCAGTAATTTGTGGTTTAAACAAGTTGCTTGGGTAATTCTTCCCCAGATTGTTGGTTGGAAACCTCAGGAGTTTCCACGGGTGAAATCTGAAATTAGTCCCTGACCACAGAAGGCAAAGAGCAATGGAAGAAAGAGGCAGGCCCTTCCAGACACGGTGAGAACACCAGAGGGTGAGGGGGAGGGCAGGGGGCAGGCTTAATGACCAAGGGAACTTACTAATGAGGGTTGTCTTGACAGTGGCAGGATGAGTAGATCTCTGCACCTGCCCACCAGGATCATGAAAGTTTATAGGGAGTCCTTAATGGGACTCAGGGACGTGAACCAACCATCCATAAGGTCTCAACACCACCTTACTCTCTCAAGGTTGCACCCTTAAAATGGCTCCAGCTGTGAGAATGGTGGATGGAACAAACACCCCAAGGACAGGAGAGGGGGTGAGGAGCCTCCCATTGTCCAGGTCCAGGTCACAGGTCAGCAAGAGGTCACGTGCTCTGATGACCTCCAGCAACACATGCTAAATCCTGAAAGGCACAGCCTCTCATCTTAGAGGCGCTCCTGCGGGAGTGTGGTTAGCTGTCCTGTGGTTAGTGCCTGCTGGCATTTTTCACTGGAGTCAGTATATCATAAGGACAAATAAAAACTAAAAATAAGAAGCTTAATTGTCCCTGCGGAAGTAATAGAGGAGACTTCTCCCACCCCCAATTTCCTTATTTGCTTTAGAAAACTTAAAATTGTGAGTACTTTCTCCTCTCTTTGAAATGTACAAAACCCTTTCGAAAACCAGATAGGCCTCTTGTCAGTTTTTGGGACCCAGGAAAGTCTTCCTCCAGGACTTGGGAGCCATCTCTTTGAAAGGTAACTATCTAGGGAAATAGCACCTCATCCCCAGTTTCTGTGGGAAGGTAGGAGCCTAACTTCCAAGGGTGCCTTGCTCTAATTGGCAAAGCTACTTCCTGTCATAAAGACACAAGGAAGTTTTGTTTCCTTCAGAATCAAGCCAAAAGCTAACACAAATGGTCACCCCAATCACCAAGTAAAGTTAGGATGAACTATATGTGACAAATGGCAGCATCAAGCCATTTGATGGACTAGTTATTGCTTATCTCGAAACACGTATATGTTGGGTTGGATCTGCTTGGTCAAATCAGGGAGTGAGATTCCTTTCTGTCTCTGAACTCTCTTAAGGACTGCCTGTGATGTATATCACACTCTAAGTTAACACTTATTTGCTAATAAAACTCTTTCCTTTCTCTACTATTTTTGCGGAGAGGATTTCTGGGTTGGGAGATAATTTGGTTTTTAATTATATTTTCCCAACAGAGGCACGTTCCTACTTTTGCAAGATGAAATCTGAAAAAAAAAAATTAATTCCTCCTAAATCAGCTTGGTAGAAAAGATCCCTGAGAAAATGGTATTATTCATGGCCATATCAGGGGAAGAGAGAATAAGCTAAAGCAGAAGAAGCATGTATCACAAGCTTCATCTTGCATTTGCTGCACCTTCACCCTTCCATTGTGGAGAAATCCTCCCCAAAAGAACCGCCTCAGCGTCTTCATCTGTGAACTGGGATGCCATAACAACAAAACCACACGGCAGCTGAAGACACTTCCCCACAGAAGCTTCCTGAGAAAGTGATTATCCACGAAAAGGTCAAGTTAAAATGATTCTGGAAACCACACTTGCAAAAGCTCATTTCAGGAAATAACATACAATAGAAATAAGATAATCGAGTCTAGAAAGGTTAAAACTGACAATTTCCACCCACAACATCCTCTCCCACAAAGCCCCCAGGGCAGACCTTCCAGTGAAACCTGAACAGGCCTGCTCTCCCAGTATCAGTCTCTGCTCCCAGGGCAGGCCAGGGCTGCTAAACCCACCCCACGGAGAGCCAAAGGGAGGCTGAATCAGAAGACACAAAGGTTGGGGGAGGAGGGAGGGGGAAGAAGTCAGTTCCCTTGGGGATGGAAACGCTTATTTCTTCTGGAATTAAGGAAAGAAGGAAAGAATATTTCTTCCTTCTGTCATTCGAGGGTTTTCACCTGCCAGGCAGATAAAGGAAAAGTTAGCTAAAGGAATTGAGAGAAAGGAAAGTCAAGAAGAAACTAGGGTTTTTGTTTGGGACTTTGTTTTTAATTGTTTGTTGTTGTTGTTATCTTTTAGTCATTTTGTTTCAATTGTTTCCCTCATGTTAAATGAAAAACTTTTAAACCTGTAAGCATATGAGGAAGGAAGGAAGGAAGGAAGGAAGGAAGGAAGGAAGGAAGGAAGGAAGGAAGGAAGGAAACAGCACCAACTTCTATTTTCATTTAAAATTACCTGCAGGCAAAGCAATGCATGAATTCCTTGTTTCTTAATGCTTTCTATTAAATGTATAAAAGACATAACAATAATCAAAACTTCTTTCTAAAAATCCTGAGTTTGCATTTTCACTCACTGGCAAGTCAGTTAAAGCATAAACACCACAGGAAAACTTCCTCTATAACGTTAAAGCTGGGAATGGATGGATGGCTTGCCCGGGGAACTCTCTCAAATCCTTCCGTCATTTCTAATTTAACTGTAGGGTCTGGGTCTTTGTCACTGAGTGTAAGGCTGACAGCTCACCTTAGATTTCAATTTAGATGAATGTGCTTCTGTCCTGAGAAGTGTCCAGCCCCGGCCTCATGTACTGTTTGTGGCTGTTCCTGCATAGCCTTACAGCTGACTCTACAGAGAGCACCACAATCAAACCATCCACCCTCCTCTCAGGATGTCAATAATGGGGCCACTCGGACATTTGGAATCTAATTGCAAACTTCAGTTAGAGGCCAATAAAATTCTTTATCCACTAGATAGAAAAATAAAGGACTCGTGACATACAACTCGTTTGGTTGAGTTCACTATGGCTGCCCTCATAACCTGGAGTGAGAAATGACAGATGAAAGGGGTCAAGATTAGCAATCCTGCCTGGGTCGTGAGAAGCCTCCCATTGTCCAGGTCTTCATAACGAATGCATGCCCCACCTCCACTCTGGAAAGGTAATGCAAACACTAAACCAAGTTAGGCTTTCCTGTTAAACAGCCAACTGTCACACATGAGATGACAGCTCTTGTCTACACTGATGCATGTGTGGTCCTGGTGAAGACATGCTCTTTCAGAGGGCATGGGGACAAACTGTCTCCAGTATTCCCTATCTACCCCCACCTCCCTGCAACTACCTCCAGGATCCACTCCCCGAAACAGGGCTATAAACCAAATGGTTATTGGTATGATGTGGAGGACATTCTAGAACAAGATACAGGACATAAGACAAGGCTGAAATAAGAGTCAATGTGTAGGGGCACCTGGGTGGTTCAGTTGGTTAAGTGTCTCCCTTCAGCTCAGGTCATGATCTCAGGATCCTGGGATCTAGCCCTATATGGGGCTCCCTGCTGCCCCCTCTCATTCTCTCTCTCTCTCTCTCTCTCTCTCTCTCTCTCTCTCTCTCTCAATCTCAATCTCGCTTAAATAAATAAAATCTTTTAAAAAAAATCTTACCAAAAAAAAAAAAAAGAAGTCAATGTGTAGATATCTAGTTATCTGCCACAAATGATAAAAACTGTTTCCTCTCTGCTGAGTAGAGCTGTAATACTAACTTTAAATTCTTTCATCATGTATTATCTCTGGATCTCTAATGTTCAGGGCTTGGGGATTTGTTTTGCTTTTCATTTGAAATACAAAGAAGCTCTATTGGCTGAAATAGTCATCTACTACTGACATCCCAATTTCCCCTCTATTATCAGCCAAAAAAGGTGTGCATGGGTGTGACAAGCAGAAAAACTCTGCTGTTTGCTCCGCAGCCATCAGAAGGTTTTGGAACCAAGCTTAGAGGGAGGTTGGGGAACGAAGGAGGCCAATTGGTCTTCGTGTGAGAGGGAACTAGAGGAGGTAGTGCCCTTCAAAAGACACGAACTACAACATGAGAACATTCCCCCACTTATAAGGTGGGCCTTAGTGGTTCCTGCTGTGCTCCGAATCACAGTGAGAATGATGTTGAGACAGCGGTCCTCTTCAGGGCTAACAGCCTGCTCCATGTGGTGCCTCAGGGCAAAATGAGGGGGAAAACGGACTAGGGGGCACACTTGATTAGCTGCCTAAACAATATCTAGTCCTCCTTCTTGCTAATAAAGCTTCAGTTTTGGCTGAGATGAAAATATGTCCCATCTCAAGGGAATAAATTTCAACTGGTATAGAGCAATCATGACGACACCACTGCCCATTTAACCAGACATCCGTGCATAAAAGCCATGTGGCCCAGTCCTTGTAATGACCTGCCCAGGGAAGTCAGGCAGGAGCCTTTGAGGGAAGCTTTGCTTTCCTAGTAAAAGAGAAAGATCTGTTTGGCACTGTTTTTCTTCTCCTTTTCTTCCTGCCTTGAACACAGATGTGATGTCAGGAGCTGAGACATCTTGCTACCACGAAAAAACAAAGGCCAAGAGAATCAGGTGCCAGTGCAACAGGGAAAAACTTAGCATGTCTGACTCCAGATCGCTTTTATTTCTCTTGCTGCTCTGACCTATAGCTTAGGACCTTCGGCTTAGCCCCGCATATAGCCATGTTACAGCTAATATTTGCAAAAAACTGCTTTTTCCCTGAAATCTACATCATCCGAGGAGATAAGGAAGTATGTACAGAAATAACTGTGCTACGTTGAAGACTTACAAGAACAACACGACCGGATTCCTGTACACAAAGATCAACTGACCAAGGACAAAGAAGTTGTACGACTTTCCTCGGATGTCTACAGACACCAGTCTCTTCTGACTCCAACCCCCTCCCACCTCCCCCTCTTCCTAACATAAAATAGAGGCTCAAATCTTAGGCTGGTGAAGCGGAAGAGCGAGGTTCTTGTCTCACGGAGTCAAGGAATGAATCTTGTGGACAAAGGAAAGTGAGTAAAGTGATAGAGCTTTATTAAGAGAGGGTACAGAAAAAGCTCTCAGGGGTGAGAAGGGTCCCAAAAGGGTGAGGGCTCTTAGGGGTGGTCTTTTTTGAAGGCTAACCAGGGACCTTAAATCCTCTTAACATCTCTACTGATAGCACCATTAAGGACTAGTGATAACTTTAATGGCTTACTTCCTTTTTAGGGTCTGGTAATTCTTTGTTGGTCCCAAGTGTCCATTATCACAAGACCCCACCTCTGACACCTAGGGCAGGTGGTCTGGTGTGTTCCCTTATCTCTGGTTTCCTTATACCTCATTATTTTGAGGATTTCTGTGAACCTGATCCACAGCCCCCTACCTATCTCTCCCTACCTAGCTAGCCCCACCTGTCCTTACTGGGAGAGATGGTTCTTTGGGACTGGCTTGCCAAACAGTCACCTTCCTTACCCCAACGTCTTGCTTTTCTACTTACTGGGCTGTCCTATGGTCAGCAGAATGAGCTTGGGCTAAGTCATACCAGTTCTAACATCACTGAGCCACTGAACTAACAATGCCAGCTTGTTACAGGAGAAAAAAAAAAGCCTATAGTTGGGTTTTTTGTTGTTTACAGTAGAAATCAGACCTAAGTTAAAATATGTCCTTACCTTCTATTGCTTTGATAGAAGAATTTAGAATAAGGAGGATTCTCTTGAACAACATTGATGCTTAAAATGTCTTTGTGTTTATTTGGGATTCCCTTTATCATCCATTATTCATTCAGCTTCACCATTCGTATGTACATCAAAGCCATCAAACTCTGTTCTGGCGAAGGACCAACTCGGAATGAGATGACAACAGTGTGTCGCACTCACTGCTCAAAACAGTCTTAGTCAAAACAAAGAAAATCGACTTGGTTCATCTGCCTAGGTCTGCTCTGGGGACACAGACAGAAAGGGTTTCCACAGCCAGTTAACTCCGTGCTGTGGTGGGAGGCTCAGGTACAAAAGGGAAAAATTACTCCCAGTAAAAATAAAGATTCAAAGAGCTGGCCCCTAAGAAGTTGGATCTTAAAATCATGGTGTCACAATGAGAAAGTGTGTGCAAGAGTATTCTCTCACAGAAGGAAGAAAACTTTGCCGAACTGAATGAAAGGCTGATATCTTTCAACAATGGACAAACTCCAGGAAAGGCACTCAGACACCCAGGACCCAGTGATCAGCTATAGGCAAACAAATTGTTCACCCAGTTACACACAGTTTTGCACCAACGGTAGACAACTATCAGCCATCAAGTGGCCACACAAACTCGGCATCTCTGTAAGAGAGGTAGTAGAAGAGTGAAACGCTGTGTGCTCTGAAAAACACTGCTAGCATATCAGTGCTCAGCAGGTATTTGTTTAATGAACATTTTCTGGCTTGGAAGGGAGAGAAAATCTCTAGCTTCTGCAAAGTGACCCCGGCCATAGTCAGGCTCATACAGAAGAAATACATAAGCAAGGAGAAATGACTGTTCGCACAGCCCGTGCGGGGATGGCCTGGATTACAATGAACACCCCAGTGGAGGGCCGAAAGGAAGTCCCCTTGCTTTGTAAATCCAAGCCTCCTGGGCCAAATGGCTTACATGCAGCTTTCCTAGAGAACTGTCTTCTGAGAGTGCCAAACCACTGCCAGTCATCTGTAGATGGTTCATAAGATCCGAGGGGATTAAAATCATTCATATTAGAAAAGAAAGTGTTCTTTTAAAAATAATTCATATTCATATTTAGAAAAAGGGAGAAAGAGATTGTGAATGCTCCAAAATTGATGGCTGGGCTTTGATAGGTGAGATAAGAAGTGAGATTCTGTCTCTAGGGAAGGTGACAGCAATAAAATGTGCTATCTTTGGGTGCTTACTGTGCACTGGCACTTCACACAGACTAGTTCACTCAATCCTCAAAATGCCATTGTGTGGCAATTACTATTATTGTTCCTCATTGTACAGTTCAGGAAATGGAGAGTTAGCAAGGTTGAGACTTTCTTAAGATCACACACTTAGGTGTTAAGGGGTGGGGTCTACTTTGAACCCAGACAGTCTAATTCCAGAGTCCACACTACACCCCTGAAAATTTTCCCTGTTTTCCTACTAAATGCTCAGACTTATCTGGGCTTCCTGCAGGTTAATGTAGAGTTGGGTTCCCTGGTTGGAGAGTGGCACTGGGCTGTGCTCTATGTTCAGGACAAAGAAGAAACCTCACTAAGTATCCAAGACACCACCTAACAAGAGAGCTGCTCAGGGTGCCAGTGCTCTTTCTTCCTCTCTATGCTTCCCTTCTCCCCAGTACACTATTTCCTTGGTGTTTTAGATTCATCAGGAACTCTTCTGTGGCTTCCTGTCACCAAGTTATTCTATACCTTGACAACAGGTCAGTCACAGCTGAGATTATCTTGTTTCACATTTGTTGGCTTGTTTTTGTCTCCTCCTAATGGAATGTTAATTCTATGAGAGCAAGGAGCACTTCTGTTCTGGCCTAACACAGCACCTGACACACAATTGCTGCTTAATATGTATTTGGTGGATGAATGAACGAACGAATGAATGAATGAAGAAAGGAATCACAGAAAACAGAGGTGTATACTATGTCTACCAATTCAGGGTTGCACACATAGTAGAAACTTCCTTCTTTAGCATTGTGATCATCATAAAAAAATATAGTTTAAGTTGCCTATTAAGTGCCAACACTATTGGACATGTTACAAATGTTATCTAATCTAATCTTCTACAGCCACATCACAGATGTCATTCCTGCCTTACAGATGAGGAAACAGAGGCTTAGAGAAGTTATTTGCCAAAGGTTTCCAATTGCCATTGGGATGGGGCTTAAAATTCTTAATATGGTTTATAATTCCAACCTCATTTTTTTCTTGGCTCAGTCTCCAATCTGACACTGCATTCTCTATCAGTTAGAAAAGTGTTATAAGTAGCTTAAACAGAATGAATTGTTTTCCCCTAAGAAGTTTGTAGTTGAGAAATATAGAGCTGCTACAATGGCTTCATGATGTCAGCAAGAATCCAAGGTCCTTCTATATTTCCTCTCCACACTGTTTTGGCACACTGTGTTGTTATTTCATGGTCACAAAATGGTACCTATTCCTGTAAACATCCTATCAGCACTCAAAGCCTGGAGGAGGAGGAATGGCAAAAGTCTGTTCCAGCCAAGTTCCCCTCCTTAATCATGAGAAACAAAACTTTCCCAGAATCCTTCCAGCAAATTATGCTAATATCTCAGTGTCCAGAGCTGTATCACATGGCCATCATTAGCTACACGAGGGGCCTCTATGGGGCACCTGGCTGGCTCAGTCCATAGGGCTTGAGACTCTTGATCTCAGGGTTATGAATTCAAGCCCCAATTGGGTGTAGCACTTACTTAAAAAGAGAGAGACAGAGGGAGAGAGAAAAAAGAGAGAGAGAAGCCTATGTGATGGAAGGTGGAAAGGATAAAAGAAGATAGAAATGGTTCTCAGGTCTGTCAACCAGCAACATCTGCCACTCAATCCTCCAGAGCTACTTTCAGGTGCACAACATGTCAATGCTCATTCTTATTTCCAGATCCTTGTACTGTTCTCTCTTTGGCTAAATGTAAAATTTCCTCTTCTCTGAAATCTTCCTGACTTGGATATCCCCCACCACTGAGGGTAGGTAACAGCCCTCTTGTTTGTTCTCTTAGCACCTGAGACTTACCTGACTCTTCTCGTCTGTATTCTCCACTGGACCAAAGTCTTTGAAGGTGGGGTGACATCTTCATCACTATGTTTCTGGCATCAATCACAATGTCGGGCATAATAAGCCTTTATTGAATGAAGGAAATGACAAAACAAGGAATCAAACTCAGATCAATCTAATTCCAAAGTCCGTGCTCCATTCACCATAAACCACTGACTTCTGGGAATAAAACAATATTTTTAAAAATCCACAGAAAACCAAAAAAAAAAAAAAATCCACAGAAAACACTCCAACCACCCCTCAGAGACACCTCAGAGTTCTATTGTCATCATCATCATCATCCTCATCACACTTCTCACTTGCTCTCTAATCAAGGAAACATCTAGAGTCACCAGAACCTCAGCAGGAAGTAAACAGCCTGAAAAATAGCCAACCAGGGTGCCTGAGCCCTAGTCTCCATGAAAACTGAAAGGTAAATCTACTAAGGAAAATATTTCAGAATAAGCAGGATGCTCCAGCTACTTAATTGTGGCTCCCGTACTAAATGGCATTTGCTTTTCATTTTTCCATATGTGTTTAGTATTTACAGACCATAGCTCACATTCTGTGATTTTTCTTTAAAAAAATTGAGTGCAAAATGCATCGTGATGGTTCAAAGGTAATTGTTTATTCAGATAACAACCAGAGCTTTCAAGCAGACAAGGTCCTGGAGAGATGGCTGAGAAAAATGTCATGCTTACCCTATGCAGTATTGCTAGAAATAGAGAAACTACTTGTCATCTGCCAGCTAGATGCCATTCCTCCACCTACTCTTTGGACCCTTGTGAGAAACAAACCAATACCACTGCTCTGGCCACCACAGTCACAGAAATAATTATCTTCACCCGGGGGGACGCCTGGTTGGCTCAGTGGTTGAGCATCTGCCTTCAGCTCAAGATGTGATCCCAGACTCCCGGGATCGAGTCCTGCATTGGGCTCCTGCATGGAGCCTGGTTCTCCTCCCTCTGCCTGTATCTCTGCCCTCCTCTCTCTGTGTCTCTCATGAATAAATAAATAAAATCTTTTTTAAAAATTATCTTCAGGGATCCCTGGGTAGCGCAGCGGTTTGGCGCCTGCCTTTGGCCCAGGGTGCGATCCTGGAGACCCAGGATCGAATCCCACGTTGGGCTCCCGGTGCATGGAGCCTGCTTCTCCCTCTGCCTGTGTCTCTGCCTCTCTCTCTCTCTCTCTCTCTCTGTGACTATCATAAATAAAAAAAATTAAAAAAAAATTATCTTCACCTGGGAACAGTCTAATTCTCTTTGGCATTTTAATTTGGTCAAGATAGGCCACTTCCTCTCCCCTTTATTTCACACTCCCTCTCCCCAGCCCAGACCTCATACATGTGACACGAGTCATCTGCATTTGTTTCAGCATATTTTTAATGGAAAGTAATCTTAATTACTGTGGTGATTTTAAACATGTACACAAATATACTATGATATACCTCCTTTTAATAGGTGAAGCCCAAGGGCGCCTGGATGGTTCAGTTGTTTAAGCAGCCAATAGGTTTCAGCTCGTGTCATGATCTCAGGATCATGGGACGGAGCCCCAGTTAGGTTCCATGCCCAGTGGGCAGTCAGCTTGGGATTCTTTTTCTCCCTCTCCCTCTGCCCCTCCCCCCACTCACAATACATCCTCTCTCTCTCTCTCAAATAAATAAATAAATCTTTTTTAAAAAAGATGAAGCCCAATTCCCTTCTCTTTGAATGTGGGCTACACCTAGTGACTCACTTCTGACAAACAGAATAAAATGGCAATAATGATGGCATATGACTGAGAGGTGAGGTCATGAAAGATACTGCATTTCCAGTCTTTACCTCCACCTCCTCCTTCATGTTCCTCTTCTCCCTCTCATCCTCTCTCCCCCTCTCTCATTACTCACTCTGAGAGAAGTGTCCATGAAGACACTCAAGACACCCTATGAAGAGACAGACCCACACGACACGAACTGAGCCTCCTGCCAACCACAGCATGTAAGCAAGCTCAGAAACCACAGAGTCCAGCCTCGGTGAGGGCTCAGGGCAATGCAGCCTCATGAGATACCTGAGCCAGAACCATCCAGCCAGACTGCTCCCAAATTCCTGATCACAGAAATTGCAAGATAAAAAATGTTGTTCTAAACCACTAATCTGGGAAGTAACATAATACATAGAAATGACAACTAATACAGCTACGTTAAAGAAATATTTTATGCAATTAAAATAACACCAGTACTTCATCCTCCTAACATGGTGTCCATCTTTAGATATTATCTTCCAAATAGAATGCTTTCTGTAACTGTTATCATAATGTAAATACAATTCTGATTTCCATACGTTCTCATGTTTTATCATAAACACTTGCCTTGCTGTTACAATATCTTCATAGTTAACATTTAAAATGTTTGAATACTATTTTACCATAATTTATTAAACCATTTCCGTATATTACACATTTTGGTGGTTTCTGTTTTTTTCTTCTAGAGCTTTTACTGCAGTGAATATCTTTAAATGTATAACTTCTTGCTTGTGTGGATTTATTTGGTTAGAATAAACATTCTGTGTTTGACTTGCTGATAAAGAGAGTACATCCTTGTGGCTTTCATTACATACTATCCTATTGACTTCTACAAAAGGATATATCAATTTATCAGCAATGAATAAGTGTAATAGCTATATTACTGTAATTGTATTATAATCTTTCAAAGTTTCCCTAGAAATACAAAATTGCATCTCAAGTTTGCTTTCATTTTAATTTCTTTGATCCTAATGTGCTTTGTATGGTTGTTTATGTGTTTAATTACTATTTCTTTCCCTCTTGTAAGTTACCTTTTCCTGTAGTCTATGTTTATTCTAATTTAAAGTACTTTTTCTCATAAATTTGAATGTAAAATTATAGATTAGAAATATTAACCTTTGTAACCTTTCATTAGAATGTTTTTCCAGTTGTCCATTTTTATTAGTTTACTTTTTCATTATACAAAAATCCATAAATATATCAATAGGTTTATGTGATTTTTTTTCTATTGCTTTCTATGGCTGCAGAGCTAAGAGAGCTCAACTCCTCCTCTGATATTTTCTTCTAGTTTCTCTAAAATTTATGAAGAGGTGTTTTGTTTTATTTGTTGTATTTACCTCAAATCTATCTGGTTTATTTTGGTGTATACTGTAAAATGCAGGGTATTTTTTTTTTAAGGTTTTATTTATTTGAGAGAGATTGCTCACACTCACACAAGCAGGAGGGAGGGGCAGAGGAAGGAGCAGACTTCTTGCTGATCAGAGAGCCTGATAGGGGCTCAATCCCAGGATTCCAGGATCCTGACCTGAGCTGAAGGCAGACGCTTAACAGACTGACCCACCCAAGTGCCCCAGAATGCAGGGCATTTTTAAAAATTGTTCTTCTGCTTATTCATTTTTTATTAAAGGAGTTTAGAGTAGGTTGGCTTTAACGTTTTTACAATGTTCCTAGGGCTCACTGGAGATCACTGAAGTGTCCTACCAAAATGGTAGGGAAGGACAAACCTGGGACGGGAGCTGTTGATTGAGATTTCTTGCCTTTTTAATTTATACTGATAGAGAAACAAGTGCTTCTGAAGGACTGGGCTCCTCCCCAGCCCCAGGTGGTGATCTCGATTAGCTCAAACCAAGTATTTCCATTTTCTGATTGTTTTAGGCTTGGGCTTATCTTACCCTGTTGACCAATGATATGAGAGGGGGAAATCCCTGGGGGCTTCTAGGAATAGTTTTTCTCACAGAACAAAAAGAAGAAAAGTCTACGGGAAGAGAGATTCCTCTTGTGCCATCAAAGTTGCCACCTGCCTATAATGCCTGGAACCTGGCAGTCACCTTGCAACCCCGAGAGGGCAAGTCAGAATACAAGTGCTGGAGATGACAGAGCAAACGGTAGACATGGATCCGAGATGATGTTGAGGCACAGAATTAATCAACTCCAGAATTGCTCTGCCCAAGAACATGTTCTATGTGAGAATATATATTCCAATTTTAAGCCACTTTTAAGTGTCCTTTCTGTTCTCTTCAGCTGAAGCTATCCTAAATTTTTTAACCTCTGATATTTTTCCCCTCACACATTTATTTCTCTCATACGGTTTCAAAATTTTACAGGTTTATGAACTGGATTCCTGAATCGTGGAAGAGGTCAAAAGCAGCAGTCTAAGAGAGGATACTCTGTAACCTCCCTGGTAGCAGCAACATCAGTCTTCTCTGCTCCAAGAGCTTGTGAACTTTTCTCTCCCATATTCCAAATGCCTTTGTGGTCAAGGCTCTTTTCTCAGTTACAAATACAGAACCGTAAGTATTTACAGCCTTCAAGAGGATGAGTTGCGGTAAATGCCAAGTCCCATTTTCCACTGTCATTAAATGCAAATTTCTCAACACTTTTTTTTTTTTAATTTATGATAGTCACAGAGAGAGAGAGAGAGGCAGAGACACAGGCAGAGGGAGAAGCAGGCTCCATGCACCGGTTGCCCAACGTGGGATTCGATCCCGGGTCTGAAGGATCGTGCCCTGGGCCAAAGGCAAGCGCCAAACCGATGCGCCAGCCAGGGATCCCCTCTCAACACCTTTTTATCTGTAACAATACAAAGAAAACTGAACATTCTACTGACAAGATTTTGATAGTAAGAACCCCAATCTGCCGGGTTCTACTGATCCTGCCAAAGAGAAACAAGGGTTGGTCCTATTAACAACCATTTGAGTAATGATTGCAAATAACCTGAGGTTAAATGAAAAGTTCAAATAAATCAGATGTTTGGTCTACACCAGTGGTTTTCACACTGAGCTCCACCAATCCCTGGTAGGATTGAACCCTACCAATCCCTCAGGACATGGTAGGAGCCTTCCAGCCAGCAGAGCTCAGTTCTGACCCTCTTTTCAAATGGCAAGTTCTACTTTTATCTGTATTACGTATATATTGGTCTTGTACAGAATATTCCATTTAAATAAAAAGGTGCTCTTTTTTTTTTAAGTTTGAAACACTGGTCAGCACTCAATGTTTGGAGTCCTGCAGACGTTTGCAGTCAAGCAAAATAAGTAGTCAAATCATTAAAGAAGAAAAAGAGAGATAGAAGATACCATCTCTAGCTTCTTGTTATTTTTTTTCTTCTGTTGAGTGTAGGAACTTAACGACAGATCAACATACATGTGTATTTTCCGTATAAGAATTGAAAAAAATGAGGCTTTCCAAATTGAATCCTTGCTCTGTATCCTGTCTTGATGTGTGTTGGAGGCAGATGGACAGTAAAGGCGGGGATTGGGGGGAGTGGGTTCTCATGATTCCATTATAATAGAATAATCTGACAGCACAAATTACTGGCATAGCTTTAGCCATATTGACACACACAGGCTATTTCTATTGATCCCTAAACTTAAAGAGTCCATGACCTCATCCAAAGTATGCTTTTTAATAATTTACCCCATTTAAAGACCCATTAAAATGTCAGAACTATCATAAAGCTTGTAAACACTTAGTTAGCTCTAATGTCCTCAAAATAATAATGCATTATTGATGGAATCTTGATTCACAATCACTTTCTTCCCATTTGACAAAGCCAACACAGCACATGGTTTCCCCACATCCCACCACATGTTCCTCCCTCTTCAGCAACAATGCTTTCTTCCTAAAGCCCTCCTAGTTCTTCAAAAATGAGTTCTTTGGATTCCTTTCTTGTTCCAAACCAAGAAGACTGACTTACAGGCTGGTTTACATCAGTGAAGAAACTAGCATACAGACAGGATGATCAAGTTGCCCAGATAAGCCACCAACTAGACCATGTAAAAGTAAGAGGGGCTAGACAATGAGAAACCCATTGCAAGCTGAAATATTTACTTCTTTGCATATACAAGGCTTTCTCCTGTACAAATTTCTGGGACAGTTTAAGCATGCAAGCTTGATTTCAGGGTCCTTTTCAGTGAGACATGAGCACAAAAAATAGTAGTAGCTTGAGTGTCTCAAAACAGGGAAGTGAAAAAAATTCTCCAAAGTTTGGCATTCTCCTAAAAATAGGGTTGCCAAATAAAATGCAGGATTTAAAACGAAGTTCAGACAAACAATGAATAATTTTTAAGAAAAATGTATCTAAAATATTGCATGGGACATACTTACACTAAAAACTTGCCATTTATCTGAAATTGAAACTTGACTTGGTATTTTGCATGTTTATTTGCTAAATCTGGCAACCCTACCTTTTAAGGCAAATCTTAATGCCTCACCTAACCTGATTGGTTAGGTGCCTAAATACTGATACTAGCTTGGTAGTCCTCAATCCAAGCTATACATTAGAATTTTCTGTGGGTTCCTGAGCCTACCCTTCAGAGCAGCTAAATCAGAGTCCCTGGATTGGAGCCCAGACATTCTTTCAGGTTCCCTGGGGATTCTTTATTATTTAGTCATGAGAGACACAGAGAGAGGTAGAGACATAGCCAGAGGGAGAAGCAGGCTCCCTGCAGGAAACCTAATGTGGGACTCCATCCCAGGACCCTGGGGATCATGACCTGAGCTGAAGGCAGACACTGAACCACTGAGCCACCCAGGTGCCCCTTTCTGGGGCGTTCTAATGGACAACCAGATTTCAGAACCTCTAAGCTACAGGATTGTAATGACTCGGTATAAAATCTCAGAAAGGCATACCTGAGGCATATCAGGGATGTCCCAGGATCAACTGGCAGGGAAATACATGTATTTTTAAAGCATAAGCATATTCAACATTTTAATATAACTTAATTGAAAAATAAAAACTACTCAAAAAACCATCACAAAATACCAACTAAAATTAAGGTGAATGGAATGATTTAGACCTAGAAGGCTAAAAGAGGTCACAAAGCATAGGCCCAGGAACCTGGCCACATCATAGGTGGACAGAGGACCTGGGATGGGAAACACCAGGCAGGAGTTAATGGAGGCACAGGTGTCCTCAGTCCAGAGCTCAGGAAGGCAGACAAGAAGAAGTAGGACCTCAGGCCAAGAAACAGAGACACCGGCCAGGCAGCAGCTGATGCAGAGTGGATCAAGGATTCCCACCAACCATAGAACTTTTGAGGGCATCGATCCCAGCACCTGGCTGACCCAGGGTTCACAAGTGATACAGGGATGAGTGGCTTGAATGGGGAAACAGGAAAGAGAAGAGGGCAACTGCCAAAGTCACCTATGTGAGGGCAGTGCCAGCTGAACTGCACCTACAGTGATCTGAAATGAGTTGAGCACTTAAAAGGCACAGCATTCAGTCCTATGTACTTTTTTTTAAGTTTTTTTTTTAATAATCCCTACACCCAACATGGGACTTGAACTCACAACCCTGAGATCAAGAGTCTCATGCTCCACCAGTTGAGCCAGCCAGGCACCCCAATAATGCATACTTTAAGCAACTTGGTTGATGCTTCTCAACCTCAAAGTTCTCTTCTGAAAAATGGGGAGACTATGGCCTTCTTTAGAGGGATGTGTAGGCAGCACTTTAAATCGGGAGATACATGTAGAAAGGATGGAAAGTGATATACAGAGATCTTCAGTGGAGCCCATCACTTTCCTGACATGGGCCCTTGTCCTGCTACATTCCAGGCCTCCCTTGCTCCTCTTGGAGACTCCTCTGTGCTCTCACTCTCGTAGGTGACTTGCTTACAGGACAGGGGGGATCCAGCGCCTGTCCCAGACCCCTGCAGCATAGATGCTCAAGGAATGCTTGCCACTCTACTTTGACTAAGAAATCTCAACAGATGTTCCTCCTTCCAAAACATCTTTTGGTATTCCAAACACTGTATTTTTTTTTTCATTTTTCTCTTCTATTTACATCAATTTAAGCTTTGTATTTATTAGCTGTGTGACTTTGGACACATGATTTAACTTTTCAAAGCCTCGGCACACCCATCCTTTAAACTGGGAGCATTCGTGTTATCTACTTTACAGATTTGTTGTGAGAATTGATTGAGATGATACACGAAAATTTTCAGCCCAGTACCTGATATATTAAAAGTACTTAAAAATGTTCAGTTACTATGAGAATGATCACCACTCAATTCAGCCATTGCCCCAGCAAAGTTCTTGACTCAGACATATACGTTCTGTGTCTACCACTAATCCAAGTACCTGAAACCGATTGGCACTAAATGCTACAGCCCCACAGCAGAGGCTGGGCATTTCAAAGTTATCCACTGCCTCAGGAATCATGAAAAGAAACTACAAATATTCCCTAGCTCTCACTGACTACATTATAATAAAAGTTCTTCTGCATTTACTATATCTCCCTTGGCCTCTATTTCCTGTCCTAGGTTTATATTTTACTGAGATTTCCATTCTCCTAATAAAATAACATCATGCTTTTTATGATCTTCTCTATGCAAAAAGCCTTAAACCATCCCATCCCACCACCACCCCCAACCCCCAACGGCATAAAAGTAAAACTTAAACCATATGGCACAGGAATTAAAGTCAGCATATTGTTGTATTGTATAATTCGCCATCAGTATGAATGACTTCCCAGTGACATGATTGTATTAACCCACTCTGGTATGCAATGGTTCATCAGAGTTCTAAGTCCTTTTTTGCAGCCCAGGCAGCTGTCTTTCAAATGGAGCTCAGCTGAATTTCACTGCACAGACATGTTGTGTTTCCAGCACCACCCCCAGCCTTGCCAGCTGCTTTGAAGCTGACTGTCCCAGACCACACATGGGCCTTCTGGCATTTACCAAAGAATGCTGCAACTCCATATCTGCAAGATCCCATCAGAATTTATGGAGGTAAACAATCCATCCACCATTAAAGACATCTGACCTTGTCACTCAGATGATACGAGAGAATTTTGATTCAGGGACCCAGCTTCCTAATTTGTTAATTTGAAACTTTGAGGATTGGTGAATGGGATTCACAAGAGACTGGAATTTCCTTCAATTAATGAGGAGGATGTGAATTTCCCTTCCTTTCAAGGAGGCAACTTAGAACTTAACATACATGTTGACATACGGTCAACTCCTACCTAGGCAACTTTATGTGTATGTAAGATACATCACTATGTATGCTCCATGATTGGAGCACTTTCATGTCCCCAGTCTTAACAGTCTGTCTTAATATCCAAATAAAATGACTCAAATAACCATAGTAGAGAGAAAGAAGAGCAGCCCCTGACGTCCAGGAGTGGGCCTGGCACACACAGCAAGGCCTAGAGGTTCTTATACCAAGCATAAACAATTTCATAGACTATGACTAGCAGGCCACTCTGCAGTCATGATGGATCAAGACAAAAACAACACCACTCTGTATCTGAACATTGCCCAACCTACAAAATTCCAAAACATCCTCCCCACTCCCAACACTCCCCGCCCCCCGCCGGCCTTGCCATTGGGTAATATGGGTAGCTGCTGTTTCTTTGCCAGTTACACCTTGGGCCTCACTCTAGTCTGCCCTCTCTATAGTTAAGATGGCTATGATGCCCATCACAGCATCACCCTGTCTCCTGACAGCATCCAGTCAGAGCAAAGCTCCGCTCCCTCAAACCCCCCCCCTCAAATCACTGACACAAGCCCGAATCCTGTGCTTAACCCTCTCACTGCAATGCCAGATGTTCCAACACACGATAGCCTCAACTTGTTCAACCAAGTGTGTGTTCCTGGTGGTGTTTAGCTATAAGATGCCAACACCACAAAATATCAGTACTTACCCTTCCTGCCTTTTCAAAGGTCACCTTCCCCCAGTGTTTTTAAAGGAGGAGGTTTATGTAGCATCTACACATGGCTCCATCTTGCTTCACAGCTGCTCTCTGGACCCTATCGGGCACTCTTGGCGCCACCATAGGAGTTCTGGGACCACCATCTTTTACCTTCTTTCCAAAGAATATAATAAACACAAAACTGTGAGCAAAGTAAGTATCTATGGAAGGATTTGTAAGTAATGGAGCACAGCATAGAGCACGTAACTTAAAACTGACTAATGAGCATCCACATGCAAAAGTTTCTCAGGTACTCCTTTCACACCTCCTCCCATGGCCACCCTCCTCCAGCCCACCTCTTAAGGCATTTCTACCCGATTCTCTTTGCTTCTCTACCTCCAGAGTTCCAGCGTTGGTTACATGTTTTCTGTCCTTCCATCCATCTCTCCTTCTGTTTTCTGTGTGCGTCATCACCCTCCAGCAACCTCTCCCATATTCTTCTCTCAACTATTTGCAGAGACTCCAAACCCTGAGCTCAACCATAAAAAAGGAGTAGGAGAGTGATAGTGGTGGTGATAACCCTATTATGCATGTCAGTTTTCTGTCCTGGATGCCCTATACTAAGCAGACGATGTAGCAGTTGAGATGGAGTTGGGCAGATGGGTAAACAGAAGAATCACAAAATTCTGCTCTAATTCTATGAAACTGGTTTTCCAATTTTCTTGGTTGAGAATCTCAATGAGAAATATATTTACATTGTAACCCAGTATATACAAACATACAAACATGATAGATAGTAGGTAAACAGGGATACAGAAATATTGCAATCTCACTAAAATAGTCTCTGATATTTCCTTTTTTTATTCCACTTCATTTTTTAATGAAAAACTTGCACTCGGCTACAACCTGTTACATTGATTTCATGACCCACTAAGGGATCTCACTTTAGTTTGTGCACACTCTTCTAAAGTGATTAACATCTAAAAATGACAAAACTTTCTTCCACCACAGGTAGAGAGATACATCTTACACTGACACACCACACATACCCACCTGAGGCATCATCATGCTGGTTCCTGAGCTAGAGAGAGGAAAAAGTCAATGGACTCTTCTTCACTCTGGGTTTCATAAGCAGCATGAACTCATTTGACTATAGCGAGGCCCAAAATAGAGCATCAGTTCCCACAGTGACCAGTTTGTGTGAAGGAGCTCCTTTCAGGTGGAGGGACTTGAAGCTCAGCCACAGGCGGAGCAAGCAAGCCAAGGACCAGATCAGAGGCAACTCAGAATGTGACTGCAGTGGCCAGAATCCAGTGGCCAGAATCCAGTGGCCCAAGAAATACATAGAAATGGAAGGTTGAAGAATGCAGTTAGACATGTGAACAATGAGACCAACATCACAAATAGATCACCCTAGGGAGTCAGTGTCTACATAGAGGAAGAAAGGTGGTTGATGCCAAATGTAGAGGGAAGCGTGGCCCCAGGAACAGAACCTGGCTCGGGAGAAAGGGGTGGGAACTGCACAGGTAAAGCGCTCCTGGGGGAAATGTATGCAGCTCCATTTGAATTGCAATTCATTTGGATTTGAGACAGCATCCCATTTTGGCTAGCTACTCTTCAGTACCTTTACTCCTAGGACATACATCTTCTCAAACAGGGGTTTTTGAAGTGTGCATTCATTATCTTTCCCTGAAGTTAAATTTATTTTCACTGATTTTTAAGCTCAAGACAGCCTGGCTGGTATGCTTATACCGCGTTGTTTATTTTCAGAGGTAGAGCTGCAATAAATGAAAAATATTTTCCCTTCAGTAGAACGGGAAATATTACACTTAGATATTTATAAGTATGACTGGTTATTTTTTAAAACACAAAGTCAAAAATATTATAATTATTATACATGGCTGGCAATAATTTTCCAAGTGTGTCTAGTATAAAGACCGAAAGTAATATTCACGACATGAACTATACTTCAAACTGAATATAGAATAAAAATGGATTTAAATAACCAGAGCGAACTGCATATCTAAGTAGTCCATGCAAATCAGTTTAACTCTTTTATGCTAGAGTTACAATGCTGGGAAATCACCATAATAAAAGTAATCAACTACTATTTTTTTAGTACATATTTTACTCCAAGTGATATGGTGGGTGTTTTAGATGCATTCTCTTATTTCATACTCATGATAACCCTTGAAGTAGGTGTCATTAACCCTATCTTGTAGGTGGGAAAACCAAAGCACAGAAAGATCAAGTTATCTACCCAAGATCAACACAGTTAGTAAGTGGCCAAATAGGACAGAGACTGTATTGCCTGGCACAAGTCTGTATTTGTTTCATGTCATGTCCAAGTGTTCTTCCTTCACTGAGGATAGGAGATGGCTAAGGATGGCTCTCCTCCATCACATCCTGCCCAGAATCCTCAGCAGCAACCAGGCATCCCTTGATAAGGGAGCAAAATAGTTACTTGAAATGGGCCAGAAAAGTATTATATTATTCTACCAAGAAGAGACTTTGTGTTGCAAAGCTCTTTGTTTCAATATTGAACTCCAATTTTAATGAGCTAGTAATTCATGTGTTTCCTTGGATTTGGAACCTATATACATTTTTTTAAAGATTTTATTTATATATTCATGAGAGACACAGAGAGAGAGCAAGAGGCAGAGACACAGGCAGAGGGAGAAGCAGGCTCCATGCAGGGAGCCCGATGTGGGACTCGATCCCGGGACTCCAGGATCATGCCCTAGGCCGAAGGCAGGCACTAAACCGCTGAGCCACCCAGGGATCCCCTATATACATTTTTTAATGGACACTTTCCTCTCTTAGAAGTAGCTTTCTCTAGTGTTTTGCCATAATTATATGACACATGAACTAATCACAATTTCTTATAGGATTGGTAAGAGTATAAAATTTAAATTGGTGGGGAGGAGAGAAACAAAGTAGAGACCAGTCTTCTCAGTGTAACACAAATGGAACAATACACACTCATGAAGGGAATTTTGATGATACAATAATTTTTATTAGCTTGATACGCTGACTGAGAAAAGAAATAGCATGCATTTTTTAAAAGTGACTTTTATGGAAGAATAATTTGTTTGCATAAAATATGATTACTTACCCTCATAAATGTTTATTTGAATATATTGCACTATAACTAAAGCCAACTGCATCAGCCACAGCAGGGAAACCCAATTCTGAATTGCAAAACAAACCAAAGGTGTGACTTGGAGCACATCAGCATCCCATGCTGACTCGAGGAAATTTTGGCAGTTAAAATTCTGCTGATCTTCCAGGATGAGAGGATTTAATGAGGCCAAATCTTTTAGAAACGGGTGGGGGAAAAATAACTACAATTCAGACTGGGGCCTACCCCTTCCAAATAGAACAATACCCAGAAAAGGCTGGTCAGCACCTTTCTCAGGTTCACCTGAGTTTCCAACCCATTGTCCCCACTAGAATCTCACCTGGCAACCACAGGCCAACTCCAGTTTCAGATGCATTTTTTGTAGGTGTGCATTCAAATAAATGTGGGAAGATTTAGAAAATGGTTACGTGGGCTGTGCTCCCCAAAGTCAACCTGTCTCCACCATTTCTATTCTTCGACTTCTGCCTTCATTCATTTACCTTTCCAGCCCCATGAGCCCTGGGAACTCCTGAACTATGACATAATTTCATTAAAAGGAGTCATGAGGGGAACCTGGGTGGCTCAGTAGGTTAAGCACCTGGCTCTTGATTTTGGCTCTAGTTGAGTCACGATCTCAAGGTCATGGGGTCGAGCTCCGTGTCAGGCTCCGTGTGCTCAGCATGGAGCCTACTTAAGATTCTCTCTCTCCCTCTCCCTCTGCCCACTCTGCTCACCCTCCTCACCCCCTACCACCACTCACGGGCTTGTGCTACCTAATAGATAGATAGATAGATAGATAGATAGATAGATAGATAGATACAAGTCTTTTAAAAATATTACTTATGAAATATTACTCTCATCAAGTTGAAAATTGGAAGGGTTTCAAGGACAGGGGTTCAGGTTGTCTCTATCCAGAAGGGGAGTGCAGAAAGGAGTAGGGAAAGGACTCATCCTTGAAAAACACTAATTTTCTCATCTAAGGCTACCAAGACATCACAGTGAGTCAGAGATAAAAGGAGCCCCAAGACTTATTATCCCCATTTCCTAGGGCCCAGCTCTTCCAAAGATCCTAAAACCATCTCTACTCCTAACACACTGGAAGCTCTATAAGCATTTACTGATGAAGGACACAAGAGATGAGTAAGGAAGGTCATGGAGGAAGTACAGAAGGATAGGCAAGGTTTCATGGGTCAGACTAGGACATCTTGAAATCATACAACTGTGCAAAAACAAAACAAAAAACCAACCACGCTTTATTTTTGTAGTGATGATTCTTCATAATTCGATAATTTCTTTACTCTGCATTACCAAAGAAACCCTCTTTATTTTTTCTTAAATTTCATTTATTTATTCATGAGAGACAGAGGAGGGGGAGAAGCAGAGACCGAGGGAGAAGCAGACTCCCTACAGAGCAGTGAGCTGGATGCAGGGCTCCATCCCACTTTTAAATCTAATCCCACTCATCCCACTGCTCATCCCATCCCACTCATTGAGCAGTGAGCCGGATGCAGGACTGAGCCACCCAGGTCCTCCCTGAAAATCCTCTTTAATATTGTGATTTCCTTTCTGTTTTTACTTTTATTTACATTATTTTATGCAGAATTTACTCCCAAGGCCTAAGTTTTTGTTTCTTCAGTTTCTTCTGGGATATTTTCTTCTTTTTTTTTTCTCTCAACTTCCTTTCCTTGTTAGGAATAATCTGCCCCTTTTAAGTAAGGATCATCTCAGGGAGGCAGGGAGAGCTCATGTATAGGTGAATCCAACCATGAGCCCTACAAGTTCTATGCTGCATCTTAGAAGCTTTGTTCACCAGAATGAGCTCAATGACCAGAGAATCTACATCTAAACCCTTAAGTCCAGCATTATTCTCTGCATTTTTAAGCATGTGCAGTCAAAACCCAGCACTCTATTTGGGCCCCTGACCCTGCATGCAGCCCTGCTGTTTATAGTGGTAGCCCCTACCTACCAGCTCCACCACTGTAGTAACGGAATGCCATACATTGGTTCTGCAAAGTGACATCCTTCAGATACTTGGTGGCTTTTACGCTATCCCACCAATATAGCCCAGGCAGTTTCACATGTGTTCTTAAAGTGAACATGAAGATCTGAACCTCTTGATTTGCATGACCTTGTAGTGTTTTCTGAGTTGAGTGAGTAGCAAAACATTGTGAGAGATCACCTCAGGCCGCTTACAGGAAGAAGTGATTTTTGTTTTTAAGTAAACAGGAAAGCATGATTTCTGATGTCACCTTATTACTTTTCTGTTTAACCCTGTCATACTAAAAACAACATAAAATAGGGAAAGGGGATGGAAATGAAAAAGTAGACACACTGACCCTCCCAAAGTGGAGCATGTGTGTTATGACACAAGATCCTCATCACTCTTCAATTTAGAGATCAGGAAACTGTAGTTAAGTTGGCCAAGGTCACAGAGCAGATAATGAAGTAGCTGGCCCATGCTTGACCTTTCAGAACCGCTGGCCAATTACTATTTAGACTCACTGCTTCTTTTTTTTTTTTTTTTTTTTTTTTTGATTATATTGCATGGATTCGGAATATATTGCTAAGGGTGAAATTAAAACACCACATATTTACTGTGACATTTTCATTCACCCTGACAATTTCTGTTTCCCCTTACTTAGGTAGGGCCTTAGTTAGAGTTCCACAGCTCACCAAGAGCCACAATTTTAAATCTAATTCCCAAAGCTGTTTCTTTAGAATGCAACTGCAGAAAACAGAAAGGGCAGATATTAGTATTAATGCCACACATTGAAACAGTTTCTGGAAATGTAGCCTGAAAGAGGGTTCGCTCTAACTACTGATGGCTGTCTTGGTTCTCTTACTGCCTTTGCCTATAGAGGAACCTATGACAGGTAAACCACTGGGGCCTCCTCCCGCAGAGGGCTCCTCACCCAGCAGTTGCTTGTTCCATCCGGTGCACTAGCAAACAGCCCTGATAGAAGGGCCCCATAACCATATTTCTAGACACCAGGTTATGACTGTGTCCACCGTAGGAAGTTAGTTTTGTGTTTTTAAAAAATCATCACACAAGCATCCTCACAGCATGAAACCTGAGAAAGAGGGGTAAATGCCTCCCATGGTTGTGTCAGGAGGAAAGTGAACGACAAAATGACGAATATTTTATTTCCACATTATTTCCCTAAGCGCCCTTGTTGTCCAGACCTTTCCGTCCTTTTAAACCACAGGTAGCTTCTGGCAAAGCTTAAGACAGATGGCAACGTAGAGTTCCTGGCAGCCGAGATAAATGTACGTAATATCGAGCACCCAGCACACAGCTTTGAAGGCTCACGACACCCCCTGCTCCTTCCTGACACCTCAGGAAGGGTCGCTTGCTAAAATAATTTTCTGGTTAACAAGAAATCTATGCAACATTTCATGCCCGGCTTGTTTCAGAAGCCCCCTCTGAGGGATCCACGCTATGCATTTTAATTTAGGTTTACATGTTTTGTTTTTTAATAGAATGAACTGTGCATAACAACACATTTCGCAATATGAAATGAAAAGCCCTCGATACAGTTCATCCACTGGAAGGTTTTAAATCTAAATCCAGAACAAATAAAGCAAAATAAACCCAGCAGGACTCCAACTTTCCTCTTCTAACATCTGGTAATTTGTTTGGGCATGGAGCATGGGGAGATGTGGGGCAAGGAGGAGGTGGGGGAGGCAGAGAAGCACAGGATGTTTGCGACCTGCAAAGGAATCCTTATTCTCATCTCGAGTCCAAGACCTTGCATTGAACATCACAGTATGTAAGATGCTGTCCTGAATCCCTCTTGGTCATTTTGCCACATTTGCTGGAAATCAATCCGTTTGCAATCAGCTCAGATTTCAAATAACCTTTGAGAGGCTTTTTACCATTGCAGCATGTAAATGGGGATTTCAGATCCATTTGAAAACGCAGCAGGAGGGCTAATTTGGAGATAATAGACATTTTCTATTTGTTTGTGTTCAAATCCACAAGGTTTTATAGAATTCCAGGAACTTGTTGGTTAACACAGATTTTTCTAACAAAAGCTCCGTCCAGAACCTGGCAGCTTCCAAGCACGCACTTAGCCCAGTGACTGACCCAGGAAGAAAAGGTCCAGAGCACTCACTTGAACTGCCTACAGTCACTCAAGGATGCAAAGCAGCCCCTTTCAGACATATCTTCAGAAGACTGTGCCCCATGTCGACATTCCCAATGTCCATCCTGAAGACCTGAAGAAGTGGGAAGCACTGAAGATGCTGAGTGGTTCTAGGAAGCGGCCCCCTACCCCTCCTGCCCTCCACTGGTAGTATTTGAGGCATCAGACTCTTCTGACAGGCTGATCCATTTCTCCCAGGGCTTGGAGGAGTTTGATTAGTGGATTTGGGCAAATGCACCACTTTAGAGAATATTTTGCATTTATCCCAGTCATGAACATATACTTGCTTCAATCCACAAACATAGGAAATTACAAAAATCTAGAATTCAACCCTCAGTTTCTTTTCCTCTGATTTATTCATACAAATCCTCTTCTGGGCCTGTGAGGTCACCTGCAAGAGGAAACTCATTGTTATTTCTCCCCATCACGTTAGTCTGAAAGTTAAAGAGATTGTAAATGACAGCCTTACCTTCTTTCTATTTTCTAAGTCCTACTCATCCTTCAAGATCCAACCTCAGCGAGTCTTCCCGAGGTCTTTCCCATCCACTCACAGCTCACACTGAAATACCGTGGATGTTAGCTTCAGTATCCTATATTGTGTTCCGGTCTCTCCCTAACCAGGTTTCTGTAAAAACTGAGAATTAAAACAGAGTATAAACATGGGAACCAAAATATCAGCCTAGTTACCAAGCGGTTTTGTTAGACTAACCCCTAGATTTATTGAGGCAGACTTGCTCCCAATATTAGGCAGCCCTGGACCAGGGCAAGGGATGGATACCTGTCCAGGAGAAACATACATGTTGGAAGAGAAGCACGGAGGAAAGCTCATGTCCCACATGGACAAACGAGCTCCCAAGAGGAGAAGGATGGAAGTGTCTAGAGCACATTTCACCACTCACATGGGCCACTTCTCCCCTTCATTGGGGGCGGAGTGAATAAAAGGGAGAGAAAAGTCAGGCATCTGTTCAAGAAAATTTCTCCTTGAAGAAGCCAAAGAGGGGAAAATTTTCTTTTCCTCTAGCACATAGTTTTGTGTTAAATTTGTCCACACATGTTACTTTTGTTTCTTTATCTGGATTTTTTAAGCTTCTTCGGGATAAGAGCCATGTCTTACATATCTCGTATCCCTCACAGAGGCAAACACAATACTAGGTAAATAAGGAATATTTAAGAAAGATCTGTCTTTAAAAGGATTGACAAGAGCAAGGATTGTTCAAAGTTAACTGTTCGCATTTGTGAAAAACAACTAAATTGTAGAATTTCAAATCTGTTCCATCAGTAGGTTGACCAGTTTGGACCTGGGTCCCAGTCAAATCTTCATATCCAAAAAAACTATACCTAAAACCACACAGCCTTATTATTCTCTATTGCAAAAACCTCTCTCTTTCATTACTCAGAACACATTATCACCTAAAGATCTTGAGCATAATTTGGCATAAGCTCATTCTTCACACACTCAGATCTTAAATATCTATTCCCCTTTGATGAAATATCTATAGCAAATATTGCAGGATTTGGTTGAAAAAAAGAAGAGAAATACATATCAAACTGCAAGAAATAGTGCTGGGAACTATCACTTCCGGGCAGACACAGGTAGCATATACTCAAATTCCTCCATTTGGGTTGATGAAAATCTTGCAGTTACACCATAAGCAGAAATAAGAAAATCTATACACTGAAGAGATGCCCTACCAGCACACAAAGCAAACTGTGAGTGTAAAATTCTTGAGTGTTTACACACCATCTGCCTGGATATGAAAAAAATGCAGTCACAGGCATAAATGGAGGGATAACAAATGAAAGAAATTCAAAACTGGAATGCCCTGAAAGTCAAGCTCTAGAAGTTCCCCCAAATGAGAGTTGACAAGGTGCTACCTACTTTCTGCATAGATTGCAAGAGCATTAGTGAAGCTGTTGCATGTTTATTGGTTAGTGTCCTCTCCCTGGAAGAGGTATGTTTTTAAGTATCCCTAGAAGAAAAAGAAAAATGTGGCCTGCAGACAAATGTATGCATTGATCCATATCTAACCAAGAAACTACCTTCTGTGAAGGAATATCTGCAATTCTTAACTATCATCAACTAGAGGCAATTGATAGAAACACTGTGTAACACTATATCAATGATGTTGGTGGATTCTGTTACCTATAGAGGTGCTTCTGAGGAACACCCTGGGAAAATGGCCTTCCAAGGCAGGCATTAACTACCAAGTGGTCAGGACCCCTGGGTGGCCTAGTTGTTTAAACGTCTGATTCTTGATTTGGGCTCTGGTCATGATCTCAAGGTCGTGAGATTGACCCCCATGTGGGGCTCTGTACTCAGCGCAGAGTCTGCTTGAAATTCTCTCTCTCCCTCTCCTTCTGTCCCTCTCCATGCTGCTCATGTGCTCTCTCACTCTCACTCTCTCTAAAATAAATAAATAAAATATTAAAAAAAAAAAAAACTACCAAGTGCTTACTAGCAAGCCAGCCTTAAGTGGAGAAGTTGAAATCATGGAAATACTGTCAGGAAACCGGCTCCAAAAAGTCACCAAAACCTACCCCAAACTCCCCAGCTTCTCCCTAAACCATTGAAAAAAATTGTTCCTTTGACTTAATGAGTCCATGTAGTTCTTTTATTTAATAGACACTTATATAGTTCTTATTATGTGTCAAGCAGGGCTTTAGGTATGTTACTCCTCTTGCCAAGCTGACCAAAGCATAATGATGACAATAATCCTTTCTCTACCCTTTCTCTGAACTTTGGGGCTCACATCCATAAAGCCAAGAAAACTAATGTTTGCATAAATTTACTCAGACAATCCAAGAATCAAGTAATTGTAGATAAAAATAAGATTGATCCCTAAGAGCTAAACTATAATTATAAATTTAAAAATACATCAAGGTAGACATATGTAAAGTCAACTTAAAAAGAAAAATCGCTCTTTATCGTAATCTTATTGGGCTACTATAACAAAAATGCCACAAATTGGGTATCTTGCACACAAGAGAAATTTCTTTCTCACAGTTCTGGAGGTTGGGAAGTCTAAGATCAAGGTGCCAGCAGTTCAATGTCTGGTAAGGGCTCACTTCGTCATAGACAGCTGTCTTCTCCTGTGATTTCACATGGCAGAAGGGACAAGAGAACTCTCTGGGACCTTTTCTATAAGGGCCCCAAGCCCCCTCATGAGAGCTCCACCTATGAATTTGGAGAGGATACAAACATTCAGACCATAGCATTCTCAGACCTACCAGTCTTGGTTTTCATCAGACTGAAACTGTTTAGACACTTCCAACACACTGAGTCTGAAAGAAGGCAAATCAGCCTTAGAAACATAGGGGGAGAAGGGACTCCCAACAGCCAAAAGCAGTGGGTTCATTTGGGCACCATCCAGGGGACAGTGAAGTACTTGGTCAGTCCAATTTATATACTAATGCACCTGATGCGTTGTCTCTTTTCTGGTAACGTACGCACTGGGGCATGCCAACAGAGCTGATGACATGAAGTGTTTGAGTCATATTAAGTCTCCTAGCCTTACTTCCATGGTCACCAAGCAGCCTTCTGATAATTTGGTTTCTCTTACACATAACATGTCTCCAGGGAGAGCATACTCTCATGCCAACCAGGAATTTCTGGTCCTGTGGCAATTATTTTTCTCATAATAAATTATTAAGCTGGCATTATGACTTTATACATCAGCCTGTTGAGAACTTTTTTCATATAAGTCCAGCCAACTCAGAAACAACAAAATCTGTTTCTGAATTTGGAGCCCAAAGCGCCAGACCCTGATCCCCTCAGTTATATGCCATCTTGTGAAGACTCCCTGTGACCAGTTCCCAATTATGCAGCACCCTGAATGAATGACCCTGACAAAATAACTAACATACTTTGTGGCTGAACAATAGGATCACACGTAAGGGACAAGTAAAACATAGACTAAAAAGGACAGACTTTTGGATTAAGCAAATTTGTGGGGGATCCCTGGGTGGCGCAGCGGTTTAGCGCCTGCCTTTGGCCCAGGGCGCGATCCTGGAGTCCCGGGATCAAATCCCACGTCGGGCTCCCGGTGCATGGAGCCTGCTTCTCCCTCTGCCTGTGTCTCTGCCTCTCTCTCTCTCTCTGTGACTATCATAAATAAATAAAAATTTAAAAAAAAAAACAAATTTGTGGTTAAACCTGCCTCTACGATTTGCTAGCTTTGTTACTTAACCTCTGATTCTCAATTTTCTTACTTAAAAGTGGAGGAAATGCCTACGTTAATAATTAGCAGTTCTGAAAGTGCAGACCCTGGGTGTCTTGATAAATTCAGGCTGCTATAACAGAATACCATAGGCCACGTAGCTTATAAATAACAAAAATGTACTTCTCATACTTTGGGAAGTCCAAGATCAGGGTGGCCACAGTCTCTGGTGAAAACCTGCTTCCTGGTAGTCCATCCACTATGTCCTTGCATGGTGGGAGGGGGAAGAGAGCTCTCTGGGGTCTCTTTTATAAGGGTGCTAATCTCATTCACAAAGGTGCTGTTCTCAAGACCTAATCACCTTTCAAAGGCCCCCACCCCCTGATACCATCACCTTGGAGGTTAGGATTTCAACATATGAATTTTGGGAGGACACAAACATTCAGTCTATAGCACTGGACAAGCAGCAACAACATTTACAGAAACTCATTAAAAATGGAAATTCTTACACTAACAATGAGACTGAAGAAAGAGAAATTAAGGAGTCAACCCCATTTACAATTGCACCCAAAAGCATAAGATACCTAGGAATAAACCTAACCAAAAAGTAAAGGATCTATACCCTAAAAACTATAGAACACTTCTGAAAGAAATTGAGGAAGACACAAAGAGATGGAAAAATATTCCATGCTCATGGATTGGCAGAATTAATATTGTGAAAATGTCAATGTTACCCAGGGCAATTTACACGTTTAATGCAATCCCTATCAAAATACCATGGGCTTTCTTCAGAGACTTAGAACAAATTATTTTAAGATTTGTGTGGAATCAGAAAAGACCCCGAATAGCCAGGGGAATTTTAAAAAAGAAAACCATAGCTGGGGGCATCACAATGCCAGATTTCAGGTTGTATTACAAAGCTGTGGTCATCAAGACAGTGTGGTACTGGCACAAAAACAGACACATAGATCAATGGAACAGAATAGAGAACCCAGAAGTGGACCCTCAACTTTATGGTCAACTAATATTCGATAAAGGAGGAAAGACTATCCATTGGAAGAAAAACAGTCTCTTCAATAAATGGTGCTGGGAAAATTGGACATCCACATGCAGAAGAATGAAACTAGACCACTCTCTTGCACCATACACAAAGATAAACTCAAAATGGATGAAAGATCTAAATATGAGACAAGATTCCATCCAAATCCTAGAGAAGAACACAGGCAACACCCTTTTTGAACTTGGCCACAGTAACTTCTTGCAAGATACATCCACGAAGGCAAAAGAAACAAAAGCAAAAATGAACTATTGGGACTTCACAAGATAAGAAGCTTTTGCACAGCAAAGGATACAGTCAACAAAACTAAAAGACAACCTACAGAATGGGAGAAGATATTTGCAAATAACATATCAGATAAAGGGCTAGTTTCCAAAATCTATAAAGAACTTCTTAAACTCAACACCAAAGAAACAATCCAATCATGAAATGGGCAAAAGACATGAAGAGAAATCTCACAGAGGAAGACATATACATGGCCAACATGCACATGAGAAAATGCTCTGCATCACTTGCCATCAGGGAAATACAAATCAAAACCACAATGAGATACCACCTCACACCAGTGAGAATGGGGAAAATTAACAAGGCAGGAAACCACAAATGTTGGAGAGGATGCGGAGAAAAGGGAACCCTCTTACACTGTTGGTGGGAATGTGAACTGGTGCAGCCACTCTGGAAAACTGTGTGGAGGTTCCTCAAAGAGTTAAAAATAGACCTGCCCTACGACCCAGCAAGTGCACTGTTGGGGATTTACCCCAAAGATACAGATGCAATGAAACGGGACACCTGCACCCTGATGTTTCTAGCAGCAATGTCCACAGTAGCCAAACTGTGGAAGGAGTTTCGGTGTCCATCGAAAGATGAATGGATAAAGAAGATGTGGTTTATGTATACAATGGAATATTACTCAGCCATTAGAAACGACAAATACCCACCATTTGCTTCAATGTGGATGGAACTGGAAGGTATTATGCTGAGTGAAGTAAGTCAGTCGGAGAAGGACAAACATTATATGTTTTCATTCATTTGGGGAATATAAATAATAGTGAAAGGGAATATAAGGGAAGGGAGAAGAAATGTGTGGGAGATATCAGAAAGGGAGACAGAACATAAAGACTCCTAACTCTGGGAAACGAACTAGGGATGGTGGAAGGGGAGGAGGGCGGGGAGTGGGGGTGAATGGGTGATGGGCACTGAGGGGGGCACTTGACGGGATAAGCACTGGGTGTTATTCTGTATTTTGGTAAATTGAACACCAATAAAAAATCTATTATAAAAAAATAAAATAAATAAAATAAAAAATAAAAAAAATGGAAATTCTTGAACCCCACCCCAGACCTGCAGAATCAGAAACTCTGAACATGAAGCCCAGAATCTACATTCCAACAAGCCTTCAGAGGATTCTGATGCTTACTAAAGTTTGAGAAGCACTGCAACGGTGTTGTGAATATTAGAAATCATGTGTACAGAGGTGCCTGGGTAACTCAGTCCATTAAGTGTCAGACTCATAATCTCATCTCGGGTCTTGATATTAGGGTTGTGAGTTTGAGCCCTGAGTTGGGCTCTATGCTGGGTGTGGAGCTACTTATAATAATAATAATAATAATAATAATAATAATAATAGTAATAATAATGAAATTATTTGTAAACCGTGTCTAGTACAGTGCCTGGCCCAAAAGCAGATACTCAAGGCATTTGGGCAGCTCTTATTGTTATCACTTCAGGAAATAACCAATGGGTTCTCCCATGATCTCACCACCCTGTTACAATTTCATTTCTTACTTGGCCAAGAACATGTATTTTAAAGATGTCATCAAGTTACTTGTATTTGTTCAATTTTTATAGATTTTCCTTCTTTACTTAGCAGCATAAATACTTTTTCATAATCTTCTAATGTCAATGGCTGGCCAGTTTTCCATCAAGTAGACATGTCATAATTTACATAATCATTTTCTTAATTTGAACAATTATGCCACTTCTAATTTTTCAAGAGACATTTTTGGGATATGAGTTATTCCTTTCCTTGGAACATTTCAAACTCCTAAACAGTATGTCATGTCACAGAGAATGTGCATGAGCATTCTAGAAACACACGGTTATGCCAGTGTTTTCAATGGACTGTCCCTGACTAGAAAGGTATCTCTTGGAATTATATCAGGCAGAAAAACAGTTACAATGATCACAAATTTTTTAAATTACTACCAAGTTTGAACATTTATGTTTGCTACAATGTGATGTAACTGTAAACTGTTACTTGACTAGGTCACAGAAATTCACAATTATTCTCTGTAAATCCATAGAAATGGATCTTTTATAAATCTGAAAAGTTGCAATTCTGAATTGGTTTAAAACTGATGGATTTCTGCATCCTTTTAAGTGAGAGAATATATAAATAAACAAAACTGAAAGTAGATTCCATTTTCCCTTGTTTTTAATATGTTTAAATCTTTAAGTACCTTGTGAATTTTACTACTGATATACAATTATAAATCCTACCTTGCATTAAGTTGATGTATATGCAATATATGAACAAAATGGAAAACAAGATAACGTTAATGTTCATATTATCAGTAAAGGCAACTGTGTATTGTGGACAAAAAAATAAAAACACAGTATTTAACTGTGGTATAATGGATGGATGCAGATATGGATGCAGATATTCATATCTGCTTCTAAATTACTATACTAAGAATATATATTAGCTGAAACCTTAGTATTTTTGTTGTTGCTGTCATTATCATTATCAGTAAGAAAGATACTGTATTTGAGAATGTGGTTTGCTAGAGTTGTAATTGGACAAATACTTATTCTCAGTCATTGTTTTGCTAAGGTACTGGAATTGTGTGCTTAGCTCACTCTTATGAGAAGGAAAAATCTTGAATTTTTCATTTTTATTAAAATTAGAAATTCAAATTTCAGGCCAAGAACTATGAATTTCAGTTCCAAACTATAAGCAATTGTGAAAAATATTAAAACTCAATAAAATAAAGAGATATCTTATGAGATCTAATAGAAACTTGAACGAGGTTTCCAGAAATAAAATCAATTTACAAAAAACAATATTCCTTTAGTAGCCATAATCAAATAGAAAATAATACAGTTTTCCCAAGAAAGTGTTTAGGAATCATCAATGTAAGAAAGAACATATAAGACTTTAATTCAAAATAGTTTAAGACACTAATTATAGGAGATTAAAAAAATGGATATGAGTTAAATGGCAGCTCCACCATGTTCATGAATATAGTAACAACATGGTAAGTTTTCTTACCGTGTAACAACATGGCCAGTTTTCTCCAAAATAACTTCTATGCTTAGTATAACCCCAAACAAAATTTCTGGTTTGAGGAGCATGGTAAATTCATGACAAAATGTATATTGGCAGAATAAAAGAACATAGATAACCAAGTCAACTTCCAAAAGCAGCAAAAAGGAGGGATTCACTCTACCAGATATTAACACATATCACAAAGCCTTGGTATTCACAATAATTTCACGCAGAGGAAGAAATATGTAGATAAACTGAATAGAACATACACAGAATAGAGATACATGCAGGCACATAGCACACACACACAAAGGCACTTGATTTGTGATAAAGACGGGTACCACCAAGCACAGATTATTCAGTAGGCATTGTTGTGAAGACCTCTCCATACCCCAACTGTTCCCACCCTGTGCAAACCACCATAGTCCTTCCCTCTGAGTCCTGAAAAAGCCTCCTAGATGGTCTTGCTTTTTCTTCCAATATTCCTCAGTGTCATTAACAGCAATCCTGTTAAAACATAGTCAAATCATGCTTATGTTTCTATTTTTTATTTTTCCCAGCTTTATTGAGACAAAATTGACATGTAATGTTGTGTAAGTTTAAGATGCACAGTATTGATTTGAGGCATCATATACTGCAACATGATTACCACCTTAGATTTCATGCTTGTTTTTAATATACCGACTTATATAAAGACACAAGAAATCTTTTCTGGATTAATCCAGGAGAGAATAATAACTGATACTAATTGCACACTTTCTATTATGAGGTACTCTGATTTACACATGTGAACTCATCTTCACAACAATCTTTGAAATAGACATAATTCCCCCCATGTTAAAGAGGCACAGAGACCGGGGTGCCTGGGTGGCTCAGTGGGTTAAGCTTCTGACTCTTGGTTTCAGCTCAGCTGATGATCTCGTGGGTCCTAAGATCAAGGCCTTAGTGGGACTCTGCGCTCAGCAGGGAGTCTGCTCTGCCTACCCCCGACATGCACATGCACTTTCTCTCTCTCTCTCAAATAAATAAATAAATAAATAAATAAATAAATAAATAAAATTTTAATTAATTAAAATTAAAGAGGTAAAGTGATTTACCAAAGGTCACCTCTCTGTGTAGAGGTAGAGTCAGGATTCAAGTCGTGGAATTCTGACTCCAGAATGTTTGGGCAAGGTTTGTAGCACAGAAAGATTTGTTTACTAGACTTGTAGATCCTCCACGTGGTTTTAATTAACCAGAAAATTAAGTCATGACGTTCATAATTGATTTTACAGCTATTATTCAATTTTATGGTAGGAGGGAATGATTATAAAATGTATTACAAAAATCCAACATGTTGCCTGAATCTGTCCCAGCTTTCTGACATCTGCCTTGTTTCTACCACCCTGGTCTTTACATTATTCTCTTCTGCAATATGTTCAGAAGACCTCTCCTTTGTTCCTTGGTTCCTTCCTCTTTCCCATGAGAGATCAAATGGCTAAGCAGGCCTGCACATTCCAAGGCTGTCTTCAGCACCTGGCTAGGAGGTAGCAGCACAGGTCTGGAAGTGGGATGACACATGGCTCAAGCAGTGACAACAGGTTGGAAGGGTAGGCTAGCACAGGCAATCAAGCTGACATGCACTGAGGGGGCTCAGTTCATGGGATGCAGCTTGCACTCAGCTGGCAGTGACCTAAAAGCAACTACAAAATTTTAAAGCAAGAAGAATGCAAAGTGCAAGATGGACTACAGAGTGTGTATGTGTGTTTGTGTGTGTGTGCGTGTGTTTGTGTGTGTGTGTGTGTGAGAGAGAGAGAGAGAGAGAGAGAGAGAAAGGAAGAGAATGCACAGGCTGAGAAAGAGAGGAAGAGACAGAGACAGAGAATATATACTGTGTCGACCATCTCCTCCGTGTTGAACAAACTATGCATTTAGAAAGGTTTTGCCTGAAGCATTATCTAAATTATCCAAGAAGTCAGGGAAATTAACCCAATCTTCAAAACAAATATTGACCTCTGTGGTCATGACTTAAAGAAAAGACATAAACTCTGAACATGAAAAATTAAATGCATCCTTCACATTTTAGGTTGAGGTTTTGAGGAGTTTGATAGGCAGAAAAGGAACTGATGATATATTTGCTATTGACAACTGACATTATTTCCTTTTCCAGTTTTATTGAGATAGAATTAACTGTTTAAGGTATACAGCATAATGATATATGTATATGACCACTATAAGTTAACATCCATCACCTCACAGAGTTATAGTTATTTTTTCTTGTGATGAGAACGCTTAAGATCTATTCTCTTAGCAACCTTCAAATACATGACACACTGTTGTTAACTATAGTCATCATGCTGTACATTATGTCCCCAGAATTTATGTACCTTATAACTAGAAATTTGTGCCTTTTGACCATCTTAACCCATTTCCCCCATTCCCCACAACTGACATTGTTTCATTTGAAATTTAACAAGGGTGTATCAAGAACCTTCTAGAATTATCACAGATAATATTAATTGATATTCAATACATGCACCAGATACCAAACTATCTACTTGACCTGCATAATCTCATTATTAATATAATCCTGTGGAAAATGGAATTATTATCTTCATTTTATAGATTGGGAAGCTGAGGCTCAGAGGGTTTAAGATATTTGCTCATGTGAGTAAAGAGAGAGACAAGGATTTTAATTTAAGCCCAACTCCAAGTGTAGGCCTTTTTAAAAACACATATTTGTTTTAGCAATGAAAGATTTGTTCATTGAAAAAGTAAGATACACAAGATAATAGAGTAATCAAGGACAACAGAGTGAACACCTATGCCCCACTATGCAGCTTAAGAATAAAACATTACAAATATAGTTAAAGCTCCCATTTAACCGATGACATGATACTCTACATAGAAAACCCAAAAGCCTCCACCCCAAGATTGCTAGAACTCATACAGCAATTTGGTAGCGTGGCAGGATACAAAATCAATGCCCAGAAATCAATGGCATTCCTATACACTAACAATGAGACTGAAGAAAGAGAAATTAAGGAGTCAATCCCATTTACAATTGCACCCAAAAGCATAAGATACCTAGGAATAAACCTAACCAAAAAGTAAAGGATCTATACCCTAAAAACTATAGAACACTTCTGAAAGAAATTGAGGAAGACACAAAGAGATGGAAAAATATTCCATGCTCATGGATTGGCAGAATTAATATTGTGAAAATGTCAATGTTACCCAGGGCAATTTACACGTTTAATGCAATCCCTATCAAAATACCATGGGCTTTCTTCAGAGACTTAGAACAAATTATTTTAAGATTTGTGTGGAATCAGAAAAGACCCCGAATAGCCAGGGGAATTTTAAAAAAGAAAACCATAGCTGGGGGCATCACAATGCCAGATTTCAGGTTGTACTACAAAGCTGTGGTCATCAAGACAGTGTGGTACTGGCACAAAAACAGACACATAGATCAATGGAACAGAATAGAGAACCCAGAAGTGGACCCTGAACTTTATGGTCAACTAATATTCGATAAAGGAGGAAAGACGATCCACTGGAAGAAAAACAGTCTCTTCAATAAATGGTGCTGGGAAAATTGGACATCCACATGCAGAAGAATGAAACTAGACCACTCTCTTGCACCATACACAAAGATAAACTCAAAATGGATGAAAGATCTAAATGTGAGACAAGATCCCATCAAAATCCTAGAGGAGAACACAGGCAACACCCTTTTTGAACTTGGCCACAGTAACTTCTTGCAAGATACATCCATGAAAGCAAAAGAAACAAAAGCAAAAATGAACTATTGGGACTTCATCAAGATAAGAAGCTTTTGCACAGCAAAGGATACAGTCAACAAGACTAAAAGACAACCTACAGAATGGGAGAAGATATTTGCAAATAACATATCAGATAAAGGGCTAGTTTCCAAAATCTATAAAGAACTTCTTAAACTCAACACCAAAGAAACAAACAATCCAATCATGAAATGGGCAAAAGACATGAAGAGAAATCTCACAGAGGAAGACACAGACATGGCCAACATGCACATGAGAAAATGCTCCGCATCACTTGCCATCAGGGAAATACAAATCAAAACTACAAAGAGATACCACCTCACCCCAGTGAGAATGGGGAACATTAACAAGGCAGGAAACAACAAATGTTAGAGAGGATGCGGAGAAAAGGGAACCCTCTTGCACTGTTGGTGGGAATGTGAACTGGTGCAGCCACTCTGGAAAACTGTGTGGAGGTTCCTCAAAGAGTTAAAAATAGACCTGCCCTACGACCCAGCAATTGCACTGTTGGGGATTTACCCCAAAGATACAGATGCAATGAAACGCTGGGACACCTGCATCCCGATGTTTCTAGCAGCCATGTCCACAATAGCCAAACTGTGGAAGGAGTCTCGGTGTCCATCGAAAGATGAATGGATAAAGAAGATGTGGTTTATGTATACAATGGAATATTCCTCAGCCATTAGAAACGACAAATACCCACCATTTGCTTCAATGTGGATGGAACTGGAGGGTATTATGCTGAGTGAAGTAAGTCAATCGGAGAAGGACAAGCAGTGTATATTCTCATTCATTTGGGGAATATGAATAATAGTGAAGGGGAATATAGGGGAAGGGAGAAGAAATGTGTGGGAAATATCAGAAAGGGAGACAGAACATAAAGACTCCTAACTCTGGGAGACGAACTGGGGGTGGTGGAAGGGGAGGAGGGCGGGGGGTGGGGGTGAGTGGGTGACGGGCACTGAGGGGGACACTTGATGGGATGAGCACTGGGTGTTATTCTGTATGTTGGTAAATTGAACACCAATAAAATTAATTTATTAAAAAAAATAAAAAATAAATAAATTAATTAAAAAAAATAGCTCCCATTTCAGTTCCACTTATTCCTGTTCTCCCTCCCAGAGGTGACCATAAACCTGACTTTGGTGTTTATCATTCATAACAATTCTTTTACATTTTTACTACATATTGGTGCGCTTAAACAATATGTGACATCGTTTTGCATGCTTCTTTAAACTTTAATAAATGCCATACTATAAGTATCCTTTTATAACTCATTGTGGGGAATGTGTGAAATGTATCACATTGATGAGCTTAGCTGTAGTTTATTTATGTTATCTGCTGTGTAATATTCCACTTCGTGACTACATCATGGTCTTTTTTTTTTTTTAAGATTTTATTTATTTATTAATGAAAGACACCAAGAGGCAGAGACATAGGCAGAGGAAGAAGCAGGTTCCCTGCAGGGAGCCCGATGTGGGACTCAATCCCGGGACCCCAGGATCACGCCCTGAGCCAAAGGCAGACACTTAACCACTGAGCCACCCAGGTGCCCCTACTTCATAACTACATCATGTTCTTTTGTTGACAGGCATTTAAATCACCTTTGAGGGATCCCTGGGTGGCGCAGCGGTTTGGCACCTGCCTTTGGCCCGGGGCGCGATCCTGGAGACCCAGGATCGAATCCCATGTCGGGCTCCCGGTGCATGGAGCCTGCTTGTGTCTCTGACTCTCTCTCTCTCTCTCTCTGTGTGACTCTCATAAATAAATTTTAAAAAGTTAATAAAAAAATAAATCACCAAAAAAAAATCACCTTTGACTTTTTATTATTACAAATAATGTTGAATAATAATTTATTATATTATATATTTTATATTATATCATTATATATTATTAGAATTATACATAATTATAATAATGTTATAGTGAACATACTTGCATTTTTATTCTTGTTTAAGAATTTATCCAGAGTATATAACCAGAAGTAGAACTGTTTGGTCATAGTAGACATGCATCTTCAAATTCACTAGCTGTCATAGAATCACTGCAGAGTGACTGTTCTACTTGCCATGGCCATCAGCAGTGCATGGTAGGATCTATGTCCACATTTTTGCCAGCACTTGGCTTTCATTAGAGCATTTAATTTTCATCAATCTGAAGGAGTGAAATGGCATCCACTTGCAGTTTCAGTTTGAATTTTTCCTCATCACTAGTGCAGCTGAGTTGCTTTTCATATGTTCATTCGACTACTAAGAAGATTTCTTCTTCTGTGATTTGTCTGTTCATGAGCCTGAGCCAGGAAGATGTGAACACATGACTCCCCTGAGGACAAAAAGTGGAGCTCAGGGCTCAATCCTACAGAGCCTGGCCATCTAGTAGGGCGGACAGGCAGAGACTCCACAGGGCAAAAGCTAGAGAAGCGCATAAGGAGAACAGAGTCAGTGGGCAAGGGAAGGCATTCTCAGGGAGACAAGCCTTACGCCAATGGCTTGAGAATTCATGGCCGCCAAGTCCAGAGTGGCAAAGAGCACTCTAAAGTGAGGAAACAGTATCTACAAAGCCATGGGGCGAGGGGGAGGGAAGAAACTGCTATGTCCAAGAATATAACTAGCTCCAATTGTTTGGAATACCGGTTGCTTGAAGCAGACAAGTGACTAAGAGGAAGGGCAGCCAGACCTCAAAGGTTTTGTTTTCTGCACTAAGAAAGTATGCATCCTGGAGTCACGAGGAGTCATCTGAGGATTGTGAGCAGGAGGGTGTCAGCATCAGATCTGTACTCTGGGGTGCAGAGAGGGGTGAGGGGGGAAGGGCTGACTATGAGCAATGAGAACAGTGAGAAGGCTATCACAAGGCTGCTGAGAGCCCACACTAGTGCAGTGACAGAAAGGTCGAAAGGAAGAAATGAATTTAGTAGATATCTAGACCAGGGAATCGATAGAACTTGACAGCCTGTTTGAAGGATACTATTGGGGTCTGAAGAATTCATAAATAGCATTTCCCATTTCCAAGCCTAATTTCAGAACCAATTAAGACAGAGACATAGGTGTCAGGCAGATGAATGCTGAAATACCACCTTTATTACCAATAAAGCCTTATGTAGCAGGCTGTCTCAGGCATGCAGCACAAAGGCCTTACTAATACCAGACGTGAAAAAAACACACATGGTCCCAGGCACGGGCAGCCCCAGACACCTGGGAGACATCCTCTGCCCCACACTGGGGGGGGGGGGCTGTCAACAAGAATGCAAACCCTTTGTAGACAGGTGCATTAAAGCAAGAGGTGAAGAAGGGCCAGAGCTACTTATGCTCAGTTCTTTCATCAGAACCTACCAACCAGATGAATTATTCCTCCTCCAGGGAAGAATGTATGTAAGTGCATGGAGGGGAAGGACAGCCAGGAAAGGGAGCCATCTGATGAGGCCCCCTCCAATTTAAGGGAAGAAGACTCTCTCATCTCCAACAGATCATCATCAAAATAATATCTTGTCTTGGAAAGTAGCTATAGCACAGCAGAGTTGGCCAGAATAGGTCTGGGCTTGTTTTGAATAAGTGTGCAGGGCAGTAAAAGATTCTCCACTCCCCAATCGTGTGTGGTTTTATAAACTGACAAAGGGATGAGTGGAATGAATGGTGTGTGATTAGAACCGGTGCTATACCTTGGGTAGTAACAGTAATGTTTAGAGTGGACATGGTTTCTTTGTAAAACAAGCCAAGCTCAATATTATACTGTACACTAACTGGAATTTAAATAGAAACTTGAAACTAAAAAACAAAAGGAGACAAAACAAGCCAGGCTCAAGTGAGGGAGGAAAGACCATAGTGTTTCCCAGCTCAGTGACCATGGGACTTAGTTCTAAAAACTGCAAGGCCAAAACTATACTGAATGGAAGAAATATTCCTTCTCCTTTGAGACTGAGCTATGTTGTTTCTAAGAGAGGAAAAAAAAGAAAATGCTTACTTGGCAAGGTGGCTTACTTCTTAAGGAGCTGAGTAAGAAAATCAGCCACAGAAGCTTCTCAGTAGAGAAAGAGAGCAGCATTCAGGGCACCCCCACGGGCCCTCATGTACAGAACCAGAGCCTGCCCCACTGCCTCCTGGGAGCCTTTGGTGAATTCTGAGGCATTGGTCATTGTTGCATTAGCAGGAAACTTTTCAAAAGGCAAAAATACTACCTGACCCCCACAGTGTAGTCTGTGAATGTGCCCAGCTCAGGGGCTTGAAGAAGGGGTGCTATGTGGGAACAAAGGCTGGAGAGAAAGTGGGGTACATCGGGGGAGCATCCTCCTAGCAAAGCTCTAAGCCTGAAAAGGCCTCTCCACTTTCCGCAGTTTCCAGTAAGATAAAACACACTCAGAAACAGTTTTCTGAGATTCTCTTGTCCCTTCAATAAAAATTTCATAAGCTTGTCCAATAGGCCTGTGAGGTTTATGGCGCAGAGACCAGAGCAGCAGGGAGACTCCAGGAAGGTGGAGGGTTCATCCACACCCACCCTCTGACAGAACTCCACCAGTGACAGGCTGGAAGGTGGGATCACTAAAGGGAAGGGGCAGTGTGGGGAAGCTCCCCCAGTGCTGGGGAATGCTGTGCTCCCTCGTGGCCTCCCTTCACCCAGGTTAGAGAGGAACACCCTGTGGGAGAAAGCAAAGAAGCACTGATACCCTGGGGCCACACACAAATGCCCAGGCAGCACACAATACTCATTGCTACCTCTTGGCTGGACACATCTGAGTTGGGGAGGAGGTAAGGTCAAAGGGAAGAGGAGCAGAAAGGGATAGATTTTCCAAGCTCATATAAGGCATTGAGTGTTCCTGGATCTAAAAATAAGAGAAACGGAAAAACACTTGCAAATCCAAAATCCTGTAAGTATCTGCTAGATTCAAGCCATAACCCTTTCTAGAATCTCATCTACAGAGCTTCTTCCAGAATTTTTTTAAGGAAAAAATTGGGGTCTTTGGGCCTTCCCTACTCCTCACGATTTCTATAAAACTGACTTGAACCCTCCCCCAACCCTATTGCTCTATGGAAATACAAAGACTTCCACAAGAATTTTGCAAATTCCCAGGTGGCCAGGTTCTCCAGGATCCTGCTGAAATCAATCTGTTTCCCACAACATCCACAAAGCATGAACTCAGACCCTTTTGGATTTCTACAACTCAGAACATGTGTGGGCTTAGCATGATTAACTGGAGATTTCAGTGAGGAAATGATGGTTTCTACCACAAGGATGCTCATCTTCTCCAATGGAACCAGGAGGGGCATCATTCTTACAACCAGCTATAGTAGTAAGACCAAAGGTTGTTCCTGGCCCTGCCCCCTACCCAACCCAGCCGCTCTTCACGCTGGTCCTGTGTCCCTATTCTTCCTTCCTCTCTCCCTTCCCCTCTTCTTCTCAGGAAAACAAAAACAAAAACAAAAAGCAAAATCAAATTCCTTGCCTTGGCCCCACTGTTGCTTCTCTCCTTGGAGTCTCAGCCCTCACCTTAACCTCAGACAGGTATTTTTTTTTTTAAACAAAGACAATTCTCTCCTTGAAATTTGATGCCAGTTAAGTCAGGCCAACATTAGGATGATGTGCATGAGACTCTTATCTCAAACACAACAATTTGAAGGGGCATCAAAAAAGTCTGAATCAAGATATGGAAAATTTAAATGAGGTATTTTTTTTAAATATAAAATGAATACCAAAAAATGTATGATGAGCAAAATATCAAAATACTAAATAAAGATAAGCTGTTGTTGTTTACTACTCTGTGTCATTTTACAATGGAAACACTAGTTCCAGATCAGCCCACACTTCCCAGGCAGTGGGGCCATTGGGTCCCAGACCCAGTGACTCTATGAGGGCTGACAATGGTGTGAGAACAGATTAGACAACACGGGGTTTTATATATAGTCATTTTTTTTAAAACTATAGAGCTGTATTAATTTGTTCCACTTGTCTCAGAATACGAGGGGATATTTTGGATAGTGTATGTGGAGGTACATTTGTCCTTTGGCCTCAGGCTCCAATATGGCTGGAAGGGTCGGCCACGAGGCTGTGGCTAAGGCAGTACTCCTGCTCACCTTGTATGAGAGCACAGCAGGACATAGTGGGTAAGAACTCTGAATCAAACAGACTGAGCTGAGGTCCAGTTCCTCAACCATCCACTTTTAGTGAGCAGTTTACCCATCTTTTCTCAGGGTTGGTGTCCTCCCCAGGAACACATAGGGAGTAACACCACTTGCTTCCCAGGATTATTTGAGGATTAGATAAAGTATTGATCGTCACGCGTCCAATAAACATCTTCTGTGTATCGTATAATAGCTGGGACAGGCGAATAAAGTTGATTGTGTTTTGTTGATGTATCTCCTAACCTAATGATTTGCCCATTCAATTGATGATGTTGTTTGAAGAGGATCTCCTCAGCATACCAAAAAAAATCATTTATTAGTAATAAATGGTACTGTTACTTATTCTTTCCCTCCACAAGATTCCTATTGGTCTTTTAAAGTCCATTTTGATGGGGATCCCTGGGTGGCGCAGCGGTTTGGCGCCTGCCTTTGGCCCAGGGCGCGATCCTGGAGACCCCGGATCGAATCCCACATCGGGCTCCCGGTGCATGGAGCCTGCTTCTCCCTCTGCCTGTGTCTCTGTCTCTCTCTCTCTCGCTGTGACTATCATAAATAAATTAATTAATTAATTAAAATAAATAAATAAAATAAAGTCCATTTTGATGGACGGGGTGGCTCAGTCAGTTGGACATCTGGCTCTTGGTTTCAGCTCGGGTCATGATCTTAGTGTCATGAAATAGAGCCCTGCATCAGACTCTGCACTCAGCAGGGAGTCTACTTGAGATTCTCTCCCTCCTTCCCTCCCTCCCCTTGTGCCCCCTCACCCCTATGCTCTTGTGCACTCTCTCTAAAAATAAATTTTAAAAAATCTTAAAAAAAAAAATAGTAAAGCCCATTGTGTTGAGCAAAACCAATCCAAGACTGCAAAGTAACAGAGCCAAGTGGGGAAACATCAACCTATACACAAAGCATGTACTTCCCTAATAAAAACAAGGTTTTTGCAGGTTTACTTTGTATCTACTGTGTGCTTTATGTGAGATGTTTAACAAACTCTAACCTTACACCAACCCAACAAAGTTTTGCAACTGACAGAAGGAAACCAAGAGAGGGGAAATAATGTAGCCAGCATAACATAACTAATAATGATAGAATGAAGATTTGATCATTGCTTTGCCACCGCTTGTTCATGCACTAGATATACTTCTTCTCTTACATGATCCTCTCTTTTTCCCAGGGATTACCATCAAAGAGAGATGAAAGCAATTATGTGGTCATAGTTCTCAGAGGCCAAAGTGCATTTGTACCACTGCAGACCCATGTATATTTTCCCTCTGGTGAAATTTTCTGACTATAAGAGCCAATTTCAGGATCAAACCCTGGAATATAACAACTCAATAGTTGCTAAGAAAGGTTAAGCACAACTTCCTTTGTGTTCATCAAATAGGTTCAAAGTAACAAAGTTCATACCTTTTCAACAAGCCCTGAGAAATTCAGGGCTGCTAATGGAAGCTCATCAGGAAGAAAAATAAGTTGGGAAAAATATCTTTTATCATCGCCTCAGAAGTAGGAAGGAGGTTAGGGACACATACAAATGAAAATATGTGAATAAACTCTCTATAAATTCATTTGTGAACCAGGAGGTTAGAGCAGTGGGGCTGTTGATGGCACAGATGTTGTCTCATTCTTTTTCTGCCACTCAATCTACTTGGAGCTTTTCTTTCTTTTTGTTTTTTTTTTTCTTTTTAATGCTCTAACACTGATGATATTGTTTAAAATCAGCCTGGGACTAGAGACAAAAATGCAGATGCAGTTATAGAAGCATGAACAGCTGAAGCATGAAACTAATACGATCAAGAAAAGTAATAGAAAAATCCTAGAGGCTGGTTTACCAAAAAAAGAAGACAATGCTGAATCGGAATCTTTACTGCTGGGTAAATGAGCTGGAAGGACCATTGCTGGAGGGGAAGTAATAATTATTCACACCAACATTTGCAGGGACACAGGTTAGCTGTGAGTGGTATACCTTTCCTTTAAGGCACCAGGCCAGAGCAAGGAGAGGGCATACTGCTTGGCTGTGACAGTCTTCATTTTTTCCCTACCATCCTCGTGGTGTGGTCAGAGGGATTTCTAGGACCTGGTTCCAAGTCTGAGATCAGAATTGGAACAGAACTCTTGCTACCTTCTGAGATGCCACAAACCCAGCTGGAAGCCCTGAGCCTCTGTGACAGTGCCACATTCTGCTTGCTATGAGTTACATCCTCAAAGCCTTCCAAGGCTGCTGGCCAAGGCTGTTCACAGAGACGGGAGGCATCCTCACCAGGGCTGAGATGAGGATATGTTAGAAAATGCAGGACAGAGTATACCACTCCTCCCTCCCATAGACTCAGGGAGGAAAAGAAGCAGAACAAAATAGCAGCCAGAGGTTACTTTGCATTCTGGGCAAACTCCTAAGATGTGAGACCATCAGGCAGCAAAATGGGCTCTCCAGGCATCAGTAATGTGGTGAGGAGGAAGCACGAAGAGAAGTGAAGCAAAGGCAGTTCCCAAGGCTTTATGTGTAGATTCCAAAAGTTACTGCCAGAACACTGAGTCCAGAGTCACAGGTGAGTGCCCCATGTAAATACATTCTCTCTGGGCAGCCTCCCACATCAGCCTCCCCAAATTGCACACCTACAGGATCTCCTCCAGCACCAGCCACACCTGTGGCATCTGAGCTACTTCTTCTCCCCCTTTAGGCTGTGCTGGAACCTGACTTTATTGAACCAGCTTAAAAGTAACAAGGAGTGGAAGGGACAGATCCTGAGAATCAGCATCAGCTTTCAAGGATGTGTGTCAGTCAAGGCCACCAGGCCCTTGTAGCCTGCTGGGGGCTGTCACTGTTATCTGGGGGGCTCCAGGTGAGCCTGGGGATTTGCTGTTTTTGGTGCATACCTCAAATGTCCCCTTCCCAAGCTTCAGGGGCCCACTCCTTCTCTATCAGGACCTTGACTCTAACACAAGAGACCTTCCAGGGCTCTTCATCTAGCTTCGTTCTTAGCTCTGCCTCCCCTATAACTATCCTTTAAATTCCACACTAGACAAGATGACAATCTCCTTCAGAGGTGTCAGGGACCTTCTCATAAAGCATGTTGTAAGTTGGACATTGATTGCACTGGCTTATTTTTTTAAGGCTTACAATGCCTTAACTGAAGCCATAGCACTCTATTCACCATCCTCATCACTGTCATGCCCCACATTACTCAATCTACATAGCTCCACAGGGCCCAGGGCTTCCTGCACAGAATTCTCTTCCACCTACATGGGAAGTAAGAGAAAGCCTGAATAATTGCAATACTGCTGCATGTCAGGATGATCATCACCTCCCTTACCACAAACAATGGGATCCTTAGTCCCATCGGACTCCTGCGTAATCCAGCTGAAGCACTGCTGCCCTCCCCAACAGAACATTCACAAGATCCCTCCTGCACATGTTCCCTTGGGTCCTGTATTCCTTTAGCATGTAAGCTATTGCTTCCTAGAGCAGAGACTTAGTCTGGGTTCCCCAGAAAGCAGAGCCTGAGCCAGAGGATTTGTACACTAGCATTTAATTACAGGATAGGGTTCGAGGGAGCAAGAGTGAAGAATAAGCTGAGGGGAGCACAGAACAACTAAGCTGCCAATATGCATCATTCAACTGGCCACCATCAAGTGTGACTCATTGCTTGATTTGAAGACTGCATCTCCAAGAAGTTGTATAAGTACCACTTCAGTATCATCCACATTAGGGGAAAAGGTAAAGAATTTATCCACTGGTTCCCATGCCCGTTTGTTAAAAGCTCACTACTTCCATTTTCTAGAGAAGTGAGATGGATGCCCACTGCAGTGTTTGGCTAGAAGGTCCTGGAGAGGAACGAGGTGCAGTCACACTGTACCTGGGTGATGTCACTCAGGGTGCCACACAGCTGGAGCAAGAGACAGGTGAGACTGAGAAAATATGAACAGGAGCATAGAGGGTGTAATGCAATTGGTTTTCCAAGCTTTGAAAAAAATCGAAAGGCAGCCTAACATCTAACAGGTCTAAGTGCAGCATCCATAATCTCTGGGCAATGATAAAACGGCAGTGGCACATGAAAAGAGAGAAACTCAGGTGTTCGCAATCATGCAGAAAAGAACCAATCTTCTTTTGGGTACATGAGAAAAACAAAAAATATAAATTCCTCCCTGCATGTGAAATAGCCATTTTTATGTGATCATCACCAGCCCCATGGTTAGTCTTATCAATACTATATATTGAGAAATGTACTTGCCAGCACATCCTTATGGACTCTTGGCACTTCCTTTCTTCACCTTGAACATGACACTGAGTTCTTAAATAAAACAAGCTGCAGAGTTTGGAGGGTGCTATAGTTTACGGTTGTATTTATGGGAAGGTACCTACAGACAAACATGGTAAAAAACTAGGAGGGAAATGTAGCATGATAGTCTATCAATGAAGTCATTGCCACCTCAAGTCACTTCTCTAAAATTAGTAAGTGCAGAGACCAGCTCACAGGCCAAATCTAGCCACCACCTATTTTGTAAATAACTATTACTGGAGCAGAGACACACTCATTGGCTTGAGTATTGTGTGTGGTGGCTTTCCTCACCATAACAGCAGAGTTGAGTAGTTGTGACAGAGACCATATGGCCCATTAGACCATAAGTCTAAAATATTTACCACCTTCCTTCACAGGAAAAGTATGCTGACCCCTGGCCTAGATCAAAGACTATAAGCTTCCTCTCACAAACAGGATCTCCAACTTAGCAGTAAGCCAAGGCTGGTATGATCCCTCAGCCAAGAACAAGAAAATTCCATGTCTTAATCACCATGCTGTGTCACCAGAGATTCATGGAGTGAAAACAAACACAAGGAGACATGGTGACTTTCCTTTCCTTTCACTAAGAACACCATTCTCAGATTCTTCTGTCCAAACTCATGTGGTTTTTTTTTTTAAGATTTTATTTATTTACTCATGAGAGACACAGAGAGAGAGAGACAGAGAGAGGCAGGGGGAGAAGCAGGCTCCATGCAGGGAGCCCAACGTGGGACTCGATCCTGATCTCCAGGACCATGCCCTGGGCCAAAGGTGGCGCTAATCCACTGAGCTGCCCAGGCTACCCCAAACTCATGTTTAAAATGCTGCTCCACACACCTAGCCCTGACTAAACTCAGGTTGCACCCAGGTAATCCCAGGAATTGGGATGATGAAAGGTAGGTGCTGAGGAGGAAAGGGGAATTCTCTTTTTAACAGGCTAAGTAAATAACAGTTCTCATGCTTCATGTAACCAAGCTCAGACCAGCCAAACCCATGTGTTTATGGATGTCTATGAAGTTGAGCCCAGTTCTAACTTCCTCCCCGGGTGTAATTTCAGTGCTCTGATAGATAAACCAACTTATTCAAGGCACTGGGGGCCTCATCTCATTAGTGCTTCTCAATAAAGTTCTTCTGTATTCTTAAGTAATTCCAACTCAACTTCTACAAGAAGAAAAGCAAGATAGCCAAAAACATGCTTTCTGGCAAAGAACAAAATATGGGGAGATGCAAATTTTGCCAGATGGCAAAATCCCAGAATTTTAATTTGTTGATTCATTGACAGGCATAATTAACGACATAACTTACTAAACTATGATGGAACTATAGAAGAATCCTGCCATGTTTGCATATTCAGCGGCATAATGGGCCAAACTGCATTCCCACAAACATGACAATAGAAAAATCCTGCTTACTGGGGCATAGTAATGGCATTCTTAATGATTTCTCTGCTTTCCATCTTCTTCCTTCCCAATTCTACATACATTTCAACTGTGTTATGTTTCTAAAATATACACTAGAGTATTGGAGTTCCCTTGCTTTGAAATTTTGTAACATCTGCTTCCTTGTTACCTATGGAGACAGTCCAGGCTTCTTATCAAATGAGGTTCTCCACAGTAATCTTACTGTGCAAACCTGAGCCACCAGCCCCATCTCTACTATTTCAAGCACGGCCTTTACTCTGGGTAGATGTCACACTGTTCCTTGCTTGGTCCACAAACATGGTAAATACATGCACCTGGACAGGTCACCAGGCCAAACAGCTAGTGTTCTACCCACAAAGCATGGAGGGAAGCCTGATGTTGTAAATGGACTGCTCAAAGATATTATGTGTCTCATTTCTCAGTGCTCCAAAAGCTCCAGCAGCCTAGACCAAAGAAGCAAGCCTGGTATTGCCCTCAAGCTGCCACTAGATCAAACACAGTCCTTCAAATGACCATCTCTCCTTGCTGTGACTGATAGGACCCTCATTCCCTTGCTTTATGCCCATTAATTTCTATTGGGGATATAGTCTGATGGCTGTTGGTCTTGGTCTATCTCCATCTGGATAGTTGAGAGGTTCAGAGGATCTGCAGCATATTTAACAAGATTCATTTATTCATTCAACAAACATTTTAAAGCACTTACTATGTGCCAGACCCTGTACCAATGACTGTCTGAGTAGTCACTACTGTATATATACTATCGATGTGCACAGTGAATGAATTCGTACCCTCAGGAAGTTCACAGTCTTCTGATTAGCAGCCCTGGCCATTTTCAACATCTATGCTGTTTTCCCAGCTTTCATATATGCACTGGAAGCAACAGGACAAACCCCCAAATACCCAGTGTCTAAGAATCTCCAAGCCATCCTATGGGTGAATGGACTGGTCAAAAATGAGGAGGTCTCATTGGACTATATAGGCACCAAGAGACCAGTTCCATTATATATATCACAGCAGTAAGCACAGAATCACAGGGCAATTAGGCTCAAGCCTAAAATAATATTCTCCAAATTTTTTGCCACAAATGCTATCTTGCCACTTACATCTCAGGAGAAATGTATCCAGGATCATACATCTGCTACTCAGTGGCTCCTCATTTCAAAGGTTCAGAAATTGGAGTATATGAGAATTCATAAGGAAAAAAGACCATCAACTTTCCCTACATGCACTGGTCATCTAATTTACACTATGGATAAGTGTGATGGCCTACAACCTTAGATCCCTACCAGGAGTTCTTCCTTCACCAACTAAATGTAAACTATGCTACTAACTTTGATTTTAAAATGCTAGTTGAATCATGTGTTCTCCCTACCTAGTAGCCTTCAAAGGCTCCTCATTGTCTTCTACCCAAAAGCCTCACTCCAGTGTTAAGGCCTCCATAACCTGGCCCCAAACTCATACAAACCTCTTGTACTCATCCCCACTATTACCTAACAAACTGTGTCCTATTCTATGATGAGCCTCTTAAAATTCCCTTTCCTTTTCTTGCCACACATCAAAATTCCCTAAATCTCTCAAAATCTATCCCAAGTGCCATTGCCACAGGCCTTCCCTTACATGACAACCAATATAAAGTGATCTTTTCCTGGCAGGAGCATCAGCTTTGCTATTGGTGCTGCTCATTACACACTACCATCCTGCTGGTTAGCTTCTCATGTGTATCTTATCTCCTAATACCATTGCAAGAACCTTTTGAATGCAGTAATCATGTATCATCATTTTTACACTTAGCATCTACAATGATACCCTGTTGGCATGCTTGAGAAAAGGGGAAGACCTATATTTCTCATAGAAAGAATATTTAAGGGATCCCTGGGTGGCGCAGCGGTTTGGTGCCTGCCTTTGGCCCGGGGCGCGATCCTGGAGACCCGGGATCGAATCCCACGTCGGGCTCCCGGTGCATGGAGCCTGCTTCTCTCTCTCTCTCTCTCTCTGTATGACTATCATAAAAAAAAAAGAATATTTAAAATTCCAGATTATTCCTACTGAAGGGAATGGAGATGATGGGGTCTGAGTCCACACAGAGCTCCCTTAGGCGACCTTTTGGCTACTTCTCTAGGACTCCTAACTCAGAACAAAGCCAGAGAACAAAACCCCAAGTGCCAAGTTCCTCCTAATGATCCATATGGCAAAGAGCCCGAGTTTTGGGATGTACCCCTTAATTCTAGACTTCTCCCATTCAGTGAAATCAGGACTCTTGTTCATATTTATATAAGAGAAGAGATGCAGGTTAAAATAAGTATACTGAATTATGTGTGTACACAAGTTCACTTCCTCTGCATAAAATGACACGCCCCCAACAACACATTCCTTTACTGGAAGCTCCATAGCACTTGAATTAAGATTCAAAGAATCTTAATAGCATAGCATAGAAGACAGCTCCATAGGATCTTTTCCTTTAACGAAAAAAAAAAATTAACCTTTGCACATCAACTGAAAATTTCCCAAAGCCTAGAACCTGATTATGCCTAAACTCCATGAATTATTCATGCTGCTTCAAGTGAGAAAGATCAGATTTAATTATGTTCTGAGGGGGCATCTTCCCTAGCATTAAATGGAAAATATCCTCATTTGTCTACTGAGCTGTTTTAAGAACAGGTTATCGTGGGCTTTCTACAGAACTGTATATGCTGAGAAACAAAAGAGGGTTCACTGGATCAGCAGAAGGGAAATAAATATGAAACCAGAGAGTCTTTTCCATATCCACATGGAGACTGTTTCTATTAAACTCAGGCAAGAATGACACCAATACCAACACATGCAAACCCTAATAAATTAGCTGCACCCAATTATTAAGAAGGCAGCCTTAGGTCATAAAAACGATTTTGTGAAATTGATCTTAAATGAAAAATGTGTAATTACACTTAAAGCAGTTACAGGCTGCTAGTCAATGAAAAATTTATATTTCCCGTGGAGTTGTACTATTTTCTGTGCATATAAAATTAGTTGGATTGGGAGAATTTATATTACAATCGGAAGTGGTTCAAGAGACAGAAACATTTTTCAATATACTTTTCTAAATGATGCCACAATCTGGCCAGCTATGCACCCAATGTGCATGTTACAATTTTATTGCCTTTGGCCAAAAGCCACTGAAAGACCAAGCACTCAGAATTCTAAGCAAGAAATTCACAGTATTTTTTAAAGCCATGAAGGCATTTTTTTTCCAACATTCCTTTTGTTATTTTTTCCTTAAGATCTGAAAGACTTAAGTTTTTAGTAAAAGCAAAAATAACCTATAGAGAAAGAATGCATTTAGATGAAGAGTCATGGGATCCATCTTTGATTCATCCCTTACCCTTGCCATCCCCTTCCTATCCATTACAAATTTCTGTAGGTTCTAATTCCAAATTTATCTCAAAAGCATACAGCCCTTTCCATCTCCACTGCTGCCACTCTGGCCAAAGCCACTAGGGCACCAATTTCTTGACTGGCCTTTTTCCTTTTGCTCTTGACCCCTCTAATTTATTCGTCCTACAATAGGCTGAGAGATCCTTTCAAAAATGTAATCAGATCATATTATGGCTCTCCCTCAGACCTTTCACAGGTTTTTCATCACCCATTAAATAAAACTCCTCTTATAACCTATTAGGACTTGCTTGATCTGGCCTCTGGCCCCCTCCCTAACAACGTCTCTTTTTATTCCTGCCCCCCCCACGCCCCCAACCATGACCATCACACTGGTCTCCTTTCCATTTCTGAAGCTCTTCTACCTCCAGGGCTTTGTGCTTACCTTCAGGCATTTCTTCTGGAACACACTGTGCTTGACTTATGATATCTGAGTCTCCCACTTATTTCCTGTAGAGTCATCATTTTATTAATTTGTTTAGTTGTTGTGGTCTGTTTTAGCCTTCAGTGAATGCAAAACTATTGAGTGAACAAAATAATATATTTAAGAAATGGTAAATTCATGAAGAAATACTTGCATACATAAGCAAACAGCTTAAGGGAAGTTCAGATTTAAGTTAACAATTCCCAGCCAGAATAGAACTAGACCGTCAAAGGGCTACAGTTTCTACTTTTTTAATTGCACTAAAAATTACATTGTGTTAGCAATTTTTCATTTCTTCTCTGCTTAAAGACACTATGCTAAAGAAGAAATTCATGCTACTAATAAATGTATGCAATTTTTGGCCTTTTTTATATTGAGCATTTCAAAATTTAAGTTTCACATTAATTTCACCAGAGATAGCCATTTAAAAGGCTAATTTGTTTTGTCTTTTGGTCACCCTTTAGTAATCTTATAGGGCTTGGCTGAAATAGTCCCATGAGGTAAATATTAAACATTATTTTTAATACCAGAGGACAGAACCAAGTAGTCTATCCACAACACCTACTAACAAATCATACATAGGCTTGCCATATTTAGAAATTGAGGAGATGCAAAGAAATACAAAATAGAGTTGCACCTATAGTGGATCTTCCAACCCATCCTTGAGACAAAACAAAGATGGGAAGAGGATGGAAGAAAGAAAGAATTAGGGATCCCTGGGTGGCGCAGCGGTTTGGCGCCTGCCTTTGGCCCAGGGCGCGATCCTGGAGACCTGGGATCGAATCCCACATTGGGCTCCCGGTGCATGGAGCCTGCTTCTCCCTCTGCCTATGTCTCTGCCTCTCTCTCTCTCTCTCTCTCTCTCTCTGACTATCATAAAAATAAAAATTTAAAAAAAAATTTAAAAAAACAAAAAGAAAGAAAGAATTAGGACTCAAGAAGAAGTCACCCCTGGAGGGGGTGAGGTTGGGGCAACCACACTGCCTTTACAGAATGGGAAGGCTGCAGATAGGAAAGGAGAGCAGGAAACATTACAAAAAGGGAAGACACGGTGACCCCAGGTGACAAATGCATATACAAAGCAGTGAGTAACTTGGTCTGACTGGAGTGGAGTCGAAATTGGGGAAAGGAGCACCTGGGTGACTCAGTGGTTGAGCATCTTCTTTAGGCTCAGGGCGTGATCTTGGGTCCCAGGATTGAGTCCCACATCAGACTCCCTGCAGGGTGCCTGCTTCTCCCTCTGCCTGTGTCTCTGCCTCTCTCTGTGTGTCTTTCATGAATAAATAAATAAAACCTTAAAAAAAAAAAGAATGGGGAATTAGTTGACATGTTCAAGGTTACAAAAACAATTTAGATAAATAATGAGGACAAGAACTTTCTGGATTCCTGCAACTCACTTGGATCTCTGGACCGTTTTACCAACAGTTGTTAAGATCAGTGGTAGTTTGTTACAGGAGCAGCTGCAGAAACAAGATGCCGGTCGTATAACCATTAGAAGAACTTCTTAGACAAAATAAAGGCTGAGAACATTCACAAGGAGAGGAATCCTAAACCATCCGTTGGAAGTAGGCCCTGGGGTCGATTTATATCTGTTCCATATCTTGTAACCATGCTACTTAGTATTTTGTAACCAAAAGAAATGTGTCCTTGCTAAATTATTTGTAATATGTCCCCTCAAGATATCAAGACTTCAAAACTTTAACAGTATCTCCTGTGGAATGTAACCATTAATCTCACACATACTAATTGGTTGTCATGGGAAACTGTATTCAAGCTCGTATCTATAAATGCCATAGAAAATTCCTTCAGTCCTTTGTTAGGAGGAAGAGCCTCAAGTCTCTCTGTCCCACTTGTTTCCCTTTGGACCTGATTAAATTAAATAAATCAGTGGCTCTAATGCATCTTCTTTAAAAAATGGCATATGATTTTATTTTTGTCAATACACACAGACACACACACACATACACACACACACACTCCAGACATCAGAACAGAGGGGAGCAGAACAGAGAGAGAATTTACAAAATACTCTAGTATTTTATAAAATACTAGAGACTGGGTAGCTTAAACAACACTTATCTCTCATGGTTCTAGAGGATGGTAAATCCAAGTCAAGGTACCAGAAGATTCATTTCTCGAGGGCTCTCTTCCTGGCCTTCTTGCTATTCTCGCGTAGCAGAGAGGGAGGTGGTGCTCTGGTCTCTTCCTTTTCTTATAAGAGCACAAATCCAATCTTCCCCCACCTCAAGTCATTATCTAAATCTAATTGTCTCCTAAGGGTCCAACCTCCAAATACTAGAGATTAGTATTTCAACATACGAGGGTGGGGGGCACAAACATTCAAGCCATACCAGCAAGCTAACCTCAGATAAATCACCCAATTCAGTCTCAGATTATTGAGCAGATAACCATGCCATGGTTACAAATCTCAGGGGAAGACTCTAAAAGCTTTTGCCCACTGCATCTTGGTAAGAGAGTCATCAAGAAGAAAACAATTCAGTCAAGCACTGGATGGAACAGTGCTTTACTTACAAAGGGAATAGACAGCATAAGATCAGCTACAATACTGGGCTCAGTTCCCCATGGCCAAAAGGCTCTCCCTGAGGACAGCATAGGGCAATCTGCCTAAGTACACCCATCTGTGCACAGTACAAAGATCCTGTCCCCTCCCCACAGAGAACAGATATTGAAAGTAGAAAGAGTTAGAAGTCTCCAGAAAAAGAAAGACAAGGCACAGCTTTTGGACACAAGAGAAGTCATTTTAGGCCTCCAGCTATTTTCTGTGATCTACACCCTAACAGCTCCACTTGACCAAACACACTTCTTATAGAACCTGCTAGGAGGTGTCAGAGTTACAAAAGCCTCAGTAGTTAAGGATTTTAAGGGAGCAAAGGGAATGTAAAAGATTAACAGATGCTACCAGGCCAGGAAAGAGCCTAACCATATCAGAGACAACAAATTAGTGGTAGAAACTCCCAGTGCTGTTTCCAAAGTAAGCAAGGGGCCCTGCATTCCTAACCTGTAAGAGGTCCAAGACCTCAATCGGTTTGTACCATTCTTGAAGACTACCCATAGCCCCTTCCTCTTGCCTGAGAGTTACCTCTGCTTCAATTATAATGTTAAAGTTTCTGACCAAGGAGGAGTACAACCCTCATTAGCATAACACACTATACATGTATAGGCAGATTTCCTAAGTGTGGATACACAACCTCTACATGCAATGACAAAGCTCCCCTCTCTGAATATTCCTCCTAACCCTAAATAAAAGAAACCCACTCACCCTCATTCAGGGAGCCACAGCTTTGGAAGTTATTCCTCAGGATCTTCTTAATTGTTGCAAATGAAGTTTCCTCTGTAATCTCTATCTGTAACTCACCAAGGAGCAAACTCAGGTTAGTTCAGTCACAATATGACAGTGGAGTTGGCCAGGAGGTATATGACCCACATTCTTTAAGCAGAGACAAAAGAATATTCAATAAGCATGAAAAAGGTACTAAAGCTGGCATAGGTTGAGTGGAATCCTTATCTCTTGGTAAAAAAAAAAAAAAAAAAAAAAAAGGATTTTAAGCCCAAATGTGCCACAAGTACTGATGTGCTTCAGTAGCTATGGCAGCTTCCTCTGGATCTGAGCATCGCCAGCCCCTCCTCCAGGATACATTTACCAGCAGTCCACCCCCTGCTCCTTAGTAACCATCTGCAACCAAAAGGCTGTGATCAAAACCAATTATGTCAAAGAAGATGCAACAGGGCTTGGTGTTGGAGAAATACAACAGGGAGGGACACTGCGGCCCATATGAAGAAGGAGTTCGACAAGAAGTACAACCCCACCTGGTTCGGCATCATGGGAAGGAACTTTGGTGGTGATGTGACACATGAAGCCAAACACTTCATCTACTTCTACCCGGCCCAAGTGTCCATTCTTTTACTCAATTCTAGTTAAGAGCATGAACCATGTCATACACCCAATGATCCATCTGAATACAAGCACTGCAGTCCAAATTCCAAATACCAGAGACTGAAATCTTCAGCCTTGCCTCAGGAAGCACCTCCATCTCTGAGCCTTTACTGAGTTGTTTTGTGCAGGGCATTCTCTGTATGAATTTGTTATGGTTATGCAATTAGCAAAACAGCTTACATTTGTATTGATTTTCTATTCCATCCTCTGCCCCATGGTTTTTTTTCTCCTTAAATTCCATTCTTTAAAAAAAAAATAAATCTGGGGCATCTGGGTGGTTCAGTGGGTTAAGCATCTGCCTTCGGCTCAGGTCATGATCCTTGGGTCCTGGGATCAAGTCCCATGGTGGGCTCCCTGCTCAGCAGGGAGTTTGCTTCTCCTTCTACCCCTCCTCCCTGCTTGTGCGCACACGCTCTCTCTCTCTCTCTCAAATAAATACATAAAATCTTTAAAACAATAACAGCAAATAAATCTGTTGAAGTAAAAAAGAAAGAAAGAAAGTAGTCTAAGTAGTTCAAGAACCATTCTTATGTGACCAAGTGGGTGACAAAAGACAGCATGCATGAGATTGCTTTCCCTAACCCAGGTCTTTGCAAACCCTGGCACCTTACTTACCTGCATAGCAGATGCACACACATGTAACATACACCCACTTTTACAAAGAAATTCTCTGGGGAAAAAACATTCAAGTACTTTCAACATACATATATTTTAAAATACCTTAAAGTGGTTTTATAAGAGAAAAATGTTTTGTTTACAAAAGTATAGTGTATTTTATACTAATGGGGGGGGCAGGGGAAGGGAGAAGGGTATAAAATAGCCAAACCTACTGGCATTGGAGCACCTGGGTAACGCAGTCAGTTAAGCCGCTGCCTTCAGCTAAGGCCATGATCCTAGAATCCTGGGATCAAGCCTGCATTGAGCTCCACTCAGCAGGGAGTCTGCTTCTCCCTCTCCCTCAGAACCCCCCTCCCCGTGCCACTCCCCCCCCCGCCCCCCACCTCTGCTCATGCTCTCTCTCTCTCTCTCTCAAATGAATAAATTTTAAAAATTATTGGCATCAGAGAATACTAGTACATGGTTAAGGTTGTACCAGCAAAATATTTAAATTGAAATTTTTAAGGGAATAACCTAGATGGCCTTAATCAGCTGTGTAGGCCTACAGATGGTTACTTTTATTGAAACTACAGATGGGAGGTGAAAATTCTATCTTTTTCTGTGGTGTTTTTGTAGGATGGAGATAACTTTTGACTCCATGAGGAGTGGGTGGGGTAGGAAATTGGTTCTCAAGCACCGACATGTGATACACTAAAGATTGAAGAAACTCTTTCCCTTATCTCTTCCTGACAGGGCCAACCAAGAACAATAGAACCTTGGATAGAACATCCCAAAAAGGCAATCTATCAACTCCCAGGACTGTCTTTTTTGTTGTTTTCCATCTTTATTCACATCTCAGTTACCCATATCAATGGAGAGAAATCATTCAGTGGACTCATCATCCAAAGAGGCTAGAGGTGGAGACCAAGTGCTCAAGTATAAGCAAACAGAACCAAATGAGATCCAAGGTCCTAATAGGCCAGTGGGAAAAAGAACACCTGGGAAAACCTGCTACTCATGTGTCTTTCTTTTTATAGGGTGCCAGTAGCTTTAGCTAATAGAGGGAGCCAAGAAAGTCACCAATCTGACTAGTATACTTTTCTCTCAATAAATGGAAGGAAAAGAGAGAGGTTAGGCAAAATTTGAAACACATTTTTGGGTTCCATATGTTTAGTGACAAAGAACAATAAAAGAATCATATACTTTAGCAGAGTTTGGTTGGTGAAAAAAAATAACCACTATCATAATTCCTTTGCCAGGTTTTCCTGAACTAAGTGGTAGGTGGACTTTTAGACACTGTTTGCAGATGAGCTTATTGATAGACATTCTGGGTAGAATCCAGTATAAGAAAATGAATAAAGTAGTATGGCCTCATGGGTGATTTTTTTTAAGGGAATGTCCTCTACCTGGTGGGAAGGGGAATCAGGGACCAATCAGTGTTGTACAAACTATTTAAACTAGGGCCTCCTAATGAGGACTCTCAAGTGTGTGAGCTTAGGATGGTTTTTAGATGAAGTACTGCCACTGGCAACCTCATACACTATACTGCACTGGTAACTTCAACAGAGCTCATAGTTACTTCATACCCAACAGTAAGGACTCAGGATTCCTAGCACTTGGAAAGAACAGCCACATTATCCTCCTTAATAAACTCAGGTATTTTCTCAGCTTCCAAATAATTTCCTCTAAGCCAGAGGGAGAAAAGTTATTGAGAAGGGAGATGTTCCTGCCATTTCTTTTGTACAAGGTGTAGTGATTTTGGCTTATTGCTTAAGTCATTAATTTCCCATCATTTTCCAATGAGACTTTCATTTCATTAAAGGTAATAATAGTTGACAATCTATTACTGTCCCTTTTGCCCTGAATTATTATTGCTATATTTTCCCATAGAGTATAAAAATAAAATATACACACTGCCATAGATCATCAATTCAAAGCTAGGTGCTCAAGAATTTTATTATCCAATGGAATATTCTATAGGGAGCTGTATTTCCCTTCTTGGTATTCTAATATGCTCCAGGTGTCCAGAAAAGGGGAATTAACATGTCACTCCAAAGTTCATCTACATTACTGTTGTTTGAAATAAACACAGTGCTGGAGCAATTGAAACTCTTAAAGCTTCTCCAAGGTAGACTGGAGAAAATGTCTTTTCTCTGAGACCCTGCCAGACTCTCCTAAATAAAGCAGTCAACTGAAGACCTTACACTAGCAAAACATAAATCATTTTTTTAGGGCATCGAGTACAGGAGGGTAGGAAATGTTTACTGTTTGATCTTGGGCAAGATATTTAAATTCTCTAAATCTACTTTCCCATCTTTAAAAGAGTAATAATAATAATACCTACCCCAAAGCACTTACCCCAAGATCTGGCAGTTTAAGACAATAAACACTACTTGTTATTATCATTTTATCATTATTTCCTATGGGAAATCAGAATTATATGAAGTTAAAGTCACCTCACTGAATCTTGAACAACATGCTAAGAAGTCTGATTTCAGAAGGCAAGCAAGGAACCAGGAAAGATTTTTAAAATAGGAGTGACATGGGTACCTAGGTAGTTCAGTCGGTTAAGCATCTGACTTTGGCTCAGGTCATGATCTCAGGTTCCTGGGATTGATCCCTATGCTCAGCTCCCCACCTAGTGGGAAGTCAGCTTCTTACTCTCCTCTCTCTGCCCCTCCCCCTGCTCATGCTCTTTCTCTCAAATCAATAAAAAAATCATCTTAAAAAAATAGAAGTGACATGATCATATCTGAGTCTTAGAAAGAAAACAGAACCAAACCCTGAAAAATACAAGATGACTATACTATAGATAGAGACATAAATTAAAATGGTTAATTTTTCATTTTGTCCATTTCTCAAAATGACCCAAAGCTATTAGCATATTTCCTTCTTGGGTATAATCAACTCCTTGTCTTAAATACTATAAAGTGTCTATATTGACTATTTATTTTTTCTGCCAATGGCTATTTAATGCCAGTGGCTCAAATAGGCAGGGGCTTTACCAATCTTTTAATCAGTAATCTCCTGTAATAGGCATTAGCACAATGTTATTGACTCTTAATGGTCAAGTGGCTCTCAGCCTATTTGCATGTCATTTCAGCTGGCCAAGTTATCTTAAGACACCTTAGAAAGAAAGAAATCACAGATTTAAAATACATTTTTAAATGTTAATTTAAAATAGAATATGAACTGTTTTTGAAAAGGAAAATCTTCAGCAGTTTTTAACCTATCATATCATAGAAATACCTAATAAGATAATACTCAGTGTTGGAGAGCACACAGAAAAATAAGCATAACCATATATTTTGGTAAAGATATAAACTTAACTCCGTTTTTATGGAAGGTAATTTACTAATGTGTACGAAGTTTTACACACACAACCTTTGGCCCAATAATTCTACTTTTAAGAATTTGTCGGGATCCCTGGGTGGCTCAGCGGTTTAGCGCCTGCCTTTGGTCCAGGGCGCGATCCTGGAGTCCCGGGATTGAGTCCCACGTCGGGCTCCCGGCATGGAGCCTGCTTCTCCCTCCTCCTGTGTCTCTGCCTCCCTCTTTCTCTATGTCCAACATAAATAAATAAATGAATAAATAAATAAATCTTTAAAAAAAAGAAAAAAAAAGAATTTGTCCTCAGTAAGTAAGCACAAATAGGCACATAGATTTAGCTATCAAGATGTTAATTATTAATTATAATACTAACAACACAGAACTATCTGAATATCTACCAAGAAATAATAGGATAAACCAAACTGACCCACAGACCAAGTCTAACCCATGAGCTAAAAATAGTTTCAACATTTTTAATGATTGAAATAAATCAAAAGAAAATATTTCATAACACATAAGAAGCATAGGAAATTTAAGTTTCAATGTCCATAAATAAAGTTTTACTGGAACACAGTCACAATCACACTTACTAACATGTTTGTTTGCACTATAACAGCAGTTGGGTAAATGCAACAGACTTTATGGCCCCCAAAGGCTAAAATATTTACTGTCTTGCTCTTTGCATAAAAAATTTGCCAACCTCTAGGTTAAATAAACCATGGTCTAATCATAGCATAAATTTACACAGCTATTTAAAATGGTATAGAAGATTATTCACTAGCTTGCAAGAATGCTTAAGGAAATAAGACTATACAAGAGTGCATCAAGTTATGACCACATTCTCATTAACTTTAATAATATATGAAATAGAAAAATGACTGAAAGGCTATGTATTGAAATATTAGTGGCTTTTATCTCTGGATATGGGATTACAGAGTTTTTTAAGAAACTTACCCATACTGCTTACATTTTCTAAAAAAGCGTATCTTTTAACAAAATCATATTGTGGCAGACAGACTCTAAAAAAGCCCCAATTACCCCCTGGTAATCACACTTGTGCAATCCCCTCCCATTTAGTGTGAACATGACCTGTGACTTGCTTCTAAACAATAAGAGATGACAAAAGTTGTTACTCCCATGATTAAGTTTCATAAGTTACATTTTTCTTGCTAACAGACTCGATTGCCTTCTTACCTTGCACACTTTGATTAACCAAAGAGCCACATTAGGGAGACCCATGTAGCCAGGAACTGAGTGTGGTCTCTGGTCAATAGCTAACAACCAATTAGAAACTGAGGCTCTCAGTCCAACAGAACTAAACCTTGCCAACAACTGCATGACTTTGGAAGCAGATATTTTCCAATCAAGCTATCAGATGAGATCCTAGCCTTGGCTGACACCTTGCTGGCAAACTCATTAGAGACCATAAAGCAAAAGATCTAATTAATCCATGCCCAGATTCCACACCCACTAAATTGTGAGTTAATAAATACATATTGTTTATAGGCCCTAAATATGTGGTAATTTGTTATGCATCAATACATAACATAAAAGTTATACTGAATAATATATAAAGAAGAAAACAGCAACTAAATAATTTCAATTTTTTTAGATGGCATATATGACATTAGAAAAGAGGACAGAACAAATTAATGGGTCAGCCAAATTCAGCCCTTTAGATAAAACTAAGGCACCAGTCAGCAAGTGTGTGGGCTGCCCCAGATCCTATAGCTATTCATGTTTGGACACAAAAGATCCTGGACAGAAGTTCTGACTCTTCAAATCACCCCTGGATATACTATTAATCTAGGTTCCACAAGAAATGGTAATTTGATTCCCAGCACTCTCTAGAGTTCTGCACCCACCTTTTCCCTTCCAAACCCCTCCAAAGCCCCCCTATTTGAAAAATATTAAAATAAAAACTTCCACCATATAATAATCGCTCTGAAATTGCAGCCACCACTAATATCTAGATCTTTCCAAGGCTCATATCATACAAAAAGAATAAAATAAGCATGCCCTCTTACCTTTTTTACTAAAAGCAAGTTATTCATTTTCACCTTGATCAACAGGATAATTACATGTGTAAATCTCCCATTCTGACCCCAAAATTGTCTTTAAATAAATTTCATGCAATTTTTATATCTAACAAGCCATTACGTTTTTATTACTGAAGCAGTAATAGCAGTTTATTAGATTTGTTAATGCCCTACTGATCACTGAAGGTCTTTTTCTTTCCTCAAGTAGCTCTTAAATGACAAAAGTCATTGTCCATCATGATTACTGGGTATTAGTCACAGGTCATAAATATTCCTTATTTCTTGCAGTGGATCTTTAGAGGATTAAAATAGGGCAAAATAAATAAACTGCCCCCTGAACCAGTTAAAAGCATATTGTTTATTTTTTTTAAAGTTTGGTTGATTGATTTTTTACTGTTTTTAATTTAAATTCAATTAAATAACATATAATGTATTATTAGTTTCAAAGGTAGAGGTCAGTGATTCATCAGTCTTATATAATACTGAGTGTTCATTATACTATGTGCCCTCCTTAATGTCCATCACCCAGTTGCCCCATCCACTCACCCACTTCCCCTGGACTAAACCTGTTTCCCAGAGTTCAGTGTCTCTATGGTTTGCCTCCCTCTTTGATTTTGTCTTCCTTCATTTTTCCTTCCCTTCCCTATGTTTTTCTGTTTTGTTTCTTAAATTCTACCTATGAGATCATGAGGTATTTGTTTTTCTCTGACTTATCACACTTAGCATAATACCCTCTAGTTTCATCCACATCATTGCAAATGGCAAGATTTCAATAAACATCTGGGCTCTTTCCATAGTGTGGCTATTGTGGACATTGCTGCTATAAACATTGGGGTGCAAGTGCCTCTTCAGACCACTATGTTTATTTCTTTGGGGTAAATACCTAGTAGGTAAATACCTAGTAGTGCGCTTGCAGGGTTGTAGGGTAGCTCTATTTTCAACTTTTTGAGAGAGACCTCCATACTGTTTCCCAGAGCGGCTACACCAGCTTGCATTCTCACCAAGTGTAAGACAGTTCCCCTTTTTCTGCATTCTCACCAACATTTGTTTCCTGACTTGTTAAATTTTAGCCTTTCTGACTGGTGTGAGGTGATATTTCATTGTGGTTTTGACTTGTATTTCCCTGATGCCAAGTGACGTTGAGCATTTTTTCATGTGTCTGTTAGCCATTTGTACAATTTGGAGAAATGTCTGTTCATGTCTTCTGCCCATTTCCTGATTGGATTATTTGTTCTTTGGGTGTTAAGTTTGATAAGTTTTTTTTTTTTATAGATTTTGGATACTAGCCCTTTATCTGATAAGACATTAGCAAATATCATCTCCCATTCAAGGTTTTGCATCTCACAATAGACACAAAGTCAGTATCCTTTGGTTTTCAACTGTTTCCTTTGCTGTGCAAAAGCTTTTTTTTTTTTTTAAGATTTTTATTTATTTATTCATGAGAGACACACAGAGAGAGAGAGAGAGAGGCAGAGACATAGGCAGAGGGAGAAGTAGGCTCCCCACAGGGAGCCCAATGTGGGACTCGATCCCGGGACCCCAGGATCACACCCTGAGCCAAAGGCAGACGCTCAACCGCTGAGCCACCCAGGGATCCCCAAAAGCCTATTATCTTGATGAACACCCAATATTCACTTTTGCTTTTGTTTCCCTTGCCTTTAGAGATGTGTCTAGCCAGACGTTGCTGTAGCCAATGGCACAGAGATTGCTGCCTGTGTTCTCTAGGATTTTTGATGGATTCCTGTCCCACATTTAGGTCTTTCATCCATTTTGAGTCTATTTTTGTGTATGGTGCGAGGGCATGGTCCAGTTTCATTGTTCTGCATGTTGCTGTTCAATTTTTCTACCATTTGTTGAAGAGACTTTTTTCCATTAGATATTCTTTCCTGCTTTGTTGAAGATTAGTTGGCCATAGAGTTGAGGGTCCATTTCTGGGTTCTCTATTCTGTTTCATTGATCTGTGTGTCTTTTTTGTGTCAGTACCATACTGCCTTGATGATTATAGCTTTGTAATGTAGCTTGAAGTCCAGAATTGTGATGCCACCAGCTTTGGTTTTTCTTTTTCAACACTGCTTTGGCTATTTAGGGTCTATTCTAGTTCCATACAAATTTTAAGATTGTTTGTTCCAGGTCTATGAAAAAAGTTGATGGTATGTTTATAGGAATTGCATTAAATGTATAGATTGCTCTAGGTAGCATAGACATTTTAACAGTATTTGTTCTTCCAGTTCATGAGCATGGAACGTTTTTCCATTTCTTTGTATCTTCCTCAATTTCTTCCATGAGTGTTCGATAGTTTTCTGAGTACAGATTCTTTGCCTCTTTGGTTAGGTTTTTTCCTAAGTATCTTATGGTTTTTGGGTGCAATTTTAAGTGGGATTGACTCCTTAATTTCTCTTTCTTCTGTCTCATTGTTAATGTAAAGAAATGCAACTGATTTCTGTGCATTGATTTTATATCCTGCCACTTTGATAAATTCCTGTATGAGTTCTAGCAATTTTGGGGAGGAGTCTTTTGGGTATCATGTCATCTGCAAAGAGTGAGTGACTTCTTTGCTGATTCAGATGCCTTTTATTTCTTTTTGTTGTCTGACTGCTGAGGCTAGGACTTCTAGTACGATGTTAAAAAAAAAAAAAAGAGTGGTGAGAGGTGACATCCCTGTCATGTTCCTGATTTTAACTCTCAGTTTTTCTCCATTGAGAATGATTATTTGCTATGGGCTTTTCATATATGGTAGAAGCATCTTGTTTAGATTTATAAATATTCTGAAGCAATAGTCAAAAGATTGTTAAGATCAGCATTATTTGCATTTTTTGCAAACAAAAACAATAGAGTTTAATTCTGATCTTGCATTGCGCAAGAAACCATACTACCAAAGTTGAATGAGCAAAAATTCCTTCTGCTGAGATTTCCCTCTCTGTCTGAATCACATTGAAAATATTTATGGTTACTCTTGGTTTTTTGTTTTGTTTTGTTTTGTTTTGTTTTGTTTTATAAATTAATTTTTATTGGTGTTCAATTTACCAACATACAGAATAACACCCAGTGCTCATCCCGTCAAGTGTCCCCCTCAGTGCCCGTCACCCATTCACCCCCACCCCCCGCCCTCTTCCCCCTCCACCACCCCTAGTTCATTTCCCAGAGTTAGAAGTCTTTATGTTCTGTCTCCCTTTCTGATATTTCTCACACATTTCTTCTCCCTTCCCTTATATTCCCTTTCACTATTATTCATATTCCCCAAATGAATGAGAACATACACTGTTTGTCCTTCTCCGGTTACTGTGGCCAAGTTCAAAAAGGGTGTTGCCTGAGTTCTCCTCTGGGATTTTGATGGAATCTTGTCTCACATTTAGATCTTTCATCTATTTTGAATTTATCTTTGTGTATGGTGCAAGAGAGTGGTCCAGTTTCATTCTTCTGCATGTGGATGTCCAATTTTCCCAGCACCATTTATTGAAGAGACTGTCTTTCTTCCAGTGGATAGTCTTTCCTCCTTTATCGTATATTAGTTGACCATAAAGTTCAGGGTCCACTTCTGGGTTCTCTATTCTGTTCCATTGATCTATATGTCTGTTTTTGTGCCAGTACCACACTGTCTTGATGACCACAGCTTTGTAGTACAACCTGAAATCTGGCATTGTGATGCCCCCAGATATGGTTTTCTTTTTTAAAATTCCCCTGGCTGTTCGGGGTCTTTTCTGATTCCACACAAATCTTAAAATAATTTGTTCTAAGTCTCTGAAGAAAGTCCATGGTATTTTGATAGGGATTGCATTATACGTGTAAATTGCCCTGGGTAACATTGACATTTTCACAATATTAATTCTGCCAATCCATGAGCATGGAATATTTTTCCATCTCTTTGTGTCTTCCTCAATTTCTTTCAGAAGTGTTCTATAGTTTTTAGGGTATATTTTGAGAACCATTTGAATGGTAAATGGTTCTCCAACCTTTTATTTTCAGGTTGTAGGTGTCCTTCTGTCTAAAATGAGTCTCTTGTAGACAGCAAATAGATGGGTCCTGCTTTTTTATCCAGTCTGAAAACCTGCACCTTTTGATGGGGTCATTAAGCCCATTCACGTTCAGAGTTACTATTGACAGATATGAGTTTAGTGTCATCATGATATCTATTTAGTCCTTGTTTTTGTGGATTGTTCCACTGAACTTCTTCTTAAAGGGGAATTTTAAGAGTCCCCCTTAAAATTTCTTGCAGAGCTGGTTTGGAGGTCACATATTCTTTCAGTTCCTGCCTGTCTTGGAAGCTCTTTATCTCTCCTTCCATTTTGAATGAGAGCCTTGCTGGATAAAGTATTCTTGGTTGCATGTTCTTCTCATTTAGGACCCTGAATATATCCTGCCAGCCCTTTCTGGCCTGCCAGGTCTCTGTGGAGAGGTCTGCTGTTACCCTAATATTCCTCCCCATGAAAGTCAGGGACTTCTTGTCTCTTGCTGCTTTAAGGATCTTCTCTTTATCTTTGGAATTTGCAAGCTTCACTATTAGATGTCGAGGTGTTGAACGGTTTTTATTGATTTTAGGGGGGGATCTCTCTATTTCCTGGATCTGAATGCCTGTTTCCCTTCCCAGATTGGGAAAGTTTTCAGCTAGGATTTGTTCAAATACATATTCTGGCCCTCTGTCCCTTTCGGCGCCCTCGGGAACCCCAATTAAACGTAGGTTTTTCTTCCTTAGACTGTCATTTATTTCCCTTAATCTGTCTTCATGGTCCCTTAATTGTTTGTCTCTTTTTTCCTCAGTTTCCCTCTTTGCCATTAACTTGTCTTCTATGTCACTCACTCGTTCTTCCACCTCGTTGACCCTCGTCGTTAGGACTTCTAGTTTGGATTGCATCTCATTCAATTGATTTTTAATTTCTGCCTGATTGGATCTAAATTCTGCAGTCATGAAGTCTCGTGAGTCCTTAATGCTTTTTTCTAGAGCCACCAGTAGCTGTAGAATAGTGCTTCTGAATTGGCTTTCTGACATTGAAGTGTAATCCAGATTTTGTAACTCTGTGGGAGAGAGGGCTGTTTCTGATTCTTTCTTTTGAGGTGAGGTTTTCCTTCTAGTCATTTTGCTCAGTGCAGAGTGGCCAAAAACAAGTTGTATTGGAACACGGGGGAGTATCACTGGTCCGTCCAGCTGGTCTTCTGGGGGAGGGGCCTGCTGTGCTGATTTTCAGGTGTTAGCACTTGGGGGAGCTGCTCTGCCCCTGCCTGCTGCAGGGCTCAGCGGGGGTTGTTTACCCCGTGGGGCCCCAGGAGGAACAGCCGCAGTTGCTATGGCAACTCTGGAAGCCTGGATTCAGCCTCCGCAGGAACTACAGGGCTCGGGCTCTCGGTTCTCCGTCTGCAGGGCCTGGAGGCTCCGGGGCGGGGCCGCTGATCTGCTCAGCTCGGGCAGGAGCGTCCTCGCTGTCCTGGGCCCTCCCGGCCTCTGCCTGTCCCGGGGGAGGCCGGATCCTGGGCTGTGTCCCGGCGCCCTGTGCTCCGGGGCCTGCGCTGGTGGATTCGCGCTCCCGCCCCGCAGCCCCCTCCGCGGAGCCGCCGCCCGAGCCCCTCCGAGCTGCTCCGGTCGGTCCCGCCGTGCGCGCTGCAGCCCTTAGGGAGCTCGGCGCACTCTCCCGGGGCGCAGGTGTCTGTTAGTGTCCCCGGGAGCCCGAGGGCATCCCCGCTCTCCTGGGTCCTGCTCCAACTCCCTGCGAGCCCCTTTCCGCCCGCCCGGGAAGGTTGGTGCAGCTCCTGCTCCTCCGGGACGGGGCTCTCCTGTCCTGGGGACACTCGCCCCGGCCTCAGCCCGGCTCCTCGCGGGGCCCCTCCCCCTCGGAGGCCTTTTGTTCCTTTATTTCTTTTTCCCCGTCTTCCTACCTTGATAGAAGCGCGGACTCTTCTCACTGTAGCGTTCCAGCTGGTCTCTCTTTACATCTCAGGCCGAATTCGTAGATTTTCAGGATGATTTGAAGGTTATCTAGGTAATTTGGTGGGGACAGGCGATTTGGGGACCCTGCTCTTCCGCCATCTGGCCCCTCCCCTCTTTTTTTTTTTTTTTGGTTACTCTTGTTATAGTAAAACTATTCTCACATCCATTTCTCCTAAAGTAAAACCTCAATTTTAAAGGACTTCTCAGTCATTTGGAGAGTTTGTGATGCAAATTATTTTAGGAGCTTCTGCAGATGAAGAGCTAAAGACTGAGAATGAAAGCTCAAATTGGCTGCAAGGATCAATAATAATCTCAAGAGAAGTTGTTCTAAGGGAAATCATGAAAAAAACAGATATATTACTCCTTAAGCTCACAGATTTGACATCTGTGAATTCTTTTGAAACACCTTGGAGGTTTCCTTTATTTTTGTCTGTTTTCTGCCCTCTATTGGCCTCTCTGAACACCACAGCCACTATGGCATGAAGATGATAGAAGTATTCTCTTCCTTTTCTCTAATCTCCCAATACTTTATTCTATCCAACTCCTATCACATGAGCTTTCATCATCTTTGCATGTGCATATCTCTTTCCTGCTAAGTAATTTAATGCTATCTATCTTCCTTTATCAACTTCCTAAAGCCTTGCACCAAGTAGGCCCTTTAAAAAGGAAGACCTATAGATTTTTTTAAAGAGACTAAAAGATATATTAACTGACTGCAATGTATGGAATTTAATTGGATCTTGATACAAAAAAATAAGTTGTTACAAAAACTAAGATGAGGGAAAGCTGAACACTGATTGGATTTTGGACAATATTAAGGAATTATTAGATGTGATATGTGCTTATGCTGTTTAAAAAGAGCACTTGTTTATATCTGTATACAAAGATGAAAGAAATGAAATGAAGTCTGGAATTTCCTTCTAACTGGTTGGGAAAATGGGTTGGGGCTATAATGAAACAATCTTCATTCTGGATTGAGCTGGGTGATGGGTACTTGGTGTTAAGTACTGTTGCTTTAAAAATTACTCGTTTAGTGGATTGAGACAATGACAGCATGTATTTTGCTCACAAATCTGCAAAATGGGTAAACACGGGGGGGGGTCCTCAAATCCATTTGTATCTGCTGGTGTAGCTCAAAAGTTGAAGGTTGGGATCATCTGAGGACTTATTAACTTATATGGCTAGTGATTGATACTGGCTGTTGGCTGAAATTTTTGCTGAACAACTACATATGGCCCTCTGTGTGTGGATTTGTCTTCCTCACAATATAGGACTAGGTTCCAAGGTTGAGAGGAGAGAGGAAGAGAGAGCATGGGACAAAAGCTATAATGTCTTATGACCTAGCCTCTTGTTATCACTTCTAACACATTCTGCTGGTTACAAGCAAGTCACTAAGGCCAATCCATATTCAAACTCCTCTTCTTGATAGGCGTAATGTCTAAGAATTTAGAGTTCACTCTGTGACCAAAAATTATTTCTATTCTTCCCACATGCAAATCACACTCTCCCTCTTCGAAAGCCCAAAGACTTGTCTATTATGACAACAGGCTCAGGCTTGAAGGTAAGTATATCACCATATAAATCAGGCTATAGATAAGGTTTCTCAAAGAGTTCCTCAAATTCAGTTCCTGGAGTCTGAAGTGAAGATGATGACAAAGGATTGAAGAACAACTTCAATTAGAATTCCTCTTGGTCTGAAGTCTTGTGAACTACAGAGACAAGTTATCTGACCCTCATAAACCCAATATACAATAGTTACAAAGGGATAATTACCATTTAAAAAGGAGAAAAGTCAGAGGCTCACAAAAGTCACTAATCCATAGCTATTATGACACCATTCAGGCATATGTTGCCAATTCTTTAATTAGGAATCAGTTATAGTCTTGGGAGTATGGATTCTCTCCTTCATAAAGGCAAGGAGAAAACTGACAAAAATAGTCAGAATCAACTTTTTCAAAATCGTGGACATTAAACAAAATCTTGTAGGATGGGGTGGCCTAACATAGGGGAAAAAAAAGGAAAAGAAAACAATGAATAGAAACTGTCCCTTAAAAAGCCAGATGTTGGGCAGTCCCGGTGGCTCAGGGGGTTAGGGCTGCCTTCAGCCCAGGGTGTGATCCTGGAGACCTGGAATTGAGTCCCGTGTCGGTCTCCCTGCATGAAGCCTGCTTCTCCCTCTGCCAGTGTCTCTGCCAATCTCTCTCTCTCTGTGTCTCTCTCATGAATGAATAATAAATCTTTAAAAAAAAAAAAAGCCAGATGTTGGACTTAAGATTTTATTGTTTATTTATTTTAGAGAGAGAGCATGCAAGTGGGGAAGAGGAGCAAAAGAAAAGGGAGAGGGAGAGAATCCCAAGAAGACTATATGCTAAGCCTGATGCAGGACTCAATCTCCCAACACTGATGAGCTGAAACCAAGAGCCACACACTCAACTGACTGAGCCACTCAGGCACCCCTAAAACTTTTAAATAATCATTCTAAATGTGGTCAAAGAACTAAAGAAAACCATGGCTAAAAAACTAAAGTATAAAAAACACTGTCTCACCAAATAAGGAAGATTTTAAAGAGAAAGTAATCTAAAAAAGAGCCAAATAGAAATTCTGAATTGAGAAAAATAACAATGAAAAGAAAAACTCACTGGCAGGGTTCAACAGCAGATTTGAACAGGCAGAAAAAATGAATTAAAAAAAAAAGAAAAAGAGAAAGAAAAGAATTGAATCGAGATTGGCCTGAGAAACAGAAAGAAAAAATGAAGAAAAATGAACAGAGCCTCAGAGACAGGTGGGGCACCATTAAGCACATCAAATACATGTTATATTAGTCTGCTGCTGTAACGAAGTACCACAAATTGAGTGGCTTAGACAACAGAAATTTATTGTCTTGCAGGTCAGGAGGCTATAAATCTGGGATCAAGTTATAAGTAGGGTTTGTTTGAGGGAAGTGAGGGAAGGCTCTAATCAAGATCTCTCTCCTTGGTATTGTAGATGGCTGTGTTCCCTCTATGTCTCTTCACATTGTCATCTCTCAGTACATGTCTGTCTCTATGTCCCTATGGCCCCTTTTTATAAGGACTCCAGTCATATTGAATTAAGGCTCATCCTACTGCTTTAACTTACTATATCTGTAAAAATCCTACTCCAAATAAAGGCAGAGTCTGAGGTATTAGGAGTTAGAACTTCAACATGTGAATTTCAGGAGGACACGACTCAGCCTATAATGCATAATAGGAGCCCTAGGAAAAGAGGAAAGAGAAAAGGGGGCAGAAGGATATTTGAAGAAATAATGGCCAAAACCTCCCCAATTTTATAAAAAACATTAATCTACACATCCAGGAAGCTCAATAAACTTCAAGTAAGATAAATTCAAAAAGATCCACACCTGGACACATCATAATCAAACTATTCAAGGATGAAAACAAAGAGAGAATCTTGAAAACAGCAAGAGAAGACATTCATCATATACAAGGGATCCTCAATAGTATTAAGAGCTGATTTCTCATCAGAAACCATGGAACCATAAGGCAGGGGAATGACTTATTCAAATTGCTGGAGATAAATAACTGTAAACCAAGAATTCTAACTCTAGCAAAATTATCTGTTTTTGAAGGAGAAATTAAGGCATTCCAAGTAAGCAAAAACTAAGAGAAACTGTGGTAGGAGATTTTTCCTTCAAGAAACACTACAGGGAATCCTTCAGCTTGAAATGAATCCACACAAGGAAATAAGAGCACTGGGAAAGGTACATAGGTAAATATAAAAGACAGCACTGATGCATTTTTTAATTATATTTTCTTCCATTTGATTTTAAAACAACTGGATCAACATTAATTACATATCTGCAACGAGAAGCACACAGTGTATAAGACTGAATTTGTATGACAATAATAGCCCAAAGGGAGAGGGAGTGGAGCTCCATAGGACAGTAAGGTTTTAGTATAGTATTGAGATTAAATTGGTATTAATCTGAGCTAGCTTGTAATAGATTATGGTGCTAACTGTAATCTCTAGGACAACCACTGAGAGAGACAGTTGCCCTCCCTTCTTGGAGTGCATTTGGGAGAGGCAGGCACTCTCAGGGGACAAGAGCTGGCAAGTGACACTGAGCTGCCCCGTTCACTAGCATATGAGCAAAGACACCTGCTGAAAGCAACTACCTTGGATGCTGGCTTTTTGCTGTGCTGTGCTTTGCTATAAACCCCTAGTTACTTTTCTGGCACAAATTGGTACCATCCATAGTGCAGCAAGACCCTCCCCAAGAGAATCAGTGCAGGTCCATGCCATGCCAGGTCCTTAAAATTTGGAGTTTTGAAACCTAGCCACACGCCTGAGATAAAACCCAGGAGCACTGCACCACTGGTGGGCAGACAGCTGACACAGACAGGGTGAAGGCAAGGATCCGAAGAAGCCTGGGACAAAGAAAGGAGATCGTTTGCTCTTCTGTGAGGGCTTCCTGAACAGCAGCCAGCATGAACTCCCCTCTCCATTTTTCACTCCTCTCATCAGTACAGTTGGACTTCAGTGAGTGGCAAAGTGCCCACAGTGGAGGCTTGAGCTGCTAACACCAAGCCCCTACCCCCCTCCACTATGCAGGTGTCTTTTTTATTAATGCACAGAAGACCAGCACAAATCCCCTGCACCCACCAGGTCTACTGATCATAGAGTGCTGCAAAGCTTTAGCTCTAATGGAAATAATACCAGGCAAAGTCTTCCCTAACCTACAAAAGACAGATATCTAGACAAAATGCCAGATGGAGGAATTCATCCCGAAAGAAAGGAGATCACAGGCAGAGAGCTAAACAAACAAGATAGATATAATATGCCTGAACCAGAATTTATTTTTTTTTAAAGATTTTTATTTATTCGAGACACAGAGAGAGAGAGAGACAGAGACATAGGCAGAGAGAGAAGCAGGCTCCATACAGGGAGCCCGATGTGGGACTCGATCCCGGGAATCCAGGATCATGCCCTAGGCCAAAGGCAGGCGCTAAACCGCTGATCCACCTAGGGATCCCTGCCTGAACCAGAATTTAAAACAATCATAAGGATACTAGCTGAGCTTGAGAAAAGCATAGAAGAAACTACATTCTACCACAAAGATAGAAGACCTAAAAACTAGTCAGGCCAAAATAAAAATGTTGTAACTGTGATGCAAAACTGACTGAATATAATGACCACCAGGATGGAAGAAACAGAGGAATAAGCGATACAGAAGATAAAATTATGGGAAATAATTTTAACTGAAAAGAAGATGGAAAGAAAATATTGGATCATGAATGTAGGCTCAGGGAACTCAGAAACTTCATAAAACATAATAACATTCATACCTTAGGGGGAAAGGGGCAGAAGGCTTATTTGAATAAATTATACCTGAAAACTTCCCTAACCTGGAGAAAGAAACAGACATTAAAATCCAGAAGGCACAGAGAACTCCCATCAAAATCAATAAAAGCCAGCCACACCAAGACATAGCCTAGTAAAATTTGCAAAATACAGAGATAAGGAAAGAATCCTGAAAGCAACAAGGAAAAGAAATCCCTAACTTCTAAGGGAAGACAAATAAGGTTAGCAACAATGTCTCCACAGAAACTGTGCAGGCCAGAAGAAAGTGGCATGATATATTCAAAGTGCTAAATGAGAAAAATATGCAGCCAAGAATACTTTATTCAGCAAAGCTGTCATTCAAAATAGTTTTCCAGACAAGGGCGCCTGGGTGACACAGTTGGTTAACCTTCTGACTCTTGATTTAAGCTTAGGTCATGATCTCAGGGTTGTGAGATCAAGCCCCGTATCGGGCTTGTGCTGGCTGTGGGTGGAGAGCCTGCTTAAGATTCTCTCCCTCTCCCTCTGCCTCTCCCTACTACTCCCTCCAGGGGGGAAAAAATCCCAAACAAAAACTAAAGGAGTTCATGACCACTCTAGAAACAATTGACTTTACAGGTAATACAACAGCACTAAATTCTTATCTGTCAATGATCACTTGAATGTAAATGGAATGAATGCTCCAATCAGAAGATATAGGTTATCAGATGGATTTAAAAATAACAAACAAGACCCAGCTATATGCTGGACTCATTTTAGACCTAAGACACCTCCAAGGTGAAAGTGAGAGGATGGAGAACCATCTATCATGCTAATGGATGTGAAAAGAAAGCCAGAGTAGCTATACTTACATCAAACTAGATTTTTAAACCAAAGACTACAACAAAAGATGAAGGAGGGCACTATATCATAATAAGAGGGTCTATCCATCAAGAAGATCTAATGATTATACATATTTATGCCTCGGATCTGGGAGCAGCCAACTATATAAATCAATTAATAACAAAAAAAACTCAATATCTGGGTGGCTCAGTGGTTGAGCATCTGCCTTTGGCTCAGGTCATGATCCCAGGGTCCTGGGATCAAGTCCTGCATCAAGCTCCCTGCGGTGAGCCTACTTCTCCCTCTGCCTATGTCTCTGCCTCTCTATGTGTCTCTCATGAATAAATAAAATCTTAAAAAAAAAAAAAAGAACAACCCTATGATGCAGGAAATGCACTACTACATATTTACCCAAAGGATAGAAAAATACGGATTTGAAGGGATACACAAACTCCAATGTTTATAGCGGCATTATCAACAATAGCCGAACTATGGAAAGAGTCCAAATGTTCACTGACTGATGGATATGTACTATTCCAAACTTAGATAGATACATAGATAGATAAATAGATAGATAGATACATAGATAGATACATAGATAGATAGATAGATATAGATAGATAGATAGATAGATAGATAGATAGATAGATAGATAGATGATAGATAGATGATAGATAGATCTAACCTATTTTTGGAATAGTACTCAGACATCAAAAAGAGTGAAATCTTGCCATCTGCAGTAACATGGATAAAACTAGAGTGTATTACACTAAGTGAAATAAGTCAGCAAGAGAAAGACAAATACTATATGATTTTATTCATATGTGGAATTTAAAAACAAAACAGGGATCCCTGGGTGGCGCAGCGGTTTGGCGCCTGCCTTTGGCCCGGGGCGCGATCCTGGAGACCCGGGATCAAATCCCGCGTCGGGCTCCCGGTGCATGGAGCCTGCTTCTCCCTCTGCCTGTGTCTCTGCCTCTCTCTCTCTCTCTCTCTCTCTCTCTCTGTGACTATCATAAGTAAATAAAAAAAAATTTTTTAAAAACAAAACAGATGAACATATAGGAAGGGGGAGAAAAAAGAGGGATTTTCTAACAAAGGTTGCTAAGATAACTGGATAGTCACATAGAAATTGGATCCATTCCTCCCACCAATATGAAAAGACGTTCCATCTTGCTCATTGGAGAAATCCAAGCTAAAACTATACTAAGGTATATTTGTCACCCACGACTGGCAAATAGGTAAACATTTGATGACTCTATAGACACTCAAACATTAACGGTACATATGATTTGCCTTTGCAGAAGAAATTGGCAGTGTCTAGCAAACTCACATACATTTACCCTTAGACCTAGTAATTCCCATTCGAGGAACCTTCCAATGATAAACTGGTAAAACTACAAACAGCATAAATTTATTCAATGAAGCACCATTTGTAATAGCACAAAACGAGAAATAATCCCAATATCCATCAGTAGAGGAAAGACTGAATAAACTTTGGTATATCAGCACAGTTGCTATAAAAATATAAAGGCTATCCTCATTTCTTTTTATTATTAATATTCAGATTATACTACTTGAAAAAAAGCAAGATGGAAAAAGCTGTGTATACTATTCTTTTGCCTATCTTAGGGAAGGGGGCTTTGAAAATATATGCTTACTTTTAAAACAAGATATAAATTATAATAAGTCTTTTCTTATGGGAGAGGGAGGAAATACGATGAACAGAAGATAGAAGTCACATTTCTTTGAATATACTTTTTTCTGTACATTTAACTTTATTTTTTTTTACATTTAACTTTAAATCATGTAAATATTTCTCATAAGGCAAAATTACATTTTAAAAATTCCTAAAAGACAAAATAAAAATAAAACACATGATCCTTTGCACTCAAGTTGGAAACATAGCAATTTGTACACCTATTGTGACATATACCTAAATAACAAAAAGAATTGGGGCAGATAGAATTTTTAAACTGTTTACACTAATATTACTGATGGTAGTGTAGAAATTGCTATTCTGAAACTATTGTATTAATCTTGTATAAAATAAATGGGTAACTGTAGTGTCATTGAGAAGTAGGATATTCGGCATATAAGAAAGGAAATATATGACACCTGGGTGGCTCAGTGGTTCAGCATCTGCCTTTGGCCCAGGGTGTGATCCTGGACTCCCAGGATCGAGTCCCATGTCAGGCTCCCTGCAGGGAGCCTGCTTCTCCCTCTGCCCATGTGTCTGCCTTCTCTGTCTCTCATGAAGAAAGGAAATATATAGTTGTAAGATCACTGAAGTTGAATTTTTAAAATGTATTCTTGAATTTGAATTATCAATATAAAGAACATAAACAGAATGTATACTTCTTAGCTCTGCTCACTGAACAGTGATCAAACCAGTAGAAAGGAACACCCCTAATGCCAAGATTACTCTGTGTGTGCATGTGCATAAGTGTGTGCACATAACACATACTGAAGTCTATACAATACCATTTCCAAAGAAACAAAGGTCTTTGGGAAAACGGCCAATTCCAGGTCCGAGGAAAGAAATGTACAAGATAAAACTGGAATATCTTATTATCAGAAAGCAAAAAAAAAAAAAAAAAAAAAAAGCTATCAAAGACCACTTAAATACTAGCTAAAGATGGAACAATTTGAACTGCAATTTAAGGGTAATAGCTGCAATGGATCAGAACATATCAAAAGTCCACGCTTATATTAATATTAAAAAAAGGACTTAGCGATCATCTTTAAAGGATATTGGAGAATCAATTATTGAAAAGAAAGTTTTGAGGCAATGTATTACACAGGAATATATAACTAATACAATAAAAAACAGCATGGGGTTAAATGACAGCAAAGGGTTATAATCAGCAAAATCCAAACTGTGGAAAAGTCTATGGGAATATAACCTGTCTTCAACCAAAGAATTTCAGTGAAAAAAGAATCACATCACAGTGATATTTTTGGATATTTAAGCAAACCATTTAAAGAGTTATAGTACAATTAAAAACATGTAAATACTGACAGGATATTTGATATTAAAAAATCACTGGGTTTTTTAGGAAGGTGTAATGATGGTATTATAGTTATGTTTTTAAAAGGGAGTCCTTGACTTCTAGAGATACATACTAAAATATTAATAGATGATACATTTGGAATTTGCTTCAAAATGGCTATGGGAGAAGGAACTGGTGGGGAAAAGGAAATAAGAGTGGGCATGAGTTGGTCATTATTAAAGCTGAGTGATGGGAACATGGAAGTTCATTATACAATTCTGTATTTTTCTCTATGCTTGAAATTTTCCATAATAAAAGGATAAAAAAGAGTAAGTTTGCACTTGCATCAACATGCACAAATACCACACCATGACATTTAAAAGTGGGCTTTAATAAAACCAAATAATTACAAAGCAAGATGAAGACCATAAGAATTTGAATGTTTTCTGTAAAACAAAGTAAATACTTTTAAGTGTCAAAATGGAAATATAGAGTACACATTGCTAATTAATGCATCTAATTATGGAACTACTCCAGCTTGGAATTGATATATTTGGCACATACTTTTTGATCCAATATTCTGTAATAAGCTCAGAAGTATTATGCCTTCTTTTTAATTGTTTGATTCAAATCATAGTCATATTTAGTCACCAGATGGACTTTCTTCTTCACCTATTCCATCATGTTAGAAAAAGAGTGTAAATTAGCACCTTATAATGACTCATAATAGACTTTTATCATCCACATAGGAAAGCAGTGAAGAGAAGGTTATGCTAACCATTTGATAGTAAAAGAGACATAAACAGATGCTACTCACAAGTCTCAGCGCGCCAATGGCAATTACCACCTGTTCTGCTTCATCTATTAGTGCTATGCATGAGAAAGAAACCAAGAGACAGGAAAACCATACAGACACAAGTCTTTACTGCAACAATCGTATTTTAAATTTCTTCATTAAAAATAGATAGCATACATAGTTATAGTAGAGTTCATGAAAAAGATAAGCAACTACACACTATCTGGATTGAAACCAGATGACTAATGCAGGTTTACAATGGTCTCTCTTCCACTCTCCTCTCCAAGTAGCTGAGAGGGATTATTTGCTTTATGCAGATGTGCTAGGAAAATAATCAACCCAGAAATTTCTCATTATTTCTCACTCTTACCAATTCATAATTTGTGATAACTCATGGCTTGAGCTTGGCCACAGGTATCATTAACATGACAAACAAAAGGCTTGATCAGGTACAAAACTGTAACAGTGGCTTGATTTTATCTATGGGAAGAAAAAAACATCCTCAACCATGTGTACAGATTTTTTAAAAGCCTGAGAGAAAGAAAATATTCTAATATATAGGTTAACGTTAATATTGGGTCCAGATGATAAGACTATGGCTCTATCTCCCTTCTTCCCTCTTCTTTCTAGTTTTAAAATATCTTTTTCTTTTAAAGTGAAACAACTAAATGTGCTACTATTGTTATTACTGCGTAAGAATTTTTTTTTAAGATCTTTACTAGCTTGGGGAGAGGGTAACAGATGTCCTTTTATTTAAAATTTAAATGTCTAAAAAAATTTAAAAAAATTTAAATGTCTTATCACTAAAACAACTGCAGAAAATAGACTTAAAATCGACACCCCAAGTATGTTTCCAAGTATATGTTTCCATAAAAAATATAATTCAGACTGGCCTCTCAGTATAAATTACTGACATGTGGTCGCAAATAAAAACTTTATTTTTCAGGACACCTGGGTGGCTCAGTTTGGTTATGCATCCAACTCTTGGTTTCAGCTTAGGTCATGATCTCAGGGTTGTGAAATCAAGCCCCACATCCCACGTCAGGCTCTGCGTTCAATGAGGAGTCTGCTGGAGATTCTCTCTCCCTCTCCCTCTCCCTCTGCCCCTCCCCATGCTCATACTCTCTCTCAAATAAATACATCTTAAAAATTACATTTTTCCACCAAAATTTCACAAAAATATGAAGCATCATTAGTTCCCTCTCATTAAAACCACAGGTTTTTATCGACTCCAACAAAAAAGGTTACTTACTACGAAGTACTGTATTTCAATGGCTACCTGTAATTTAATAATAACAAATACAAATGAGGATAGATTAATTTAGCCTCAGAGAAAAACAAAGAGAAAGCAAAACAGGAAATCATAATAGTTACACAGAAGAATATTCACTAAATGTTACACAGAATTAATACACAGAATGAATTTTCACTAAATGTTTTGTAAAAAATGGAAAAGGGTAAAGAGAAGAAAAAAGGTGTTTATAAAACTATCATGATAGTCTCTACACCTTCAAACATGGGCCCAGACTTATTACTCCTAGAGAGAATGTTTAAGTGTAGACACAGAGATCCAACAATTGCTCTAAATAAAATATCATACTCCTTTTGTGATGCAGGTATACCCACTCTTAATTATCTTTCAGCTAACTACCCTAGGTCACATAGAATCATGAGTAAGCTCTCTTCTACATATTAGTCTTGATACTCAGTTATATGTGACTGGCTGCCTGATATAAGAGAGGAGGAAAGTGCTCTAGGAAAAGAAATTCAGGGGAATTAATAGTACACATGGTACTATTATTATGTCTCAGCTCACAGGAAAAGCTCTAGAAATTCCTTTAGCTTCGAGAAACTCTAAGTTGAATATTTGGATGAAGCCAGTGGGCAGAGTCTACATTTGCTTTATACAAAGGATGAACTCCTGAAATTGGAAGACAGCAGTGTACAGTTTTACTGGTTATTCTCCTAAATTGTTAGACCTAAAACACTTGATCATAGGGAGCCTGGGTGGCTTAGTTGATTAAGCATCTGCCTTTGGGGTCAGGTTGTGGTCCCCCGGTCCTGGAATGATGTCCCATATCAGGCTCCCTGCTCAGTGGGGAGCTTGCTTTTCCCTCTTCTCCTGCCCTTCCCCTCTGCTTGTGCTCTCTCTCAAAACACTTTAAAATAATAATAATAAAAAATAAAACAATTGGCTCATAAAACTGAAAATGGCCACATCACTAGCAACTTCACTAGCAACTTAAAATCTTTCCACAATAGCACTAAGGCACCTGCTAATAAAAATTGCAGAGCTCCTTCTCAAACAAATATTTCTATGACTAATGAATATAATCAGGGGAATATATACCTCTAAGAATACAGAGGAGTATAAAAGTGAAAGGCAAACTTTTAGATGGATTTTCTCAACTTCTTTCTATATCCCATGCTCATGGAACTACCAAGTTTACTATTTCAGGGAAGACATGGATATTTACATTTGTACTAGTTATTATTCAAGATACATTTTTGAGGAGCAAGAAAATTATAAATTTTAGGGAGTAATCAGTCAAAAATATTAATGTTTTCAAGCTATACCTAACACTTGAAAATCTATAAAACATAACAATTTTCACGTAGGTTTACAGGTAGACGTAGGTGGAAAGAACAGATTTATTAAAGTAGAGGTACCCACTGGTCATGTGATATAAATATGACACTCTGGCTGTCTATTAAGGATTATCACTGACATAGGTGGATGGTCATGGAACACAAGAGGAGTGTAACTCATCTCTGGGAACTAGGGCCATCAAGAAAGGTACATATCAAGACACTTGCTACTTGGCAAAAAAGGAGAGTTAGAAATAAACAATGTTCAGGTTACCACTGTTCCATCAAATGATCACAAAAAAATATCCTATGACAGGAAGGACCAACAGGAAATAAAGGATAACACAGGATCTGGGTAGGGATGTGTGCATGTGAAATCTTGACAACTGTTACTAAAACTGATCTGTGTCTTGCTCTAGTAATGAGTACCACAAAGTTCTTCAGGAAGCTCACTGTGACTTTAAAATGAGAGTATTAAAAACAACAGCACAAATATTTTTAAAATAATAATAAAAAATAAAAATGGAGAGTATTAAAGCACCATTAGGCATATAGGTAGGGTTTATGGTTCACAATAACCAGAGGCATCATTTTGATCAGAAGTTTTAACTGTAACTCACTACCCATAGATACTTTCAGATTTCTCACTGAATCCTTGCTGTAAGTCATAAATGCCAATAAATATTTTATTATAAAGCAGTCTAAAAGAAATATATGTGGTACACAGCAAATAAAGTTATTTATGTCTTAAATATGGCTTTTAAATGTCTCTGAAATACCCATTTTCAGATTCTTAAGAACAAGAGCTCAATGATGTTATGGATAGTTTAATTTTTATTATACATTGAACATGAACAAAAACACATGAGAAGACTCACCGTCAAATGTAAACATTCTATGTGTATTTGGCCCTAATGATAAACCAGTTTATGTTAAAAATTGGAGACCTAGGATTTGGAAAAATAAAGATTAAAACAACACTTAGAAATTACTACATAGTATATATATTCTTGGAATTTCTTTATTAAGTACCAGAATTTCCAACTGGTGTTCCATATTTACACTTATTTCTGCTGTATACCCACATTCAAACTCTATCTCCACTCACAGGCAGCAACTATAGCTCTAATCTGGACCAAGTTCAGTCTCTGGACCTTAACAATGCTTCCATCATTTGGTCTGTCTTCATCACTGCTGTTATCAAATAACAAAGGCCTAGTAGGGATAGACCTGGCTGACACTCCCATCTATTTCAAACCACAGGATCCCATTAGGACAGAAGCCTTGCCCACCTGTGGACCCAATTCCTAACTGTCTATCATAATAGTAACGCTTTCATCAACTTTAAGGCTGGTCCCCAACAACATCTTACCATAGCTCAGCTGATCCAGTGTTTAGTCCTCTCTGGCCATAGATTCATATTGAGCAACTGTAAAACCAATGAGGTGGTGTTTCATTAACTTAGGATTCTGAGGTCTATTCTTTATTTCATAGGACCAAGGACTACTTGATAACCTATCTAGATAATCAAAAGGAAGAATAGTATAATATTAATATAATATTATATAATATTAATATAACTGGCAATCTGCTTCTTATGATCAAAGCTCAGATTTGGACGCTGAATGGAGCTCGAATGTTTTATTTGATACTAAGTGACAGAAATATATAGCTTTCTTTCTTTAAAGATGGTTGCCACAGAAATGTCCCTGTGTCCTGATCAGTATTCTAAATGTGGTAAAATGCTCCTTTATTTCAATACAGACCTAATTATTTTCAACTGAGCTTATTTTTGAGTTTAAGTCTGTTCTTGTTTTTGCAGAAATGGGAGTTTCTTTTAGCCAAAGAGAGTACCAAGGAATTGGGGGGGAGGGGGGGAAGAAACCAACAACAGCAAAATTATTCATTTTCTATTTTCTTTAAAAAAAAAAAAAAAAGTTCTCCCCTGAGTTTATCTGTGAAAAGCCACTGAGTAGAAATTCTTCATAAAACTGACTGAATTAAGAAATGAGAATGGAATGTAAAATACTTTTTATAAACATAAAAGATGGTCAACTTCAGATAAAATAATAGTAACAGTAATAGATTCAACCCCACTGTGTGTACACTTCCAGGGAAGTTTTATACATTTCATTCTAAGCTCCTAGCCCTAGGCAAACACTGAATCATAGGCGGAAATATGCCATGGTTAGCACTAGAAGCAGCATTGCAGTTCATTAACAGAATAAAGCAGAAAATGGTTAGGTAAATGAATCTACAACATAAAAATGCACTGGTGATGAATCTGCAACAGAATAACATAAGTGAAGTTTACAGTATTTTTTTTATCAGAAAGCCCAATTGTAAACATTTGCATTAAACTACTGCCCCCCCACCCAAAACCTAAGCAACAAAAATCATCTTTTATGACTATAAAATCATGAAGAATTTGTATTGCATGGCTCTTCGTTTTGGTGGTTTTCAGAGTAAAACATGAGCTGCATTAAGTAGCTTCACTGATTTCTCCATCTTGAATAACTGCCAATTCTGGAACTTCATTCATCCTCAGAACCTCTGCATAGAGCAAATAATTATGGAGGCTTCTAGGAAGTGGCAACTGACAGATAAAACTGTCAGATCGTAGGTGTTCTGGTTTTAGACTGGACCGAATTTCCAAACGACAAAGGTGGGCAAGGGACGGAACAGAGGCTGGAGAAACAAAAAAAGGAAAGATGAATTTTTTTTTTAATATTCTTTTTTAAAACTTTCCAATTCTTTGTGGTAAAAGAGAAAGCATATGTCACTTAGATTACTTTTAAAAGGTTTGTTAGGTGGGGATGACCACAACAAATTTTATTTATTCCTTTTTTTTTTAAGATTTTATTTATTTATTCATGAAAGACACACACACACACACACACACAGAGAGAGAGGCAGAGACACAGGCAGAGGGAGAAGCAGGCCCCATGCAGGGAGCCCGACATAGGACTCGATCCCGGAACTCCAGGATCAGGACCCGGGCTGAAGGCCACGCTAAAAACCGCTGAGCCACTCGGGCTGCCCCTATTCCTTTTATTCTTCTTACAGCCTTTACCTGGTTCCTCTCTCTCTCTCTCTCTCTCTCTCTCTCTCTCTCTCTCCCTCTCGTCACACATTGAAAGTATTCAGGGCCACATAAAACTAAATTTTCATATTCTTTTTTTTTTAATTTTTATTTATTTATGATAGGCACACAGTGAGAGAGAGAGAGAGAGAGAGGCAGAGACACAGGCAGAGGGAGAAGCAGGCTCCATGCACCGGGAGCCCGACGTGGGATTCGATCCCGGGTCTCCAGGATTGCGCCCTGGGCCAAAGGCAGGCGCTAAACCGCTGCGCCACCCAGGGATCCCTAAATTTTCATATTCTAAAGATGCAGCAATACCAGTTGGTACTTAAGAAATGGATGAAATAATTTTAGAAATGATAGAAACTTACAGCAGCAAATACTATATCCCTCTTACTCTGTTTCATTGCAAATAGTCTCTAGACCAACCACATTAGGTGCATGAGTAATTTACATAAGTTTCCTGTTTTTATCTATGACTCAGAATGAAAATTTAAAACTGATAGAAAAGGAGCACTACTGAGTACCTACTGTGCCACATGCCCATACATTTCACATACATTATCTTTTTATCTTCATTAACCCTATGAGGTATGTATTATCATGTTCATATAGAGGTAAGAAAACAGGTTTAAGGAGGTTTAAGTACATGGTAGCGTCAGGATTCAAACTCAAGTGCATATGACACGAAAGCATGCATATACACTTAAAACTACAGCTGCCAAAAGCTAATTGCTAATTAAAAGACAATACAGATGTACTTTATTAAGAATCATAAGCTATTATTTCATTTTCTAAGATGAGAAGTATTAACAAAAGAAGCTGATGTCCACAGAAACTGAGAGTACTAAAAACAACTATTGGTTTTATGTGAATCAAATCTAGTCTTTTTATTAGTCTAAGAAATCTAACATTTGTGTTTAAGCATACTGGCTTAAGTTTAGTTTAGTAAGAGTGTGGGGAACTCCTCAAACCACAGTTTTTCAAAATGACAAATAAGAAAAGCAAAGGAGTTCTAGGATTTTTTTTTTCTTTTCTTTTCTTTTTTTTTTTTTAGTTCTAGGATTTTGTACATAAACCTGAATCTAAGAAAACCTGAGAATTTTCTCAAACCATGATTCATGGACTCCCCATTATAAATATTAAGACTGTAGCATCTACAATACATAAAACATTTATTTGCAGTGTTTCCATATCTATATCTTGTTTAAATTTTACCCTATCCTGCAAACTTAAAGAATTATTTTCTCACTTCTAAGATACACAGGTAGGGGGAGCAACACAGAGATAAGCAAGAATGCATAGAAGAAGCTTGCCCAAACTACAAACGCCCACAGTTTCCCAAATGAGTAAGTGGGTTCAACTTCAATGAGTAGGTTACTATGTTGAACTATTACGTAATAAAGAAGCCTTCTTACCCAGTGAGACCAGGAACAATAATTGGTCCTAATGTCACTGGGTATGCAGAAATGTCATAAAAGCTTTAGAAACAAGTATAGCTGATTCTTAGTAAGCACACAACTCAGCTGGTAGGAACACAAGTATGTCAGCATACTAGAAAGTATCCTATCAGCTGCAAACACTAAGCACACCACAGCATGGTCAGATGGGATTGACAGAGGAAGTGACAAAATTGGAGTGGGTGAGTTACACTGAGGTTGGTTAAAAGAATTTTTACTTATATTCAGTTGCAGTTTGTGCATCTTGTTCAGTTGAAATCTCTTCATTCTGCTTTCTTGTTAACAGATAATTAGTACACACTCAGAAGGAAGATAAAGGATGGCTGTACAACCCGGAAGAGAGAGGCCCACTTGAGGTGAAAGGATTCCTAATGCCTCTCCAGCATCTCTGACTTGCCAGATGACACTGACTTACAAACTCCTCTGGCTGAGGAGGAGAGCTCCTCTGGCTGCCCCACAGCCTCCTGCAGTGCCAACAAGCTTTTCCAGGCCATCTGACTATATATATACAGTCATCTTGTGGTTAAGCCACACTTGCTATGAAAAGTTTAAGTAACTTGCCCATGTTGACACTGTACATCAACAATAAAGCTGATTTTAGATCTAAACAATTTAACTCAAAGTCCAGGATTCCTTCAAGTGTGAAAAGCCCCAAATAATTCTCTAACATCTTCTAAGCCACTGGAACCATTCTAAGTTTCAGAAGATCTTTCCATTTCATAATACCCCCCAAAAAGGAGTATAGTTACTTGTTGACATTGGTTACAATTTTAATTGTGCCATTTTGGTTTTTCTCCTGTGAGCACAATAGATCAATGGCATCATGAACAGTTAGAGGGAAGAACTATATTCACTTGAACTGAAGGGAGTCTTTCATTTATAGATTATTAACATAGACAATAATATACCCCTCAGTGCCATCTTAGTTTAATATGCCAGTGAATACTAGCATTATAAAGTTTATAATCATATATGATCATAAAGTTCCCTTTATGGAACTTTATGATCATATATGCAGTATTTTAAAGCTCACAAAATTCCTATGAAAGTTTCAGTGATGCATAGTATTTCCAGATGTGTTGCCACGAGGCTGAAAGATCAAGCCATGACTTGAATTTATAATATGAAATAGCCCAGAAGTTGTATGTATATAAAAACGTACTTAATGAAAACCTGTTAAAACCAGATTTTAATCTGTTAAATATATCTCTGTCTCCTTGGGATTATGGCACTGATTGGTAGCCTAGAAAATGTCTGAAATCGTGCTATAATTTAAAGTCACTTTTCTGACCCTATCATATTCAATTTAGCATGTTAAACCTAGCTTATCTATAGACCTATTAGCAGACAAGCAACCTTTAACTTTTCATTCCTATACGGAATTCTTCAGTTTTGTTCATTTTATTTTATGTACTGACAGAGCAATCAAAATAGAAGGCTACATGTTACATGAAGTTTCATTAAGATGAAAAATGATAAAACTAAACCCTACAATTCTTAATTCATTATGCTCATTAATGCCAACTTTCCTATAGCACTGAACTAGATCATACAGACCCACTATCTATGTTTTCCACAACCAATCATCTCTAGCCTGCCCTCATGCCAATATTCAAATGATCCATCTGCCTAGACCATATTTTGATGGTTCTTCTGCATGGCTTTCCATATCATATATATTCATTTGACTTCTGGGGTATCTAGTACAATTTATATTTCTAACATTAATATATTGTCTTTCTGGTTGTCCTTTGTTCCCAATCTTTCTTAATTTATTAGTACAGTCTCTCTCTCTCTCTCTTACTGATTACAGCCAAAACCTCTAAACAATATACAGAAAGCAATTTCCTGAGGGTTCTGAAAAATAAATGAAAGATTAGGGCAGGAAATCAAAGCATGGAGAATGACCAGTAGAACAACAATAAACAGAATGAAAGGAAAGAGCACCATAGGGTAAAAAAAATCTGTGTGGAGTTGAGAAGCCACTATTAACAAGTTGTATGACCTTGGACAAGTCATTTAAGTACTTTGACCTTGAGTTCTTCCTCTCTAACATGGGCTTAATGCCTTATCTATCTATATAAAATGGACATGAGGGCAGCCCTGGTGGCTCAGCAGTTTAGCCAGAACAATCAAAATAGATTTGATTTTTTTTTTCTTTTTTTAAAAGTTTTTTTTTTTTTATAAATTAATTTTTATTGGTGTTCAATTTACCAACATACAGAATAACACCCAGTGCTCATCCCGTCAAGTGTACCCCTCAGTGATTTGATTTTTAAATCTTCAAAGTGAAATAGGAGGTCTTTGGGGCACTCTCTCTCTCTGAGGGCCTAGTTCTCCAACTACAAACTTACCTCGAATCACTCCATCTTCATCTCTCTTCTTCTCAAAGAAATGGCCTATTTGAGGCTAATCCCATCTCTTCTGGCTTTGTGGATTACATAATCATTTTTATCTAACCAAATCTTTAATGTTGTTTTTACAAACTGAGATCCCTTAATCTGTAAAATATGTTCAAGCCTCTCTGCCATGACTTTGCATCATTCCCTTTGGCCATTGTACTAAAAGAACTATGCTCACTTTATTTCTTCATTCATTTTGCCTAATACACAGCTGACATGTAATTAAAGAATCCACTCACCAGGGAATTAATGGATATAAACAGCAAGATTTGTAAAAGTCCACCCATAGAAATACATGATAGCTTCTCTTCACTGAAGACTTCTGCCTATGGTCCATATTTGGAACTAACTAAAATTACAGATTGAGTGATTAAAAGTTCTCAAATGAATAAGGTATCAAGAGCTAAAGCTTCTATTCTAATTGCCTTTCTACCTTAAAATAGATATTTTGCATCTAGAAAATTTTTTTTTGTTTTAATTGGGACATCCCTGTCCCCAGGGTCTACCTGCACACAAGTCCAATGCAGTACATATCTAGGAGTAGTAAGATGGTCTTTCAAATAATATTGGTGATCTGATATTTAGGATGTTTTTAAAAATTCTGTTTTAATTGCTCTAGGGCAATATTTTCTCCTCTCTTAGCTTACCAAGAGACTACTGACAACATCGAAACAGTTTTAATGGCAAAATGTTTCAGCAACTATGGCTACAACCCATTAGTATCTAGTTTAGTTAAGAATTTCCCCACCACACACACAGCCACATGGATTAGTAAGAAGCTATGTGAAGCTACACTTGGATTCTAAGAGGCTGTGTGAAGCTAAAATTATATATGGGCAGATGGAATCTTGTTAAAATTTTAAGTTAAACTATAAATTTCTCATAAAAAAAACAAAACTAAGTCTGGCTCTTAAATCTAACAATAACGGCAGGCTATAGGACACTGTTAATCGAGGCATGATTCTGCTAGTTATGAAGGCCAATAATAGGGCTGGAATCTTGGAGGTCAAGTTTCTATGAACAGAAGATCACATGTTTAATTTTTCAAGATGAAAGGCAATTACTGTTGGGGTTCTTGGTGATAATGCCTCAAACCAGAGGAAATGCCTCTAGAGTTAAAAACCACTGTGAATAGTGGCTTCTGAGTCTCACCAAATATTGAGCTATGATTCTATGAGCACAGCTCCTGTGACTAGACACAATACACCATTTTTCCTGTAGTTTCGAAAGGGCAATTCTGTACTCCATATACGTTCCTGATTCCTACCAAATTTAGAGACCTTTCAATTTACTGAACATCTTATCAGAAAAATGCAAGTTGGGGTTTTGCAAGTAAGTATATAAAATAAGCAGCAGGTGAGTTTTAGTTAACTATTCCACCACACAGCATTTGTATAAATACTCATTACCAAGTACACTACCACATGATTTGTAGCTTTTATTGACTTTTTCTTGGGCAGGGACTCAAATAAGACTTAGTTATGGTAAACTGGGTTACACGCTATGTTGTACTGTGATAGCATATGAATCCTAAAACCAGTATCTTAACACAACAAAGATTTATTTCTTTCTCAAGCAAAATCCTCCTGGGGCCAGGTGATGCTCCAGCGTAGGTGCCGGAAATGACAAATAAGTATTTCAGGTTACTTCCACCTTGTATCACTACCATCTCCAATGTGGCTTTCACATTTCCTCAGCAAGAGAAGTGAGAGCATAGAGAGCTCACCCAATGACCTTTGACCACTTATACCATTCACTGGATAATCGAGTCTGGAAAATTCAGTCTTCCTGTGTTTCAAGGAAGAGGAAAATGAATCAGAACTCTGTTAACTGAAATCTGTCTCTGCCACAATGACAAAATCTGTTGTAAAAATTATGTGAGGCAGGTTCTATTATTATTACCCCTTCTTTTAATTGAAGAAACCAGAGATATAAGTAACTTCTCTATAGTTAGAAAGTAGTGGAGATGTGTCTATTTAATTCCAGAGCTCAAATCTTTAACCATTTTACTTGGCCTTACGTCCATGCAAAACCTGAACCATATCACTACCATAAGAGTCACAGTAGCAGAGGAGTAAACTCCCCATTAGCCTGAAATGTGTTGTGCCACACCTCCCATCTTTTTAACAAACAACTTAATGATATAGAAGATACATCCTGAGGGGCATCTGGCTGGCTCAGTTGTAGTGCAGAGTCAGGAGTTCAAGCTCCATGTTGGGTGTACAGACAACTAAAAGTAAATAAATAAGTAAACTTAAAAAAAAAAAAGATACATCTTAAAAGATGTATCTTTAAGATACGAGATTCACCTTTTGCACAAGATACATATTCTTGCTATAGATAACAGAAAAATGTTCTTTTAAAACTGGATACATTTTATTACACCTTAAACTAGAAATGGCTTCAGTAGACAGCTGGAATGCTAGTTAATTATTACCATAAAGGTATACTTCGAACTTAACCAATGTTATATGCCAATTATATCTCAATAAAGCTGGGGGGAAAATTATTACCAGAAAGGATTATATAGATCAACTACTGCTAAAAAAAAATTGCTTCTGGTGGTTATTCTTCAATTTTTTTTTAATTTTTATTTATTTTTTATGATAGTCACACAGAGAGAGAGAGAAAGAGGCAGAGGCATAGGCAGAGGGAGAAGCAGGCTCCATGCACCGGGAGCCCGACGTGGGATTCGATCCGGGGTCTTCAGAATCGTGCCCTGGGCCAAAGGCAGGCACCAAACCGCTGCGCCACCCAGGGATCCCTATTCTTCAATTTTTTAACTGTAAATATAACAATCTCTTAAAATAAGATGCTACAGATAGTCAGCTTGGTATACTTATTGTAGTGGTTTATCATGAAGAGTACATGAGGAAGGAGCACTGCTCCAAACTACGAGCACTGCTCAAAATTTCAAAGGAAACTCTGGTTATGGACACTTGCTCAGCCTACCATATTTAGCAAAGAGTCCTCATAATGTTCTTTGGGTTTCACAAATAGAACACTTAACCTATCACAAATCAACCTTTATTTTCCATTTTTGTTTTGCTTTTACTTTGAAGCTCAACTATCTCTTAAAAATATGTTCTCAACTCAACCTGCAATACAAAATAGCTGTACTCTGATACTTCTTAGGCAGCATAATTTCTGATTCATTACTAACTACTACTATTAAAAATTGAGTTGAGAAGTGCCTGGCTGGTTCATTCAGTCAGAAGAGCCTGTGACTCTTGATCTTGGGGTCATGAGTTCAAGCCCCATACAGGGTGTAGAGACTAAATAAATAACATTTTTTTAAGAAATTGAGTTGGAAGATAGAATATTTAGAGAGAACTGAACAAGTACATATAGGTCATCCACTCCTCCATATATTATAAATCCAGGCCTGGTCAAGTCAGAGCAACAGACATCTCAATACCTAGATGATAATGTACTGATCTCTTAAGAACTACTGTTACCGAATTATAGTTTGGTACAATAGCAAGAGCCCACATTGAAAACTGGTAAAGTCAAGTCCCAAGAAACCATGGCTGTCAAGATATTGTCTAGATAATATCCAAGAGTATCTATACCTCTGAACAATAAGTTTGTTTTATATTATGAACTCTGTAACCTAGTGTCAATGACTAGAGAGTATAGTCAGAGCCAAACATATAGCCTGTCCAGAGACAAGTTTCAGATTACCATGCTACATGCTTTCCCTGACTTCATTTTATATCCATCTCCACCTTCACTTTTCATTTTTCTTTTGCTTCCACTTTTAACTTCTGTTTTACTATTTTGTGATAATCTACATGTATAAACGACTTTAAATCCTTTTTAGAACAAAGCAGAAGAACACTGAAATGAATAAAGAGAGTTTCCTGGAGACCTTTTAGATCCTTTGTAGAATCTAGATTCATGTAATACTTTGGATAAAATTGTACATATTTGATCATTAAAGGGGGGGATGAACTAAAGCCAAGAGCTTTTATCCCTAAGAATTTAATTACTTAGACTTACTTTATCTTGGACAGCTGACCGGGCATTGGCGAATTTTTTAAGTCTACTACTATATGGTTAAAATGATGTTTCTAAGAGGTATATATATAAGACACATGATTTTAAAAAATTGTCATTAAAGCTGCAAACATTCAGTAAATTTTACCTGATGCAAAACAACTTTTTGAAGACAAATCTGACTTCATTATTAAAAGATGAGCAGCAAGGGACTAGCTGTCTTTTTTACTTATAAACTACCAAAGCAAGCTACTATTTCCTTATGGCAGAAAAAGGTAAGGAAATGAGAATTTCGACCATACATAGCATCTCCAAGTCTTGAAAAGGAACTTAAAAAAAAAAATGGAGAAAATTCTTTCCTTGGAATAGACACTGGTATACCTAAGGAGCTACACATCTAAAATTATCTTGGGGCTTGCTAATAGTTGTAGAATGCAAGAAGCATCTTTTCCAAAAAAATTAAAGAAATATATTGACAAAGTAGTTTCTACTCCTATGATACGTTATTGGAGAAAGTAGATAAAAGCAAGACTGTCATATATTTGAGAGGTAGTCAAAGAGTTGTTCTTTTGGGCTCACTCTCATTGGTGTTAAACCTTGGCCATGCTTCTGCTCATCAGAAATCCTGCAGCTCGAGATTCAAATAAAGATAACCAATATACAGAAACAGAGTGTCAGGGTGCCTGGGTGGCTTAGTTGGTTAAGTGTTCGACTCAGTCTCAGCTAAGGTCTTGATCTCAGGGCTGTGAGTTCAAGCCCCATGTTGGGGTCCATTCTGGGCATGGAGCCTACTTGAAAAAAAAAAAAAAAAGAAATGGAGTGTCCTGAAAACTGAAGAAAAAAAGGAAAGCTGGGTGTATCGAGAGAGAGCCTTAAACTACAAAAAGGAAGAAATGCATAATCTTATTGGAAATTCAGACAACTAAGCAGATGCGCCTATCTTTTCCTCAGCCTTACTTAAAATCCAACATTGTAATGGCTCCCATTGTCTTTTGATTCCAGAAGAGGAATCAATTAAGTATATCTTGAAAGATCAATATAACTAGGAGGAAGAAAGCAAGCTTTTCCTAAGCAGTTTGCAATTAGAACAGAGTTAAAAGGCTTTCCATGGGGCAGCCCTGGTGGCCCAGCAGTGGCCCAGCGGTTTAGCGTAGCCTTCAGCCCAGGGCGTGATCCTGGAGACCTGGGATCGAGTCTCAGGTCATGCTCCCTGCATGGAGCCTGCTTCTCCCTCACCCTGTGTCTCTGCCTCTCTCTCTCTCTCTCTCTCTCTCTCTCTCTCTCTCTCTGTGTCTCTCATGAATGAATAAATAAAATGTTTAAAAAAAAAAAGGCTTTCCATGATATGAATTAATAGCCCTTCCTAAAACCAGACAACCCAAGAGATGATGTAGATCAGAGTTCCTCAAATTCAGCACTACTGACACTTAAGGCCAGAAAATTCTTTGTCATGGTGGGCTGTCCTGCACATTGTGGCATGTTTACCAGCATCCATTGCCTCTACCCTCTAAATGGCAAAAGCCCCCTTACCAGTTGTGATAACCAAAAAATACTGGCAACCATTGTCAAATATCAGGGGCAAAATCACTCCTGTTGAGCATCATTGCTATTAATAAAACAAGTAACAAAGAGCTGCCAAGAATAACTCACACTCTGGGTCAATAACACTCCCAAAACCATTCTACTTCCCGAACCAGGATACAGAAGGAACAGCAGGAATAGTAGGAAAAAATGACAAGTTCAAATTTTGGGTATATCAAAATATGGGATACCAAATGGAGATGTACAAAAGGCAGTTGGGTATATGGGAATGGAACCAAGAAAAGAGGTCTTGGCTGGAGAAACAGGCCAGAAAAGCATTAGCTGCATTAGCACCTCTGAGAAAGACTTTTGCAAACCTGGAGCCAAAATAAAATCCTCTTAAGAGATGATGATTATTATCCTATACAAATTCTACCTAGTACCTAATTAAATAAGAAGCCCTTGATGGATTTAGTCTACGGCAGGGTAATGTACTCATGTACAATTTTTACCTTCATCTGGACAAACCTGCCATATGTTAAAGTCTTCAGAGTAAATAGTCACATATCTTTACTAATTGATACACTGCAATAATTTTCCCATTTGGCATATGCTCCCTCATCTGACTTTTGTTCCCAAATTCATTGTCCTATAGTCTATTTTGAATAGATACTTGTTCTCTACTACTTCAGATACATAATTAGTAAAAGAAGATGCAATTCTCAACATTAAGAATTAAATGCTAGGAGGATCCTTGGGTGGCTCAGCAGTTTAGCGCCTGCCTTCAGCCCAGAGTGTGATCCTGGAGTCCCAGGATCGAGTTCCACATTGGGCTTCCTGCATGAGCCTGCTTCTCCCTCTGCCTGTGTCTCTGCCTCTCTCTCTGTGTCTCTCATGAATAAATAAATAAAATCTTTAAAAAAATAATAATAATTAAATGCTAGTGAGTTTTCCAACATTATTAAAGAAATTATATATGAAAAGACTCAGGCTCCAAACAGATTACTTTTTTTCTTCAATAGAAAACTCTCTAAGAGTCTGAATACACCTCAGTTCAAGAGCATATTTTCCTGAATGTCTGTTTTTTGATTGAGAAAATTTACTTAAATGTAATTTTCCAAGAAATTACAAGACACATTTCTACATATGCATAAGTTCACTTGTTAAAAACCTATTCAACATGTTTTATGAAGAGCTACATTTCATGCAAAAATAGCAGTGAAGAAATAATTTTCCTAACTTACTACATATAATCTGGTTAACAAAATATAGTTAAAGTAAAATAAATCTGAATAAGTGAATAGGAATACTTTGCAGTATATTATGTTTAGTTTAAACTGGTTTCCTTGTATAAAATCTTCTATTGTATCCTTTTTTTTAAACTAGCTTAAAAAATTTTAGTGAGAGTAAGTTGAGAATTTGTTTTAAAACAGTCATTTAAAGTATCAATCAATTCACAGAATTTTCACCAAGCTCACCTTGATAGTTACACCAACACACTGACATGCATTCAGTAAGAACAGGTATAAATAAAAGATGGTAATACTTTCTTTTAGAGTTGATAAATTATTAAGGAGAGAACACAAATCCACACACACTCCTAAAAGGAAAATTAAGTTTAGCATTTTTCTGATCACAAACTAAATATTTACTAACAACATTATTAGGACTCACTTTTGTTTACATAATCCTTACTAGAAATAAAATTATACCATTAAATAAAAATACCAGTAAATAATTGTTTTTCATTATACATTCCTTAGACTAAACTTAACAAACCTGATATGATTTTTGTTGAAGAAAATCACTGTGATCCCCCACCACCACTACCACAGCCCTTTCTTTCCCCACATAAAGAAAATGCAAATAATGCCCAATTTAATATACATTCTCCAATGATTCTGATCACTGAAAATTATAGCTAGAGAAGAAGAAAAAAGTAGTGAAACGTGTTTAAAATTGTACTTTCTTACCAATATGTTGCTGCAGAGCCCAAGAAGAGCTTGAGGCACGAGCGGAGAGCATCTTTTCAATAGTTGGAGGAAGCCTCCTCCAATTGGTAAACTCCAAAGTGAAGATAAGGGTATCATCACTGACTGAGTCAATCCTGTATTGGCAAGATGGTAACACATTGTTAAACACAAAAGGGTTCATCCTGAAAACAAACACCACATAACTATTCTTACAACATTGCAGTATAGAAGGAAGAGCGAAAACTGGGGCATAGAAAATATCTGTGTAACTGGAGGCAAGTTGAATGTATATGAATAATCATCTACAGGTTCCTACAAAAAAATGAATTGATTCTGTGTACAGCTGTGCAGTAGATGATCAGAGAATCTCTACTCTTGCAGAGGACAGGAACTTTCCCTCTCATTCCTCAGCAACAGTGCTAAGAAAAATAGATTCAGCACCAGTGTCATCAGTGGATTTGCCATTATTTTCTCCCACTTGAACCATCCTGCTGAACCTAGACTGGTCATCTTCACAGACACACAATTTATCAGCCCCAAAGGATAAAGGCCAAACACCCAAAGTTACCCCTAAATTTAGCATATGGGGAGAGATGGCTTGTTTCTGTCCAATTCCCAGGGATGTACAATTGTGCCATTATAGGAACCTTCCCCACTATAGACTCAGTTCTAAAAGATGTACCAGAATAAGTTTTGACTTTAAGTACTAAATGTGTTCAAGACAAACAGTTCTCCCTCTATTTTTTCAAAATAATATCAAATTTTCCTACCAATCTAGCCAAAAGAGACTCCCCCAAATTTTATAAGCCCTTGAACCCTACTGGACAGGGCATTGGTCTAAGAAAAGTTCTGGTTCTTAATAGTACCTCTACTACTTACAGACATGTTGCCTAAATTCTTTAAGCCCTAGATCAAGGTCTCGAAAATGAGAATAATATTTAACTTGCCTATTTCAGGGGACTATTTGTGAAAATAATATGAAACAATATAGTAAACATACTCTTAAAACAAAAACGTTACACAAATATTTGATATTACTAGAACTGGGTCTGAAATCTTCAGTATTGTATTTTTGATTGGGCTTAAAACATCGTACACATGAAGTTAAAGGGAACTCTAAAACCTAACAAGATTACCCATCTTAAAGGGAACTCCAAATCCTAAAAAGATTACCCATCTTGTACTCAACTAGATATTCCCCTACCGTATATCACATTGTTTGAAGAAAAATAGAATAGGGCCTCTGGTAATTATTTCAGAAATTCTTTCAAAGGCTGTTTGGAAGACATTACTGGTAAGGACTAAAGAAAGGGGTAAAGAAAATAGAAAGCAAGGAAAGAAATTGAGTAATACTCTCAACTTGTCATCTCAAAGATAACTCACTTCTTGTAATTCAGAGTCAAACTATCCTAGAAATGACTGATTAAAGAGGATGAAAATTATTTCTCAAATACTTAATTCTCCAATATGCAAACATATATAAGAAAGTGCTTTAAATATATAGCATAAAAGCTTTTGGTAAACATTTTACCTCTTGGGAAGCTCTCAGTGAAATCACAACTTATCAGGAAATCCTGAGAATAAATAAAATGATAAAATATACTCAAAGGCAAACAATCTCTTTGCCTTCCTAGCACCCCACACCAAAGGTTACTTAATTCTGGCTCCTTATTCTTTTTTAATGGTTTCATTTTTCTGCGTAAGTGTGCTTTAAGTCTCACTGTGACCAAACACAAAGTCATTTTTATGCAGTTATCTAAACACACATATGAGAAATAAATCTGCTTATACAGCTTTAGTTAATATAATGGTGAGTTATTCTACCCATGCTGATAATGCCACTAAAAATGTATTGTTACTGTACTACATTGACCATTACATTGTACAAAGTAGTTGTACAATCATAAACGAGTGACAGTTAATCAACTAAATGCACAGATGACATTTACTTTCTATTATTCACCTAATACGTTTAGGCAGGGGTGGGGGGGCATACCTAGTCCTGCATTTAAAAGTTGAAAAATATTTCAACTCTGTAGATTATATTGTGACAGGCAATTATTCAGCCAGATACATTTTTTAAAACTGTTTAAGGTGAGGAATACTAGGAAGACATTTATAATTTACATGACAAAGATTAAGCAACAGACTTAAACATGTGATATAAATAAGATACAACCAAAATCCATTTTAACAACATATCGGAATTTTTATGGGAGAATTTTTCTTGTAACAGCTCTTTGAATGTAAATTTGATCAAAGAAAGTAAAACATTTATCATATTCAGCGTAAACACTAGCTTTATCCATTCAATAAAAGATCAGTGAACAAAACTTTGACCACGTTAAGCATTTTCATTGCTAAAGTGAAATTTTCCATTGTATTTTTCTAATGAATACAAAGTGACTAAAGTTATTGCTTTGGAGTAAAATATATGCAACTGGCATTCTCAGTTGAGATAGTTGAATGTTTTACAATTTACTTCAAAATAATTTGTAGTTTACTGGTTCTCAACTCTTTTCTGTCCTAACACACTCAATGAATACTGCACACAGAAATATAACAATAGCAATGAGGGGGGCACTTGGCAGAATGAGCACTGGGTGTTACACTATATGCTGACAAATTGAACTCCAAAAAAAAATAAATAAAAAAAGAGAAATATAACAATAAATATAACACAAAATTTCTTTTTTTTCTTTTAGAGAGAAAGAGAGCACCACCTGGGGGGGACAGTGTGGATGGCAGAGGGAGAGGGAGAGAGGGGATCTTAAGCAGGCTCCACACCTAGCACAGAGTCCCCAGAGTCCAAAGCGGGATTCCAACTCACGACCCTGAGATCATGGCCCTGAGATAATGAACTGAGCCTACATCAAGAGTAGAGAACTTAACCAACTAGGCCACCCTGATACCCCATATAATAGACAAATTCTTAAACAGACTATTTACATGGAGAGAGGGAGAGTCCTGTATCAGGACTGGGGATGGAAGAGTATATTTTACAAAGCCTTCCAGTAGAATAAAGCTAAATAATTTCCTCTCCTTCCAGCAGTCCACGTGGTAGGCTGAGGAGGAAAGGAAAAGAGACAAGGTATAATTTTTTTCCCTGCACAGGTTCTTCCTAATTTAGGAATAGGAAGGAGCAAGAAAAGTTGGCACATATCCAGCCCCCCAAGGATAAGCAAGGGAGTAAGGTAGCTGAAATTAGGTGATGTTAACTACAGTATCCATGTGGACACATAGGACTAAGGCAGTACAGCACAGGAGTTAGACAGACTTGAATCACACTACAGGTCAGCCTAGGTTCAAACCTAAGCTCTACTACTAACTAGCTGTGTGAGCTTGAGCAAGTATGTTAAACACTCTGGGCTTCAATTACCTTCTCTCTAAAATAAGGTTAACAGTATCTTTTTTTTAAAAAAACATTTTATATATTTATTCATGAGAGACAGAGAGAGAGACACAGACACAGGCAGAGGGAGAAGCAGGCTCCATGCATGGAGCCCGATGCGGGACTCAATCCTGGGTCCCCAGGATCACACCCTGGGCCAAAGGCTGTGCTAAACCGCTGAGCCACCCGGGGTGCCCAGGATAACAGTATCTAATGTATTTTATATTAAAGAGTTAATACAGTAACAAACTTAAAATAGGGCCTACTGTGTCAGGCAGTATCCTAAGTGCTGGTTAAAGAAAGAAATAAACCAGAAACCAGAAGCAAGTGTGAAGGCTAAAAGTAATGAACCAGTAACAGAGTCCAGTTAGTAGCTTCAGTGAGGAACACAAAGAGTATTGCTGAGAAGAGAGTATGTGCCCTGAGGACAAGCACCAAGCTGGGTGACAGAGAAACAGGGACACACTGTCAGGACTGTCCACCCCACATGCTGGCCTGGATTTATAGCAGCAGTTGGGGAGTAAATCCTAGAATGGTGAGTGGCAACTGACACAACCATAAAATTCACTAAGCTAATAGTTAAGGGTATTTACATAACTTTATTACCTACATATGGCAGTCTTTAGCAAGTATTTCTATCTCAGTGGTGTGTGTGTGCGCATATGCACCCACATGCACATGTAAAGGGGTTTAAGACAAATAAGCATATACAAATAACTTTTAAAGATCAGTGACTCCTCAATGAACTGTCAATAATCTTTATATTTCATTCAATTATCTAAAAAATACAATGGATTTCTACGAACTCTTATTGAAAAGATTTAGAGAGAATTGCAACAATGAGTATCTGACAACTACGTATTAATCAGCTAGTGGGAAAAGGAGTAAATACAATCAAGTACTCAATCTGTTGTAAGGTACAAACAAAAAGTAAAATGGGAATCAGAATAGGTTTCCAAACTTTGCTTTTATTTTTATGTTCCTCAAACAACCTACCAGAAAGCTGTTTTTCCTTACAAATGACATATCATAATTCAATATCATAAGGGATGATATCCCTAAGATATATTCAATATCATAAGGGATGATAACCCTAAGAATAAAAACTCTGCTTAGTAAAAATTCCTGAATTCCATATATTGGCAGGTGTAATAAAAAGGTGAGATAGTGGGATCCTGCCAAATACAGACCTGCTCATCATATGAAGATAGAGAAGCCACCAAATGAAAGATGGAGTCCTCAGAAATGCAAACTAAACATACCAGTAGAGAACACTCATGTTGCCTGCATGAACCCCAAAGAGGACTTCTTTTCTATTGAAAAACTCAAGTAACAAGATATCAAAACACTTTTTTGCTGAAATGCAAAATCTAGTATTTGACTAAACATTATTTTAGTGAATGGTAGTGTTTGAGGCACAAAAATGAAGCCATCTAGATGTTTCATTTTTTTTTAATAAAATACCCAAGGGTCCTCTATTTTCCTGGAGACTTTTATTCTATTTTCTCATTTGACTTGAATTATCAGGTTAGCAGAGCTTTTTCACTGCTACAATATGTTCTCAGTCCCATCTAGACACTTAAAACTTCTGCAAAAGCTGGAGGCTGGCAGAAACAGTATCCTCTCCCTACCCAAGAAAAATCCTGACTCAACTTTCAAATATCATCAGCTACTTCAGAAATCAGTATTTATAATGGAAGACCAAGTTCAAATAGACAAGATGCTACAGGACAAGAGTATTCACTCTAGTAGACTAAGGGACAACAGAAATCTCCAAAACAGCTAAAACCATTTTGTCATAGGCATTTTTAAGAGCATGAGAGATGAATTAGAAAAAATAGCCCTCTCCAAATAATCCATCCTTTTCTACTCCCTTCCAGTCAACTTGCAGCTTTTTTTAGGACTCTTATATTCAATCTCACTATCAGCAGACCCCAATTTCTTCACCCCAACCTAGCCATCATGCCAAAACACACACACACACACACACACACACACACACGCCAACAACATGGGGATCTTAAGACACTGGGGAAAATGGAAGGCAGTATATTTACCCAAAAAGGAAAAGTTTCGCTATGGTAGGATTTCTTACCATGAAGGGCATAGCAGATTCAGTGGGTCAAATCCAGCAAGCAGGAGAGATGGTAGCCATTCCTTGTATTTTTTCTGTGCTTTAATTGCATGACTTATAAATTCAGAAATATGGTTCCATGGTGTCAATGGGCAACCTTTCTTCAAAAAGTAGCGGAACACTGAAAACTTCTCATACTTTAAGCAGTATGCCAAATGAAATTCATTTAGTTGGGCTCCATATTTCAAAAGAATATTCACAATCCCAAAAAATTCGCAGCTCCACCACACACACACACAAAAAAAAAAAAAAAAAGAAGAAGAGAGAAGTTAGACTTTTGCATAAAATAATTCTTACCAAGAGTTACTAGCACTTACAGCTGGAAAATAAATGGCAGATGGAATAGCAGAATGCTGTGATGTGTGTCACAGAGGAAGACCTTCCTCTAAGGTCCTTCTAGTTGGACTTAGAATGAAACTGACACGAGAAAGATTAACAAGAAAAAATCAAATTTAACAGGCATAGGTTTGGAGAATCCACATAGACATGAAATTCCAAAGACAAGGAGGCATGACCTTATTTGAGCTTAGAGGGGTTGGGCCTGAGGATACAATTAGCAGGAAGGTAAAATAAGGGGTTTGAAAAAACAAGTGGTCCTATTATGCAGATGAGTTAATTCGGTAAAGGGGAGTCTCTGATAATAGTTCCCTTCTTGTTGCAGGCTCTCCTTTCCAATGTAAAATTAGGCAGTTATGGGGGAGACAGAGAGTTTTTCTTGCATCTGCTAGGTTTTATTCTTTTAACTCAAAATAATCTTATGCCAAAGTGATACATTTGGGGACCTCTCATCCTGCAACCCTTCATGTGTCTACTGAATGGGGACTAAGGGTAAGGGAGTATTTTACTTTTTAATTTACACCCTCCTGCATGGTTTTTGACTATGAACAGGTAGTGCCCTTAGAATTTAAAACATTCATCTTAAGTAGAGAATTTTAAAAATTATCATTGACTAATAGAAAACTCTCCCCAAATTGTGGGATTTTTGTACGATTAAATATCTACAACAAAATACTTGGAAGCAAAATTAATTAACAAAGTCATCAGGCCTTAAAAGATAGAGGGCTCATTCTAGGAATCTCCCAGATATCATATCTTTTAGCAAGAGTCTTAATTTCTCTTTTAAGTTTACAATGATAAAAACAAGAAAGGCTTTTTTTATGAACAAAAATTTAACTTACAGCTTTATATTTTTAAATTAATCATCTTTATCAAGTACTTTTACAGAATAAAAGTACATTGTTTTATATCGATTCAACTGGTTAGTTGGTTTTTTTTTTTTTAATGTATCATCCAATACTAGTAAGGTGTGGTTAAATTAGCTGAAAATAAGTGTGACCCTTTTCTGAGAGAGCTAACTGGCAAGATACATCAAAAGACGTAACAGCAATTACAAGGGGTACAAGCTCAGCTATATACTATCTATGGAACTCTGAACAAGTTACTTCACCTTTCTGGCACACAGAACTATATAGTATTTCCAAAATAAAATCATATGTAAAGTAAGTTATCATTAAGTTAATTAAAATAAAACATAATTAAATTAGAATAAAACATAATGGGGGTGCACGGCTGGGTTAGTCAGTAGAGCATGCAACTCTTGATCTCATGGTCAAGTTCAAGCCCCATGTTGGGAGTGGAACCTACTTTAAAAAATAAATAAATAAAATAGAATAAACATAAATCTTGGGAATTTATACAAGACAAAATCAAAATGATATTTTGATATTATATCCTATCTGTACAATGTTAACAATAGTGTTATCTGTAACAGACTTTAAAAAGAGAGAAATTACCTAAATGTTTAAGAGAGGAGTGGATAAATATAGAGTATGATATAATCATTAAAAACTGCAATCATGATGGCTGTGTGACCATATTTTAAAAACTGTTTATGCTACAGTTTTAACTATAACAAAGCTCAGTAAAAAGTATATTTTCTATGTACACAACTGTCAAAGAAAAAATGTTATAAAATCATTCTCCTGGGGCACCTGGGTGGCTTAGTCAGTTAAGTGTCTGCCTTCAGTTCAAGTCATGATCCCAGGGTCCTGGGATTGAGCCCTGAGTTGGGCTCTCTGCTCAGTGGGCAGTCTGCTTCTCCTTCTCCCTCTGTGCTCTCTCTGTTTCTGTCTCTCTCTCTCCCTTCCTCCCTTCTCACTCTTCTCTCTCTCTCAAGCAAATAAATAAAAACAAAACAAATCATTCTCCCTTTGAAACTGACATTGCTATTTTAAACAACTATAAATTAAAAAAATATCTCAATCACAGTATTATGGAATCTGAGTAAAAAAGGCATAAAAATTACAGTTAAAACAAATATAAAATGCTTAAGCCACTGTCATATGAAACCAACAACTTCTGAGGACTTATGTATACAATTTGAAATCAAAGTTTTAAAAGCAGTTAAAAATAATAATAAAAATAAAAGCAGTTAAAAAAAAACAAATACATAAGTACACTGTTACTAACTGATGTATATTTTTAAAAACCTATGTAATTCAATCTCCAATTTGTGCTTTTCTTTTTTTAAAGATTTTATTTATTTATTCATGAGAGAGAGAGAGAGGCAGAGACACAGGAAGAGGGAGAAGCAGGCTCCATGCAGGAAGCCTGATGTGGGACTCGATCCTAGGACCTCAGGATCATGCCCTGGGCCGAAGCTGGCGCTAAACTGCTGAGCTACCCAGGGATCTCTGTGCCTATTTTTGGTTAAAATTTTAAACAGTATTTGCCTTACTTTTAGCTATTTACATAATAAGGAGAAAAAAAAATATTGAGGGGTGCCTGGGTGGCAGAGTCAGTTGGACATTCAACTCTTGGTTTTAGCTCAGGTCGTGATCTCAGGGTCCTGAGATGGAGCCCTGGGTGGTAGGTACCATGGCGTCGCACTCTGCACTCAGCTTGAGTCTACACCAATTCTACTACCCAGGAGCCCCCTCTAAAATTTCTTTATAAAAATTAATAGCCTTTTTGCCTGTCTACCATCTCACTATTTTTCCTGATGAGAGGTCTATCATTCATATTATTATTCTTGAAAACAGCCCTGTATGTATGTATTTTTTCCTCTGGTTCTTTTCAGATATAGGAAAACTGAGAAATCTGTTGCCAGCAGTCTTATACTACAAGAAATGCTGAAAGATACACTTCTGACGGATGGTTCTGAACAGTTATCACCAATTTATTTCAACCACTTTGACCTCATTTGACTAGGCTCTCATTATTTTGCCTGCAGTTATTCCTTGCTGCTTCTACTATAGAACAGACAAGCTACACATGGACTGCTGAACAAGTTCCAATAAATATGCAGGTAAACTATGAGAAACTGCTTCACTAAAATGTGATATAGAATTCTCAAGAAGCCTGGCAATTTTCAAGGCATGAGTGTTTACATGTGCAATTCAGGGACTGGCTGAATTCTTCCATCTAGCGCTCTGAAACCATCAATAGCCAAACCACAGATACTTTAGCTCTTAATGATTTAGCTCTTGAAACACATTTTTGCTATAGAATACAAAGGTAAATGAAAACCCTAAATGCAAGCCATTAGATTAAATGCCACAGATGGGTTCTCCAGCCATTTTCTGTTCAGAAAAAACTACAAAACAATTAGTGGCTTTCTTATTAAAATTTCAATATAGCACCCAGGCATGTGGCTCCTGCTAAGAAAATTTTAAGAACAAGGCCAAAAGATAAGTCATTCATCTCTAAAATGTAGGAGAAACATATGCACATACAATTCCTTATAATAACAAAATTAGTATTTATTCTGTACCAGGCACTATGTTAAATGTGTTACATGGAAGATTTGCCTTCATCCTCATAACAACCCTAAGAAGTAAGATCTATCATTATCTCCATTCTAGACACAAAAATTGAAGCTTAGTCCTGAGATGGTAACTGGTGGTATGGGTGTAACATCAAACCAAAATCTACAGTGAATATGATGGCAAATATATGAGACAGCTCTCCTCTAACTATTATGAAAACTGAACACTTCATGAAATAGTCAAATGAAATTGAGGGATACTTTAAGGCCAGATTTATGTTTCCCAAAGTATGTTCCATGGAACACTAGACCCTAAAAATGATCCATATGACAAAGGCTCCATAATGAAAATATTTGAGAAACCCTATATGGCATACAGTAAGGTCAGAAAAGAGAGAACTATATGATGAATTTTTTAAAAGTATGTTAGAAAAAAATAATTATAAATAAAATAGGCTAGTTACATTTTTTAATTAAATGCCAAAATGTCTTCAACCTCCAGACACATCTCAGAAGAATCTTTTTTTTTTTTCCAGAAGAAATATCTCTCCTGATTGAGCCATCCAGGGGTCCCCAGAAGAAATATCTTTAAAATTAAAGAAATGGATCTGTTAAAAAGAAAATCACAGGCATGGCATCGCCTGGGTTAAAGTCCCAAGTCAGTAAACCAAGACTTAAAACCTAACCTAACTGTAGTTTCAACATCCTAAGGAATGTGACCTTTAACCTGAAAACATGGAATTTTCTGGTCAATATTAGAAAACTTACTGATGGATCTTCATTCCCTTAGGAAGGCAACCTTGCCTAAATAATGCATTCCTTGATAATAAGTTCCTGTCTCCTTTTTTTATGCTTTCTGCCTTTAAAAACCTTTTTTGTCTAGTTCAGTGATGATCCCCTCTATTTGCTAGATGGGATGCTGCCAGATTCATGAATCATTTAATAAAGCCAATTAAGATCTTCAAATTTACTCAGTTGAATTTTTTTAACAGGTCCAATTGTTAATCTGAAAAAAGCATAATAGAGTTTAAAATGCCCCCAAAAGTCTATAAACACAAGAACAAAAGTATATTTATAGTAAACCTAAGTTCATCCTATTTTCAAACTTTTCAAACTTATGTAGTTTCATTCTCTTCTTTAGGAATTCACAGACAACCCCATAAGAAAAACTCTTAGAAGCCTTTCAGGAAAAAAATTTAGTGAACCCTGTGTTTCCTGGACTTAATTAACTATAGAACCCCTTATGTCCTATGTAATATCTATTAACAACCTATTGAATTACTATTCTACAAAATACACATTGGAAAACCAGTTATCAGCCTTGGTTTGAACAAGAGCACACTCCTAAAAGGCTTACGTAACTCCCTACTACTACATTTATAGACCCTTTTCTAACAAAACTATCATTTATATGGCATATAATAAACACAAAATTAAATGAATGATCATAAACTTTGTCAGCATGCCCTGAGCTTTTGAGAAAGCTATTAAGAAAGTCTCAAATATATGTGTAAGCTCCAGAAAGAAACACAAGCAACTTCAGTATTCTACATGAGCTTGATTATCATATATTATTGAGCAACAAAAGACACTAGGGCTTAGATAACCCTTGATTAAATTGTAAGTTACATGGACATAAGTATGTGATTCCCTTATTACTTCACTCAAGCCCCAATGAAGAACTAGGAAACTCTCAAAGAGCCTAGGAATTAAATAGTTCATCTTACTTAACGTAAGTATCAAGAGCTAATTGTGACACTGTTATAAAACAGTGAAAATGAACAGATACTAAGAGAAGTTTAAAAACTAAAAAAGTGGGGATCCCTGGGTGGCGCAGTGGTTTAGCGCCGGTCTTTGGCCCAGGGCGCGATCCTGGAGACCCGGGATCGAATCCCACATCAGGCTCCCGGTGCATGGAGCCTGCTTCTCCCTCTGCCTGTGTCTCTGCCTCCTCTCTCTCTCTGTGACTGTCATAAATAAATAAAAAAAAAAATTTAAAAAGTGTCTAGCCCTTATTTTAGTTTTGTACCTTTTTCATCATTCTGCTCTTTGAAATTCAAAATGTGTACAGAAACAGTATCCTGATAACAGAAGCACAATAAAAGGAAATTCAACATGTTAACAAGACTTCTTTTAAACAAACAGAAGCAGGCAAACATCTTGAGCATTTTATGTCCAATTAGCCAACAAAAACATCTAACCAACTTATTAGCTGAATTATCAAAAGGTCATATAGTCAGTTTTACTGAATGGCTCCCAGCCAACAGTTGAAAACAAAATGAAGACATTAGGTTGTCAGGTGTGATATGATCATGAGAGTAGGCACAATTTCTAGAAAACTAATATGATAACAATGATCACTATCAATTAGACAAAATCAAGTCAGTTATGCCACGATCATGTTCTACAGTTATATATAAAAGGCACTGACATTTGTTCAAATTGTACTGTACTTCCTTCCTCCTTCACCCACTCCAGTTAAAGGAGTCTTTTTCTTGTATTTTCTCATTTGAGCTGAATTACTTAACTATGCTTTTCAAAGAACGGCTTTCATGTCACTACAACTGTTAACTTTTTAGCCCCAAAGGACAAGATTGTTTTTTGTACAGTGGTGGAGGAAATACCTTTCCATCATGCCTTGCAGTGGTGAGAAGAGCTAAAGATCACTGCCTCAAATGGAAGCTTATACTCTCAAAGGGATACAGAACAAAAATGTTTCAAAATCCTGAGCTAAAAAGTTAACTTGGCTGAATGAAGCAGAAAACAGTAAGAAGGGAAAACTTAAAACCCAGAGCCATTATTTATATTTATTATTTTCATCACCTTTCTGTATTCATTGTACTATTTGTAAAAGCAGATCAAACTTCACTGAAACACAATAGGGCAACAGTCCAAGAAGGGCCACAAATACTAAATTTCTAGATCTCAGAGAAATACCAAAAAACACACAAATGCAAAAACCAAACTAACATTATTATAAGAACATATGGCTGCTATAAAAATAAAATTTCAAAACTTACACCACTAACCTCATTATCTCTTACCTAATCTCTGAAAATTTGAATATCTAATAATAATTTCAGAAAATAGTCTTCCAAATTAACTCAAATTCTTATTAATAGTTGGTAAATGGAATAAAGAAAATTCATATATTGTTTCATTATAGAAAAACACTTAATAGTTATTTTTAAATGAAAATTATATTCAATTATCCTTTCTTTTTATTTTTTTTTAAAGATTTTATTTATTTATTCATGAGAGACACAGAAAGAGAGAGGGAGGCAGAGACACAGGCAGAGGGAGAAGCAGGCTCCATGCAGGGAGCCCAATGTGGGACTCGATCCCAGGACCCCAGGATCACATCCTGGGCTGAAGGCAGACGCTAAACCCCTGAGCCACCCAGGCATCCCTTATCCTTTTTTTTTTTTAAATGGCAATTCTAATTAATTTTTGTGTGTGACTGTAGAGAACCCAAATCTTTTTTTCTTTTTAAGATTTTATTTTTAAGTAATCTCTATACCCAACGTGGGGCTTAAGCTCACAATCCCAAAATGAAGAGTAGCATGCTCTTCCAACTGAGCCAGCCAGGTGCCCCTTAGAATTCAAATTTTAAGATACATACCTACTGAAAGAAATAACAAAAAATTAACAAATTTTTCAATATTGTTTTTTTCCCCCAGACACTCGGCTAAGTTACCCTCTTGATATACTAAAACAAAACCTACTGGGAGAATGACACCTTTCTTGTTTGATAAGCAAAGTTTTATATGGAGTTCCAAAATAATCCAATGATTCTCACACTGCATGTACAGTGACTGACATGTAAACTAATAGCAGACATTAATTAGCTAATATAAGTTAGTATAGAGGGGATCCCTGGGTGGCTAAGTGGTTTAGCGCCTGCCTTTGGTCCAGGGCGTAATCCTTGAGTCCGGGTAATCGAGACCCATATCGGGCTCCCTACATTGGAGCCTGCTTCTCCCTCTGCCTATATCTCTGCCTCTCCCTCTCTCTGTGTGTCTCTCATGAATAAATAAAATCTTTTTAAAATTTTTTAATCTCTATATTAATTTATTTTTATTTTTTTTAAAGATTTTATTTATCTATCCATGAGAGACAGAGAGAGAGAGAGAGAGAGAGAGAGAGAGAGAGAGAGGCAGAGACATAGGCAGAGGGAAAAGCAGGCTTCATGCAGGGAGCCTGATGTGGGTCTTGATCCTGGGACTCCAGGATAACGCCCTGAGCTAAAGGCAGACAGACGCTCAACTACTGAGCCACCCAGGAGTCCCTGGAGATTAAATTCTAATTGATATTGTTTTCTAGAGAAAAGGAAGATGGCAGGGAGAAAATTAACCTTGATATTTTTTTACTATGGGCCAAAAATTGTACAATGTACTAAAGTCAACTCCTTTACATACACATATTAAATGTGAGCATATGTGATTATGATACTACCATCTCTTAGATTTAGTCCCTTGGGAAAGGTTTCCCCTTCAATTAAATTCCCCACAAAGTAAGTAATAATGACCAAGATGTATCAAAATTAAGTCTATTGCCATGAGTCCCAGGCAAACAAGTGAAAAGTCAAATAGAAAGACTATGTACCCTCATAAAATGAGTATTTTGATGTTTTAAGCTTTTTTCCTATAGGTTAGTAAATAGTATCTTCCAATGACTTTTCTCACTGAAAAAAAAATCCACCTTATTAATTAAGAACACATTTAGTCCAATTAAAAGCTCCTACATGGGAAGAAAATCCTGGGCGGCTCAGCGGTTTAGCGCTGCCTTCAGCCCAGGGTGTGATCCTGGAGACCCGGGATCAAGTCCCACGTCGGGCTCCCTGCATGGAGCCTGCTTCTTCCTCTGCCTGTGTCTCTGCCTGCCTCTCTCTCTCTCTCTCTCTCTCTCTCTCTGTCTCTCATGAATAAATAAATAAAATCTTTTTAAAAAAAATAGCTGATAAGCCCTTTTAAAGCCACCAAACCGGATTTCAACTGTGGTCTATAGGGTCACTTCACAGAGCAAAACTTCCCAGAGTAGCAAAAACAAAGCTTGTTAGCTCATGTCTGTGACAAAGGACCACTGTACAGCATACTGCTGCTTCTTTACTCAGTTTTCAGCAGTTTGATTATTCTTGAGCATGCCCCCCCCTTTTATTTTGGCTTTATCCTCTATCAGTTTACTGAACTTGCTAAATCTATAAATGTTTATCTTTTATCCAATGTTGGGAAGCTTTTGCCATTATGAGTTCACATAATTTTCCTGCAACAACCTCCCCTCTTTTTCTGGACTCTAATAACATAAATATCAACCCATTGAAATTGTCCCTCAGGACCCTAAGGCTCTGTCCTTTTTTATTTCCCCCAATCTTTTCTTTCTGTTCTTCTGTTTGGATAATTTCTATTGGTTTATCTTCAAGTTAAATTGACTCTTTCCTCTGTCAGTTCCATTCTGCTATAGAGCCCAGGTAGAGAAATTTTCATTTCAGATACTCTATTTTCCGGTTATAAAATCTCTACGTGCCTCCTCTTCTAGAGTTTTTATTTCTCAGTTGAGAATTTCTACCTTTCCATTTATTTCAAGTGTGTTTACTTTAAATAGCACATCATAATAGCTGCTTTCAATTACTTGATATTTCCAACAGCTAAATTATCTCAGGTTTGACACCTGTTAATTCTTTTCCTCTGAAAACTGAGTATAGTTTACTGTTTCCTCACAAGTCAAGTAATTTTAGACTATATCCTAGATATTATGATGTTATTATTGTGTAAGCCCTGTGCCCTGTGGCCTGTCATAATCCTTAGAAGAATACTGACTTTTGCTTGTTTATTTTAGCAGGTATATAACCTAGTCAGTTTAGATTGCAATTTCTGTTTCACGTTCTACAGACTGAGGTTCCAATGTCAATTCAGTCTTCAAAGCCTTTGCTATGCTATTTTGTGTCGGGTCCCATGAAATGTGCCACTCAGGGGTTACTCTGAGACTTGGGTGACAGTTTAAATCTTATTTTCAATAATCTGGGACTGTCACTCAAAGCCTGGGGTGACCTTGGGACTTATGCAGATTTATAGAGTATCAGGCAGTGCTCTTCTCCAGCTCTCTTCTCCAGAATTCCCCTCACACTCTCTGTCCCATAGGGTTCAATTTACCCGATTCTTCAGGCCAGAAAACCTTAATTTTAAGGTGTTTCAGGATTAATAGGGCCACTGAGTCATATAGTTTAATTCAAACTACATTTGGGATGCCTGGATGGCTCAGTGGTTGAGCATCTGCCTTCGGCTCAGAGCATGATCGCGGAGTCCTGGTATGGAGTCCCGCATCGGGCTCCCCACAAGAAGCCTGCTTCTCCCTCTGCCTATGTCTCTGCCTCTCTCTCTTTTGTGTCTCTCATGAATAAGTAAATAAAATCTTAAAAAAAAATCAAACTAGTACCTGATGAGGCATGAGCTTAGCTGCTATTCCTCCAAAAGGTAAAATGAAGGCCAGAAAAGACTATCATTACATTGGACAAAGACACATACAAACTATCTAAAACCATTATGTTCTAATGTAATTTTTTAAAAGTAAAAGTCTGACCTAAGAATAAAATATAATGAAGATAGATACATATAAAGACAGACAACTAAAACAACTAAAGTCATCAATGCCACCCTACTGAAGAAAAACTAGAAGTGTTAAGAAAGACAAAACTTGAAGGGTTACACAACAAGCTACTATGAAATCATGAAAGTGATGCATAGAGTAGGTCCCAGATACTCAGATTCAGCAAAGCCCCAAATATTCAGACTACAACATATATCTAGAAGCTTACATTCAGAAGAAATGAAATGAACTACTATTTTAAATAGCAAATATTTTAAAATGCTAGAATGAAAAGCCTAGTAAATAAATTTTAATAGATATTTCAATTAAATTGTGGAGAGCTGTCCATAATAGTAAATTCAGGAGAGCCAATGAAATCTGGGGTATGCTTACAACCTCTTCTGTGTCATTAAAAACAAGAGTGTCTATCTGCATATTCCATTCCATTCCATTAATAGATGGACATAGCCTTATTTTTACTATCCATTTTAAGGCCTTAGGAGTCTTATAGACAAGTACTGGCCAGAAGCTAATAAAACATCAGTAATTCTTAATTTATTCTACTTTACAGGATCACAGAAGATTATTAGCAAAACAAACATTTTACTTTTTAATTACCCTGACTCACATAAAGAAATGCCACATACTAAATACATCAAAAGTACAATAATATTTACAAAACTAAAGTTTCATTTTTAGGCTAAGAACAAGTCTTACAAATTTCGAATGGTAAGTAACTTTAAACACAACCAATGCTTTGATAAAGTCATTTTAATTCTTTTTCCATCCCCCAGCTATACTAAAGTATAATTTACAAAAAAGATTTTAAGATATTTAAAACATACAACATAATAATCCCTAAATATACACACTGTGAAAGGATTCCCCCCCATCGAATTAACACATCCATCACGTCACATATTTACCTTTTTTTAGTGAGAGTTTAAATTCTATTCTCTTAGCAAATTTCATTTACACAATACAGTGTTATCAACTATAGTCATGTTATATATTAGATCCTCATCATATGACTGAATGTTTTAATTCCTGAATTGCCTTAAAAACCAAGAATTATCAAAGAAATTTATTTTTTAATGTTTTATTTTTAAGTAGTCTCTACACTTAACAAGGGGCCTAAACCCACAACCCCAAGAGATGAAGAGATGCAACATTTCTAGGCACTCCATTAACTGAGTCAGCCAGGCGCCCCACCCTCCATTTACTTTAATACACTGAAAGTACTCTCTGAAGTTGCTACAGTTAAAAATATAATCCATATCCAAAAAGAGAAGAGAAAAAAACCTGACATTATCACTTCATTTTTACTGTACTTTGGCAGAATAAGGTACATCCTAGAGGGTTGTTTTTAAGTCAACAATTTAGCAATGTGAGATACTAAGTTTCATCAAAGAAGATCACTTGGAAATACATCTCCATATAGCAAAAAAGAATAAAAATACAGCAAAAATACATACTCCTTTTGGAAAGCCATACACATGGGAGAACTGAATCCAAAGATGAGACACATCTGGGCATCTGGACTGTAGCCATGCTGTAGTAACATTTCTAGGCACTCTTCATGCCCTCCAAACACTGCTGAATAAACGGGACTCACTTTGTCTGGCCCAGTGTCACAAACGCGATTGGTAAGGGGTATTAGTAAGTCCAAGATTCTGTAACCACACAAATTCAGGAGCATTTAATGTATATGTACATGAATACAAGCAACATTTCTACAATACATATGTTAAGAGTCACCCACTGATTGATTTAAAGTATTTCTGTCTCCTACCTACATTAAATTATTACAAGTTGTACACTCCAAAATGTTACCCTTACTACTGTTGCTTTTATACAAAGGTCCTTACATATATCTAAAACAGAATTAAATAATATTACCATGAGTAAACAGGGAACAGGTTGTCCTTATTTTTTCACTATTTACCTTGACACCACCATCACCTACTCCCCCCAAATCAAATTTTCTGTTACATATTTTAGGATCCAGTAATTTAAAACTTCATTATACCACAGATATAAGTTTATATCAAGAAAATAATTTTCCTTCTTAAAGGAAAAAGTTTTACTTTTTTTTTTTTTTAAAGTGTTGAGCTTTTTTTTTCTTAAAGACTTTATTTATTCATGAGAGACACAGAGAGGCAGAGATACAGACAGAGGGAGAAGCAGGCTCCTCGCAGGAAGCCCAATGTGGGACTCGATCCCAGGACTGGAATCACGCCCTGAGCCAAAGGCAGACACTCAACCACTGAGCCACCCAAGCGTCCCAACTTTTACTTTTGTTAAATAAAACTAAAGTTTTCCTTTTCTCATTAATAAGAATTTTTAAAGGTGGTGAGTAACATAAAGTGAATAGTATTTTCATGAGGAGGAAATAAGAACTTCTGCTAAAATATTCTATTATCTGAAAAGAATATGAGATCTTTAAAAACTAAGGCAGATTTATAAAGAAACTGGTTGCTAAGTAGAGGAAGTCCAAAAGAAAATCATTAAAACCTAAGTTCCTAGATTATTTGTAAACTTGCTTCCAGGACTCAGCTGGAAAGAAAGGACTAGTCTACTCTTCTAAAGTTTAAAAATAAAACTGGGGTTCCCTGGGTGGCTCAGCGGTTTAGCGCCTGCCTTTGGCCCAGGGCACGATCCTGGAGTCCCGGGATCGAGTCCCACGTCGGGCTCCCAGCATGGAGCCTGCTTCTCCCTCTGCCTGTGTCTCTGCCTCTCTCTCTCTCTGTATCTATCATGAATAAATAAATCTTAAAAAAAATAAAATAAAAACCTTTAAGGATAGATAGGTCAGCTATGAAATCCCCCCTCTTTCTGGGAAAAGAAAGGCAGGTTTACTCCAAAGCTACTTTCCTTTTGTAAGGTAGGCTTAAGATGATAACATTTAAGTAGAATTTAAACTCACAGAAGGCGTTACACTAGAAGTAGTCTATGGAAGAAACTGTCATGACAAACAGAATTCCCAAAATTGAGGACAAATCCCAAGAGGGTTTTGGTATCAATGTAAAGTTTATCATATAACTGTACCTAACACTTATGTTTAAATAACAACCAAGAATTTTAAGAAAAATACCAAATCTTAAAACCTAAGTATTCTGTTAAAATAAAGTATCTGTTTAATGTCCCTTAATAAATGGGTTTAACTTTTAAAAATGAGTTGGAAAAATTATACAAGGTGCAAAAATACTTACAAATATCTTTGAGGAAACAGTAAAATACTGTGCCACCTAGTGTCAAACTAACCAAATTACAGAATTTGGTTGCAATCATAAGTAACGACAATTTCTCTACTATTTTTAAATTAAACAACTATAAAACTATTAGTTTAGAATTATGACTCTAAATACTTTAAACATATATTTTTAAAGCTATTCATTGTATATTTATGTTAAGATGGGCTACCATATTCTCACAGGTATAACCAGGTCATCAGCTTCTAAGATTCCTGGAACCCCCAATTTCATGGAGTTCCAACTTTCTTCCTCTCTCCAGAAAACAGAAAAAAATTCAAAAAAATTTTTTGGCTAAGGAAAAAGAGTAATAGAAGCAGGGAAAAGTATCAACCTGGACTTGAGATCAGATAAAGAGAAGTCCAGTAAAAGGATCAAGATGGGAGAACTGTAAAACCCAAACAAAAGAAAGACTCGACCCAAAAGGGGTCACAAATTCAAAAGCTTTCTGAGGTCAGGGAGGTATCATAAATAAGTTGAATAAGGTCAATGGATCAAGAACTAAAGACAGCTGGAATAAAACCAAAGCAGAGAAGAGCATGGCCACAGCTTGAGCAATCAAAGGAAAGACTTAACACCCTGAGGATGCCCCAAAATTCCGTCTGTAGCCACTCTGCTCACACAAGACTAAGAGGAGCTGGGGTTGCACAGGGAATACACGGGGGTAGGGCTACTCATACAGTAGGCTGGCAGAGAAGGGAATACCAAGGATTTTGCCTAGAAACAAAGGGCCTGGCCCAGAAGATTTATTCCTTATTACATTTTGATTATGATACCATTTTTATTTTCTCTTTTAATACTTACTTTGTATGGCCCATTTGTGCAGCTGCATGAATAGGTAACTGCCAATTGTCCTCATTACAGTAAAGATCAGGATCTGCACCACTGGACACCAAAAGCTCGACACATTCTATGTGGCCCTCTTGAGCAGCAATGAACAAGGGAGTAGCTTTGTCCAATGCTTGACAATTAACATTTGCACCTAATACAAAATATAAGATTTAACAGATAATCCTAATTTATGGGGGGAAAAAGTGATTAACATAAATTTCAAAACAGCTGTCTTAAAAGGGTTTTATAGTACAATAGTTTTTCCAACCCCAGTGGATACTGTTGTGTAAACACTGATTTTCCACGTTTGCTGATAATCATTTAAATTGTGCTTAAAAAAAAAAGTGCTTTTATGTTAACAAGGAAACAAGTGATTAGTATTTTAGAATTCATTTTTAAGTTAAAACAAAAATCTTATTCAATGAAGGAATCATTTCATTCCAATCTGTGCTCCAGCAAGTACTCTGTGGGTCCAATAAGTAATCATTGAAAAGGGAAAAATGCAAACCATCAAATATGGGTAACATGTTTGATTATTACAGAAAAAGAGAAGAGAAATCTAAATTATAAGACATTATAAATGCCATTAATCAATTCAGGCTGAGATCTATGAAAAAAAAATTCCCCTAGATATGATATACCTTGTGGCTATGCCTTAAAACTAATGTTGACTATATTCTTCATTATATCTCTTTTCTTCATGACCATAGCATGATAGAACCTTATAATGAAAGGGAAAATGTCTAGTTAAATGGGTTTCTGAGATGATTTTTAAAAAACAAAAATTAATCAATTATTTAAATGCCAGTGCATTAAGATGTAAAAAAGTTGAAAGTGATCACTTTTTCTGAAGGCTTTAAAAATAGCTAATTTCCCTCAATTTTTTTTAATTTCCCTCAATTTTTCTCATTGACAAAGTGTGTTAAATATGCTAAGTATGGTGTCATTACATGACTGTGAGAATTTTTAAATTTCTCTAATATGTCTCAGTGGAAAAGTCCTCTTCAAAACAAGGGAAAAAACTATCTTTTTGAAAGGATGTTCCATAAATGCACCTGGAATAAACCACAGCCTTAAGATAGGTAAAAACTATGCAAAACACAAATAGCGAATTAAGGGATTTTATGGAACTTGCAGAAATTCCAAATGGACACTCAACACATTCAGACAAGTAGAATGTTCCTGACTTATACAAGGTGGATGCTTCACCTACCATCAGCCTCAGAAAGAAGGGAACACTAATTACTGAGAAAAGACTAAGTCAAGAAAGAAATCTACTTAACTTTCCTTTTTAAGCAATATTTCATTTTGATTGAAACTTTCAAACTATCAAAAAGAACAAGGAACCAGGATCTCTAAAATTACAGGAAGAAAAGTTAGAAAAATGACAGATAATCCACTGAAAAGAAAATAATTTTAACAAGTTAGGAACATAAAGCTGCATTATAAACATACCTACATACCTCTTTCAATTTGCTGTTCATAACTATTCAGACGGGGGAAGAAAGGAACAAAGCAAAACAAAACAGGTGCCTAGCATTAAAGAACAAAATAAAATGGAACAGGTGCTTATAGTATTCTGGGAGACATGCTAGGCATGAAGAAACAGTCATTAAGGTGCTGTTTAACCTTTTATTCTAAATATTAGTTACACACTAATAATTAGAACTTAAAGGACTGAAAGCCATAAAATGAATTAGGACAGCCTCAGGAAGACAAGTCACATGAGAAGAAAACCTGTTTCTAAGCCCTAATTCTGCCAGTAAATATTTTCTAGATCTTTGGCAAGGCACTTAAACACTCAGGGCCTATGATTCTCAATCTAAAAACATACATGTTGAGACACCTGAATGGCTCAGCGGTTGAGCACCTGCCTTTGGCATAGGGCGTGATCCTGGAGTCCCGGGATCAAGTCCCACATCAGGCTCCCTGCACGGAGCCTGCTTCTCTCTCTGCCTCTCTCTCTGTATGTGTCTCTCATGAATGAATAAATAAAATCTTTAAAAAATAAAATAAAATAAAAACATGTTTAAATAAGTGATTTTGAAGATTCCTCTCAATGCTAAGATTTACAGACTCAATATTTGTAACAGATACCTTAATTTGGCACTTAATATTTCTTCGCTCCAGGGCACCTAGGTCACTCAGTCTGGTTAAGCACATGCAGGACTCAATCCCAGGACCGGGATCATGACCCAAGCCAAAGGCAAACGCTCAACCACTGAGCCACCCAGGTGCCCCTGATCTCAGAGTCCTGGTATTGAGCCCCACATCAGGCTCCCTGCTCAGTGGGGAGTCTGCTTCTCCCTTTCCCTCTCCCTCCCTCCCCCTTTTCATGCTCCTCTCTCTCTCTCTCTCTCTCTCCCTCTCCCTCAAATAAATACCTTAAGAAAATTTTTTTTCTTTGCTCCAAACTTCAACTTGAGCATTTGAAGTTTGTAAGGAGAAAGCAGAAATAAGAACTATGTACTTTGCTGTTACTTTGCTGTCTAAATAAACTTTGTTTTATATATTTGGAGGTAACTTTTTTTTTTTTTTTTTAAGTAGGCTCCATGCACCCAACATGGGATGGGGCTTGAACTCACATAAGCCTGAAATCAAGACGTGAGCTAAGATCAAGAGTCATACACTTAACAAACTGAGCCACCCAGGCACCCTTGGAGGTAATTTATGAAAAATCTAAGTATGACAGACATATATAAAAAGGGTAGGTATTTTTTAAAATTTTTTTTGACCTACTGGCAAATCTAGTGTATTTCCCATCTACTCTTAACTATCCATGCTTCATCAGGTTATTTACTGTGAGTGAATACACAGTGTTTGGAGGAATTTAAAAGCCCTTACATAACAAACATTCCTGGTCACAGAAATGTTATACAGCAAAAGAATGCCACCTCAACATCATCTTCTCCAATGTGCAATGTTTGTCACAAAGAAACCCTTAGCAATTTTATGTTGCTATTAACATCATAAAGTGTAAACAAGCTTTCAAACAAAAACATACAAATAATCATACAATTCATCAAAACATACAACTCGAAGGTTTAATATACAAAATAGCTACCTAGGGGATCCCTGGGTGGCTCAGCGGTTTGGTACCTGCCTTTGGCCCAGGGCGTAATCCTAGAGTCCCAGGATCGAGTCCCACATCGGGCTCCCTGCATGGAGCCTGTTTCTCCCTCTGCCTATGTCTCTGCCTCTCTGTGTGTGTGTGTGTTTCTAATGAATAAATAAATAAAATCTTTAAAAAACAAACAAAATAGCCACCTAATAAATTAATTAAGATTATATAGTCTTAGGCCCTAGAAAGTTGGAACTGCTTAGGTCCCCATAAGCGAGAAAAGACCCATCATTCAACTTGCCAATAAACCTGCTTTGGTGATAGATCATTATGTTCCTCCTCAGATAAATTAGTAGCTGTGCATCACATTATGTTAGTAATAGACACTTAGTAACCAGACTTATAAATCAACATGTATGTACTCTTATTTACCACTAACATAAAACCATAAATTTCACAACCTGATTTATATCTGGTCAAGAATTATACTTCCTAGGAAGACACACAGTTAAAAGTCAAGATCTTAACAGTGCAAAGGCTAATGGATTAATCTTACCCGATGAAATAAGTATGCTCAAGCTTTCTAGCTTGCCATACTGAGCAGCAACAAATAAAGGTGTGATTCCAAAGTCATCTTGGCATTCCTTGTTTGCTCCTTTTTTAAGAAGCAATTTTATGATCTCAGCATTTTCCTAAAGCACAGATTCATATTTTAAATGGGAGAAAACAAAGAAAATAGAAGGTATCTCTTTTCTTATTGCTATGTTTTGGTTTTTTTTCATCCTCACTAAAGGAAAAATTTTTTTAAGTATATTGTTCAATGGGAAGGAAGTATTAAACAATCAGATTATTCTATACCTTTTGTTGGCCCATTAAACATAAACAGATCAAACACTGATCTCTAAGAATTATATAATTCGTTTAAAGCCTGTAAAACTAGTTTGCTAGGCCAAGCACTAAAGAGTTACCACAATTTCTAAACAGTTATAAATAAAATGCGCCATTGCTCCTTATCAACTTATATCCCAAATATTCTGTTGGTCTCTTAACTATGCTATCAACATATGAAAAACTCAGATAATCCCTGAAGCCCAAAGCTGCTGGAACTACTAGAGCAGTTGGCTTATTCAGAATGATCATTAGCATTTAGACTGCCTTTTCTGTACTGCACTAACCATCATAAATCACAGGCAAGTAGGAAGCAAAAACTGTATAGAACTGTCATTTTAAAAGGGTAAAACACATAATTTACATGGAAATGAAATAATAAATTCAGAGGTTACCTGAAAAGTAGCCTGGTGCAAAGCATTCCATCCACACATAGAATGGGATCCATTAACATTTGCTCCATGTCGAAGCAACAGCCTTAACACATCTATCTGTCCATTTTCAACAGCTGCAATACAGCAGTCAAAACAATTATTGTCAGTACAAAGGCAAGTTTGTAAACTGGACACTATGGTGATGTTCTCATCACTTATTCACCATGGAACTCACAATGCTGTGATCATTTCTATCAAGAAATCAAAACACATACTCCCTATGCAATACCAAAACATTTATCACAATTGTCTTAGCCCAAACCTATTAACATATACCATCCTTTCTGTGAACAAACAAAATTATTTTCAATCCTATTTAAAAGATACAGAGGAAACGGAAGCAAGAGGCAAACCTTTATTTTCTATGCTAATGAAGACGATGTTTCTATTTTGTTAAAAATGCAATTGGGAGAGGGATGGGGTGAACAGGTCAGAAGAAACAGCACCAGACTGAAGAACAGTCTCAATAGGATTGAAAGATTTGCTATTATTACCATTTGACCACAAATAACAATAGTCACTAGCAAACCGAAAAAGCAACACTGTAAGTTCTGCATCATAGATATTTTTTTACCATCATAAACGATAATGATTGTTTAAAAGGACTTTTTGTATCAATCAATGAAAATACAGTAAAACTGTGCTTATCTGACAAGGGGACTCCACATAACGTAAAGAGTATTATTAAAGAACTACATGTCACTTAACCACAGTAACTGAAACTAATGGCTCCCAAGATGATGCTAAAGTAGATCCTTTGAAGAACAGTTTGCATGCGCATAGGTATCTAAAAATGGTTTACCCTTTTACCAATTTCACCAAATTATTCTACTTTATCTTATGTACTGAATTTAACATGAGCCCAACATAAGTGTCACCTAGTATCAGATACATATAACAATTTATAAATCCTACCTTGTGAGAAAAAACATAAGGAGTGATATCACTAAGTTGATACACCACACAAGTGAGACTAAACTTCCCAAAATGTTATTTACCACAAAACTGTGCACTGAGGGTGGCAATGATTCTGGAGGAGTTAATGGAGGAAAAAAAAATGGAATGCTAAAAACAGAGGTATATAGTACTTGATAAAATAAGTACACACACAAATATACCTTTAGCAAATAAGGTACAAGGTGAATGATGTAGGTATGAGACTACTGTTAAGACTTATTGGAATTGTAAGTTTGGGGAAGAGCTATCAGAAAGTGTATAAGAAGGTCTGACTTCATATGCTTGGTAATGAGAAAGGTGGTTTGAAAAGCAAGTATGATTTTTTTATTTCATTTCAAGCATATATTTATTCCTTCTATTACAGTTACAGGTAAGAAGTAAATGAAATCAACAACTTTCAGTACACTAGACTTTTAAATGAAAGGCCACACATGAAAAACGCTAGCACACACAGAACAGGGAAGATAAAACATTTAAAAGTAGAAAACAAGAAATGGTAAGCATATTCATTATTACTAAAGATAAATAACATGTCACTGATATTCTATTAGTTTTGTATACTGAATTTATAGAAAAGTTTCCCCGTAAGTTCTGTAGTCCAGAGTTCTCTTATCAGAGGAGGTTTCAGAAATGTGATGGTTCAGAAACCACCATGGTTGAAACAGTACCACTGTAATAGATGTTTAACATATCTTATTTCTAAGTTAACATTCAGAGCATTTTACCAAGAAAAGAACAACAGTTTTTCAAGCTATTTGTCTATAATCAATCTAAAGTCAATCTAATTTTGGGTGGAGGTCATAAGAGAAAAGGGAGAAAATCTGTTTCATATCCAATTCATACATCATTATCAGAGATTGTCGGCAAAAATCATTCTCTGGCCAGACCCTGAGTTGAAGATTATCAGGTTGTTGGCAGTGATATATGATGCAGGATAAAGATGTTTGTTTTTCATGAGTTAGGCTGACCTTACAAAAATGAAAGTCAAAAATATTTGTTTTGATTGTTAAATACACTATAGTAGAGAAACAGAAAAATTATTTTCAACATCATAAATACATAAAGATATATGACATCTGCATCTCTGGTGAAAACATTACCCAATGGTAAAAGAGTAAAACCAATACATGAGCAAATAAATAGCATTATTATAGCTCACTAATTATTTCAATATAAGGCAAATTTAATGATTAATAATTCAGAAACAGTGGTTCAGAAAAGTACACTTAGAGCTTACATCTACTACCAAAGCCTCTCCTTTGGGAAAGGTGGATTAACTTATTTCTCCTTATATAACAAGTTACCAAAATAAGGAGGCAGGGTGCCATGCAGTATCAATGTATGTTATACAATAAAAGTTTATTAAAAAAAAAAAACAAAAAAAAGATCTGACTTGAACTTCCCATTTGCTGGCCTCCTAATCCACTAAGAAAGTATGTTCCATGAAGAAAGAAACTGTGTCTCGGGACACCTGGATGGCTCAGTGGCTTGAGTGCCTGCCTTTAGTTCAGGGCGTGATCCCGGGGTCCTGGGATGGAGTCCCACATCAAGCTCCCCATAGGGAGCCTGCTTCTCCCTCTGTCTATGTCTCTGCCTCTCTCTGTCTCTCTCACGAATAAATAAATAAAATCTTAAAAAAAAAAAAAGAAAGAATGTGTCTCATTCTGCTTGTATGCTTAGTGCCAAATACAGACAGAAGACAGGCAATAAATAACTGTTGCCTGGATGAATAGGGAAAAAAACATCCTAAAGGAAGTAAGATTTGCTCTTTTTAAGAACACATCCCCTGAAACTAAACAGGCTTCAGAATTAGACTTCTGATAGGACAACATAACTGGAACTAAACTAGCCTTCCCACCGTCAACCATCTTACCATACAAGTTAACAAATATGTAAGGCAACTTTTTCTGGCATTAAACAGTAGGTGGAATGTTGTGATTCCTGAGAGAAGGGAAATACATGAGGTAAGCCCCCTGACCACTTCAGCTCTCTGCCTGGCAACACTTCTTAATTATGGAACAGTGAGTTGAAGTCCAAGCAAGGCAAGGGTAGGGCTGAAGAAAAGGTACTCCAAGAAAGGAAACAGTTCAAGCAGAGGGACAGCAGTCCACTGAGATAAGGAGGCAAAGATTAGAGTTCAAGCAGTTGACATCTGGTGTGAGGACCCAGAGAAAAGATAAGTGCAGAGAGGTCCTGGTGTAGGAGATCTCTAAGAATCTTTGGCTGTGGGCTGGGCTGCACATGCCTAAGGCAAGACAAAGCTTACTGGAGAACTGCTAAAGGACTGAGGATAGAACAGAGATAACTAGAGGTCAAATGCTGCAGAGGGCAATGGAAATCCTAAGAGTACTGCCAGTGGTGAAACAATAGGATACCTCATTGCCTTGGGAGTAAAAACCACATCAGAGAGTAAGGCCTACTCTAGATCTGCTCTAAGCCTAAAATAAGCCCTGACAAGATGAGGAAAAAGGCAGAGGTTGGTAGGTGAGAGTCCTGCCTAATTAGACACACTTGGGAAAACACCTTAAGCTTTCCACAGATACAGTCTAACAAAGCATAAAAGCAAACCTAAACAAACTGAAGGTGATATGTTATTTTTTTTAAATTTTTATTTATTTATGATAGTCACACAGAATGAGAGAGGGAGGCAGAGACATAGGCAGAGGGAGAAGCAGGCTTCATGCACTGGGAGTCCGACATGGGATTCGATCCCGGGTCTCCAGGATCGCGCCCTGGGCCAAAGGCAGGCGCCAAACCGCTGCGCCACCCAGGGATCCCAAGGTGATATGTTATTAAATGATTTATTAGAAAAAAAGAAAAAAGGCAGCCCGGGTGGCTCAGAGGTTTAGTGCTGCCTTCAGCCGGGGGTGGGATCCTAGAGACCCGGGACTGAGTTCCACGTCAGGCTCCCTGCACGGAGCCTGCTTCTCCCTCTGTCTCTCTCTCTGTGTCTCTCATGAATAAATAAATAAAATCTGTTTTAAAAAAAATAAAAAAAGAAAAATATATACCAACATTTCTCTTATGAAAGAATTCAAATCTAACATGCTATGCACTATGTCCCATATACAAGTCAGAAAGCAGTCACCAGAAACTGACCCCATGACGGCTCAGATGTTGGATTTAACAGATGAATTAAAACAACTAGTATAAATATGCTTTAAAAATTTTAGGGGAATACGTTCAAAGACTTTACTTTTAATATAGATGGTATATAGATAGGTATACAAAGAGAATCACAGCAGAGAAATAAAGTCTTTTAAAAAGAATATTCTAGAGCTGAAAAAAAGAAAGGGATGGGCCTAAAAAAAGATTGGAGATAGGAGAAGAGTCAGTGAATTTGAAGACCTCAATATAAATCACCCAATCTAAAGAACTGAGAGAGTGGCGCCTGGCTGGCTCAGAAGAGCATGCAACTCTTGATCTTAGAGTCAGGAGTTTGAGCCTTATACTGGATGTAGAGATTATTTAAAATAAAACTTGAAAAAAAAAATGAAAGAACTGAGAAAAAGACTTCAGGAAAATCAACTATGCATCAGGAGCCTGTGGGTCATCAAATAGTCCAATATACATGTAATTGAAAGTCCCAAAGGAGAAGAGAATAAGAATGGAAACAGAAAAATATATATATTTCAAGACATAATGGCTCAAATTTTCCAAAATTTGATTTTAAAAGCAAAAAGAAAAGCCACATTGACTTACAGATCCCAGAAAATCAGCAAACCACAGCTCTTTGAAAGAAGTCATTACACTTCTTACGATTTCACATTATATGTAAATTAAGGATGACTATATAAACATACCTGACAGCTCCATAGAAGAATTCCCATGATTATAAGAGGGGCTATAAACAACAAGCCACTGAAATCAACCTCACAGCTATAATAGCAGGTTTTTTTTTTTTCAGAGCTCCTCTCTGAACTTAAAATCTACCATTTCATCATATCCTTCAAGACTCTGCAATTAAATTACTTAATCCAGACATTCCACAGTACCTGGGAGTGCATCAAGCACGAGGATTATAGCAGTCAACCCAACAGACAAGGTATTTGCCTTCATGGAACTTCCCTTCTAATCAGAGAGATGAGTAATAAACAAACATAGATAAATAAGTTCTCATAAAAAATACTGTGAAAGAAATTAACAGAGTATAATAATACACAGTGACTTGGGATAAGTGTACTACTTTAGAAAAGGGGAGAAAGGTCAACTCTGAAACAAAGACAGATGAAGAGAGAAATGAAAGATAAAAAGCAGTAAAGTCACGCAAAGAGATGGAGGAGGCGTACTCCAAACAGGAAATAGGAGCATGAAGGCCAAGAGGAAGCAAAGAGGGTATGTTTGAGGAACAGCAAGATGGCCCTTGTTCCTGAGACAGGTCTCCAGAAGAAGCTAAATTCTGTAGGGCATGGTCAGAAGTTTTAATTAATTGGTTGGCTGATTTGTTTGTTCATTTATTTATTTTAAGGAAACAATGAGTTTTCAGCTAGAGCTTTTCAAAGGAAAACAGCTCTCTCTTCAGCCTCACCTTGTGAGCCTCTCCCCCTCACTTTCCTGTGTTCTAGCCACACTACTTTTATTTCAATGGTTCTTTCCGTGCTTCCAGAATGCAACAACTAGGAAAAATTTTCACTGACTAAACCCACCTAAAGTAGGTCCCTCTATTACTTTCTATCATATCATGCTCCATTCCTCTCTATCACTTACTAATAGATTGCCATTATAATTCACATGCATACTTGTTCATCATAAATTCCTCACCAGATTGTAAAACTCACTCACTACTATGTATCCTCAGCCCTTAGTAAAGTGCTGGCACTTTACTGACATATAAGAGCCATTGAGTAAATATGAGCTAGATGACAGAAAACAGAAGAGGATTTATACTGACTGGTCACTCCAAACAGAAACACACCAACACAAATACTAAGAATAGAAATGATCAGAGTGGAAAAAAAACAACACTACTTGAGATTAACACTAAGCAGGATTCTCAAACTAACTAATCAGATCTTTGCCATTAGCACAGGAAAAATAAACCTGCACACGATTGATGTTAAAATGGAAACAATAAGATTCAAGTAATAAAATCTAGAGAAGTATTTATTTGGAACTTATAAATTAAATGAGAGTCACGTAATGAGTTATTTTACTGCAGTAATCAAAATTTAAACAATAACCTGTAAACACATAAAAGGATCAACATCATTAGTCATGAGGGAAATGCAAATCAAAATCATGAGATGCCGCTTCACACCCAGTAGAATGGCTATAATCAAAAAGATGGACAAGTACTGACAAGGATGTGGAGAAACTGAAACCATCATCCATTGCTGCTCGGAATGTAAAATGGCACAGCAACTTTGTAAGTCCTGTAGTTCCTCAAAAAGTCACATATAGGGTTATCACATGACCCAGCTATTCTACTCCTAGAAATTTCCACAAAACAGAAAACATATATCCACACAAAAACTTTTACACAGGGACACCTGGGTGGCTCACTGGTTGAGTGTCTGCCTTTGGCTCAGGTTGTGATCCCAGGGTCATGGGATCAAGTCCACATAGGGCTCCTCACAGGGAGCTTGCTTCTCCCTCTGCCTATGTCTCTGCCTCTCTTTCTGGGTCTCGAATGAATGAATGAATGAATAAAATCTTTTTTAAAAAAAGCTTTTACACAAATAATTTTGGCAAGGTTATTCATGGCAGTCAAAAAGCAGAAATAACCCAAATGTGCATCAATTGAAGAACAGATAAACAAAAGGTGGTACATCACCCTACTGAATATTATTCAGCCATAAATAAGAATGAAGTACTGATGTATATTGCAACACGAGCCTTGAAAACTTTATGCTAAGTGAAAAAAAAACAAATGTAAAAGGTCACATATTGGTGATTATATGAAATGTCAAGAATAAGCAATTCCATAGACACAAAGCAGTTTCACAGTTGCCAGGGGTGAAAGGGAAGGAATGGGAAGTGATTGTTACCCCATGCAGGGTCCCCTGTAGCTGATGGTCTCTTTACATTTTGTATTATCTTTCAGCCTAACTTTCATGTCAGAAGCATTTCTAACAGTGCATTTCTCTTAAAACTTTGTGGGTCTTCTGTCAATCTTCTTAGGGCTCTCTTTAATAGACAAAACCATGCTCACAAGGCTCTTTGAGATAAAGCCTTTCTCTGCCCTGGGCTTCTGCTGAGGAGCAACACTCCTAAACTTCTTAAAGCCCCACTGCTTGGCTGAGTGTGCCTATAAATCACACCCTAAAATCTTTAGAGGACCTTTCATCTGCCTGAATACTACTATAAGGCACCACCTTTATCACACGCAGATTTTATCAAAATATTTTACAAATCATAAAGGAGACTTCACTTTAATACTACTTTTTCCTAGTAGTGTCATGGTTTTGGTATTTGCTTGGAAGTCTTAATTCAAGCCTTTTGCTCTGAGTAGAGGCTGAGAACTTTCAAAACCATCAAGTGCAGGCTCTTTTGTGTTTTAAAGTCTTTCCTTTAGTTACCTCTCTCCTTTCACTTATTTTGTCCCAAAGTGCTTTTCTGGCTTACTCCACTGAAAAATCACCACCTTGAATGTAGTTACCAGAACATCAGCATTAATTAAAATATGAACGTGGGGGCTGGGGAGACATGGACAGGACTTGGTAAGAGGTGTTAGATTAATTAGCAGTTTTTAAAGGAAAAGTGAATTTAGAACCAAACTTTTCACCACACAATAATCAAAAAATAAAAAATAAAAATAAATAAGAAAAACCAGAATTGTACATTTATCAGATATTAGTAGAAAACCATTTTAAATCTTAATGCCATAGATACAATCACAAAATAAAAGATAAAGGGATTTCAAGAGATACATATACAATAGAATTGAAAAAGCAGTAAGGAAACAAGTACTCAGGGAAATAATAATTTTCACAAAACATAAAAATGAACTTTGATACAGACGCCTGGGTGGTTCAGTGTTGAGTGTCTGTCTTTGGCTCAGGTCACGATCCCAGGGTCCTGGGATTGAGTATCGCATCAGGCTCCCTCCGGGAAGCCTGCTTCTCCCTCTGCCTATGTCTCTGCTTCTCTCTCTCTGTGTCTCTCATAAATAAATAAATAAAATCCTTTTTAAGAATGAGGTAATAATATATAGAATTCATAAAAATCAGTAAGGAAAACATGAAGAATCTTATAGATGAGTGACATGAGTAAATTTATTTTTAAAAAGTACAAGAAATAAATAGACATGGGAACACATATAAACATGGCAATATTCCTTACATTAGCAAATATGTATGCAAATGGTGTCCTTGTGAAGATTTATCAACTTTTTGGTGACTTAATAAGGTTTACATGAAAATGTAAATAAAATGCTTATTTTTTACTTAGTCATCCTTCACCTGAAAATTTGATGTGTGGAAAGATTTCATAGTTATTCTTTTCAAACATGAAGTGACTAGTAATAAAACAAAAAGTCTAAATATCTAATATTAAGATATAATACCTTCAGTAGACTAAAATAATATCTAAAACCATAACTATTAAAATAGTATTGAAATGTAAAAAAAATGCTTAGAGCAGAGTAAGTGAAAAAATGTAAATTGGATATATGCATGATATATCATATGATATGCAAAGTGCCTCTTTCCATTATAAAATGTCTATATGAATTTCTGTACAAACTACATAAAATACCTACCCATAAGGAATTGTAGGGAATTCTTAAAGATACAAACATGTAGGATAAGGACAATTTTTTTCTTCTTAAAGTCTGCTATTGTTTATACAATAAAAATAAAAAAAAAAAGATGTTTGTGTTATCTGTTATGTGTTTGCTGTTAATACAGACACTTTCTTCTCAACCATATATCTTCTAGTCTGTCTCATTATTAACAATTTTTCAACTGGGTATTGTATTTCAAAAATTTGTACAGGAATATTTTGGAGATTGGCTTATTCCAAAGTCTACAAATTTTTCATCACAAGATGATACTTCTGCTGTTGTGACTCAAGGCACTATCTTCAAGCTCACTTTAGTATCTGCCTTTAAACAGAATTTCACCCCAAAGAACAATTCAAAATAACATTTAAATACCATAAGACAGGCACCTGGGTGGCTTAGTGTCTGTCTTTGGCTCAGGTCATGACCCTAGGGTCCTGGGATAAAGGCCCACATCAGGCTCTCTGCTCAGCAGGGAGCCTGCTTCTCCCTCTCCCTCTGCCTGCCATTCTGCCTACTTGTGCTTCTTTCTGTGTCAAATAAATAAAGTCTCTTAAAAATAAAATTAAATAAATACCATAAGACAGAAATTCCGATATAATACTTGTGTGAGAACTCAATCTTTGTACAGCATTTCCCTATAATAAGATTTCAGATCCTGTATTACAGCTTAGAGTATAGAAGCATATAGAGAAGACTACAGAATTAGTGAAGAAACACTGTAGGGGCAGACAGATGATTCAAACGTCTGGAACACAGTCCTGTTTCTTCATTATGATCAAAGAGATCTGCTATGTGCAGAAAAAGACCTCTGAAGTCATCTTTCAGCAGACAAAAAAGTATGCCTTTATCTATTAGTTGGGTTCTGTAAACAACAAATAAATATATTTTACCGAGGGTCACAAACTGAACAGCTCATCAGTTGGATTCTATCCCATGTGTTTTATTTGGTCCACACAGTTTTATTTGGGTTTGTTAATTTGTTTTGTTTTATAGTTAAGGCAAAATTCAAAAATCAGAAATTTTCATATTAAAAAAAAACACAGATATCCATACTCAAAGTATCTTGAAATCTGGCAACACTGGGCTAGAGCAAGTAGTGGCTGTCCCTTTACACTGGGTTTCACTTTCCTCAGTAGTCCCTAACATTCTCTAGGCATCATTACTTATAATCTACCTTCTGGCCTCAGGAGCCTTACTGTCTGATTTACCTTCTCCAGAATAATTACTTATGACCAATCTTACTGGTTTAAATAAACATGCTTACTTTTCCTCCTCTGTAACTACATTGATCTTGTCAACCAGCATTACAAACATATAATTTTGCCATCCTCAAAAAAGGAGTCCAAAGTCTATAATCTCTTCCCATGGTCACTACCTGTACAAAAGGCCATTCATTTGCCAGATTTTCCTCTCTTCCAAAAAACACAACTGGGCCTATAAGGTAGGCAGAAGCTGTTAACACAGAACCTTTATGTTCTTTCTTGTCCTTCTATTTCCTGTCCCAAGTTTTCACTGAATCTAAAGACATTTCCTTAGACTGTTTAATCAGTATCATTTATTCCTTCTCTCATGTCTAAGAGTAGGCTCCAACTACTGACAACAATAAATCTTGGAAAGACTTAAATTCCAAGACAACAAACTGTATACTTTCTGCTTGGCCTTACTGGGGCTTTATGAAGTCATGACTTCACACTCAACAGTTATGAATGACTACAACTCAAATACCTTCCTCCCAATCCAACAACAACAATAACAACAAAATGCTTACAATCATCAGTGTTTACAGATTTTCTGTATTTTCCATCATCTAATCACAGCAAAGTCTTTATTGGAAATTAATTTCTATTCACCTTAATTTGGAGTAGAATTTATAATTTAAATATATGTGTTTATTGTCACTGACAATCATACCCTAGAAGCCAATAAACGGGTTTTACTGCAAAATACTTCAGCAACCTAATCATTATGGCAAAGCTGAAGAATTATTTACTTTTGAGGGAACATTATTATTTAAAGATGCCTATGTATTTCTATGCAATATAGGCACTAAACTATAATTTATTTCTTACAGAGCCACCCTACAACCCAGTAATTACACCAGTGGGTATTTACCCCAAAGATACAAATGTTGTGAACCAAAGGAGCACCTGCACCCCAATGTTTATAGCTGCAAGGTCCTCAATGGAAAAAGCCCAGATGTCTGACAGATGAATAAAGAAGATGCAATATATACACACACACACATATAAATATGTGTATAATTATATACACACACATATATACACTACATGGACTATTACTCAGCCATCAAAAAAATAAAACCTTGCCATTTGCAACAACATGGATGGAACTAAAGGATATTATGCTAAGCAAAATAAGTTAATAAGAGAAAGCCAATTATCATATGGTCTCATTCATATGTGAATCTTATTTAAGAAACAAAACTGAGGATCATAGGGAAAGAGAGGAAAAAAATAAAACAAGAAATCAGAGAGGGAGACAAACCGTAAGAGACTCTTAATCTTAGGAAACAAACTGAGGGTCGCTGGAGGGGAAGGGGCTGGGTGATGGACATTAAGGAGGGCAGGTGATATAATGAGCACTGGGTGTTATATAAGACTGATGAGTCACTGACCTCTACCCCTGAAACCAATAATACGTTATATGTTAATTAACTGAATTTAAAATTTTTTTAAAAGAAAATTTCTTCTTTTCCTCAACAGGTGGTAATACCAACTTTCTTTGGTTTAGAAGCATTTCCACAGGGATGCCTGGGTGGCTCAGGAGTTGAGCGTCTGCCTTTGGCTCAGGGCGTGATCCTGGATTTCCAGGATCGAGTCTCACATTGGGCTCCCTGCATGAAGCCTGCTTCTCCCTCTACCTATGCCTCTGCCTCTCTCTCTGTCATTCTCATAAATAAATAAAATCTCTTAAAAAAATTGAAGCATTTCCACAACTCAAGTGATTCTAAGTAGAGAGAAACTGATTTGTGGATATCATCAAATAAAACAAAATTTCTACGTAATACTAGGATGGCCATATACATGAAAAGTATCCCATAAGGTATTTGGAAGAAGAAAGAGAGGAGGAAAGATTGCTAGAACTCATACAGCAATTTGGTAGCGTGGCAGGATACAAAATCAATGCCCAGAAATCAATGGCATTCCTATACACTAACAATGAGACTGAAGAAAGAGAAATTAAGGAGTCAATCCCATTTACAATTGCACCCAAAAGCATAAGATACCTAGGAATAAACCTAACCAAAGAGGTAAAGGATCTATACCCTAAAAACTATAGAACACTTCTGAAAGAAATTGAGGAAGACACAAAGAGATGGAAAAATATTCCATGCTCATGGATTGGCAGAATTAATATTGTGAAAATGTCAATGTTACCCAGGGCAATTTACACGTTTAATGCAATCCCTATCAAAATACCATGGACTTTCTTCAGAGACTTAGAACAAATTATTTTAAGATTTGTGTGGAATCAGAAAAGACCCCGAATAGCCAGGGGAATTTTAAAAAAGAAAACCATAGCTGGGGGCATCACAATGCCAGATTTCAGGTTGTACTACAAAGCTTTGGTCATCAAGACAGTGTGGTACTGGCACAAAAACAGACACATAGATCAATGGAACAGAACAGAGAACCCAGAAGTGGACCCTCAACTTTATGGTCAACTAATATTCGATAAAGGAGGAAAGACGATCCACTAGAAGAAAGACAGTCTCTTCAATAAATGGTGCTGGGAAAATTGGACATCCACATGCAGAAGAATGAAACTAGACCACTCTCTTGCACCATACACAAAGATAAACTCAAAATGGATGAAAGATCTAAATGTGAGACAAGATTCCATCAAAATCCTAGAGGAGAACACAGGCAACACCCTTTTTGAACTCGGCCACAGTAACTTCTTGCAAGATAGATCCACGAAGGCAAAAGAAACAAAAGCAAAAATGAACTATTGGGACTCATCAAGATAAGAAGCTTTTGCACAGCAAAGGATACAGTCCACAAAACTAAAAGACAACCTACAGAATGGGAGAAGATATTTGCAAATGACCTATCAGATAAAGGGCTAGTTTCCAAAATCTATAAAGAACTTATTAAACTCAACAGCAAAGAAACAAACAATCCAATCATGAAATGGGCAAAAGACATGAAGAGAAATCTCACAGAGGAAGACACAGACATGGCCAACATGCACATGAGAAAATGCTCTGCATCACTTGCCATCAGGGAAATACAAATCAAAACCACAATGAGATACCATCTCACACCAGTGAGAATGGAGAAAATTAACAAGGCAGGAAACCACAAATGTTGGAGAGGATGCGGAGAAAAGGGAACCCTCTTACACTGTTGGTGGGAATGTGAACTGGTGCAGCCACTCTGGAAAACTGTGTGGAGGTTCCTCAAAGAGTTAAAAATAGAGCTGCCCTACGACCCAGCAATTGCACCTAGAATTAGGGATTTACCCCAAAAATTCAGATGCAATGAAATGCCGGGACACCTGCACCCCGATGTTTCTAGCAGCAATGTCCACAACAGCCAAACTGTGGAAGGAGCCTCGGTGTCCATCGAAAGATGAATGGATAAAGAAGATGTGGTCTATGTATACAATGGAATATTACTCAGCCATTAGAAATGACAAATACCCACCATTTGCTTCAACGTGGATGGAACTGGAGGGTATTATGCTGAGTGAAGTAAGTCAATCGGAGAAGGACAAACAGTGTATGTTCTCATTCATTTGGAGAATATAAATAATAGTGAAAGGGAATATAAGGGAAGGGAGAAGAAATGTGTGGGAAATATCAGAAAGGGAGACAGAACATAAAGACTCCTAACTCTGGGAAACAAACTAGGGGTGGAGGAAGGGGAGGATGGTGGGGGGTGGAGATGAGTGGGTGACGGGCACTGAGGGGGACACTTAACGGGATGAGCACTGGGTGTTATTCTGTGTCTTGGTAAATTGAACACCAATAAAAAAGTAATTTATTAAAAAAAAAGAAAGAAAGAAAGAGAGGAGGAAGAAAGTAAGGAGGAAGAGAAAGAAACTACTTCATGGGTGCGGATATCTAGGACCAGACATTTCAACAGCATGAAACTGTAAGTCCCTTGTATTCTTGTGGTATCATTCTTAGTATATACCAACTAATATATAATGTCTCTCAATCAAAATCTTCAAGTAACATGTGCTCACATGAGTATCAGTAACAATCTGTGCACAAGATGGTGTCTGGAGAACAAGGAAAATTAAATCAACTCTTGCAAATATATCACATTCTTTTAGAACACCATTAGTATGCTTAAGATTGCTGACTATCCACCTAAGACTCTGTTCTAAAATCAATGAACAGGTAATAAACATTACATGAGCTAGAAATGATGAAAATTACACTAAAAACGAAATAAAACATATCAACTAATTACAATGCAGAGATCTTAACTGAATCCTGATTTCAACAATCTGAATCCTGATGTCAACAATCTGAAAAATACAAATAAACATATATACAACAATCAGGGAAATTCAAACACCAATTGAAAATTTGATGATACTGATCAATTACTGTTATCTTTAAGAGCAATAAAAGCATTGTGATTGTTTTTTTAAAGAAATATCTTAAAAAAAATATATCTTTACCCTTTGAAGATACATACACAAATAGTTATGTGTTAAATCATATGATGAATAGAGTTGTCCTTCAAAATAATGGAGTGGAGACAGTGAGTAGAGCTATAAATGAAACATGACTTGCCCTAAGTTGAAAACAATTGAAGTTCAGTGTCAGGTACATGGCAATTTATTTCATTCTTCTCTATATTTAAGAATGCCACAAATTTTGAGGAGAATTTCAAATGGGAATTCCAAAAATATTTTGCATGTGAAATATTCCTACTGTGCATAAAAGTGAATTTTTAAAAAGATAGCAGAAAAATCTAACTGAACACTCTTAATACTATAAAGCTGCACTTTATATATTAATTAAAAATGCTTTAAACTTAAAGAAACAGGGAGAAGAGAAACAGACAAGAAAGTAGATGAATCTACAGCAGAATAATAATAGTAATTAGGACTGAACTCACCTTCATAATACTTTGTATCTCTTACAGGACTTATTATAGTATGTCTTGAATTCTTGTTATTTTAATAACCCCAACTAGATGGTAAGCCCTTGATAGCAGGAACTAAGCTTAATGAAGAAGATAGAACCCTGATAATCACCTAATCAATTGAGGATAATGAGGAAAATTCTGCTGCAAGGTCTACTATCTTGCTGAAGCAAAGATGACTGGCTAAGCTGGTGACTCTTTGTTCCTTCCCTCTCTACACCTTATAGGAGCCACCTAGTATCACATGCTAGGGCAAAGGAGACAAACCTTCAAAGACAGAAAGAAGAGCACTCACTACTGCTCAGTTAAGGATCCATAAATAGCAGAACTCTCCAATACAGAAGCCACTAGCCACAAGTAGCTGTCTACATTTAAATTAATTAAAACTATAGTGTCAGAATCAAAATTACAAGAAACAAGGTTGATGAGGATGTGGAGAAAAAGGAATCCTTGTGCATTGTTGGTGGTAATGCAAACTGGTGTACCCGCTGTGGAAAACAGTATGGAGGTTCCTCAAAAAAATTAAAAATAGAATTACCATATAACCAAGGAATTCCACTACTGGGTATTTACCCAAAGAATATAAAAATAGTAATTCAAAAAGACATATGTTCCCTATGTTTATTACAGCATTATTTACAATAGCCAAATTATGGAAGCAACCTAAATGTTCATCAATAGATGAATGCATAAAGAAGATGTGATATTTATGTATACATATATATCATGTACATAAATATATGTACATGTGGAATATTATTCAGCCATTAAAAAGAATGAAATCCTGCCATTTGCAACAACATAATGAATCTAGAGAGTATAATGCTAAGCATAATAAGTCAGTAGAGGAAGACAAATACCATATGATCTCACTCGTATGTGGAATTTATGACACAAAAAAGACGAACAAAAGGAAGAGAAAAGAGACAAACCAAGAAACAGACTCTCAACTACAGAGAACAAACTAATGGTTACCAGAGGGGAGGCGAGTGTGGGAATGGGTGAAACAGGTGATAGGGATTAAGAGTACACATCACGGGGGATCCCTGGGTGGCTCAGGGGTTTATCGCCTGCCTTCAGCCTGTGGTGTGATCCTGGAGTCCCGGGATCGAGTCCCACGTCAGGTTCCCTGCCTGTTTCTCCCTCTGCCTGTGTCTCTGCCTCTCTCTCTCTCATGAGTAAATAAATAAAATCTTTAAAAAAAAAAGAGTACACGTCACAATGAGCACTGAGTAATGTACAGAACTGCTGAATCACTCTATTGTATGCCTGAAACTAATTAATTGTATGTTAACTATACAGGATTTTAAATAAAAATTTAAATTTAAATTAATTAAAATTAAATTAATTTGTTAAAATTTGAGTACTTCAATCAAACTAGCTACATTTAAAGTGCTCAAGAACGGGATGCCTGGGTGGCTCAGCGGTTTGGCGCTTGCCTTTGGCCCAGGGCATGACCCAGAAACCCGGGATCGTGTCCCACATCGGGCTCCCTGCATGGAGCCTGCTTCTCTCTCTGCCTCTCTCTGCCTGTGTCTCTGCTGTGTCTCTGCCTCTCTCTCTATCTCTCATGAATAAAGAAATAAAGTCTTTAAAAAAAAAAGTGCTCAAGAGCCACACATAGCTAGTGATTATCATACTGGACAGTGTAGATATAGGACATTTCCAAGTTCTATGAAACAGTATTGGTCTAGAGTTTAGAATTTAACTGAACTGGAATTTAATCTAGAATACCAGGCACATCTATCTAAGATACATGCATTCCTAGCCATAGGATAGAGGACCAGGACACCAGTTGTGGCTCCTATGGCTTGGGGTTAAGTGATCAAGGACAGAAAGGAAACAAGTAATTCTAGAACCTGCAGAAGTACTGTGAGAGAGAAAAGGAAAGCAGGATCATAGTGATCTGGTATTACAGCGGCATTCCACAGAGACCAGAATAATAAAACACCACAGTTGGAAAGCATGGGCACACGGAGAGATGGGAGAAGGGCTTTCCTCCCTTCAATCCAAACAAGTATTAGTTCTATAAAACTCTAGCTGAGAAAGCAGAAAAAAACCAGAAGCTCTGAGGGACACTGCCCCTCCCACAAGAGGTTATATTTTAGTGCTGGGGAAGTCCGTAAGAGCACAAGTCTAAGAAAACGAGGATGACAATTTCAATAATTTCTAGGAAGACGATTAACTGTTGAAGAAACAAGTTTCTCCATTTCCTAAACTAAAGGGAAAAGAAGTTAAAAGAAGTAATCTGGGAAAGAATACTGATTAACAAAATAATTTTAAAAAGAAGAAATCAAGTAAATGAAAACAGTTTAACCCATATAAAAATTCTAACCAAAATCAAAATTTAGTTGAGGCATGGAGCACAGTAAGTGCAGTCCAAAGCCCCAAATAAAGACTTCAAGGCATAAACTCAACACAGGATTCTCATTCGGGACAAATACAGCAAACCTATACATACATGTAGGTAAGAAATCTAACTAGAAATAAGACATTCTAATTAGGAACAGTCAATAATGATCATCATATAATGCAACATCCATTAAAGAATAGATTTTTAAAAGAGGAACCTTTAAAAATGTATTTATCCCTAATGAATGTTCTTTTGGAAAAATGCCTAGCGTGCTGTATTCTAGGAAACTACTGTAGGCAAGTTGTATACCAAATGCAAATTACAATGAGCTGAGTTTTACATCTATAAGATAGATATACACAATTCATTTTAAAGCTCAGATTCTGACAGTAATTCTACTGAGAAACATCAAAGTCAGGCTGAAGTGGACAGTTAAAACCATAGGCTGTCCATCTCCTCTTGTTATGGCTGTAGGATGGCGATTTCTGAGAACTTCAGAGATCATCTATGTGTTCTATTAGTACATTTATTTTATTTATAAAAGAATTTTTAACTATCTATGCTTTTTAAGTTCTACTTGTATTCTATTCTCCATTATGCATTTTTCTATACAATTCAATAATAAAATAATATTTCCATTGTATACCTAATACGTATAAAACTTGTTTTTATACATTTAAAACATTCAAAAAATAAAAAAAAATTTTAAAAAGCATTCACGAGCCATTTATCTACCTGCAGTATTTCTCTGGTCCTGTGGTTACACTGACATCTGGTGGCAGTGTGAAAGAAACTAGACTGCAATAACAAGGGGTTTTTTTTTCTTTTTTTATTTTATTTTATTATTTTTTTGGCTAATTTATTTTTTTTTAATTTTTATTTATTTATGATAGAGAGAGAGAGAGAGAGGCAGAGACATAGGCAGAGGGAGAAGCAGGCTCCATGCACCGGGAGCCTGACGTGGGATTCGATCCCGGGTCTCCAGGATCGTGCCCTGGGCCAAAGGCAGGCGCTAAACCGCTGCGCCACCCAGGGATCCCATGGCTAATTTATTTTATGTGACTTCAGCGGTTATGTTTTTCCAACGCTTTATCTATACCCAAGATGGCAGACCTATTAAAATACTATATTAACTCCAATGACAGCGAACATTACAATCAGTGACATTCTTGAAATAATTCACTTTGGTAACACGACTGGGAAGGATATAGAATTATTCCAAGAATGTCACTGGGTAAGTAGGACAGCTCACAGTTACTTATTTCATAATTAAAGTTTATAATCAGAATGGTTATAAAGGAAGACTTTCCTATCATAGATAAATGCATCATTTCAAACCATTTTCTCTATATATGAAAATAGAGTCCCATAATATGTCTTGCTCATGAATGTTTAGTTTGAAACAGAATATTTTATTGATATTTAGAAAATATTTTTAATTTTTAGAAAAATTTAGAGAAAGTATAACTTAATACTAATGAAGTTATACTTCTTTCTTATCAAATATTTCATGTCTACCCAATGACTAACAAACTTAAAGGTGTACACTGAAGGAAGAAACTATGGTCTCATGGGCAAAATCCATTATGCTAGGAATATAACAAAAAAAAGTTGTAATCCATATCCCAACCTAATTCTACATGTTGCCACTGACATATCTCATGGTTTCTGATAAAAAGAGAGAATTCAGGGGCTCCTAGGTCGCTCAGTTAAGTGTCCACCTTCAGCTCAGGTCAATCCTGGGGTCCTGGAATCGAGCCCATCAGCCTCCCTACTCAATGGGGAGCCTGCTTCTCCCTCTCTCTCTGCTACTCCCCATGCCTGTGCCTACTCTCCCCTCACCTCTAACAAATAAATAATTTTTTTTAATTGACTAAAAAAGAAAGGGATTTTTTTTTTCTTTCTTAAGAGGGAGAGAGAATCCCACACAGGCCCCACACCCAACGAGGAGCCTGATGCAGGGCTTGATCCCAATCCTGAGATCAAGACATGAGTCAAAATCATTACTCAGATGCCTAATCAACTGAGCCACCCAGGCACCCCCAGGAAGAGAGAATTCTAATGGCCAATTAGACATTAAACACCATATCCAGAAAAACACATCCTTCAATCAGATGAAAGTCTTAGACAAAACCTTGAAATTTTACCATCTTATTATATTTGGATTATTTTTCCATGTCTCCTCAGCAAAAGAATTAAGACCAACATTAGATTCAGACAGCATACCCCTAAATTTACATAGTGTAGAGCTGTAACACTGCATTCTACCACCCTCTGTAATTACCCAATTCACATTTTTTAAACATTTATGCAACAGTATTCTTTTAGGAACCACCTCTGTCAGTATAATCTCCATGTTATAGTTTAGAGAAATAAATCATTACACTGAAGATTCTCTATCAGAGAAGAAGTAGAGAGCAAACTATCCTTCGTGCCAAGGACTCCTATTTATATAGAAGCAACACTTCTATTTCAGCATACTAACCAGTGAAGATCACATACAATTAATTGGCCAATGCTAATAATTATGAAGAATAGAGATAATTGCATTAACCATGTATGTAATAATCCAGTTTGACAGCCACATATGCATAATGTACAGCAGTGATACTCAGTATCATTCATAAACTGGCTGTCAACCTGAAAACTGTCCCCAGTCCTCAACAAGGTAAGAAGTTTTGACCAGAATGTAAATCAATTATGTCTCTAAGCACACTGTTTAGTTTTACTGACATTTTTCTTAAAATAAGACTTCCCTGATAAAGGAAGCAGTGCACTGATTTACATTCTGGCTCAAGCACCTTACATCAACAAACTGACATTTAACTAGCACTGCTCTATGGTATCTAAAGAAAACAGACTGAACTATATGGGTGGGTGGGGATTGAGGGGGGGCCCATCGAGGTCTTTCTCTACCATATACTAGAATATACATTATTGCCAAATACTAAAATCAAGAATTTTTGTTTTACTTTAAAATTTAATATGGACTTCCAACTTTAATATTGAGGCATAAAGTAACCATTTCCCCTTAATCTTCTTAAAAAGCACCCAAAAGCAATTAATTCAAAATCAGCAAAGAGGGCAGCCCAGGTGGCTCAGCGGTTTAGTGCCGCCTTCAACTCAGGGTGTGATCCCGGAGACCTGGGATCGAGTCCCACGTCGGGCTCCCTGCATGGAGCCTGCTTCTCCCTCTGCCTGTGTCTCTGCCTCTCTCTCCCTCTGTGTCTCTCATGAATAAATAAACAAAATCTTTAAAAAAAAAAAAAAAACAGCAAAGAAAATAAATAAAAACACACTCAGCATTTTTACAAAACTGGAATCCAGCTAAAACTCCAGAACAAAATTAGGTGTAAGAGCTTCCTAAAGAAAGCTGCACATCTCAGAAAGAGCTAGCAAAGTAAACTCCTCAAAGGTGAGAGGTTCCCTCTGAGTGACAAAACAAATTCCCAGAAGAAGGTAGGATTCATGGGCCAACAAGAGAACACTGTGGACCCAGCTGAGATACGAAAATCAAAAGAATGGGGTCTAATAAGGAATCACACAAAAAAACTATATTTGTAATAATAGTCTGTCTCTGCTTCCATAGAAGAGAAGCTGCATTGCAAAAACAACTGCCTGTGCCCACTGACTGGTAAAATAGCTAAATAAACTCAACAACCAAAACCTTACCTAGAGTTTTTGGAACATTAGCTAATCTGGAATGTGGCTCTAGCTCCTTAAATCTCCTAAAAATAAATTATGATGCAAAAATTCACATTTTCAGATGAGTTATCACAAAGGAACAAGCACAAAACCATACAAAGTTACCAAAAAGGGGGAAGAAAATTACAGGAAAAATTATTAGACAAAAAAAACCCTTATCATAAAAATATTGCCACAAAGTAATGAAAATTACAGCTAAAATTTTTGCTGTAAATTTAAAAAATATTAAGGAAAAAAGGCATAATGCCAAGGCGTAGGAGTTAAGCTAAAAGATGTCTAGATGATAGGAAATTATGTAACATAAACTTGGACAATTTAGAAAAGACCTCGAAAAAATAAAACAATCATAGAAACTGGAAGAAACTGTTGAAACTGGAAGAAACACTGTAGAAAATAGACATTTCTGAAATGAACACAGAGGATTAAAAAAAGGAAAAGGAAAGTAAAATTTTAAGAGGGGATGAGAGAAAATAATAGATATAAAAAACAGGATATCTAACACATGAATAATTGGAGCCCAAGAAGACCGTCATAATAACAGAACAAATAAATATTTAAAGACATAATTCCAAAAAAAATTACTAAAATAATAAAATAAAGAAAATCTAAATCTAGATACTGAAGGGGCACCTGGCTGGCTCAGTCAGAAGTATGTGTAATGACCAGGTCGTGGGTTCAAGCCTCCAGTTGAGTTTAAAGATAAATCAATCAATCAATGAAAGGGCATACCATGTCTCAGAAAAAAACTGATCCAGAACAGACATGCAAAAATATTGTCACAAAACAAGAAAATAAAATCAGGCTGGCCTCCAACTTTAACTCTAGAACATAACAGATTACTATTAAAAATTTTCTTAAAGCAAAGTATGACTCAAGGATTCTACATCTAATCAAACTGCTGCCCAAATACAAAATCACTATTCAATTATGAACATGCAAAACTCAGGGAATATTATACCCATAGGTCCTTTTAGAAGACTCTATTAAAGGAAGAATTTAGTTAGCCAAGCAAAACTAGAAAAGCCATGGCAAAGTAACTGGTGATAAACTTCTAAGCTATTTAACCACAGAACTAAAAATAAAATTAAACGAATTAAGATGCAAAATGTTATTACACTTAACATGCAAATATAACAAAAGTTGGGAAGGGACGAGAGGAAATAAAAGTTATATAAGGACAATATAAGGATAATGATTTCCTCATCTTTAAAAGTTGGAAGTTTAAATCTATCAAAACATAATAAATTGACAGATTATATAGATTTAATTGTATGAAAGTTAACATAAGATAAATATCCTATTTTCATAATTACTTAAGAAACAAGATATTAGGGCAGCTCTGGTGGCACAGCGGTTTAGCGCCACCTGCAGCCTGGGGTGCAAACCTGGAGACCCTGGATCGAGTCCCACGTCAGGCTTTCTGTATGGAGTCTGCTTCTCCCTCTATGTCTCTGCCTCCCTTTCTCTGTCTATGAATAAATTAAAAATCTTAAAAAAAAAAACAGAAACAAGCTATTATCCATGTCTTACAGAGAAGAGTATGACACAAAATAACAGGAAGTTACATCAAGAAACATTAAAATTAGGGGCACCTAGCTGGCTCAGTTAGTAAAGCATGTGACTCTTGATCTCGGGGTTATGGGGTCGAGCCCCACGATGGATGTAGAGATTACTTAAAAATATAAAATCTTTGGGAAGCCTTAGTTGCTCAGTCCCTTAAGTAGCTGCCTTCACCTGGGGTTATGATCCTACAGTCCTGGGATCGAGCTCCACATGGGATTCCCTGCTCAGCAGGAAGCCTGCTTCTCCTACTCCCTCTGCTTGCTGCTCCCCCTGCTTGTGCTCTCTATGTCAAATAAATAAATATTTTAAAATAATAATAATAAACATAAAATCTTTAAAAAAAAAAAAAAAAACGAAAACGGGCAACTCGGTGGTTCAGCAGGTTAAGCGTCTGACTCTTGGTTTCTGCTCAGGCCATGATCTCAGAGTCCCATGTCAGATTCCATACTCAGCAGGGTGTCTGCTTAAAGATACTCTCTCTCTAACTCTCCCTCAGTGCACACCCACACAATCTCCCTCTCCAAAATAAGTCTTAAAAAAAAAAAAAAACATGAAAATTAACATTTTTAAAATATACCTTTTTGGTGAATACAGTATTTTTGATCTGGGAAAACTCAAACTCAATTTTCAATACTATGTCCTCAAGTAAAAATGCTCACATTACAATCCTTAAACATGATAATTAATCTCTGTTGAAAAATCTAAAAACAACTCCAAAGATAAAGTTTAAATAATATATTTTAAATATAAGGTTTTGAAGCCTCAAAATTGCTAGCACTCAAAAATTGGCCCTATCAACAATCACTGATTCATGAAAATACTAGTGAAAAGCACAATATGCTGTGATTTGGTAAATTCTGGAATATATCAGTGGAGTCAGAGTTAAAGGATATGCCATATGAGCTCAAGTATGACACATTTCACAGTTAAATACTGAAATACGCAGCCTCACATAATACTTTATAAAACACTTTGTTCTTATTAAGCATTCTTGCTATGTTTAACATTGAAGGTTACACAGAATAAGCAGAGATACAGAAGAATAAAAAAAAATGGAAAAAATCAATCAAAAGCCAGAACTGCACGCTGTGCGGTTCCCATAAAAATTGTCCTATGAAGTCACATAGGGCTGGATTCAAGCCTCCAACAATCAGTGTTGTTTTATATACAGCAAAATAAAAAGAAAACTTAAGTCCTATAAAATTAGCTGGGTTTCCACTCATAATCTACTATATTTATAAATAAGAATATTCTTATCTCTAAAGCAGTTTGACAAATCTATCCTTAGAATATTTACTATGTATGCATTTATGAGGCAAGAAGTGGGGAGAAAAGGCAAGGGTAAAGAAAAGAAACAAAAAAAGAAAAGAAAAGAAAAGAAAAGAAAAGAAAAGAAAAGAAAAGAAAAGAAAAGAAAAGAAAAGAAAAGAAAAGAAAAGAAAAGAAAAGAAAAGAAAAGAGAAACAAAACAAGGGGGCAGACCCTTTGTTAAAGTATAAACTTCAAACTACATGTTAGCAAAAAGATGTTCAAGAACAATTTTCACATGGAAAGAGAAGTTGTTTCCTGAATTTCCTCTTTCTTGCGGTGTTTTATTTTCATTCTTACTGCCATCAAACCGAAAAGTTTCCTTTCTAACTCATTTTTTTAAAAGATTTTATTTATTTATGAGAGAGAGAGAGAGAGAGAGAGAGAGAGAGAGAGAGAGATAAAGAGAGGCAGAGACATAGGCAGAGTGAGAAGCTCCATGCTGGGAGCCCGACGTGGAACTCGATCCTGGGACTCCAGGATCACACCCTGGGCCGAAGGCAGGCGCCAAACTGCTGAGCCACCCAGGGATCCCCTCTAACTCATTTTTATAAAAATCTTCATGAGGGGGCACATGGGTGGCTCAGTTAAGCATGTGACTTTTTTTTTTTTTAATAGATTTATTTACTCATGAGAGACACAGAGAGAAGCAGAGACACAGGCAGAGGGAGAAGCAGGCTCTCCTTAGGGAGCCCGATGTGGGACTCAATCCCTAGACCCCAGGATCACAACCGGAGCCAAAGGCAGACACTCATCCGCTAACTCTTGTTCTCAGTTCAGGTCTTGATCTCAGTGTTGTGAGATCATGCCCTGCATTGGGCTCCATGTTGAGGGGTATGCATCCTACTTAAAAATTCTTAAAAATAAACATCTTGACGAGTTCTGTGTAGAAAATATGTCCCCATTATAAATGGTGGGGGAGCATAGTTTCTCTCTGCATATAGCCTTCAGTTCAATCATATTCAAACACCAATGTCAATGACTTTTCCAAGTTACCTACCAAATTTCCATAGTTCTATATTCATTTTCTACCCCTTAATCCTCCAGGTTTATATTTATAGCCTCCAGCAACAGTCTAGGTGGTAGCTAGGCCATCAAGACAGGTACTACAGTAACTTGTATGGAAATACAGCTTCCCTGTGGGGAGAGGAAAACATACTTCAATACTTCAAAGTTTTAGCAAAGACCAGTTTTGGAAGAGAACTCCTACACCAAGAAGGAAGCTGCACCAGACAGGCAGTTCCCCTTTCTGACTTTAAGTTCAGCTGACCCAGCCACTCTTCTTATCAAGACATTACCATCTATAGTTTGTCACAAACCTTAAGTGTCCTAGATTTTATTTTAGTAAAAGAAGCCCTTCCATTATAGACTGAAACGTGGATCACTATGGTTGTTTAAGAGAAGTAGATGGATAAAGAAAAGAAAAGCAGATTGAAGTTTGTCATATTATTTACAGGCAAGCAAACACTGTGTACACATCACCTAACTGAAGAATCATATGTCCATCCCTTGACCCTATGTTCCCGCAAAAACTAAAAGTATATTTTTTCCTTTTTAAAGAAATACTCTACTTCCAAATAAGGACCTAGCATAATTGATGCTCTACTTGAGCACCTAAAAGTCCTACATGTACTACATACATCTCCTTGAAGTTAACCTCCTTGCTTGAGTAAAATAATTTTTTGTATTAGCCAATATAAAACATAATTAGGATAGTCAGTTTGCTGCCAAAGAAACTAAATAAATCCCGTTACTAAAAATAAATGATTTAAAGTTATTCACTGGTTTGAATTATCTTAGCAACTGTTCTTTCATTAACATAAAAAATTACAAGTTAACTATATCCTAAAATAGAAATCACTAAAACTCTGCATCTCTAATTTTTTCCACATGTTTACATATAATACTGAATTTCATAAACAGGACTATAAAATTTTTAAACTGTTAACCAGCAAACTAGCATTTCTCAAATTGTTCCATGGAATGTCAGTGTTCTCTGAGATTTTCCTAAGTGTTCCACAAAGAAAAAGAATATTATGGTCAAATATATTCCAAAATGCCGAGTTAAAGTTAAAACAAATGTTGTTTTATAACAGGTCTGAGAAAGACTTTCATTCATCAAAAAATTTATTAAATGCCACCATATACCATGCACTTATCTGGGTTTGCAAATTACAACAGGGAACAAGATAAGTAAAATGCCTGCTCTCATGGAGCATTCCTTCTAGTGGAGAGGACAGTCGATTAACAAAAAAAGCAAATAAATAAAATGCAGTCAGTGAGAAGAGCTATGAAGATACGAAAATGGGGTAACAGTATAGAAGATACCTCTCTGAATGGACACATTAAGCTACAGAGCTAATATTTTTTGTTTTTTCTACATTGGGGAATACAGTGCACAGTATTTATCAAACACAGGTTGATCAGGAACCCTTTTCTCAACGAACATCTATTAATTCTATTAATAGTTCATCAAATCAAAAAATGCTCTTCTAGCCAACATGCAGCTAATGGCAGGGTCAAGACTCAAATATAGCTCTTCTGATCCTAAATACAGTGTTTTTATATATCTTCTTCACCTATAAAAGCATAAATAATAATAGTACATATCTCATAGAATCATAATGGAAATTAAATTAGCTAATTCAGGTATAAAACACCTGACGGGGGGTTCGTATACACTGTGCTCAGTAAATGTTGTAGTTACTATTAATACAGTTACCATGCACGTCTTCCTCTATTATCCCAAGGTGACTTATATTGCCTTCTTTTAAGATCTTGAATACTTTATTTCCATCTCTTTTATAAGACTTAAGTAATTCTGTTCACTCTTCTATATGGTAGATTTCTTAAAAACAACAACTCAAATAGAGACTGCACATGGCTAGGCCACAATGAAAGCTTACTATGTGTTTGTGTACACAATATCCAAAGTGGGTTAAATGTGCGTGTGGAATGGGATCCCTGAGTGGCGCAGCGGTTTGGCGCCTGCCTTTGGCTCAGGGCACGATCCTGGAGACCCGGGATCGAATCCCATATCGGGCTCCCGGTGCATGGAGCCTGCTTCTCCCTCTGCCTGTGTCTCTGCCTCTCTCTCTCTCTCTGTGTGACTATCATAAATAAATAAATTAAAAAAAAAAAAATGTGCGTGTGGAAAAAAAAAAAAAAACCTTATATAAAAAAGAAATCTCCCCTCTAGGAAACACAAACCATACTATAGCAAAGCTTCCATGAAACATCTTCATAATTACACATTTTATATATTCAAAATACTTTTATAAATTAACATCATCAGTACTGGTGACTGCACATGGCAGACCCAGTAATGGGTCATATTCTTCCTGATAAGATGTACTAAGATACCATTTCATTTCCTTGATATTCCTGCCAGAAATGCATAACCAGAACTTTATCAAGAAAAAACATCAGACAAGCCCAAGCCGAAAAACATTCTACAAGATAAATGACCTGAACTTTTCAAAACTGTTAAAATTTTAAACATGTTAAAATCATAAGAGATAAGGAGTAAAAATCTGTTCCTAATTACAGGAGGCTAAAGAGACATAAAGCTAAATTTAACAAGTGATCTTGGACTGGATCCTGAACTAACAAATTATGTTGTTTTTATAAAGGACATTGGTGGAACAACTGGCAAAACTGAGTAAGAACTGTAGATTAAATAACTAACCTATATCAATGTTAACTTTCTGATTTTCATCATCATCAGATGGCAGTTATATAAGACAATTTCACTGTTTTTAGGAAGCACATACTGCAGTATTTATAGGTAAAGAAGCATTAGGTCTACAATTTAATCTCAAAGGGTTCAGAAAAAAAAATCTATGGATAAATACAGAGAAAGAAAAAAAATCACAAACTGAACACAGCAAAAGAACAAGATTTGGGTCAAAAGTATATGAATCCTTTGCACTGTGAAAACATTTTCAAAAGTCTGAAATTATTTCAAAACAAAATATCTAAACACAAAAGTAATTGGTGAGAAAAAGGAAAGAAGGCAAATAATCACATGAAAAGATGTTCTAGATCACTACCAGCAAGTAAAAGTGCAAATTAAAAGCACAAGGAGATGCCACTAAAAGCAAAAAAGAATTTTCAATTCTGTTGGTGAGCATTTGGGGCAAATGAAGCTATCAAACATTACTGGAGGGAGGGAATACAAGCTGTATAGTCACTTTGTAAGAAACTTCTGAATTGTTTTCCAGAGTTAAACATACACTTACCACATAACCCAACAATCCTAGGTATTAATCCAAGAAAAATTAAAACTTACATTCAAACAAAACCTGCATGCAAATATTTGCATCAATTTATTCATAATCACCAAATACTGAAAACAACTCAAATGTCTATCAACTGGTAAATGGATAAACTGTGATACATTTATATAAAGGAATCCTACTTAGCAATAAAAAGGAATGAATTATTAATAATGCAACATGTATGAATCCCTAAAGCATTATGCTAAGTGAAAGAAATCAGTCTCAAAAGTTACACGTATTATTCCATATATGTTTATGATATTCTGCAAAAAAGCAAAAAAAAAAGGGGGGGGAATAGATCAGTAGTTGTTAAGGGTAAAGTTGGGGGGGGTCATTAAAAATAGGCAGCATTGGGACGCCTGGGTCGCTCAGCAGTAGACCATCTACCCAGGGCCTGATCCTGGAGTCCCACATCGGGCTCCCTGCATGGAGCCTGCTTCTCTCTCTGCCTATGTCTCTGCCTCTCTCTTTCTATGTCTCTCATGAATGAATAAATAAAATCTTTAACAACAACGACAAAAATAGGCACTATGAAATAAAAATAGGCAGTATGATGGAATTTGGGGGGGGAGGCTGATGGGGCTGTCCTTTGTCTTGACTATTACTGTCATTACACAATTTTATGCATACATCAAAACTCATTGAGCTATATATTAAAAGAATGAATTTTACTATTTATAAATTTAAGGTATACATTATGCTGAAAAGAAATAAAGTACTTTCACAGGCACCTCATTTTATTCTCAGTCCAATAAAAACTGTGTAGGTACTATTACTGTGTAGGTACTATTACTCTCATCTCACATGTGAGGAAACCAAAGCATATAGCAAATAAATGTACATACAAATTATAGATCCTAAGACCAAAAGTGTAGTCCAGATACACTGATCCTATACAAATGTTTTAGTCTCTTAATTTTCTCATGTTCCACTAAGCTTTAAGGGCCACACTGTCCCTAAAGACAAACAGGTTCAAAGAAAGGAAAAACAGGATCGGAGGGAGGGAGGGAGGGAAGAAAAAAAGACAGGTACTAGGAGTGTGTCTGTTAGAATTTGTCCTTTGTCCTTAAGGAATTAAAAATAGTCTATAGCTGAAGAAGTCTAAATAGTGATCTATAGAGGCAACAAATTAACTGGCATTAAAGATTTAACTAGTGATTTCTTCCATAAAAACCTCAATTCTTAACACAAAGAAAAAGCAAACAAAACATTCACAGGTAACCTTGTACTATTGCTACAATTTAAGCTATGCAAAGTCCTCAGAACAATATTGAGAACAACAATGACAGTTCAGAATGGATTTTACAACTTTAAATGTTTAAAGATATCCCAGATGCTATCACTCAAGGGTGGAAAACAATAGGGAAACCTTTAAAGACACCTTTTCGGTTTTAGAATCCAAGAAGTGGCAGTATGTTTGCCATAGAACATACTGTAAGTAGAGCAGGTGGAGAGGAAATTAAGTTTAGTTTCCTTAAGAAAAAAATTAAAAATAAAAAACTGCATCTGTACTACAAACAGCATACTTTACCTAAAAACAGTGGCGTGGTTTCCTCTAAAGTAGTTGCATTAGGATCTGCCCCAGCTTCTAAAAGAATCTGTACAATCTTCCAATGTCCTTGACTTGCAGCAAGATGTAATGCACAGAAGCCCTCAAAAGTCTTTGTCTTAATGTAATTTTCAGATGAATCTACTGTAAAAACAAAAACAAAAACGAAATGTCAACTGGAAAATACCACTGCTATTTCTTGTGCTTAAAAAGGAAAGATTCCAAGAATTTGAAGAAATATTAAAAATATGATTTTAAATGGGAGGTCTGAGTTTAAAACTCAGACTAGAAAATCAAGAAACAGCTCTATAGGTGTCACAGTGTGAAAAGCCCTCTGGTATTCTTAACGCACAAATTCTGCCCACAAACTCATTTTCTATTCCCTAATTTCCAGTGGGGAGGGGGGAAAGGGAGTGGCAGGATTTGAAAAGTAACCCAAAAGCAAGATCTGAAGAGGATACAGCACCAAAATTGTGCTTAAGCAAGCTATTAATAAATTTGATTTTTTTCTTAATTTCTAAGTTTCCATGAGAAATGGTCTCATCTCAAATGAGCATTACTTCCTTGTATTCAATTAATAATATGATGGTAGTTTAAAATACTCCTTTTCTAACCTAAGACTACAGTCTAATAGCTAATAAAGACTACGCTTCTAAAATAATAAAATGTAATAAAATGCACCCCAAAGAAATCAAAGAGTGGCATACAACTTCTAAGAATTAATTTGCTTTAAGGTTTCTAGGGTTTGTTATAAAAATCTCAAGATTCTGATAAAATTAAAATTACGTAAATAATGTGTACATTAAAATTTTTTAACTCCACCGCAAAATATAGTATTGAAGTCACTTTGAGGCTACAAAAAGTCACTTTGAAAAGTGATTTTCTTACTTTTGCTTCCAAAACAGTAAAAGTCTAACCCCACAATAAAAGAATGGGCTATAGGGTGGACAGTGAAGGCATTTTGAGGCTACAAAAAAATTTTAAGACTTTAAATAATGTTTTCTTGAAAAACTAGGCTTAATGTCCTTGAATAAAATAATCATCTGTTTTAAGTAATTCTTTTAAATGTAACCCACTGATGAAATGGGCAAAGATATAATAATATTCAAATATCAGCTTGTAAGCATAAATACTTTTTGTAAAAAGCTTCAAACTTTACAGATGCACAACTAAACAGCAAGATAGAGCAGTTATATTTTTAAAGCTCATATCACGGAGGCACCTGGGTGGCTTAGTAGGTTGAGGATCTGCCTTTCCGCTCAGGTCATGATCTCCAGGACCTCCAATAGAGCCCCTCGTTGCAGTAGCCTTCTTGCTCAGGAGGGAGTCTGCTTCTCTCTCTCTCTCTCTCTCTCTCTCTCTCTCTCCCCCTCTGCCCCTCTCCACTGCTTATTCTCTTTCTCTCTCTCTCTCTCTCCTCTCTTGCTCTCAAATAAATAAAATCTTAAAAAAATAAAATTTTAAAAATAGAGCTCATATCAAAAAACAGTATTTCCCAGATTAGTCAGAAACTGACCTTTATTCAGATATCCACAAAACTAGAAGGTTAAGATAAAAACTAGAAATACACAGATATATATAGATATACAGACAGCTCCAAATGGGAAATCTCAATATTACAAAGATGCCCATTTTTTCCATTCTAATCAAAATGCCAAAAGAGCAGGCTGTTGTTCAGCTGGTTGCTTTTATACTTGGTTAAAGTGACTGAAGTTGATAGGGATAGGGGAGGGCAGAAAAGAATAGCAAAGAAGTTAGAAAAATAAAGTACTGAGACGAGACTAGACTTATTCTGTATACTAAACCCAGTCTTAAAGTTAGAATAAGTAAAACAATGTGGCACTGACACAAAGGGAGAGAGGAGGGTGCCCCTGAGGGAGTGGAGCCAGCAGAAGTAAAAAGAAACAATGAAGAGATGATGACCTAGGCCAATGTAGGGTAGGACACTAAGGAAATTTCCTTTGGAAACAAAGGATGTTCTCATTCACTGAGAAAAAAAAAAGAGAGAGATAAAGCTTAATCCTAGCCATTTAAAAGACAAATAGAGGGGCACAAAGAGAGGGGCACCTGGGTGGCTCAGTAGTTGAATGTCTGCCTTTGGCTCAGGTCAGGATCCTGGGGTCCTGGGATTAAATCCTGCTTCTCCCTCTGCCTATGTCCCTGCCTCTCTGTCTCTCTCCTGAATAAATGAATAAAATCTTAAAAAATAAAATAATAAAATAAAATAAAATAAAATAAATAAACCAAAGAGAGAACCTTACCTAATGTATGCAATTAAAAAAAAAAAAGCCCACCAGGCAGAGGCAGTGGGGGAAATCTCAGGATAGAATAGGGACTGTGACAAAACCATCTAACTGGATTACAAATGGATGACACTTTAGAAGATGGTTTCATCATGAGTAGAAACTGTAAGGCCAAAGACAAAAGGTGTACAAGTACGCTGCACGCTAGTGAGTAAAGTTGTTTTGCATAGGGAAAAAGATTAACAATTCTGAAACCACTATATATGTACAATAAGATCGAACAAATGAATGTATGGTTGACAGTGATGGTCTCACCTTTGGGAAGAGAGGTTACAAAGAAGTAAAGGAAGAAGGCTAGAATGAACCACATGGTACTGGATTAGAATCCAGACATCAGTTTATGAGCTTGTGTTTAGCTTTAATACAGATACAGATGGATACAGAAATACTTATAAGTATGTGTATATACATGGGTTAATATATTTCCTAACTCTGCTAAAAGAGTTTAAAAGTAAAGACATGCCAGGAGCCAGGAGCACACTCAGTGCCCAGATCTTGGTTTTGAGTACCATTCTCCAACAAAAGGAACCAGGGCTCCTAAGAAAATAGCTGATTCTACAGTTGCCACACAGAATATACAAAATGAGCCTGGAGCATCTCCAGGTCCAGCAAGTAAAAAAAGGTGCTTAAAAAACAAAACGGGGGGGGGGGGGGGGACCTGGGTGGCTCAGTTGGTTAAGCATCTGCCTTCAGCTCAGGTCATGATCTTGAAGTCCCAGGATCGAGCCCTATGCTAGGTTCCCTGCTCAGTGGAGAATCTCCTTTTCCCTCTCCTTCTGCCCCTCCCCCTGGCTCCTTCTCTCTCTCTCTCTCTCTCTCTCTCTCTCTCTCTCTCTCTCATGCACTCTTTCTCTCAAATAAATAAAAGCTTAAAAATATAAGGTCCTGTCAAGGAAACACAAGAGCCAATCTGGAAAGGTACTCAATGACAAAAACTAGAACAAACTGAGCAACAAAATAAATAACATCATTTGGATTATAACTCAATATATAAAATTAATACATAGGAGTCCTAGAAAACATAAATGATTGAATAAATAAAGAGAGGAGATACTCTAAATACCAAAAAAATTCCAAATAATTTATGTAGATACTCCCCACTCAAGGAAGGGAGGAAAAAAAAAAAAAAAGTAAGGGAGCTTAATTCTCACCTGAGGGTCACCCTTAGCAATTTGTGTACACACCTATGTTAGGAAAGAAAAAAAAAAAAAAAAAACCCGTGCAATTATCTATGAAATAAAGAAAAGGCACTTCTCACTCAGGATGAAAAATAGTGAAGTCAGTCAACTACTAAATTGAGATCTTAGGGCAGCCCTGGTGGCTCAGCGGTTTAGCGCCACCTTCGGCCTAGGGCATGATCCTGGAGACCCGGGATCGAGTCCCACGTCGGGCTCCCTACATGGAGCCTGCTTCTCCCTCTGCCTGTGACTCCGCCTCTCTCTCTGTCTCTCTCTGATGAATAAAGTCCTTTTTAAATAATAATAATAATAATAATAATAATAATAAAATAAATTGAGATCTTAAAAGATTTTACCTATCAAAAAAAATACATTTAAATAGCTAACTCTAAAACCACTGGATCAGGAAAGTAACCTGGTTTAACAACACAGTAGATTTAGAGTTAGAAGATTTGGGCTGCAATCCTAGCTCCACCAAATCTACTTTGGATTCCCTTTGGGTAAATTACTCAAACTCTCTGAAGCATAGGTTTCTTAACAGTAAAACCAAGATAAAACAGCTGGCCTAAACCCTTAAAGGAGTTCAACAGAATTACAGCATTTTATACTGTCACAATTGTCGCAAATTTGGGAAAGTCTCCAGAACATTATTTTTTTAAGTTCTATTTATTTCAGAGAGAGAGTAAGTGGGCACACATGGGGGAGGGGCAGAAAGACAGGGAGAGAGTCTCAAGGAGACTCAACACTGAGCACAGAATCCAACTTAGGGCTCAAGCTACGACCCTAGGATCAAGACCCTAGCCGAAACCAAGAGTCTGATGCTTAACTGACTATGCCACCCAGGTGCCCTCCAAAACATCATTTTAAGAAAGCTGTCCGGACCCAATATAAATTGGTTTTGGAAATTCCAATAATAAACTGTCCTTCTTAACTGATACATAGGGACCAAAGGGACCTTACCTATCTTGAACTAGACTATCAACCACCACCCTCTCACTCTCTTCCTTTCCTTATAAATTCTTAGGAAAATGGCTCATAACACTATTTTTAATGCCTTAACTTCTACTTGCTTTTCACTGCAAGGCAAAGCAGTTTCTGCTTCTATTCTAATTATTGAAAAACTTTTTTAATTTTATTTATTTATTCATGAGAGACAGAGGGGGGGGGCAAAGACACAGGCAGAGGGAGAAGCAGGCCCCATGCAGGGAGCCCAATGTGGGACTCGGTCCAGGGTCTCCATGATCACACCCGGGACTGAGGGCAGCACTAAACCACTGAGCCACCTGGGCTGCCCTAATTATTGAAGTTTTAAATGTAAAGGTATTAAAGACTTCATAATGGACAAACCCATAATGGGCACTTCAGTTCCTTTATGACAACTTGGAAGTTCTTCCTTGGCTGCACTTTCAGATTTTAAAGATTTTATTTATTTAGTTGAGAGAGAGAGAACAGGTGCAAAGGCCAGGGCCAAGGGGCGGAGGGGAGAGGGGGCAGTGATGAAGGAAAAGCTGACTCCTGGATGAGCAGGGATCCCAACTGGGGGCATGATCCCAGGACCCTGGGATCATGACCTGAGCTGAAGGCAGAAGCTTAACCAACAGCCACCCAGGCGCCCCTGAAATGTTGGAATATTTCTAATCTTACAGATGAAGAAAATGAAGCACCAAGAGATTAAAAGACCTGTCCGAGACCACACTAATTTAGTGGCAGGGTCAGCAGAACCCAGGTCCATCTGAACACAACTCTTAATCCTATGTTACACTGCCTGTCTACCAAATGATCTTCAGCATCTGTTATCATGCCCAGTATGACAGCGTATTTTCTTAACACGAACTTAAAAAAAGTACTATGAATTAGTTCATATATTTGCCAAATAAAAATATTTGGTGGTGATATGCTACAATTAACTACAAAATTTTAAATGACCTTTAATTAGTAAGTGGTTTAATACTGAATGGCATGATTAATTCCCACTGAAGGGCACTACTGTCTTCTAAAATGAAAAGATGCTTAAAATCTCCGTACCTAGGGACGCCTAGTTGGCTCAGCAGTTTGGTGCCTGCCTTCAGCCCAGGGCGTGATCCTGGAGACCCGGGATCGAGTCCCATGTCGGGCTCCCTACATGGAGCCTGCTTCTCTCTCTCTGCCTCTCTCTGCCTGTGTCTCTGCCCCTATTTCTGTGTCTCTCATGAATAAATTAAAAAAATGTTAAAAATTTAAAAAAAAAAAAAAAAAGCTCCGTACCTATTACATAAACTTCCAATACAGGAAAGAAGACAAGCAAATTTGTTATTTATATTAATACTTTAAATAGAAAGTTAAAGCAAAAAACATATACATGCATATTAAATTTTTAAGTAACCCATACCACAGTTGAATGCTCTTCTCCAACTTGAATGAGAAAATCATGTATGATTCTTGGGCTAGATTCTGGGTATAAACTGAAGAAAAGGTAAAGCAAATTCTTTCTAAATATCTAAGATGTTTCCAATCGTTTTATGTAGCACTTTCGTAACTTTAGTACACTAATAAAAGGCATGTTTTAAGAATCTCTGGCAGTTCACTAATACTAAATGAAATTCAAGGAAATAGAAATTATGTAAAAGTGTCTTATAAGAAGACACTTTTATATATACTAGCAGAGCTATAAAGGACAAGAGAATTATGAACTAAATAAAATACAGATATAAGCAGTAAGGGATGTTATACAGGTATAACAAGTAACAGAAATGTCGAACTTGCTTTGGAAACTTTTAAGATTAACCCATAATTGTGAGTTGACTGGTACAGATATAAAGATGACACTGTCACCAATAAGCAAAAGAGATCTCACTTCAGTTCTCCAGACTAAAAATTTTTGTACTTCATTATCATTTTAAAATATATCCTCACGTGTAGCTGTATGCTAGCTAGACCTTTTACAAAATAGCTACCATTCCTCACTGGTCAATGTTCCTGAACTTGAATCATCCAAGTAAGTTTAAACTGTTTTTAAAAGGCAGGGGATCTGAATAAAGTATGGACTTTAGTTAATTTACAAAAGGGGAGATGGGCCAGAAGAACATATAAAACATTTTTTAAAGTGACCAATAGGCTAAGGTGGCCTTTCTGCCTCATTCTAGTCTTTTTCTAGTTAATGAATCAAATAATCAGATCTAATCGAATTTTGGACATTAGTTCCAACTATAGAGAACAACCAAACTCATGGAAGACTAAAATCAAAAATGTTACCACCTCCTAAAACAAGACATATACCTGCTTCCTAGTCTCTGCACACCCTACTTCCTAATCCCTGTGTACACACTACATGTAAACCAGATTTATTTCAGTTTATTCATTCCAGTTTTATAACAGTTTATTATTTATTCCAATTTATTTCCTAACAGTGAACTCTAATAAAAATACAGAGAGAAAATTGTAGTTGACCATTTGTATCATCATTGATACATATACTTATACATACATAGTTATTAACTATGTGTGGCTATTTTGTTCTCCAAAAACATCAAGCCTAAAAAAGTCTAGTCATTAAAAATAAAGGTGATACTTAAAATTTCTAACAGAAAACACAGATGACTTGAATAGCCAATTCAAACACATTTAGTCAAAAGCATGCCTAAGTTTATTCTGCAGCTATAGGGAAAAAAACTGCAACATAAACAATATTGTTCTGACATGGGAAGAAGTAACAGTATATTGGGAACGACCTTTTTGACTAGAAAAGAATATTTAAATTCATTCCTTTATCAGTAGAGATAGACCAGGAACTCAAAGCTATAGGAACTAACTTCAAACAAAGTCTGAAAACACGATCAAAGTTTTTAAAATCTGAGGCATAAAGTCTATTTTTCTAGTATCTCTGAATAGTCAACTATAACAGACTCTAGTAGAACATTTGCCTAGCAGTCATAACCAACTTCCTGTATTATGATTTGGGGAATTTAGCCTTGCCATCTCTCATCCCTTAAAACAAAGCAAATAAAAATCTATGCCATAAAAACAGGATTATTTCCTTTCCCATCCATGAAGCCATGAGTTAGTTCTGATGAACTATGGCACCAGAAGTCTAAATTCTGAGTAGCTCTACCTGTGATTACAAGTACACAGGGGAAGAGGAATCGGAATTCCCATGATCAATGAAAAGTGAATGGTTCACTGAGCATTACAACAGTGTTGCATTCAACCTCAGTTTAAATAAACTAAATGCTAAAAATGTTTACTTTGATTAAATGCTGGAAGGATGCCATAGTGGAAAAAAGGTGGGCTTCAGAATCAGAGAAATGGGTTCTAGTTTATTATATAATCTTTGGACAAATCCGCTTCTCTGACACTTGGTAAACTTCTCACCAATAAATGAGGATAACAATACCTCAAGAGCAATTTCGTACGTATTAAATAATGTAAATCAAGGATCTAATACAATGACTATTACAAAGCAGTGCTCAAACACCATTATCCCCTCAACCTCAGAATCTCTCATTTAGTCTCTTTTACTGAGTCCTTTTCTCAATAGTGAGCTCACAAATATACTACTGGCTCTCAGAAAGGGGGGAAAAAAGCCCAAATTTATAGCTTTGGTTTACAGCACTGGTTGATTTCTGAAATGTAAATATTCTCACTTGACTGATCTCAGGTTATAAGCACAAAGTCAACTGAACACAGAGTTGGAAAGAGGTACACATGGCTACTCTCTGTCCCATTACCCTTTTACTCCCTCCACAACACTTTTACAATCTGAAATTATCTCGTTTAATGTTTAGGTATTGTCTGTCTCCCCCGACAGGAATATAAGCACCATAAAGGCAGGGACCTAGTCTATCCTGTTCTCTACCATGACCTCAAATGGAAAAAAAAAAAAAAAAAAAAAAGACTAATTCAAACAAAGCACTCATACCCACAATTCCAAGAACACTGTTCTTTTGGTTTGGAAAAGGAAAAAAGAATAAACATGACCAGTAACTACCAAATGCTTAATTAAAAGAGCTCACTCAGACAATAAAAATGGTCCAGGCACAGCAAGTTACACATAAAGGACAACATTTATAGATGTCCATCTGGTACAACAAACTTATATAACTGAAGACAAGCAATCTTATCATTCTTAATAATGCATAGACAGTTCTTTTATGGTCAGAGAAAAGGAATACAAATACTACTGTTAATAAATCCTACATGATGATTTTTTTATGTTTTATTGATCCAGCTTGTAGGCCCAGCCTCCCATACCCTGAATTTACTTTACCTGCATGAATTAACATCCGTAAACATTCTACAGAGTTGTGATAAGCTGCTTCATGAATTGGCATCCATCCCCTGTTATCAGCAACATCAACGCTACGTCCCTTTTTGAGCAGTTTTCTTAAGACTTTAACATTGCCTTCCCTGGCAGCAAGTCCAACCGTGGAGCATGTGTCAGAGTAAGCCTCTGTAAAATCCATTCTTTTGACCAGTCTACAAAACAAGGCAGAAAGAAAACACTATAGACAATAAAACAACACTGTACTCCTAAAGATTAGCAGATCGAAGCAAGCCTATCTTGCATCTGTCACAGGACTGCTGAGGAAAAGCCTAAGGTGGAGAAAGCGACCTGTCAAGCGACCTGAGGAAAAGGAGCTTACAGAGGCAGAGGCTTCCACAGCCTCTGCTGGAGTCTAAACCAGAAATGTCTCTGGGGAACTGGGATTCCTTGGAATGTTATTAAAGATATCAAGAGGGCAACCCCGGTAGCTCAGCGGTTTAGTGCTGTCTTCAGCCCAGGGCCTGATCCTGGAGACCCGGAATCGAATCCCACGTCTGGCTCCCTGCATGGAGCCTGCTTCTCCCTCTGCCTGTGTCTCTGCCTCTCTCTTTCTCTCATGCTCTGTGTGTCTCATGAATAAATAAATAAAATCTCAAACCAAAAAAAAAAAAAAAAAAAAAGATACCAAGAGTTTTAAGTGTTCTATCATTCCACTTCTAGAAATGTCCGAGCAGCAATTTCCTGCAGTCTTCTGCTCCTGTTCATATTCCACCGAATTGCATTCACTGGAATTCCGTGGATGAAGGAGCTAAACACCTCCAGTTAATCCCCAAGATGTAGTCTTTTACATACAGATGGCCATTTAACTAACAGCAATGCTCAGCCTCAAGAATTAAGTTGCAGTCCACTCCAGGGAAAAGCTAAATCCAAAAAAAGCTAGGAAAGGAATGAACAAAGGAAAAGAACAAAGATAAGTAATAACTAGTTTTTCTGCTGGTGCGTTCCAAAAGAGGCTTACATATTCATGTTTTCTTTCCTTGATGAAAATGTCCCACTGATGGAATATTTTGAATACACTGAAACGAATAAGAACATCATAAAAAGATGAGTCCAGCTTTCCTACACCAGCCTGGAAATTTCTTGACAGCATTAGTGCCTCTCCCTCATCATCTCCCTCCAAAGGTCATTTCAAGTTCCCCCAGTACAGTTCTCAGCAGATGATTCTCACAAAGACAGCTTCTTGTTAATCATACTGTATGAGGCTAAGGTTCAGGATTCTCAGGGAAAGGGTCATCTCCCAAGGGGCAGTGCCTCTTAATAACACTCATCTTCCAGTCTTTCTTAGTTTTTCTAATGATGTAAGGAGGTGGTTCATGAATTGTCAACATGTCTAGTCCAATACAGGTGAAAAACTTTCTACAACCCCATTCTAAATAATCTATACAGAAAATGAAGGTTTAGGGCAGCCCGGGTGGCTCAATGGTTTAGCGCCACCTTCAGCCCAGGGCCTGATCCTGGAGTCCCGGGATGGAGTCCCATGTCAGGCTCCTTGCATGGTGCCTGCTTCTCCCTCTGCCTGTGTCTGTGCCCCCCCCCCTCTCTCTGTCTCACGAATAAATAAAATCTTTAAAAAAAAAAAAAAAAAGAAGGTTTAAAATGAGAAATTAAAAGAAAGCACAAAGCAGGGCGCCCAGGTGGCTCAGTCAGTTAAGCATCTGCCTTTGGCTCAGGTCATGATCCCAGGATCCTGGGATCAAGCCTCACATCAGGTTCCCATCTTGGCAGGGAGCCTGATTCTTCTCCCTCTGCTACTCCTCTTGTCTGTACTTTCTCTCTCGGCCTCTCTGTGTCAAATAAATGAATAAAATCTTAAAAAGAAAAAGCACACAGCATTTCTTGTAAGAAATTTAAATTTATCCATTGTCACATTAAAATATAAAGCTATAACTGCGGAAGTTGATTCTATAGTCAGCCTAAAAGCTAACATTAGCTACCGTTAATCTGATTGGATCAAATGGTCCGTTACTAGAAAAGTGAAGATATTTATTACAGAATATCTAATTATGCAGTTGACAGCTATTTACTATGCACCAACAGCTGATCAGTAAAGTGGCAGATATAAAGATGATATAGATTTATGGACAGCCTCACAGAAATGATAAATACATGTTATTCAAAACAGAAGGAAGAAAGTACTCCAAGACAAGTAGAGATAAAGAGCCATGGCTGGTCAAAGAAGGAAGAGGTTTCGTCCTAGTGAGAAGATGTGAGGGATGTGAACAGGCCCTTCAATACAGGATCTGACAATGAGAAAAAGGGCAGAGGAGCATTCCTAGGCCAAAGGAGAAACACAACCAACACTATGTAAAAGAACAAGCAAGGGTGAATAGGGACAGTGACTAAGGGGAAAATTACTTTACTTTGGAAGGAGGATTAGCTAAACAAAAAACAGGAGGAAAAGGAGCTTACAGAGGCAGCTAAAGGCCAAACTGTGGAGGATGAATGCTAAGTTACACTTTGTTGAAAGATGCTAACTTCCAGCTAAAGCCATTACATCCAAGTTTCACAAAAAAGAAGAGACCACATGTTTTATGGCAATTTACAGCATATTCACCTAACACAAGAAAAAATTGTTCCTATGTAAGAAAAACATATGCACGCGCAGACACACACAGAGACAAGAATACCCCTCCAAAGACCTTAAAAAACAGTATTCTAGTAAAAACAAGTATGAATCCCTTTCCAATTGTGGCTTTTCTCAGTTACAAATACTATTAATGGATCTAGATTAACGAAAATAACCTGAAAAAAAAAATATTGGAACTGGGTAATATCTTTGAGATTCTTAAGGGAAGGAGAAGCCAAAAGAAATATACTATAGCAGAATCACTCCCCTCCACCCTTAATGCCAGCCAACTCCTTAACATGCATCAACTATATGCAAGATCTCCTATAAAATCCTTCCCACATTCTTGACTAAAAATGAGTACGAGGTCAAACAACCAAATGTGGTGTATAAACCTGAAATGGATCCTGGATGGTGAAAAGTATTAAAAATACCAGTCTTAAATAAATAAATAAATAAATAAATAAATAAATAAATAAATAAATAAATAAATAAATAAAAATGAAAATATCAGCCTCAAAAAGCAACTGTGAGACCATGAATGAAATCTAAATATGTAATAGATGTCATTTTGTTCATTTTCTTAGACGTGATAACGGCATTCTGTAAGTACTTGGCACTAAAAAGTAACAGCTGCTACTCACTTCTAATGTTTTAGATTAAAAAGTACAGAGAGGGGGGGAAGTAACTGGCTAAACGTCAGAGTGGATCCAGGTGGAGAGTACCGGGACGGTTACTATACTTGCTCAATCCTTTTCTCTGTATGTCTGAAACTTTTCGAGAAGGTTCGGCGTAGGTGGAAGCCAACCATCCTGGGCAATGTGAAACTTGAACTTGGAAAATACACGAAAAGACCTTTATTTTTTAAGCTAAGTTTTTTCTTTCTAACAGCTTCCTTCTGGTTCCTTAAGAGTCCGAATAATACTCTTTGTGTCTGGGCGCTTTAAAATCGTGTTCTGTCGCTGAGGACCACGACGCAGACATCCACCCCGGGAGGACGCCCGCCGCCCGCCGCCCGCGACACGACCCGGGGACGCGGACCCGCGGGGGAGGGACCCCGCCAGGGGCTGGCGCTTCTCCCCGGAGCAACGCGCCCACACCCCAAACCGGATACCACGGCAGGTTAGACGCATCACCTCTAAAGCCGGCGCAGGAGACAAAAGCCGCACCTACTCTTTTCTGAAGGAGCCGCTCACAACACCGAAGCGGACGAGGCCGTTCCGCGTGTGAACGTCAGTGCGAGCTGCACGGCAGCACTTCGGCCGCGGCGTACGACCGGGGGCAAACTGCGTTGCGCGAAGGCAGACGTGCACGGGCGGGGGGCGGGGGGCGGGGGGTGAGCGGCAAGCCGAGGGCGGCACCGGCGGCTCGCGCTGCCCCGCGGCCGCCCAACGGGCAGCGGCCCCGCTCGCCGGCGCCACACGTCTCCCTCCGCGCCCGCCGCCGCGCCGCGCCGTCCCCCCTCCGCGCCGGGGCCGCCGCGCCTCGGACCCGCTCGAAGGAAGCGGACAGTCCGACCTGAGCCGCAAATGCCAGGAGCGGACTGTGGGCGCCGCAGGCCTCTGCACACGCGAACCGGGAGGTCACGGCGAGCTACAGAGGCTGCGGGAGAACCCATCGCTCGGCACGCGGAAGGCCAGTCCCTCCCGCTCTCCTCAGCAAGCAAAGAAAGTTACGCGGCCTCGGAAGACGTCTCTCGAACTAAACGTCCCAGGGTGCTTTGCGCCCCCGAGCGGACAGTGCGGCCACTGCGGCCACTGCGCCTGCGCCCGCGCGGCCGGTTCCCTGCGTCGGGGAGGCTGCAGTCCTCGCTGGAGCCGGCGCGGCAGGGACCGGGCGAGGCTCGACCGCCCCCGCAGCCGCCGAGCCACGGAAGGATGTGGGTGTTTGGTTACGGGTCCCTGATCTGGAAGGTGGACTTCCCCTATCAGGACAAGTTGGTCGGATACATCACAGGCTACAACAGGCGCTTCTGGCAGGGAAGCACCGACCACCGCGGGGTCCCCGGCAAGGTGAGGCGCCAACCAGCCCCCCGCCCTTACTGCCCTCGGAGCGCCGCCCCAGCCCCTGGCCCGGCTCTGCTGGACCAGCGCCCGCGTGTCGGACGGCTGCCCAAGCGCGCCAGGAGTGAAGCTGTCCGGCCGGCCGGCTCCCTCGGTCGCTTGCCCCCACCTCTCCCAAGCCAAGCGCACCCCTCCCGAAGCCCCTGGAGATGCGGGGGGTTAGCTTCTTGAGGAAGCAAGAAACGTGGGCGCAAGCACACTAGCTCCACAAGGCTGACGTGCTCCGAGGGGGCCCAGCTCTGGGCAACCTCTGCCAAAAGAAAAAAAAAAAACAAAAACAAAAAACAGGCGGGAAGATCAATCTTCGTGTCACCACGGAGTTGAAATACCAAAACAACTTGCGCGTTCAACTTTTTATCATTAAGTTTGTTGGCATTTCTGCATTTTGGCAGACTTTCGTTGGTTTCAGTTGAAGCGAACATGTTATTTCTGGGGTTTCTTTGTGTCGGTCCAAAGGTTTTCGTTTATGACACCTAAGGTCACAGAAGAAATAGTTTCCAAAATAAGCTCCGGTTATTAAGGAGCTCACTTTGGTCACTTGCTTTGGTTGTCAGGTACTGGCAAAGTTAAATGAGTTCCTGGTTTGTTACTTAAGTAACACAGTACCCGTTACTCCGTGCAGCATTATTCTAATGGTTCTTTCTCCAAGTTTCTTCTCTAAATTATGAATGAGAGATGTAAGTTCTTTGATCCATTTTTCAGTCATACAAAGACATTCATCCTAATGTAGTAGCAGCTCGCTGTTTATGCAGATTAGCCTTGTATTGGCTGCAAAGCAACCAAATCCACGAGGAAAACTTAAGTTTTGGGTAACAATTTGGATACCTTAAATATGTTTTAGTTAATCTCCTCTAACTTTTGGAAGTGTACAAAATTTTTTGTTTATATGTTATCTCAAGTATTCTGAGAGTTATATGAGCTTGATTACTGTTTCTTGAAAAGAAATTAACATTGGCCCCAGAACAGAATATATAAAATGGTAGAATTTGGCTTTAAGATAGGCAGATGACTTCAAAATAGGGGAGTAACTTAGGGCAGATGCACATTTGTAAGCCACCAGAAACTTTATGACCAAAATTTCCTCAAGAATATTATAAAACAGGCACTTGGCTGGCAAAGTCGCTAAAGTATGCTGAGTCTTGATTTCCCGGTTTAAATATGAGCCCCACATTGGGTGTAAAGAACAATGTTTAAGATTTTACAGAGTTAAGGAAAATGAAACTTGTTAGTAAAACTTCTAAGTAAAGTGCCTTTTGTGTTGTCAGATACAAACACTTAATTAAAACTTCTATTCTGAAGAGAAAATCCTTAACCCAGCCTCCAATTTTAATGACCAAATGTTAAATGATGACAAATGTGGTTTTGCTTTTTGTTTGTTTACTTTGTTTTGAGAGAGAGGGAGCATCTGCACACACACATTGGTGGGACAAACATTGAGGGTACAGGGGAACAGAGGGAGAGGGAGAGAGAGAATCTTATGCAGGCTCCATGTCCAGCACCAAGCCCAATTAGGGACTTGATGCTCACCATCGTGAGATCATGAGCTGAAATCAAGAGTCCTATGCCTAACCAACTGAGCCACCCAGGAGCCCCACAAATATGGCTTCAATAGCACATTTTACTACTCTAGTTTCAGTCAAAACGTACGATGCATTTATCATATAGCACATTGAGATATGTACACTGTCAGAAGAGAATGATTAAGTTGTCAAGCCAATGCAGCTGCTCATGATTCTTTAAAAGTAGAAAGGAGCTATAAAAGCCAGTATCTTCTTACTTAAATTTACTAAAATATAGGGCAGGTAAGTTGGGGGACAGGAAGACTGCAATGTCTAGAAGTTTTTAAAGGATCATAGCAAATTAAAAAGGAAGTCTGTGTACCAAATATTTTGTAAGTATACTGTTCTATTTTTAAAAAAACCCTGGAAAGAACATTATTATTTTACTTAACATTTATTATAACAGATCACCAGCTTTACTGTGATCTGTCTTAACTGTCTAGCAAACAAAAATCCAAAAGGCTACATAGATATCCAGCCAATTAGAAGAATGACATGGATGTTTTATAGGACTATGTTTTTTACAGCAACATATGGTCCTAGTAAGTTAGTCACCATATGAATTGTGCTATTATTAAAAAAAATGTTAGGCTCATCTCCACACCCTGCAATGTGACATTTGTGGGAAAAATACCAAACCTACTTGCTTTATTCAATTATGCTTTCTTTTTAGCTTCATTAAACTTTAATTTCTTCCTAAGTTTTATTAAGTATCTCGTTTATATATAACAAAACTGGCAACATCTCACCAAACTAAGGATTTATTTAAATGTGAACACTTTTTCACAGCACAGAGAATATATTTCAATTTCAAAAAGGAAACATTTTAACATAAGAGATAATCATGAACATTTACGAAATCTCTGTTCTAGATCTAGATCAGAAAAATTATTCAATGAAAGCACCTATAATGATTCATATTTCATGATATCCTCCAACCCTATTCAGCTTGAAAGACCCCTTTAGTTTCATTCTCCAAAAAAGCTTTCACGTGATTTATAAATGTACACTGTTTTTCAATAACATATATTTATTTTAGGGACAAAAAGTTTAAGTTTTAGAAAATATTTCCAAGGGGCACGGGGGTAGATCAGTCAGTTGAGCATCCGACTCTTGATTTCAGCTCAGGTTATAACCTCAGGATTGTGAGATCGAGCTCTACAGCAGGCTCTGCATGCAGTGGGGAATTTGCTTGAGATTATCTCCCTCTTCTTCTGCCCCTCCCTCTACTTATACATTCTCTCTCTCTAAAATAAATTAACATTTTAAAAATATATATTTCCAAGTAAATTTATCACTAGTGCCAAAAGTCCATGTCTTTATCATCTATAAACAGTCACAGAGAGTCCATTTATTTACCCTTAAAATGATTCCTTATGTACTCTGTTCAATCTGTTTCCTGCCACCTGCCACCACCTATAAAGTCCAGGACTTTTCTACCACTCCCCTCTTTCAACAGTTCTTACTGAGCACTTAAATATGTAAGTAGGAGACACCTATGCAAACAGCAATACCTGACAAGTGCCACAAGGGAAGTGAATAAAAGAAGAAATGAGAGTTTAGGAGAAGGAGGTGCTGCAAAGTTGCCTGGGTAGTCCGCCAAGCCTTTATGAACAGAATGGCAGGAGGATATCCCAGAGATGGAAAAGGAAGGGCAATCCACACTGAGTACTGGCATATCCAAAGACATGAATGTTTGTACAAGTTAGAAATAAATCAGTACAGCTTGAGGTGAAAAACGGTAAGAAATGAGGTTTGTGTTAAGTAATGCTGGGGAATTTTTATTTTATCTTGTAGAATATTACAACCCTGAAAAATTCAAAGTACAGGAGTGAGTGGCCCAATTTTTGCATAGTCATTCCAGGGCCAAGTAGAGAACTAGAAGTAAACAAGAGGTGGGCAGTGAGGTCTCTAAGAAAGCAACTGAAGGCTACAGACGAACCAGATACAGAAGAATCAAAAGACAGGGATCCCTGGATGGTTCAGGTTAGTGCCTGCCTTTGGCCCAGGGTGTGATCCTAGAGTCCCAGGATTGAGTCCCGCATCAGGTTCCCTGCATGGAGCCTACTTCTCCCTCTGCCTCTCTCGTGCTCTCTTTCATGATAAATAAAATCTTTTTTAAACAAATAAAAAAGAAGAATCAAAAGACAGAGCAACCAAGAATTGATGACTGGGCTGGATATAAGGGAGACAAGGAAAAAAGGAGTGCAGAACTTGTCACCTGGACCACTAAAATTTTACTCAAGGGTCTACCTCCTTCCCAGTCTAACTTGCATACTATACACTTTACCACTCGGATCTTCCCACACACTTCTTTTATCACATCAGTCATCTCCTCAAGTGTTACAGTAGCTCCTAATTTCCTATTTCTCCCAAATTTCATTGGCTTATTTTCCTTTGTCCCATAATTTCACATCCATTCTTTGGCTCTTCAAATCTGACCATTTTGTGTCTCCAGTTATCTTTCTGAATCATCTCTGCATTTGGGGACATCTACTAAAGTCAGACACTTAGCCTGTGTAGTCTTGCCTCTGGGTCCACACTTGTGAATTATGCCTTTTGCCCGAATTTTGTCTTCCTTTCTGACCACCCAAGACTCTAATTCTTACTGTGCTCATACCATTCACCTTGGCCCTAAGTGTTCTCTATTTCACATGTTAAGTTCATATTCCAAAATTATAAGCTTGTAAAGCAAGAATCAAGGTTTTATCTTCTCTACAATATAGGTATTTAATAAATAAGCTTCTAATTAACTTTGAAGTTCAAAGTAATATGGTAGGGACACCTGGCTCAGTGGTCGAGCATCTGCCTTTGGCTCAGGGTTGTGGTCCCAGAGTGCCGGGATCGAGTCCCACATCAGGCTCCCCTCAAGGAGCCTGCTTATCCCTTTGCCTATGTCTCTGCCTCTCTGTGTCTCTAAAGAATAAATAAATAAAATCTTAAAAAAAAAAGTAATATGGTAATACTGACAGTATGACCCACATCAATATATGTATCCTCACTGTGGCATTTTCTTAAGTAGAAAACAAGTCAAATCTAAAGGCCCAACAACACAAGAATGCTTAAATTAGCTCATTGATGATACGATATTATGTAACTATTAAAATGTATAAGACTAACAAGAAAATATAATTAAATAAGAAGCATAATCCAAAATCCCGGGATCCCTGGGTGGCGCAGCGGTTTGGCGCCTGCCTTTGGCCCAGGGCGCGATCCTGGACACCCGGGATTGAATCCCACGTCGGGCTCCCGGTGCATGGAGCCTGCTTCTCCCTCTGCCTGTGTCTCTGCGCCTCTCTCTCTCTCTCTCTGTGTGTGTGTGTGTGTGTGTGTGTGTGACTATCATAAATAAATTTTAAAAAAGTTTAAAAAAAAAATCCCATGTTTTCCATGATTACAAATTGTCTATACAAATAGACAAAGACTAGAGGAAATAGCAGTAAACACAAAATATCTGCATGATTTATGCTCACTATGTGCCAGACAATAGGCAAACAAATGTTAAAGCAAAAATGTTACAATGCTTATAATTCAGCATTCTCATTAATGATGCTAACATGTTATACCCTTTGGCACTAAGTAGGAAGTGTACTTTAAAAAAAAAAAAAAAAGGCAAACAGCTCCAGACCTACAGGATCAGAAATTTTGGGACGGTGGCCAAGCAATGTGTTTATCAACACTCCAGGTAATTTTGATCTACACTAAAAGTTTGAAAACCACCTATTACAGGAAAGCACTCTGGAAGAGCATGTTTTGTTCCCTAATAAAACTATAGCAATCTGACCAGGACTTGTATTTATAACTGTGTCTTCCTTTGCCTTTCATTTTAGGTAAGCCTTAGACACGTGTGTTTTTTAATATATCAATTTTAAGTGAACATAATATAGCTAATATATACAAATTGAAAGGATCCTTTTAGAAAGGATAGGTGTATTTTCTTAGTTAATTCACTTGAAGATTTATCAGAAAAAATAAGTGCTAAAATAGTGTTCAGTATGAACAAATGAAATTGAAATATTCCATGTCAACAATAAATTGCTAATGTTCGGTTAGTTGATAAACTGATTCAGAAAAATATATATATACTTTTTTTTTTTTTTTTTACTTTTTTTAAAACAGCCTGGAAGAGTTGTGACTCTTGTTGAAGATCCTGGGGTATGGTATAATTATTCTTTTCTGTATAGTCTTTAATCATATAAAATGTTGAAATGTTTCTCAGTTTTAATAATCAATGAAATTTTATCAACAGTCATCAGAGACAGTTTGAACACCAGATCTAGAATTCTTCTCTGTATTTGTTGTGTTTCTTTTCAATTGTTGGGAAAAGTTGGAATGCAGACTGCAAGGTAGACAATAACCAAATGGCATGCAGTCACATTTTTCTTTTTTTTTTTTTTTCATTTTTCTTTTCTTACTGAGTTTATTGACTAAGAATTAATGGAGCCAGCCTTCAGACAACCAGACTGTCACTAAGAATCAAATGGAACCCTTAAAACTCTCCTCATATTGCTGGGGGTTTACTATTCTTAGCAAAAATCCCAGTCAGGAATTATTACTTTATTGCCTAATTTTATTACTAGCACAACAGGATTTATTTTTTATTTTTTATTTTTTTTAATGACAGTCACAGAGAGAAAGAGAGAGAGGCAGAGACACAGGCAGAGGGAGAAGCAGGCTCCATGCACCGGGAGCCCAATGTGGGATTCGATCCTGGGTCTCCAGGATCGCACCCTGGGCCAAAGGCAGGTGCCAAACCGCTGCGCCACCCAGGGATCCCACAACAGGATTTTAAAGAGGTTTGGAGCACTAGAAAATGTAATTACCTGATAGTCCTTTGTTTCTTAAATACTTTCAATCATTTCATTGACATGTGATACAAACTTTTATATTTTGAAGTTAAAGATTTAACTTTGGAAACAACTTTGATATATAAAAATCAAGCAGCAATCAATAGCAGATGAATAATGGTGAAATAGTGAGATGAAGTGCTTTCATAATTTGCATTAGGAAAAGAATATATAAAAATGGCTTCAGGGTGTCTGGCTAGCCCCCTCAGTACAGCATTCGACTCTTCATCCCAGGATCCTGAGTTCAAGCCCCATGTTAGGAATGGAGCCTACTTTAAAAAAAAAAAAAAAAAGGCTTCAAACTGATAACTGTAACTCTTAAAGTTAATATAGTACTGTTTCTATAGAATGTTAAATTCACTCAAGATACTTAAGCAACCTAAAATTTAATTTTTAAACTTAATAATTAAAGGTTGTGAATTAACTAGAATATCTACACTACAAACTGTAAGTCCTGCTTATATCATAGATAATTTATTAACACAAAAAAAAACTTTGCAGCCAAAATATATTGTTTTTACTGACACTTTATGAACAAGGAAATCAGCATTTAAAATAATTCTTCATTCTGAATAATTTCCTTGCATACTAGGGTACTTATCATTGTTTAAGTTTTCAAAATTATGTATTTTAGCCAGTGGAACATATATCAGGTGTTCCTTTGGTCATTAAAAATAGAGTTAAAAGGTTTTAAATCCATAAACATTTCACTAATAGTAGAGGGCAGTAGTTTCCAAACTGCTTCATGGAGTACTGTAGCCACTCTGAAGCCTACCTGAGGGGCTGTAAGTGGATTAAAGTGCTGGGTGCTGGCTGAGAGGGCTTTGATACCCCAACTTGCTTCAGCTAGAGCTGAGCATCACCTGGTTTTTCATGTATCAAGTGTGCCCTTGTTTGCAGAAAGGGTTCTGTTTTTTAAAAGTTTGGCAAGAAAGTCATCAACTACTTAAGGCCATAGCAAGTTAATTTTATTTGTTCATTTTTTCACTGCAGGAACTTTCAAATATCCTTTGTAAATTACTCCATCCAGAATACAAATGACAACCTGTTTTGTTGAGTTTGTACTTCTGGGTGCACAAGAGATTTTCTTAGAGAAGTACATATCTTCACCTATTTTAGCCTTGTAAATACTAAATAATATATTTTCATTTTTCAACAGGGTTGTGTATGGGGTGTTGCTTATAGACTGCCAGTAGGAAAGGAAGAAGAAGTAAAAGCATACCTTGACTTCAGAGAGAAAGGAGGCTACAGAACCACAACAGTCCTTTTTTATCCAAAAGATCCCACAACAAAACCATTCAGTGTGTTGCTATATATTGGAACATGTGATAATCCTAATTACCTTGGTCCTGCACCTCTTGAAGACATTGCTGAACAAATTTTTAATGCATCTGGTCCAAGTGGAAGAAATACAGAATATCTTTTTGAACTTGCAAATTCTATGAGGAATCTTGTGCCAGAAGATGCAGATGAGCATCTTTTCTCTTTGGAAAAATTAGTAAAGGAACGTTTAGAAGGAAAACAGAACCTCAATTGCTTATAAAGACCTAATCACTGCCTTTTCCAAACAAGCAGAGCTTTTAGTCTTCAGAGAATAGCTTCATGCACACTGGCAATATGATTTGGAAAGACGTTTACTTGAATGTCTTATTTATTTTTAATGTTGTAGTCAAGATATGATCAAAATGTGCAGTTTAATTGCAAGTATCCTGAAACATGTAAATATTTAAAATACTGAGATACAGTTAAAGAAAAAAATCCAAGTTTTAATAATATAATGGTTTCCTAACTATATGATATTGAACACTTGCTCATGAGAAGTGAGTTCTTTAGAAAAATGCAATGAAGGACTCAGTTCAGAGCTTGTTTTTATCAGAGTAAATATAATTCTGTTGTTTCATATCACAGTAGTATTTTGAAGTTGTAGAGAATTAAGCCAAAGTCCAGCAAATATAATAAGGTAATACCTTCAGTCTATTTCCTATATAATAATTCTGTAACCATGGTTTAAAATATACAAGCTTAAAATAATGTGTAATTAGAAATATGTGGTAATATAGACAAGATTTCAGCCTCGATTATGAACTTCCTTGTTCAGGTAGTAAATAAAACTCTTTCCAATTTAAGTCCAAAAGACTGGCATCTTTAATATAAAAATGTCCTTACAATTATAATGTACTGTACCTCTCCTTTTTTAAATAAATGCATTTTACTACATGGAAAAAAAACTCATTTGGCTAAAAAAAGCAGAAATTACATTATAAAATCATGTTCACTAACAATATAGTATGTCATTCATTCACTTTGTATTAATCTTATACTGAAAATTACAAAAAGAGAGATGGCCTTTCTAATATTACAAATTAACAGAAACACATATAATGAAAGTTTGGTATTTGAAATGACTTTTAGAATTGTAGTTTTTTTTTAAAGTGGTATTACCTGATCATTTGCTACACAACTTTTTTTTCTTCTTATATCTTATCACCAATATAAAGGTATCCACTTAAGAGTGTTGATGATGCTACTCAAATAGGAAATATACATGTGCATTAACTCATGTAGAATTGACCTTGATTCATTTCTTTAAAGATTTTTATTTATTTATTTATTTATTCATTCATTCATTCATTCATTCATTCATAGAGACACAGAGAGAGAGAGAGAGAGAGAGGCAGAGACAAGGCAGAGGGACAGGCAGAAGGAGAAGCAGGCTCCACGCAGGGAGCCCGATGTGGGACTCAATTCAGAGTCTCCAGGATCACACCCTGGGCTGCAGGTGGCACCAAACCGCTGCGCCACCGGGGCTGTCCGACCTTGATGCTAATCAAGATTATTTCTGATTATAGGTTCCTTCTTTCACAATAGGACAGTCTTTCCAAAATCTTTTAACATAAAAAGAATTTCAGTATCATGTTAAATTTATTATGAAACTTAATAAAAATTCTCCAAACCCTGCATAACTAATAATTAATATAGAAAATGTTCACATTAAATCAAGTCATCCTACATAGTAGGAAAAGTAGTCCTTTCCATGTTTAATTTATTAACACCTAACTTGGTAATTTACTCCGCTATATAACTACTTTAAATATTTTCCCAACATTTTCCAATTAGTTTTCAGAAAACATTTCACTTGTCCTGTAAAACAAGAAAAGAACTAATAACATTCATTAATGAGTATCCCATAAGGATATGAGCTTTACATATGGAAGTATTTTCTGGGTAACTCCTCTGAGTTTGCTTCCATAGTACCTTGCAGTTACATACATACGTTAAGTAGTAGGAATCCAGGTGTCTCTTACCCTAAAACACAAGATCTTCCTATGATATATTTAAAAACCCACCCGAATTTCACCATCCTCACCATCCACCATCTCTTTTTCAGGAGGTAAACTAAAGTAACTGTTTTGTATAATGAAAGAGTAAGTAGCTTGTTACATAAAGATGTTAGAGTTCATTTTGATAGATGTATAGATGTATAGATTCCCACAAATCTAATGAGCTTATTCAAGATTCACATTCTATAGCTCAGAATCATGTGAATTCAGAAATACAGCCTTTCCTCTTACCAACAAACCTAAGTCCAAAGCAGTCTGTAAGTCCCCAAAATGAATGTTCTACCATTTAATACATAACTGTTATAGAATATAAAGGGCAAGAGATAACTTTGGAATCCCATTTATATATGTCTTTCTAGGCTTTCAATTACAAGTTAGACTAGAAAATATGTGACATATTATATACAGTATACCATCAACATTTATAGGGAGGCCATATTCCAAAGAGCCCAGAAACGGGGATATTTATTTTCACTAGGATGGGGAGAAACATGACTAAGATAGAGAAGTTAAACAGTACTGAATTAGAAGCTAAGGTTTAAAGCCTCCCAGCTAGACGGAATCATAGCAGGTACCAAGTTACATAGAGCCTAACTTATTTTTGTTAGCAAAACTGTCTCTTTACTAAAGTCTTTGGATCTCACTTTCAAAACATTTTCTCTCATTCTTCCCTAATCACACACACACAAAACTCAAGACTCTCATTTCTCAGAGTATAACTATTAGTTAAGTTTCAATCTTTAGGAATTCAGAAAAAGTATGAGTGTAAACCCTGCACTGAGAAAAGAAACTTTTTAATATAAATCTCTAATGGAATGGAGTTTTTAAAGTAGGTCTTTCTGTTCCTACTGCAGACCACTATTAAGTTTCCCTTTCTCAGTCCCAGGAAAACATGGTCACTCTTTGATCTACCAAGAACAATAAATACCATCTAGATGCCACCTCCACAGATTAGAAATTACCAGTTGGGGAAACAGGTTTTTGATGTCAACTCCACATATCTGAAAGTATATGATTGCAACTCATTTCTTTAAGACTGACTTTAAAAGTTTAGCTATTGTCTATAGGATATGCATTTCATCTTAAAAAGGATTTTTTCATTTTCTATTAAAATTTCTACCTAAAAAAAAATTTCTACCTAAAATATGTACTATTTTACATTTTGAAGGTGCTCATTTAACTTTAACATATATAAATCATATAACACCTGATGTAATAATAAATACTATCTACTATTACTTTATATATTTAGAGTACCATGGGTTTAGCATCTCTTTGAGATTCATAATGACTTCAATCATGCCTATAATTTAAGAACAATATCTAGTCTATTAGAAATTTTTCAAACATTTTATAGTCAGCCCTGGCGGCGCAGCAATTTAGTGCCGCCTGCAGCCCAGGGTGTGATCCTGGAGACCTGGGAGTCCAGTTCTCTGCATGGAGCCTGCTTATCTCTCTCTCTCTCTCTCTCTCTCTCTCTCTCTCTCTCTCTCTCTCTCCCTCTCCCTGTGTGTGTGTGTGTCTCATGAATAAATAAAATCTTAAAAAAAAAACATTTTATAGTCAACATTTCCTTCCATTAGATTTCTCTTTCCATGGATACATAGATTTTAAATTATAATTTTGGAACAGTTGTGAATTTCACTGCATCATACTCCTATAATTTACCATCCCTCATTCTTTTAAAGACAGTAATATGATGGGTACACCTAAAATTCCCTCTCATCACATCATGTTAAAATCTACATATCAAATATTCCAATTATACTTCTCTTTTCTCACCAAAAATACTGCAACTATATTTTCTATGTATTTATCCAACTCTTAACATCTGTTTTTATGCATTTCTAAAGCCTTAAATTTTTTATTTTTTATTCTATTTTTTTTAAGATTTTATATATTTATTCATGAGAGACACACAGAGAGAACGAGGCAGAGACACACACCGAGGGAGAAGCAGGCTCCATGTAGGGAGCCCGCTGCGGGACTCGATCCCAGGTCTCCAGGATCATGCCCTGGGCTGGAGGTGGCACTAAACCGCTGAGCCACCCGGGCTGCCCTAAAGCCTTAAAATTTTTAAATTCACTCTAAGCATATATTAAAAATGCAAAGATTAGTGGGATGATTTTTTAATCTGTGGCTACTTGTAAAGAATTTTAACTGGAGACTTCTAAAATTATTCTTCTGTATTTCAAGTTTATATGATAAAAATAAGCCTTACTGAATTTCATTATATTTTCCTTCTTAAGGTTCATTTTTCCTTTCTAAAATATTATATATTCAGCACTAATCTCTTGGTGGTTTCATTTAATTGTACCGAACCTCCCTGTCTTTATACAAAGTTTGACGACACATATCTATACATTATATAACTGGAAAAACCACCACTTAACCCTATAATTTTTTATTCCTCCAACTTTACTATCCTTCACAAAATTTTTTAACTACAATGTTCTACTTCCTTATCAACTCCTCTTAATGCTCCTCCAGTCTGCTTTTGCTCTTGCTGTACTCACAGAATCAGTGCAGTCTTCAGTCTCCAGTGACCCCTTCCTGATTTAACCCAAAGATCTAGTTCATTCTTTACAACTCTGATTCAGCAGACATTCGTAAGCAAGCATCTCATTTCACTAAGGCCAAAAAAGTAGAACATTTCATTGTACTTACATCTTAGATTATTGTTATCAGATACACAAACTCACCAAATCCTAGGTTTCAATTACCATCTTTATTCAGAAAACTTCTAATCTTTCTCAATTTCTTTATGACTCTATGTCTTATATGTAAGGGAGCCCCAATTGAACTACCCAAGCACCTGAAAATTAGCATACGAAAAACAGAATTCATCTCTTTTCCCAAGGGAGAAAAATTTTGTCCATTACCTCCTTGCACATGACACACATTAAATTTTGAACAATTGTTAGAAAATACAACAAACAGGGATCCCTGGGTGGCGCAGCGGTTTGGCGCCTGCCTTTGGCCCAGGGCACGATCCTGGAGACCCGGGATCGAGTCCCACGTCGGGCTCCCGGTGCATGGAGCCTGCTTCTCCCTCTGCCTGTATCTCTGCCTCTCTCTCTCTCTCTCTCTCTATCATAAATAAATAAAAATTTAAAAAAAAAAAAAGAAAAGAAAATACAACAAACAGGTTTAAAATACTCATCAATTTATAAGCTTTTGGAGAAAATGAATGATATTTTCACAATATACATAAAATTTTAGCCTTTATTTTACTAAAAACTTTGCATAACGTTTCTTAACAAATCAAAGCAAAATTAGCAGGGAAGCCCTGGAGCCTATATGTGATGTGGTCTGAGTTATTACACGATGGTAAGACCTATCTTTTAAGTATGAGCTGGAAGATTTCTCAGCTAACATAGGAACCCTATAATATAGCAAGAGTAAGTTTCTTACATCTTCTCCTTATCTCCAATCTCTTTTCTTCTTTCTAAAACATTCTATACTCTGCAATGAGAATTATTTTTTTAAAATATGGAACTAATCTAGTCAATAATCAAAATGTCTCCCACAGCATACTAAATAAACTTCAAATTCCTTAATCTGATATTCAACTATTTATAATATGGTATCAGCATATGTGTCACATTTTGCTTCCCACTAATGTATCCCACCCCATGTTCCACTCACCCCATCCTCCTCAACCATGAAGACCCAGGAAAAGGAGGGAGGGTGTTTGGGTGGCTCAGTCAGTTGATCATGATCCTTTGGCTTGGGTCATGATCCCAGGGTCCTGGGATCAAGCCCCTCCATCGACGCAATGGAGAGCCTGCTTTTCCTCTTCCTCTGTCCCTCCCCCTGCTGGTGCATTTGTTCACTCTCTCTTTCTCTCACTCAAATAAATAAATGAATCTTTAAAAAAAAAAAAAAAAAAAAGATCCAGCAAAAATGAGGGTCGTGTTATGTCAAACAATAACTCTGCATTAAGACTATCAAGATAAAAAAGATAGGTCCCAACTACCAAGAACCATGTTTGGTGAAAGGACATACAACCAAGCAAACCAATGTTATTTAGCATAAAAACTGTGACATAAAATAAAAACAGGATACAGAATAACAAACTATTAATTCAAACTCATTAGATCAAAGAAAGCCTCATAGAAAAAATAAATAGCTGTTCATGGATCAAAGAATAATATTTAACTTTATGTAGCAAATATTATATACACCAAAATCTATTCTGTTAATACATATATTAACCCCTATTTCCTCAGATGATGAAAATGAGAGACAAAAAGAATTTAAGCTAAAACTTAATAACAGTAACTATCATTTATTGAATACTTAGAACAAGGACACAGCCTGGGTGGTTCAGCAGCTGGGAGGCTGCCTTCAGCTCAGGGTGTGATCCCAGCCTGGGGATCGAGTCCCACATGGGGCTCTCTGCAGGGATCCTGCTTCTCCCTCTGCCTATGTTTCTCATGAATAAATAAATAAAAGCTTAAAAAAAAAAGAATACTTAGAACATACCAAGCACTGTGCTAAATGCTAAAAACAAAATGGAATTAATACTCTTAATTTTTTAAAAAAATTGTAGGGCAGCCCTGGTGGCGCAGCGGTTTGGCGCCACTGGCAGCCTGGGGTGTGATCCTGGAGACCCAGGATGAGTCCCACATCGGGCTCCCTGCATGGAGCCTGCTTCTCCCTCTGCCTGTGTCTCTGCCTCTCTCTCTCTGTGCCTATGAATAAATAAATAAAATCTTTAAAAAAAAATTGTAAAAGATGGCAGCTTATTCATTTTTTACCTCCACTGATAAGTTTTAAACTCAATGAGATTCTTTTGTAAAGTAGGATAAATTAAAAGGATAAAAAAATAAAAGAAAAAGGATTTAGTTACACATACCCTACGGCCAGAATTTTTTAAATTTAAACAAAAGCATGCTTTGCCCAATTTCTCAAGAGCATTTTTTTTACATTTTATTTAAATTTAATTTGCCAACATGTAGCATAACTCTCAAGAGTATTAATTGATTTATTCAACAAATATCTATGAGTTATTTACTCTTTAGAAGACAAACTAAGGACAATTGTTTTCCTCCACTTCCTATCAAAATTTCACTAAAATGCATTCATTCATTCAATCTAGAAGAGAGCAGACTGGAGTCTGCTTTCTCTCTTCTAGAGAGAGATTAAGAGATAATATTGGGAATTAAGCCAATGCAGAAAAAACTGCAGTCTAGAACAAACATGCACACATGCACAAGAAGGCTTGCACCCATGGAGAAAACATTCCTGCCAGCAGAGCCTGGAGAAGTACCAAACCTGGAAACAGGAAGAGCAAACAGGAGACGGGTGTAGGATTAAAATTAGGATGGATGGATGGATGGATGGATGGATGAATAAATCAATAAAATCAATACATAAATAAAATCAGGATGATTAAAAAATATATATGGAACAGTCAAGCCAAACCTCTTACCCCAATCCTTTACACAAGTATATCAACAACAGTGTTGGTTTCTAACTAAAACCATGTTTGTTTCTCTTAATTTAGCAATCTACCTTGAAAGCATTAGAACATCTTCATACTCCCTAACAAAGCCTTCCTTATTTGGACATACGCTAGAGCGAGCGGAAGGCACAATTCTTTTCCTGCATTTTATCCATGGACCCTAAAGTGAGGCCCAACAATTGATACCATGCTCAAGTATCATTAATATTTTTTTAAAAGGCCAAGCAAAAGCACAAGAAGAAAGGATGAAAATAAACAACTGACCTGAAGGAAATACAGCCATTTCTGGGAACAGAAGATAAATGTTTAAAATTTTTAAGTGCTATTCTAAACCATATTCATGAAAGCACTGCATCCATTAAAAAAGAGTACTACCTTCAAGGGTGTCTGGATGGTTCAGTTGGTTAAATGTCGGACTCCTGGTTTCTGCTCAAGTCAGCTCAGCTCATAATCTCAGGGTTTTGGGATGGAATCCCACTTCAGGCTCTGCATTCAGCAAGGAGCCTGCTGGAGATTTTCTCTCTCTCTCCCACTGACTCTATACACACAAACACACACACACTCTTTCACTCTAAAATTTATAAATCTTTAAAAAAAAAAAAAAAGCAACTGCAGTATACCTAAAACAAATATAACATTGTATATTAACCATATTGGAATTAAAAAAAAAAGAGAGCAGGTGGAAACTATGGAAACAGAAAAAAAAATAACCACTGAAAAAAATTCAAAGGACAACTGATAAGGGAATGGACATCTTGGATTGATCCTCCATATTACTTAATTTTTTTTTCTTTTTGTATTTTTTCCTAAATCTCTCTAAATGATATTTCAAGTAAAAAGAAAAAAAAAAAAAAAGAACATTTCCCAGAAGTGAACAAACAGAACTCCTGGACTGCCATGAAGGACACATGAGAAAGGATCTACATCTAGAAACATTCTTATAAAATATCATAATACCAATGATAAAGAAAAAGAATCTAATAAAGTCTTTCCGATAAAAAAAAAAGCCTATCACTTCAGAAAAAAGAGAACTAGACTGGCAGACTTCTCATCAGATACACTAGAGGCTAAGAGGCAAAGGAACAACGTCTTCAAAGTCTTGAGCAAAACAACATAATTTTGAACCATGAATTACACTCCCAAACAATTAAATGAGAAGGCAACACAATTGCATTTTCAGATATATGAGGCCTGTGAAAATTAAATTATCTGCTTCATATCCTTTCTGGAAATATTTGAAATTAGTTATACTGCAATGATGTAAAGAAAAAAAATCTGAGATAAAGGAGGACACGGAATAACACAAAACAGTAGTCTTAACCCAGAAGAGCGACACAAAGAAACCCCAGTATAGAGGTATGCCACAGGCTTGAAAAACAACAAGTACATATTAGAAGATGTTTGAGAGTTCAATATAGCTTCAAGAATGAAATGAATTCATTTTAGCAAATAGAGCAGAATTATTAGGAAGCTAATAGAACACTTTAAGTGGCAGAGGATTAAAATATTTACATTTCCCTCTCTGCAGTTTCAATTACCTCTAGGCGTAAAAGTGAATAGTACTTTTATAATTATAATATTTAAACAGTTTATAGGTTTTCAATATTTAAGAATCAACCTATAAACAAAGCACAGAAGACCAGAAGTCACAGAATGTAGATAGTAATAAGTTGCAGAAGTAGTGAACATGATAATAAAAGCTAACACCCACTACATACTATATATGAGGCATTATGCTTAAAAAAAAAAAAAAAGTCCTTACATGAAATAATTCATTGATAAAAAATGACAGCACTCAGTAGTGGCCAAAAGAATGAGTTCAAGAACCAAACTACCTGTAGTCTGATATCCAATTCCATTGCTTACCAGTATTATGGCCTTGGGCAATTTGCCATATTTCATTAATATATTTATCTCATTTTATGACTTCTGAAATTGAGAGGAATCTCATATTAGCCAGCATGTCATAAGTTTAAATGGCAGCAGTTATTTTCTTTCTTAGTAGTACAAAAAAATAATAGTGAGCTTTAAAACAGATGGCAAAGGGCCCCTGGGAGGCTCAGTTGGTTAAGCATCTGCCTTTGGCTTAAGTCATGATCTGGGCATCCTGGGACCTCCTGCATCGGGCTTCCAGCTCAGGGAGGGTCTGCTTCTCTCTCTCCTCTCTCTCCCTCTGCCCCTCCCCACCACTTGCTCTCTCTCTCAAATAAATGAAATATTAAAAAAATAATAAAAATAGGGATCCCTGGGTGGCACAGCGGTTTAGCGCCTGCCTTTGGCCCAGGGCGCGATCCTGGAGACCCAGGATCAAATCCCACGTCGGGCTCCCGGTGCATGGAGCCTGCTTCTCCCTCTGCCTATGTCTCTGCCACTCTCTCTCTCTCACTCTCTCTCTCTGTGTGTGTGACTATCATAAATAAATAAAAATTAAAAAAATAATAATAATAATGATAATAAGGTGCACCTGGGTGGCTCAGTGGTTGAGCATCTGCCTTTCTGCTCAGGTCGTGGTCCTGGGGGTCCTGGGATAGAGTCCCGCATCAGGCTCCCTGCATGGAGCCTGCTTCTCCCTCTGCCTATGTCTCAGTCCCTCTGTGTCCCTCATGAATAAATAAATAAAACCTTTAAAAGATAAAAAATAAAACAGATGGCAAAAGGGGACTGTTGCAGTTTAAAGAGACTCTAAGACAACAACTGAATGCAAGGCATGAATTCTGGACACTGAAAGGCAAAAAAGGTAAAATAAATTGGAGAAACTGAAATCACTGTTCTTCTTCCAAGACACAATAGTACTATACATCATAGGTTATAGAGGAATCTCCTTTTCTTAGTCATTGACTTTTTTTTTAAGATTTTATTTATTTATTTGAGAGAGAGCGAGCGAGGGAGCATATGAAAGAGAGAAAGCACAAGCAGGGGGAAAGGCAGAGGGAGAGCTGAGCTGGGACCCCATCCATATCCTCCCCAACTCGGGGCTCAATCCCAGGACCCTGAGATCATGATCTGAACTGAAGGCAGATGCTTAACCAACTGTACCCCAGTCATTGACTTTTTCCAACATCCAGGCCAGAGGTCTTATACAAGATGCCACATTTTGGACTTGATTATTTTTTTAAGTTTGGCACGAATACAACATAGGCACTGTTTTACACAGGTGTTGTGATATACTTGGAGTTTTAAAAATTCATTGTAGAAAACTCAGCAAAGACCTAAAAATATGAATCATGGGATTAAAAAAAGATCATGCCAGCTTGGTTTGAAATCAAATGTCCACTCTTTTTTTCCCCTATGCCTAAGAAACAAGTACAATATGCACATTTGCATCTATATATTTGCTGGCATTCAGTCACCTGTGTTTGTGTTATATTTTAACCAAAAATGTTCGAAGGCCAAAAACTTTTCTTTTCCTTTATTTTTCCCAAAATGTGCATCCCAGTTCTCTTATGTCTTCTTTCTTATTACTGCAGAGTAAATTATATTCAAAGGAGGAACTGGAGGGGAAAAACATCAGTACTGGAAATGAAGAAAAAAGGACAATTATGTTCTTAGGCAGCCTCTGGAGTACTCAGTGCTACACTACCTCAGACTGCATACCAGCTGTTCAGTTCAGCAAATGTCTTTGTTTTTACTGGTTTTGTCCTTTCTATGTCTAAATGAGAAACAATAAAGAGATTTTGGGTAACTTTTAACTCAAAGCCCAACTGTTTGGTTCTCATTTGGGATTCATAAAAATTTCAATTGAAAAAAAATTTTTACAGTTTTATTCAGGCATATTTTATAATGTGGCATAAACATATTAATTTAATGTATGCATGTGAATTATATTAGAATATGGTATTAACTTGTGTCTCAGCTTCCTCATCAGTAAAATGCGGAAAATAATAGAACCTACTTCTTGGGTTATTATGAGGATTAAATCAATTAAATAAGTTTGTATCTATTAAGTGCTTAAAATAGTGCCTGGACATATCTGGTACATGAATAGAACACATAAAGAAACTGAATTGTCATTAGTTCTTACATCTTACCATTTGTTACTTCCTCCATTTGAGGGATAAGAAAACTGAGCTCTAAAGAGGTTAAGTAACATTCCCAAAGTCAAACATGTAGTTAGGTGGTAGAGCTGGCATCAGAATCTAACTGGCCTAACTCCTAAGCCTCTGCTCCTCACCACCTCACAATTCAGTTGCATAAAGTTTGTATATATTCAGTCATAGCCTTATTGTTGGAAAATCAGATATATAGAGGGTTTGGTTTCTTTTTGCCACTATAGACAATGACACGATGAGTATCTCTGTACCTATATCTTTTTTTTTTTTTTTTTTTTTTTTTTTTGACAGAGAGTGTACAAGCAGGGGGAGCAGCAGAGACAGCTGCAGAGGGAGAGGGAGAAGCAGGCTCCCCACGGAGCAGGCAGCCCAATGCAGGGCTGGATCCCCAAGGACCCTGGGATCATGTCTTGATCAAAGGCAGAAGCTTAACCAAATGGGCCACCCAGGTGTCCCCTGTATCTACATCCTTATGTATCAGAGCAAATCCAAAAAGTAAAATCACTAGGCTAAAGGTTTACACATTTTTAATTCTAAAAGAAATTACTCATTTCAAAACATATATTAAAGTAGGTCTATCAAACAAACAAACAAAAAAAAAAGTAGGTCTATCTTTCCCTTTTACGGTATCTGGATTTCCTATCTTACCAAAAAACATCATCTCTACTCCAGTTATACATTCTTCTAATCTCTTCATATAGATATATATTTAACTCATTTACAATTTAGTTTTTGTATATTTTATGAAGAGGAAATGTAGCTGGTTTTCTTATAAATAGATAGCAAATTATACTAGCAGCATTTATTAATTAAAATATCCTTTTCCCATCAGAGTGAAATATCACCCTTGTCACATTTTAAACTCTTTACGCCATTCCCAAGCTCCTTTCCTGTACTCAAACCAAATTACTTTTGATCTCAGTAAGTCTTGGGCTCATGTTCTTTTTTCCACTTAAAATAGGTCTTTCCCAGCTCTGTAAATCCAAATCCTACCATCTGTTACGGTCCAATACAAACGCCAGGACTACTTTATTGGTTTCTACCCTTCCTCTCATCCCTTGCTAGAGGTAATCGCCCCCTCCTTTGAAGGTCCAAAATACTTCATCTGTACAGCACTTCTCCAACAACACTTCTCACTTTTAATAGAATTTGTTACATACAAGTCCTATCTCCCTTTCTAGGTGGTAACATTTTGATGGACTTGATCTATATCTACATCATTTTTATAGCACTAAGTACACAGGACAGTGCCTCCAAACCACATTTGTTAGATGAATAACTACACAACCTTCTTAATCCCTCCCCAGGATCTGTAGTTCTGCAACTAAATGAAAATCACTGCATCAAGACTAACTCCCTTGGGACGCCTGGGTGGCTCAGTGGTTGAGTGCCTATGTCTCAAGTCGTGATCCGGGGGTCCCAGGATCAAGTCCCACATCAGGCTCCCCGCAGGGAGCCTGCTTCTCCCTCTGACTGTGTCTCTGCCTCTCTCTCTGTGTCTCTCATGAATAAATAAATAAAATCTTAAAAAAAAAAAATGTTAACAACTGAGGAATTTGGGTTCGATTCTTGCAACTTTTATGTTAATCTGAAATTAATTCAAAATAAAAAGTAAAACGAATAAAAACAATTCTCATCAGTTTACATTCTGCTCTTCCCTCTTTCCGTAAACTGCACTACCAGTTCCTTATAAAAAATACCTAGGCATCATCATTAATTCATCTTTGTAAGAACATGCCACATCTAATCCACCAGCAAATTCAAGATCATCTACTGAAAAATGTATTCCAAATCAGGTCACTTCTCTCCATTCTCCATTGCTACCAGCATCCTAACTGGTCTTCCTATAGCCATCCGTGCCTTCCTATACTAGTTTCCTACAGCTGCCAAAACAAATTACTACAAACCAAGTAGCTTAGAACAACAGAAATATATTGTTTCACTGTTCTAGGGGTTAAGTCTGAAATCAAGATATCAGCAGGGCAATGATCTCTCTGAAATCCCTTAGGGAGGATCCTTCCTTACTTCTTCCTATCTTGTGGTGGTTGCTGGCAATCTTCAGTGTTCCTCAGCTTGTAGATGCATACTCCAGACTCTCCCTCCATCTTCACGTAGTATGCTTTCTGTATGTCCTGTCTGTGTCCAAATTTCCCTCTTATTATAAAGACACTATAGTCAGCAGATTAGGACTGACCCTAATTCAATATGACCTCATCTTAACTTGATTACATCTGCACAGACCCCATTTCCAAATAAATTCACAATCACGAGGTTTTAGGGGTTAGGACTTCAACCCATCTTTTAGGGGAACACAATTCATCCCATAACATCCTCTATAATCAATTTTCCACACAAGAGCCATAATGGTCTTGACGAATGTGCATCAGGCCCTATAGGTCTGTGTCTGGCTGGCCTCTTCCTACCTTTCAAACATCATCTCCTACCACGTCCCTCTTACAACCTAGCCACACTGGCCTTCTTTCTGTCCCTACGACACACCACAGTCATCCCTACCTCAGGACCTCTGCCTGGAAATTTTGGTGTGGCTTCTTCCTCGTCATTTCAAGTCACCACTCAAGTGTCACTTCCTCACAGAAGTTTATTCTGATCGTCTACCTAAGCAGCACTTCTCAGAGGTATTTTCTTTCATACAATCCTAGTTTTTAAGCAGCATTTGCCAGTACCAGAAAGTTTCTTATTTGTTATTTATTTAGTAATCCCCTTTACTTGAATATAAGCTCTACTGAGCCAGATTCTCATTATGTAGCCCGAGCCTAAACCGATTCCTTATAAGTATTTTTCATTTTTATTTACTCAAATATGTCTTTTTCTTTTATGACATAAGGATTTCCTACTTTACTCACAAAGAGTAATTATTCCCCTAAGTTTTTCTTGTATTTTACTCTTTTTTGCATGTGATTTATTTAAAGCAATCCATTTGGAGTTAATCTTTGTATACTGTTCAGAAACGGGGGTAAAATCAGATGATTCCCATGAAAAAGTCCGCAATAACTCTCATCTACTGGATAAAGCTCAAACACTTCTGCAGAATATATGCAACCTTCCCTGGACTCCCTCTGTTCCTCTCCAGTATCAATCTACTGCTGAGGATTCCATCTTATCCTGTCCTTTGACTACACCAGAAAGTCCTAGTAAAGCATCAAGAAGAATTATATTTGAAATGCACTTCCCTGTTTGCCTGACTCTTATAAATCCTCAAAACCCCAGTTCTAACATCACCTCTACCTGGAAAGCCTTTCCTGTCCAATCTCAGAGTTCCTTACTTCCTTCTTTGTATCTCCACTTTTACATCTATTTTATACATATATATATATATATAAATTATATACGAATTATACACAAGTTATATATATAAATTACATGTTATATATTTATATATAAGTCATATATAAATATATATTAACATGTATAAGTTATTTAGACTAGTGCCTAGCACACAATGAATGCTAAATGTCAACTATTTTATTACCACAATAGGTTGCAATTATTGGTGTAATCTCCCTTGCTAGACCAAAAGGGAAAGAGAACAGAGACCCATTCAATCGCCATTTTACCAAACACAATGGTCTGGCACATATGAAGCTCTCATAAGTACCAAACAAATTAATGAACAACACCTCAATTCTGGACTAAAGTAATTTTCTTTGAAACTGTGGATTCTTCAAAACCACAACGAGATACCACCTCACCCCAGTGAGAATGGGGAAAATTAACAAGGCAGGAAACCACAAATGTTGGAGAGGATGCGGAGAAAAGGGAACCCTCTTACACTGTTGGTGGGAATGTGAACTGGTGCAGCCACTCTGGAAAACTGTGTGGAGGTTCCTCAAAGAGTTAAAAATAGACCTGCCCTACGACCCAGGATTGCACTGCTGGGGATTTACCCCAGAGATTCAGATGCAGTGAAACCCCGGGACACCTGCACCCTGATGTTTATAGCAGCCATGTCCACAATAGCCAAACTGTGGAAGTAGCCTCGGTGTCCATCGAAAGATGAATGGATAAAGAAGATGTGGTTTATGTATACAATGGAATATTCCTCAGCCATTAGAAACGACAAATACCCACCATTTGCTTCGACGTGGATGGAACTGGAGGGTATTATGCTGAGTGAAGTAAGTCAACTGGAGAAGGACAAACAGTGTATGTTCTCATTCATTTGGGGAATATGAATATTAGTGAAAGGGAATAGAGGGGAAGGGAGAAGAAATGTCTGGGAAATATCAGAAAGGGAGACAGAACGAGAGACTCCTAACTCTGGGAAACGAACAAGGGTTCGTGGAAGGGGAGGTGGGCGGGGGGTGGGGGTGACTGGGTGACGTGCACTGAGGGGGGCACTTGGCGCGATGAGCACTGGGTGTTACGCTATATGTTGGCAAATCGAACCCCAGTAAAAAAAATTTTTTTTAAGAATCTGTGGATTCCTTACATTTTTTAAAAAGAAAAACTATAAGACGAAAAACGAGACTGCCCTTCCTGCTTTTTGATTTGGTTCAAATCCGAGGAGCTGACGCAGAAGGGCCCTGTGGGTGCTCTTCGGCTACCCCTGCAGGACCCACTACCCTGGAAACGAAAACAACAGCCTTTTCTGAAGGAGAGGGAGGGGGATTCGACACGCTTCGGTCCTGCTCTGCCCGCAGCCGGCCGGGATTCAGCCTCAGGGGAGTTCACCACCTCACACCGGCCCGGCCCTGAGGCTGGCGTGAGGGAACCCCCCGGCTCCCCCGAGAAGACGACAAGCCAGGAAGCGCAGGGGCCGTGATGTCCACGCCGACCCCGGAGAGCCGGGGCGCGGACGCGGGGGCGCCGCGAGGACCGGGGGTGGCCGCCGCCCGCAGCACGGGAGGCGGAGAGACGCTCCACGCGGGAAAGACGAAGGGGACAGGAGGACGAGGAGAGGCAGCTGGCGGCCAGCCAAGTCAGGAACGCCGCCCTCCGCACTGCGCGTCGCCAAGGCCTACGCCCGCCGCGCTCGCTCTCTTCCTCCCGCCCCCGGACTCACCGGCTCTCGGCGCCGACACTCCTGCGCGGTCCGAGGCCGCGGCCTCCTCCGGGCTCAGCTCCCCGAGCCCGCGGCGCTCGACGGTTCCCCCGCCCCGCCCCCCGGCGTCCCGGCTTCCGTAGGCGGACGGCGCGGTGGCCCCGGATGTTGATGTGCCGCCTGCCCCGGAAACGGTGGCAAGACGCCCAAGGGGGCGGAGGTGGCGTTGCCCGGCTCTCCGGAAGGAGACGTGGCGGCGGTTGGGCCCCGGGCTGCCTCGGTGCTTAGTGGTCCCGCCGCCTCCTCCTCCTCCCCCGCCTCCTCGCCTCTATGGGCAGAGGAGGTTGTGGCGGCGGCTGGAGAGCTCGGCAGCGGAGGATGGAGGAAGGAGGAGGCGGCGCGCGTAGTCTGGTCCCCGGCGGGCCGGTGTTCCTGGTCCTGTGCGGCCTCCTAGAGGCGTCCGGCGGCGGCCGAGCGCTGCCCCAGCTCAGCGACGACATCCCCTTCCGAGTCAACTGGCCCGGCACCGAGTTCTCTCTGGTCAGTGCCCTCGCGAACCCCGTAGCCGGCTCTCTCCGTCCTAGCGCTAGGGTTCGGCCCCCTCCCTCCTCCGGAATCGCCTCTGCAGGCGGCTGCCCGCCTTCCCCAGTCCGAAGGCGCCTTTACCTCGCATTCATTCATTCGCACGGCAGGAGTTTCGCGAACGTACTCTGTGGTTGTGCCTTCCACGCTGAGCATTAAGGAGCCAGCGGTCACCGGTCACCTGTCCCCCCCCCCCCCCCGAACTCTGTCTCCTTAGACCTTGCTTGCCAACACTCCCACCCCCGTGGGAGCAGCTTTCTTAGAATCACGTCGGGCGCGTGTACTTATCTTCTCTTTTAGAAAGTCAGCTGCAGCGCTTGCCCCGCCAGCCGACCTCGCCTTCAGGATCACCGCCCTACCCTCAGGCCGGTTGTACAGCACAGAGGAGCTGTTCCTTCTCATACGCCTCATTTCTGTCTTGTATACACACACGTACACGGGTTTCTTTCTTTAAAAAAAAAAAAAAGTAGTTTTTACCCTACAGCTTGGTTACACTCCGTCACTTCTTTTTTTTAAGATTTTATTTATTTACTCATGAGAGGCACAGAGACAGAAGGGGTGGCGGGGCAGAGACACAGGCAGAGGGAGAAGCAGGCTCCATGCAGGTGAGCCTGACGTGGGACTCGATCCCGGGTCTCCAGGATCCAGGATCAGGATCCAGGATCAGCGCCAAACCGCTGAGCCACCCGGGGATCCTCTCAGAGTTGTTTCTGAGAGCACTATTTGGCTTTTGAGATGGCAACGACCTTCTACTCCGAACATCCTTTGCAGTGCTGATGTACTACGACTCTTATTTTAAAAACCCCAGAACGAGAGATTCTGTGATCACTTTTCCTAGAGGGGTGAACATTCTTATAACTTGACAGTGAACGAAAGTTTGCGGTCCTTCTGCCTTTGGGGAGTACTCTGCTTGAAAAGGCTTCCCACCACTGCAGGCCCATTAAAAACTGTGCACTTAAGATGCTCACCCTGTAGTAGTCAATTCATTTCAAGTTGAAGTCTTGGAAAACACAAAACCTTTTTTAAAATTCTTATTCCAGGGCAGCCCTGGTGGCTCAGCGGTTTAGCGCCGCCTTCGGCCCAGGTCGTGATCCTGGAGACCCGGGATCAAGTCCCACGTCGGACTCCCTGCATGGAGCCTGCTTCTCCCTCTGCCTGTGTCTCTGCCAGCCTCTCTCTCTCTCTCTCTCTCTCTCTCTTTCTCTCTGTCTCTCATGAATAAATAAATAAAATCTTAAAAGTAAAATATAAAATTCTTATTCCAGTTATCCGCAGTCGTTCCATTTGGGATGACTATTTCGTTCTGTCACCATATTGTTCTATTAGTACCTCATTGAAACAAGAGTAAGTGATAGCAGGATGTCAAAGCACGATTTACCAGGATAACAAATGTTACCGTTACCACAACAGCTTTCTGTTTACCAAATGTTAGTTTCTGCAAATAGTTCACATTTGTTTGATTCTCCACCCCTCTTGTTTTCTGTTCTCCTATTCTGGTAGTTCAATGGTTCTCAAATTTATCTAAGTAGATATTTCCCTGAGAAGCCAGGTTTATCTTTGTATTAATCCCATGAAATATTATTATATTAAAATACTTATATATAAAAAAATCAATAAATAAAATACTTATATAAAAGTTTGTTGTAAGTGAGATATAACTTTAGCAGTCTTCAAGTGAGAATAATTTAGTCCAGCTTCTGTTTTTGTTTCAAAAACCCACGCAGGGGATTCCTGGGTGGCTCAGTCCTGGGGCTGGGGTCATGATCCTACTAGGGTCCTGTCCGGCTCCGTGTTCAGCAGGGACCTGCTTCTCTCTCTCCTGCCTATGGCTCCGCCTGCTTGTGCTCTCTGTCAAATAAATAAATAAAATCTCTTTTAAAAAAATCAAAAGAGCACACAAAATAAACATGACAGGTGTTACAGAATGTGGTCATTAAAGTATTATTCTTGCACCTGTTAGGGTTTTGGGTTTTTTTTGGGTTTTTTTGTTTTTGAGAGAGAGAGAGAGGGGCAGAGAGAGCACAAGAAGGGAGAGGGACATGCAGGAGACTCCGCTGAGCAGGAGCCTAACTCAGGGCTTGATCCCAAGACCCCAGGATCTCAACCTGAGCCAAACTCAGACACTTAACCAACCGAACCACCCAGGTGCCCATTTTAGGGTTTTTTTTTTTAATCACATGCTGATAATGCAGGCCTGAAACCTTTCTGAGGTATCAGTAAAGGACTAAAACTGGCCTTTTTGGAGGTTACTTCCAAATTGCTATTCAGTTGTCTTTCTGGCACTGATGTTTGCTGGCTAAAAAAGAGGTTATGGAAGATCTGTCTTAAATGTATCCTGTACCAGCCTTTCACATATCTGTCAATTTTATTTTAAAATTTCATTTTTAACTCTCTTTGACAATGTAATATACTCTAAGATGGGCACATCTGAAGAATTTTTTTTAAGTTATTTTGAGAAAAATACAGAGACGTTCTTCTGTGAGTTGGCAAAAGGTCTGTGACCCTCATGCAAAAATAAACTCTCGGAGTCATTAGCACTGGCCTTTGGGCTTTGTTTTAGTACTTTTATAATCTTAAGGCTTCCCTTCCCTGCTTTATGTAATTGAAACTACAGCCCTCCTCACCTGGCACTGTCATTTTCTTTTATGAGGCAGTTGGTTGGACATATATAACTAAGCAGCTGTATGAACTAGGCTAAAGGCCTTTATCTCTCTACTCTCTAAAATTGAAAGAAACTAGATTGGAAGGTGTGTATTTTTTTTTATTTAGCATTGAAATTCTGTGCTTTAAATCATCTCCCCATTCAAATATATCAAAACAATACATAATCTTTATACTCTTGCTTTCAAATTTACTTTAAAAAATGATGAAGCACCAAAACTGTATATTTTTTAATGTTTATGTTAATTAATGACTGTGATATTCTTTGTTTACTGGCTTTTAGCATTCAGTTTTTTGTGTTTGTATATATTTTTCTTAGGAAATACTATCTCTGTATCATTAAACTATTCAACTATTCATTACTTCACAGAGGTCACAGATATCACCAAAGTAAAACCATAGAATAAGTCCAGTTTTCTATTTACTTCTCTTTGAAATGTATTCCCACTTAAAAACTTCCCACAGGGGCGCCTGGGTAGCTCAGTCAGGTAAGCCTCCAACTTTTGTTCTCAGCTCAGGTCTTGATCTCAGGGTCATGAGTTCAGGCCCTGCATCAGGCTCCACATTAGGTGTGGAGCCTACATAAAAAACAAAAACAAAACTTACCCCAAACACTGCTTGGGAAGAATGGTAACCAACTCCATAGTTCCAAGCATGTTTATATATGTTAGCAAGTTGCGCCACTGAGTTTTTTACAACTTCTCTCAGGATAATTTTGTCTCTCATCCTCTATCTAAATTCTTCCAGACTCTTGTCAAACATTAAAAATTTCTCCCCTGCCAACATATTTTTAAGGTTCCTTGACTTTAAAGTATCATACCCCCTTGGAATAGTTTTATTACATTCAAATCTAAAATTTATCAAATCACTAATAGGACCTCTTACACTGAAAATACATTAAGGTATTATATGGAACAACTTTTTTATAGTCTCTGCAATTCTGTGCATCCAGAATTTATTATATTTCATGTTCTTAAAGAACTGCCTTACTAAATCAAAGGAAGCATTTTTAGCAGCAGATCAAAAGTTTTTAACTTAGAAAATCAGAAAAATTTAACTTTTTCCCAGTAATTTTTGTTATGAAAAGGAGAGTAAAGTTTGTTAGAGTTTTTATTTTATGATCCCAGTAAGTGACTATTTCAGCAATTCTCAGATGAAAGAATTGCTACTTGGTCTGTTATATTGAAGAGGAGAGCAACCCTTCCAAAACTAATGAAACACAACTCTTTGCGTCTTCAAACAAGTGATGGCTTTTATTTTTTGTTACCCCTTACTTAGACCTTAGAAACAGTAGACAGTGTAGCTGGGGCACGGGGGTACAAAAGCACCTGCGTCTGGGTATTCCAAACAGATGAGGTTCAGTCACCCACTGCTGACCAAATCCAAATTCAAAGAAATAAGTAGGGGTGAAACCAGGAAGGATTTAATTTCAGTGAGACCAACACCTGGAAGACAGCAGATTGGCAGCTCAAAGACTGTCTCCAAAGTGGTGAAAATACTTCCAGGTTTTTATATGAAAAATAGGGGCAAAGGTGGGGTATGTGCACATAGGCATTCAGCGTCAAGTCAGTCCTGGTCTTGGAGTCAGTCATGGGCAGGGTCTTGCTGGCTCAGGCAGCCCTTTTTGCTAAAGGGGGTAGTTTGGGTTCCCATCAGGGGATGGTTTGCCCCCTGGATCTTCTGTCTGAGCCAAGAGACAAGCTGGAAAGAAGAACCCAAACAGAAAGTTTGAGGTCAAGATGGAGGTAGCTGAAGTCTTTTTTCCAAGAGGAATGAATTTATCACATAAAGCCCCAAGAGTGGTTTTTATTACAAAGAAAGGATTGTCTTCCTTTCTTTGCTCTGGTTCCACACAAGCAGGACTTTTTCCATTGTTAGCATTGTGGTGAACGTTTTAGTAAATAAATCAATATTGCTGTGGAATACAACTCCGAACATTAGAGTTGCAGGCGCTTCACAAATAGAGGTAAATACACTTAAGTCATATGCTACTTGTTGCCTTCACTACAGTACAGGAATGGTCTGGCAAGATTTCAGGCCAGCCATTCATTGCTAAGTAAATGTGAGTCATGCTTTGAAACAACTCATGTTACACATTTTGCATATGTCTGAAAAACGTCAAAAGGCATCATAAATGTTATATCTTATAGCAATTTTGTTGGCGCAACTGAGTAAATGTTTCTAAGGATCCCTTTATCATAAATTTGGTTCTGCAATTCTCACTTTCAAATCTTTGGTTCCCCTCTTCACTACAATGATTTTTTAAAAGGATCTTTCATCATAATCCAGGAGCCTATATAGTAATCTAAAAGAGTGTTAACAAAAGCTGATTCAAATATGTTAAAACAGTTAAGAGCACAAAGAATATGGGACCAAACTGCTTGAGTGCATCTCTGGATTGTGTTGTTTACCAGCTGTCTTACCTTGTACAAATTATTTAAGTTCTGGGCTTCAGTTTCCTTTTCTGTAAGATGGGTAGAAGGCTTGTTTGAAGATCAGTGAGCTAAAAAATGTTAAGGACTTAAAACTGCCATACAGCTAATACAGCTAATATTTACTGCTATTATTTGTTTTGTTTTATTGTCTTGGAAGAACATTGCCCTAATTTGTATTGGTATGTAAGACAACGTTGGACCAAATAGTACTCGTTTTATTATGATTAGGTCCTTGTTAAATTGAGAAAAGCACAAAGTTACTTAATAAGAGCAGTTCTTTCCTCATCAGGGATAGCCAAATAGCATAGTGGTTTCACAAGGACTGTAAGATGAGAAGAGTTAAAAGAGTTGAATTGAAAACCTCTGTCTTAGCAGTTAGTGACACATCATTCACAAAGCAAAGATTTCTTTTTAGTTAAATAATGTGAATTATATTAATTGAAACATTTATTTGATTTACATTTAACCAGAAAAAATAATGTATATTTTTTGTTCTATTTCTAGCCTACAACTGGAGTTTTGTATAAAGAAGATAATTATGTCATCATGACAACTACACATAAAGAAAAATATAAATGCATTCTGCCTCTTGTGACAAGTGGAGATGAGGTAACTTTTTATAAATAAATACATTGGTAATCCCTTTCACCAAATATATTTATTTAAAACACTGCAAACACATACTTTAAAATAAAACTGAATGATAGGTTTCTCAATAATCCTGTTTATCATAAAAAGTAGTAATCACATTTATTATTCTTAAATTCTTTGATTTTACAGTTCAACTTGGAAAAATTAGCAACCAATTATTAATATTTTGAATGAAAATCTAATTCCACACTTGCTTTCTTTTATAGAAATGAGGGATTTGAAACAGGATATAATTTTTAAATGTATATATGACACTTTTTATAAAGAATTTCTGATAATCTCTAGGTACCTATATGTTTTCTCTACTTAGCTCATGCCCGTTTCTTTCCTCCTGAAATGCCCTAACTGCCTCTTATCCATCCTTCAAGGCAATGACTTCTTTCAAGATGAAACAGGAGAGTCAGCATGGTAAAATGAAAAGGACACCAGCCTAGGAGCCAGGAGGCTGAGGTATAGGCTATAGTTAGCTGTGGAACCTTGAACAAATTTGAAACTCAGTTCTTCCACTCAATAAACTTATTGAGTTCATTACATAGTAATTTTCACAGTCTGTAAAATGGAAATATTACAAATTCAGTGAATGCTTTCTTAGGTTTTGTTCAGATTTAAAATCTGTGAGACAGCTCTCTGTTTCATTTTGTTTTAAACCTTCTTAAGACACAAATACACATGTGTGCAATCATACACATAAGCATATGGCATTCAAGTGTGAAATGTAAAAATATACAGGAAACTGGGATGTACCTTAAAACTTTTCCATACATTCTACAAGATTCAACTATTTTGAAGCTTTCATAGTTAGAATTTGTTCAGATGCGAGTATTTAAAACTTCTGGAATAGGTTTAGGACACTGATACTCAAAAGCCTTTTTTTAAGAGAAGAAAGCATGGAAGATTATTCTATGGCTCCATATTTTATACTTCAATTCTTTTGAAAGAAGTAGCAAACCACAGGATCTTATTAAAAGTTTTGACCTTTTTTCCCCTTTTATTTCCAAGCATCTGTGATTTGAACAATGAGTTAATACCCCAACAGCAGAGTTGGGTGAAGTTCTAGAATAATTGTAAGTATTATTAAATCCTAGTTCTTTCATAGGAAGAAGAAAAGGATTATAAAGGCCCTAATCCAAGAGAGCTATTGGAGCCACTATTTAAACAAAGCAGTTGTTCCTACAGAGTACGTATTTTATGTTCACTTAATAAGTAGAAAATAGGGGAATCCCTGGGTGGCTCAGCGGTTTGGCGCCTGCCTTTGGCCCAGGGCATGATCCTGGAGTACCGGGATCAAGTCCCACGTTAGGCTCCCTGCATGGAGCCTGCTTCTCCCTCTGCCTGTGTCTCTGCCTCTCTCTCCCTCTCTCTCTCTCTCTATCATGAATAAATAAATAAAACCTTTAAAAAAAATAAGTAGAAAATAAATTTCCAATTGCCATTAGACCCTTGAAAATAATTCTGCATTTCTTTTTACTTTATTATGTTGTATCAAATTTTAAGTTAGTTGTAAATCAAAGCTATTGCTTAATAGTATTTTGTCGATTTAAATTCCTGCATAGTAGATGCAAGCAAACACCCAAAACCAGTTTCAAATAATATCACATTCCAAACTGCTCTGAATGTTTTTCAGATCAACAGAATGTTTCCTTATATATAATTTTAATGAAAAATGTGAAGTGTTATCTTTTAGGCTATGTATAAAATGGTTCCTAAGCCAGGTGGTTATTATTGATCCCAAGTGAATTCCAGACCTGATTTCTTCACAGAATTGTCACATACAGCTAATTGGTGAAAATAGTGACTTGACTTCAGAATTTCCGTATTTTTCTGAGGCATAATAATGTTTCACTTAATGAAAGCTTACTCTAAATCTTGAGGGAAATCTACGCACAACTACATAAAGTATCAAAAAGTAATTCAGGTGAGTTTTATGGCTTTTATATGTTTAAATATGTCCATTTTTTTTAGATTGAGTCTTACTGGACTTATGAAGTATGTCACGGAAAACACATTCGACAATACCATGAAGAGAAAGAAAGTGGTCAGGTATGTTTTTCTTTCAAATATGAAGTATGGAACATTATAAAATGAGAACTTTAATAATGAGATTGATGGTTTTAAAATTGTATTATTGATATTTGCAAAACACTTATTATATTTTTATTTTATTCCACTGTAGAAAGTAAATATTCACGAATACTACCTTGGGAATATGTTGGCTAAGAACCTTCTATCTGAAAAAGGTTTGTTTCAGAGTGATTTGATAGTAATGCTGCAATTTGGTTGAAAGTATATGTTCAAATTGGAATTTAAAAGATCTCGGAGTTTTATGAATTTTAAAATGCTAAAATAAATTTCTGAATAATCCCTTAGAAAAAATTTTTGAAGAGATCTTTTCATTATTTTCTTCCTCAACAAGCATTATGCTTTTTCTCTACGTATTAATAAATTTTTAAAAATCTGGTAAGATAACACATGTTAATGTTATATTTATATAGTGTTAATGTTAGTCTTTTGCTTGGTTTAAGCATAGTTGTTATATGTGGAAATAGAAATGTAGATGTGTCCCTAAAATTATGAAATACTTTTGCTAATCTGTGTTGTTCAAAGTCCATTAATTTAAGATTAAACTTTTCACTGATGCAAAAATACTTAAAAAGAAAATTGTTGCAGCCAGTTTTATGCCTCAAGTAGAGGTAAATATATGAAGATTAAATTTGACTATCCTTTCAAACAAAACCATTTCATGGCAACTAGCAAAAAGTAATAAGATAAAAATTATATGTATGTTTTGGGTCTTCTTTAGAAATTTAAAATTACAGAGTTGATTGAAAACTTAATCGTTTGTATTTTACATATGAGTCACTGGTCATTCTTTACACCTGCCTTACATAGGTAATATCTTATATTATTCCACAGATCAAGAGGCAGATGAAAAGGAAAAATCAAAAGAGGCAAGTGATAATATCAGTGTTGATTTTTTTCATTTTTAGCATCTATTATTAGGCATGAATTTATACAGCTTAAATGACAGAATTTAGTCATGTGTTCTATCAAACCTATCTATCAAATACCTCAAAGGATTGGGTCAAAGAAAATCTGCAGTGTGTTAGAGTTTTTTGAGAAAAGTTATACTGCAATACATTTATTTACTTTTAGGATCATAGAAAAATAAAGGAACTTACAAAGATGTGTTTGGGAAATTTTTTGTAATGGCAGTATTTCACTTCCGGGCTCAGCAGTGGTTCTCTCTGTTTAACATTGGAAACAATTTTAAATAAGAGCTTTTGCTTTTTTTTTCCCTGGTTTGTTCCCTATCTCCCATGGGTAAAACAGATAAACTACATTTGTAAGTAACAAGCTACCAGACTACAAGCATCTTCAAAGCAGGGACTGTCTTTTATCTCTTTATCCCGCAGCGCAAAACAGAGTGGCAAATATAGGCACTTCCTACATGTATACTGAATGTTGAATGCATAACTGATGACTGAAAAATAGGATTGTTTAAAAAGGATGATTCCTTAGGGTACCTAATCACAATTTTTAAATGCCCCTGTAGTTCAAGGAGTGCTTTCGGAATCCTAAGAACTCCCATAGAGTTAAATAACCTATTGATAGAGGATATTTCTGTAAATGGTTTCATATCATAATGATACTTTTATTAAAAGACAAGTGAAACAGCAAAAGGCCTTAAAAGGGATGCCTATAACTTAAAAGGGTGGCTTGGGGGTGAATTGATAAGCTAAGCATAGACACACATAGCATTACTATTTTAAAAGATTAATTTTACAGACTACCTTTGAGATAAAATATTTATTTACTGTGGCTCTGGAGGATAGCAAGATGGAAATCAAAGTGTGAAATGATAAAGGAAGAGGAAGAAAAGGGTAAGGGAAGAAAACTAACATTTACTGAGCCCCAATTTATAAGCCAGATACTGTGCCAGGCATATAATGAAAGGTAATGCTTAATTTTCCCGAAAATCTCTGAGTATATATTATTATTCTCCTTTTACAAATGACAAAAACTGAAATTTGGTCAAAGTCAGAAAGCCAGTAAATTCAAAGCTTGGCTTTGAACCCAGGATTTTCTAATTCTAGGTACTAGCATGAAAATGACATATAAGAAACCTCAAAATACTTTTCCCTGGAAACATTTGTTTTTTGCCTGTTTTAGACATGGCACTGACAGGGTACCAAAGTGATATAAGATGAGCTCTCTGCCTCCAAAGAGCTTGCTTGGAGATCAAATTAACAGTAATTTTTTTAGAGCCCTTATATTAGATTTTTCTTTGGTTTATGTAGATAAGCTATGGGAGCTAGCTCCTCTATAATCCCTGTATTCTGAGGTGATCTATTTCATTTACCCATTCCATGAAAATTTCTCCATTTGTCCTTTGCTGGCCTTGAATAGATTTACATGGGAGTTTATGTTGAAAAGCATGGTTCTTCATATTAATGACAGGGAAAAAGAGTAAGCAAACTGATGAATGAGTACAGTATTGAGATTCCTGTTTTAGAAGATGTGTTTTACTATTAGCTCTACTTTTTGACAAATCAGATTATAAACCTCTAGAATCTAAACTGTAACAGCCATTCACTAAGGATTTAGTATAGAAAATTATGACTAGACCAGTATAGTAAGTTCCTTTATTTTATCTTAGTCTCTTTTTTTAGAACTGTTGGAAACAATTCATATTAATCAAGAGATTATACCCTTTTATATAAATGTACACTTGCTTAACATCTTAATTTTAGCACCAAATAAAAATTTTGCTTCTTTGCTGTATTAAAAAAGCTCTGAAAATAAGTGCTCAAATAAGAATTTAGGAATCAGAAGAATGTTAGAGGAAGAATTCATAGAAAATACAGAAATGTTATCTTTATAAAGGTTGGTTTTTAAATAAAATGTAGTTTTCTTCCTTTAAGAATAAGTGCTTCTCCCATCCTCACCCTCACCTCCATTTCTAATGAAAAGTCTTATACTTTTTTTTTTTTAAGATTCCCACTAAAAATATTGAAGGTCAGATGACACCCTACTATCCTGTGGGAATGGGAAATGGTACACCTTGTAGTTTGAAACAGAACCGGCCCAGATCAAGTACGGTGATGTACATATGTCATCCTGAATCTAAGCATGAAATTCTTTCAGTAGCTGAAGTTACAACTTGTGAATATGAAGTTGTCATTTTGACACCACTCTTGTGCAATCATCCTAAATATAGGTAGGACATGGATTTAATATTTTAAACATGAAATGCACACATGCTTTTAAGTGTCATATGCTTAGGTTTAATGCTTTGTCCTTGCTAGATTCAGAGCGTCCCCTGTGAATGACATATTTTGCCAGTCACTGCCAGGATCACCATTTAAACCCCTCACCCTGAGGCAGTTGGAACAGCAGGAAGAAATACTAAGGGTGCCTTTCAGGAGAAATAAAGAGGTATGAGAAGTATCTAATAGTGTTTTTTCAGTGCTTCCTTTTCCAAATTTCAGAGCATATAGCAGTATTTTAGTCATTCCTATAGCTACATAGTAATTTATTTTTCTGACTCAAAATTTTAAGTTCCAAGTTTTCAACTGATTTTAAGTCTTTTCCTTATTTTTATACTTCTCAGATAACTATTTTATCATTTTATTACTCTCATGATTTCATATTTTAAAGTTTGACAACCCATGAATTGTAGTTAAGTTAAATTTTTAGCTCGTTGACTGGCCTTCCCAGCTGAGCCCCTTGAAAAAATAGATTACAACTTATCTTCTAATGCTTTCTTTATTCTTAAACCCATTGCTCTGTGTCGTCAAACCATCATTCTTCTGAAACTTGTTATTCAGGTCAGCAGCAATCTTTTGGTTCTAAGTTCAATGGACATATGCATAACTTGATCTTAGCATATAAAACACTGAACATTTGAAGCTTGAACTTTCTCTCCTGTCTTTACTTGAAGTCATTTTCTCTGATTCTCTCCTTTCTCCTCTCCTGTGTATTAAGTCTTTGTCTACTTCCTGCACCTGAAATGTTGACATTCCCCACAGTTAGCCATAGTTGCCTTCTCTCCTTAGTTTATATAGTTTCAAGTGAGCTCATCCAGGCCCATTCTGTCAACCTCCATTAATATGCCCATAAGTTCCAAATATGCATCTTCAATATTGACCTTTCCCCTGAACTCAAACCAGAGTCACAATAGTTAACATGGATTGAATCTTAACAGCAGCTGTTAGCTAATCCTCATAACAACCTACAAGATACAGTATTATCATCCTCAACAAGTTAGGAAATTAAGTTTCAGAGAAGGGAAGTGACAGGTAATGGATTAGAGATGAAAATCAAAACAGTCTGGTTTTAGAGCCTATCCTCTTAACCACTTCTCTGTGCTGCTTCTCCTTTTCAGTGTGCTGTCTTCCCTTTTCTTCTGTTCATTGGACATAACCATATACATTTTCCGTAACCTCAAATTCATCTCTCTCACACTGACCTTTACCTAATCTGCCCCATTGAGGTTTTTTGTTTGTTTGTTTGTTTGTTTGTTTATTTTTAAGTCTCCACACCCAGTGTGGAATTTGAACTCACAACCCCAAAATCAAGAGTTGAATGTTCCGGACAGAGCCAGCCAGGCTCCCCTTCCCCATTGTTTTTGTTTGTTTGTTTGTTTGTTTGTTTGTTTCTCTTCAGCTAAGACAGCAGAAAAGATGATTTACTGTACATGTGTTACATTCAGCCACAAATGAAAACAGAATTAATCCCAAAAGTCACAGGTCCAAGGCAAAGGACCAAGGGAGGATGGTTTTGGTATGATCAAGTCTGGTCTCTCAAAGATGGTCCCCATTCATTTTTTTTGTTTTGTTTTGTTTTTTTAAGATTTATTTATTTATTTATTTATTTATTTATATTTATTTATTTATGATAGAGAGAGAGAGAGAGGCAGAGACACAGGAGGAGGGAGAAGCAGGCTCTATGCACCGGGAGCCCGACGTGGGATTCGATCCCGGGTCTCCAGGATCGCGCCCTGGGCCAAAGGCAGGCGCCAAACCGCTGCGCCACCCAGGGATCCCCTTAATAATGTTTTAATTAACTAATAACTAACATTTAGCTGCAAAGCTCGTTTTTCCTCTCTCTTGAGTACTTCTTGCAAAAGTATTGCCAGACTCTGTGAATGTTGTGAATGCTGCCATTCTAATAAGAAGAAACAATTATCTTAACATTAATCTGCATTTGATTTGAAATGGTCAATTAAAAGATTGGACATGGATTTCTCTCCTGGTCTTCTCCCTAATAGTGATTTAAATACTGACAGGTACTGAAAAATCAGCTCAATCAAAATGCTTCCCAAATCCCAACTTTAATTTTTCTTCAGAGAAGAAATAGTAGCTATTCTTTAATTAATGTGTTTAATCTGCCATTTGAGAAAAATTATTTTTAAGAAGCTACAGATGATAATACTTTAAAAATACTTAGGATCTTTTTTTTTTTTTTAAGGATTTTTATTTATTTATTTGACAGGGAGAGAGCAAATACAAGTAGGGAGAGCAGCAGATAGAGGGAGAGGGAAAAGCAGGCTCCCACCAAGCAGGGGCTCCGTGCAGGGCTGGATCCCAGGACCCCAGCCGGGATCATGACCTGAGCTGAGGGCAGACGCTTCACTGACTGAGCCACCCAGGTGCCCTATACTTAGGATCTTTAGAATACATATTGTAGATGAAAACCTTAGGTAATACCATAGGGTGAATACTTATTTAAAATGATTTTTTTCTCAATATCCTTTCTTTTATAAATGTAGTTTAGTACATATTTGTCATATGATTTGCCTTTTAAAAGTGGAATAAACTTAACCATAAAGATTATGAACATTTTTATGTTTTAAACAAAAATACAAATCTGGTTATCAGAATTTTGGTATGATATTATATCTGTTACTTTTGTTTTGTTTGACATGAAATGGTTTATTAAGGGGACTTAGAATTGAAGCCTCTTGGGCAAATAGACAATATGACAAATAGATCTCCAGAACCCCACCTCTTTGTAAGACCTACTTTTACAGCCCTAGAGGCTGGGAGTACACACTAAGGAACCACCCAGGAGAATGTTTAGGGATAGAAGTGAGTATAGATACTATTTTTTAGTACACTAATGAGGTTTTTTAAAAAAAAGAATAGATGTGAGTCATAGTCACATCTCCAGAGCAGATCGGGGATGTTGTGCCCGGAGGGTGTACTTAAAAGCATGATTGAACAAAAGGACAGAATAGTGGGGGGTGCTATACTCAAGAAGGCTTCAGATAACAGAAGGCGGATTGGTCCAAGACGACATCAGTCTGTCACACTCTACCCCTCAAATCTAGTCCTTACAGTCTCATATGTCCACCTCTTCCATGATATTCCCTGAGGCATCAGAGAAGGGCTCTTTGGGGCAACTGGGTGGCTCAGTGGTTGAGCATCTACCTTTGGCTCAGGTCATGATCCCGGGGTCTCGGGATCAAGTCCTGCACCCAGCTCCCTGTCTGCTTCTCCCTCTGCCTGTGTCTCTGCCTCTCTCTGTCTCTCATGAATAAATAAATAAATAAAATAAAATATTTAAAAAGAGAGACAAGGGCTCTTTGCAATAGGGGCTCTTTGACCAGACAGTGTCCAAGTTCATGCATAAACCACAGCAGCAGTACAGAGAGCAAGAAAAGAGACCTGTGTTGACACAACTAAGAATGAGTAATAATTTTGCTACCATGTCCTCCAGACTCTAAACCAGTTTGATAACTACTGGGTTAAAGTGGACGCAGGACCATCTAATGCTTGTATCTCTTTATTCATGTGCTTTGATGCAAAAGTGATACTGCCTGAATTATCAGGCATCATTTGGTTTAAATGATAGCACAAGTACCCCTGAGTACATCCCAGGCCATTCTATTTTGTAAGATAGCCTCTCACATCAGTGTCATCTCTGTGTTCATGATTGTCAGGCTATGTAACTTATTGAGGATCCTCTGGGTATATTTAATTAATGTGTCTAAGTGCCATATCATATCTTCTGTACCTAAAGATGGTACAAATATTGCTAAGTGGTCATACCAATGAAAGATAGCATGGGTCCATCATGCCTTTAAGTGAGTACATTTGCAGGGCTGTTATGGTGCTGGCTGTGCTATTATTATATTAATTTGGAGATTACTAGACCATTAGGAATCCATTTTATGAATTTCCAAACCCTACTACAAAAACTATCATCTTGCTTTTATTGGAATTTTTTTTTAAATGCAAGGTAGTTGTACTATCCACAAGAAGCAATAATAAATGGTCATACTTCTATTCTTCCTACCTCTTCCTCTACCTGAGCTAGAGGTTTCACTATGCATTATTAATGTTTTTCCTCACTAACCTAGTTTAGTCTGTTAGACCTTAGCTCCTTAGGAGTAGTGACTGTGTCGTCTTCATTTTTAATATTCAGCACTTAAAACAGTACCAAGAGCATAGTATGCTCTGAATATAGAAAGACTATACATAAAATCCAAGGTCCTTTCAAAAAATAAGATGTCATTTGGCATTCTTTGTTCTTCTATAATAATAGAGGAATTGGAAGAGAGGAAGGATAAGATCATTGGTTTCTAGAATAACCTTCCAATGACTCCCACCAGCCAAAGAAGAAGAAAAAACCCACAGTTGATCAATGGCAACTACAGCAGGTGAAAGGAGGCATCATGTCCATTATACATTTACTAGGAAACCTTTTACTATTTAATTTTTTTAATTATGTATTTAGTTTTAATTGGTATACTCTTTTTTTTTTTTAAAGATTTTATTTATTTATTCATGAGAGACACCCAGAGAGGCAGAGACACAGACAGAGAGAGAAGCAGGCTCCATGCAGGGAGCCCAATGCTGTACTTGATCCCGGGACTCCAGGATCATGCCCTGGGCCAAAGGCAGGTGCCAAACCACTGAACATCCCAGGGATCCCTTGGTATACTCTTTTAATTCGGATCTAGATTCATTTTCTTTCCCCTCATTGTCAAAACCCAGTTTACTTCTGGATTCTAACTCATTATCCTCTTTCATAACTATTCTCTCCACCCTGTTTCTGTCATTCCTTTAGAGAGTCTTCCTCTCTGGCTTAGGTAACTTCAACCCCCACCATGGCTCCCCCACCTTGAGATTTGTTCTTACTGTTCTTTCCCTGCCACTGTGACAGTATTACTTAAAATTTGTTCGTGCCATATTTTGCCTAAGATCTATAAGATGATATCCAAACTTCTTAGAATTATATAATTTTTTACCATTAAGTACCTGTTTATCTTATTAGTTTTAAATATAATGCCATACCCCATATCTTTGCTCTTCTTGTCTTCCTCAGGTTCACATGCATATGTGCACACAGACCTTAAACCTACAGATATTCACATAAATCACAAATCAAAAAAAAAAAAATCAAATCATTCATGTTCAAGAATCAAGGGTTTTCTCTTTGTGAAGTCATCATGTTTCAATTCTTCATCAAAATCTATTTGAATCACCACTCTGTGAATCTGCTCTTCTCTGCAGCCTTTAGTGGATGTCTGTCTTTACTAACTTGTAGTGTCCTCCAGGACAACAACCAGGTCCTGCTGTATTTTCATAATTATAATTAATATTCCTATTTACTCCCACTCAGCTCCTCTCTACCCTGCCCTGTTATCTTTTATTTACCCATAGTAACCACATTTTCCAAAAATAAATGTAGAGACAGAATCTAACAAGTAGTGAAATAATAGGGACACCTGGGTGGCTCAGCAGTTTAGCACTGCCTTCAGCCCAGGGTGTGATCCTGGAGACCCGGGATGGAGTCCCACATCAGGCTTCCTGCATGGAGCCTGCTTCTCCCTCTGCCTGTGTCTCTGCCTCTCTCTCTCTGTGTCTCTCATGAATAAATAAAATCTTAAAAAAAAAAGTAGTGAAATAATATTTAGTATATTTCCTTTCAGTCTTTCGGAGGATTTTTTTTTTGATACATACACACACTGAGATACACATTAAAAAAAATAATTGGGACCAAACTGTGTGTGTATAAATATATAAAGTATTTTCACTTGTTTTCACTTAACAGTATATCATTTTACATTCCTATGTCATAAAGTCATCTTTCATAATATTATTTTCACAATCTCAAATATTCCATTGTTTAAAGTAGCAAAATTTTTTTAAATCATTTTCTGGTATGGATATTTTTGTTGTCCACAATTTTTTGCTAACATGAAGAATGCCTCACTGAATGTCATTTTTGTTAAATCTACACCCATCAATGGTGATTGTTTACTCAGGATAAATTTCTAGGAATAGGTCAAAGGTAAGGACAAAACAAAGGGTTTTGATATATACTGTCAAATTATACTTGAGAAGAATTGTGGGATTTTACAGTCTTGTTAGCAATATTAAAAAAGTCTAATGTGCATTTGTGTATTTGTGTATATTTCTTGGTATAGAGAGTGAATGAGAGAGAGAGAGAGCATGAGCGGAGGGGAAGGGCAGAGGGAGAGGGAGAAGCAGAATCCCTGGGATCATGACGTGAGACAAAAAGGGACGCTTAACCGACTGAGCCACCCAGGTGCTCTGTGTGTGTGTTTTCTAGTAAGTTGGAATACTACTTAGCTGCTACAATCAAAAAAAAGAAAAGAAATGAAGAACAAGAAAAATGAGACAAAAATATATGAAATGGTAATTATCCCTGTATGTTAAGATTGGCCATCATACCCCTAACTGGTAGATGGAACTAACATTTGTCTAGAGCTTTCTCTATTAAGTGTTGCAAAACTTATTTTCCTAAAACACATTAAAAATGAGTGGACAACTTCTATTTTCCAAATTTCCTTTAGTTTAAAAATAGTAATTTAAATCATAACTGGAAAAAAACAAGTATGGTATAGAAGCCCTTAAACATATGTGTTTAATTTTAGGAAGAATTGCAGTCAACTAAAGAAGAGAGATTTCCGGCAATCCACAAACCCATTGCTGTTGGTTCTCAGCCTATGCTCACTGTTGGAACAACACACATATCCAAATTGACAGATGACCAACTCATAAAAGAGTTCCTTAGTGGTTCTTACTGCTTTCATGGGGTGAGAAGTAAACCTTCGGTTTCAATATTTACCTAACAGCCTTCAGTTTAGTCAGGGGGCCTCAGCAACCCTGAAGAAGGTTTTTGTCTATAGAGAAATGGCAAGATTCTGGAAGCCTCCTAATGGACATTTTCTGTCTGTGCCTTAACCATAATCTAATTCGTAGCCATAATGTTCTCTCTATTCACAAGCTAAAACTTGACCTTTACTTGACAGAAAATGCATATAACTAAGTCATGTGTGATTCTGATTGATTGCTGGAATAAGCATCAAGGATTATATAGCCTAAAAAAACAAAGGTTGCACAACCTATATTTTAGTTATGTAGCAATCACATTTAAAACTTGAGTTAACATTTACAAAGGTTAAATTTTGCTCCTAATATACTGCTAGTTCCATTGTGAGAGAAACTAAATGGAATTTTTGTTTTATTTTATTTTACCAAGACAATACAACAGTTATTCTCTGTATTTGTCTTCTTTTTATTATTTCTCAGTAATTTCCTTTTTGTTTTTATTATTGAACTATAGTTGACATACAATGTTACATTAGTTTCAGGTGTATGACATAGTGATTTGACAACTCACTGTGTATCACAATAAGTATAGTTATCTTTCACCATATAATAGTATTTCTCGGTAACTTTTATATTTTAATTTTCAACCATATTATTGCTATTACAGTTTTTCTAATTACATATATTCCTATTACTGTCAAGTGGCAATATTGAGACAGACTCCCATTTTTATATGTAACTCGATCTGTTTTCTTTCCTGTAGGGTGTTGGTTGGTGGAAATATGAGTTCTGCTATGGCAAACACGTACATCAATATCATGAGGTATAGAATAACCTTTGTATCATTCTACCACTAGATAAAGTTTTAAAACTCTTTTGCATGGGATCCCTGGGTGGCGCAACGGTTTGGCGCCTGCCTTTGGCCCAGGGCGCGATCCTGGAGACCCGGGATCGAATCCCACGTCGGGCTCCCAGTGCATGGAGCCTGCTTCTCCCTCTGCCTTTGTCTCTGCCTCTCTCTCTCTCTGTGACTATCATAAATGAATAAAAATTAAAAAAAAAAAAAAACCTCTTTTGCAGAAAAGAAAGGAGGGAATGGTGTTTTAATTGTGAAATGACTTTAATGTAAAAATACTCAAAGTATCTCTAAGTTGTTGAAAATGGAAAATTTGATATTAACTAAGTCATCTTAAGGTAGCATGTATTAACTCCACAGATTCTTTTTTTTTTTTAAGCATTTTATTTATTTATTCATGAGAGAGACCGAGAGAGAGAGAGAGAGAGAGAGAGAGAGAGAGAGAGAGAGAGAGGCAGAGACACAGGCAGAGGGAGAAGCAGGCTCCATGCAGGGAACCTGACAGGGGACTCAATCCCGGGTCTCCAGGATTACGCCCTGGGCTGAAGGCAGCACTAAACTGCTGAGCCACCTGGGCTGCCCATCTCCACAGATTCTTGTATTACTGTAACTCTGGAGGAATAATAGGCTATTGTAACTAACCTCTTTAGCTTTGACTGAGAAATTAGTAATTAAAATTCTTCTTTAAGTTAAAGTGAATAATAAGATAGTACATTATGGCTCAAGTTAGGATAATAGGGTAAATACAGCAAGATTCTCAGCTAAAAGAACATATCAGATCATCTAAGTTTAAAATCAAGTAAGTTTTAAGATTATACACATTGGCTTTTCATTCTCCCTTTTATTTCTAATTTCATAAAATCCAAATAGGATTTTATTCTATACTTGGACCAAGCTGCTTAAATTCTGAACTTCAGGCTTCAATAAATTTATTTGTCATAGTTGTACTTTGTTTGGTGGGGTAAACTGTTAGACATTGAAAACGAACATTAATTAGTAAATATTCACCTGGCGGTTTTAAATGGCTTTTTATTTCCCCAAAGAAATAATAACTTGTAATTAGAGAATACTATATTTACCCTCTGAGATGTTTTGAGAAACCAGTCTTAAATTCCAAGACAGATCATACCAGGAAAAGTCATCAGCTCACCTTCCACACTTAAATCATTCCAAATTTATGAAGCATCTGTAAACTAGGACATTTTTTCTCTCTACCTGAGAAATGCCTTTTCACTCTTTTACCCACTTATGCTTGCTACTTTGTAGATGCTTCATGTATTTTTTAATAAAATTTTTAATAGAAAAAAATATTATTTAACTACACCCCAGATAATACCATGGCTTTTTTTTTTAATTAAAGGAATATATGGGAAAAAAATAAAAGAATATATGCCAGAAATTTAGAATGAATGGTAAAATTCTCCACCACCATGGTCCCATTTCTATAAATAATTGCTGTTAACATTTTCTTAGTTCATTGTCCACAAGAAAAAAAATGCATATACATAACTGTTGGAATAACTTTTTATTTAGACAGAAGGAATCTACTATATGCACTGCTCTGTACTTGTTCAGTTCTTGTCTTAGAGATCTTTCCATGTGAGGAACAGCTGATCTCATTCTTTTCAGCAGGTACAGATGATTATGTTTATACCCACAATGTATTTATCCAGATCTCTTCTGTCAGATCTTTGAATTGTTTCCAGTTTTTGCTGTGATAGCATCTTAGTTGAGCATTTACAGCTTGTTTTTGTTTTTGTTTTTTTGGTAAACCTTTGCAAGTATACTCATAAGGCACATTTCTAGCAACTACTTGCCACGTCAAAATACATGCATACTAAGCATTGCTTCCAAAAAGTAGGAAGGCATTACCATTAATGACAACTTTAAAACCCACACACACAATGACATTTTTCCCATACACTTGCCAACACTGGGTTTTATCAAATTTATTTTGCTCAAGGTCATATAACCTAGAACTTCCTAGACTCTACTAGGAGCCTTGGGAGATAAAAAATAATTATAGCTAACAAATAGAACACTCCTTGTATACCAGGCACTGTTCTAAGAATGCATATTAACTTGATCCTCATAACAGCCCTAAGAGGTGACTGTTGTTCTTCCAAGGTGAGAAACAGAAGCAGTGATTTAGTAGCTTGTCTAAAACCACGTAGGTAGTAAATGATGAAACCAGAATTCTATTTTTTTTATTTTTATTTATTTATTTATGATAGTCACACACAGAGAGAGAGAGAGGCAGAGACATAGGCAGAGGGAGAAGCAGGCTCCATGCACTGGGAGCCCGATGTGGGACTCGATCCCGGGTCTCCAGGATCGCGCCCTGGGCCAAAGGCAGGCGCCAAACCGCTGCGCCACCCAGGGATCCCTGAAACCAGAATTCTAATCCAGGCTGTCTTGCTCCATATCCAGCTAAACACTTGACTATGCAGCTCCAATCATTATCTATCTAGTAACTTACAGTTTAGTTGCTGCTCGAATGTTAAATTGTTGTCTCTTCCACTAGGCAATAAGCTCTGCTAGTAGCAGCGGCAGTGCCTGTTTCATCTACTACAGGTTTTTAATTCTACTAATTAGATGTTTGCTAGTGCTCAGCATGGTGCCTGGCATAAAATATAAAGAAGGAAAGGAAGATAGGAAGGAAGGGAGGGAGGGGAGAGGAAAGAAAAGGAAGGAGAGAGAAGGAAGTCCACATATAAGATAGTATAGTTAGTATTTTTTAAAAAAAATAAAAGCAGAATGAGGAAGGGGTTTCTGAACAGACAGTCTTGATACAGAAATAACCATGGTGTCAAATGAGTAGTGTGAATACTCAATTTGCAGACTGGCATTTGAAAGAGTAGAAGTAGGATGAAGATAGGCTCAGTGGCTTGCAGGGTAAGAGATACATCTTTTTTTTAAGATTTTATTTATTCATGAGAGACACACAAAGAGAGGCAAAGACATAGGCAAAGGGAGAAGCAGGCTTCTCACAGAGAAACCAATGTGGGATTCAATCCCTAGAGCCGGGATCATACCCCGAGCCAAAGGCAGATGCTCAACCACTGAGCCACCCAGGTGTCCCTAGGCCAGAGATTTAATTAAGAATCACAGTAGTGGGGCATTTGGGTAGCTCAGTTAAGTGTTTCTTGATCTCTGCTCAGGTCTTGATCTCAGGGTTGTGAATTCAAGCCCCACATTGGGCTCCATGCTGGATGTGGAGCCTACTTTAAAAAAAGAGAAAAATCATAGTGTACAGTTACATCATTTAGGTATGAGAAATTAAACTCCTAGTTGAGGGCGTGAGATGTTGGCATTGGAAATCTAGAGGAAGAGTCTGAAGCCAAGGATATCTCCAGGAGAACAATGAACAGAACCAGTAGATATAGGAGGGGAAGGAAGTAGAAGAGTCAAAAATAACTGCATGTGGAGCTAGTCTGACCAGAAAGTAGTGACATTATTCAGAGAAACAAGAAACAAAGAAGACACTGAGTTCAAATATCTCCTTATCGGGGTTAACTAATATTGTTTGACTAACATCTAAACATCTCCAGTGTGCCGGTAAAGATAAGGACTATAATTTATAGGCCATCAGCATAAATGTCTACCTGATGATATCAACTATTCATTAAAAATATGTTTTCATATATTAGGACAAGGATAGTGGGAAGACCTCTGTGGTTGTGGGGACATGGAACCAAGAAGAGCATATTGCATGGGCTAAGAAGAATCCAGCTAGAGCCTATCACCTTCAAGATGATGGCACCCAGACAGTCAGGTAAAGATTAACGTATTTGCCTATGGATCTGATTAGTAGAATATTTAAAACTCAGAATATTCAGGGGCACCTGGATGGTTCGATGGTTATTTAAAAAAAAAAAAAAAAAAAACTCAGAATACTGAAAAGCATAAAATTTCCACACTCAGTTAAAATCTCTGGTCAGTTTTTTTCAGGGGCATCTTTTACATTGGTTTTCTTTTCCTAAAGTATTAGTTACGAAGTTTCTCAAGTGGGGGAGGCCCAGGATTCAAATGCCGACTCTTCACTTACTACCCTGGGCAAATTACATAATCTTAAATCTTACTTTTCTTGTCTACTAGTATTTGCCTCCTGGGATTGTTATGACATTTAAACAATCATTTATGTAACACATAGTACCTGGCAACAGCATGCAATAAATCCTGGCTTGCAGCCTTTAATGGTGGTGGTGTGGTAATAAGCGTGGTGGTGTCGGCCTTCAATTCCAGGTATTAGGGCTGAGTCTGTTATAAAGCATTGCCTCTTTCATATGTCATCTTCACTTTTTCAACATAGTTAATTCTTTTTAAATATACTGTAGCATTTCCCTTTGTTACTTGACTTCTGTGAGGCTATTATTGAAAATAAACAATGGCTTTTTGAAAAACCACCTCATGTCTTCTTTGAGTCATATATCTTGTTACAGCAGAAATAAATTAATCTCCTTTTTTCCAAGAATAACTCGGTTTTAGTTTTTCTTGTAGTCCTCTTACCTGGCGAATTTTAAGTTACTCATTCTTTCTCTTTCTTGGTTATTAACTTTGTCGTTCCTAGTACAGATGGTATTGAGAGACTCTGTTTTTAGAATGTGCTAACTTCAGGGCACCTGCCTGGCTCAGTCTATAGAGGATGGGACTCTTGATCTCAGGATTGTGAGTTTGAGCCCCATGTTGGATTAAAAATAAAATCTTAAACAAAAAAAAAAAAATGTGTTGACTTCTTGGGCTGACCAAAATCAAAGTTAGCTAGATTAAGAGATGGACATTGAAGTATTAGAATGTACTAAACAAATGGACTTTTCTTTTTGTTCATGTATGTTTCGTGTGAAAGTGGTTCACAGTATCATGAGCAACAAATATTGAAGCACAGGAACATAAAACTTTTTTTTAGGTCCCTCTTTTGGAATTTGTAACTTAACCTAAGCTCTACTTTTATATACCTGCATTACAGTATTTTAATGAGTGGAATTGTCTAGAGGATGGCAAGGAGGGAAAACTGTTCCACAAAGTGAACAATATACAGGGCTGGGGAAATGATTAACTTCAAAAGGACTTTAGCAAAAGCACTTTAACCTTACCTATTTGTATACAAATAAATAATATGCAGATTGAAGATTATTTTTATTAATTAAATCATTCTGAAGTATCTCAATTTTATATTCTTCTTACAGAATCTGAAAGATTTCTCTGTTACATGACCCTAAAAATATTTTTATAACTAACACAAAACTGATCCATCTAACCATCTTATCCTCTCCATTACAATTATTCTGAATTAATGAAGTTTAGATAATAAAACTTGTGTGTTTCTCTGATTTAGGATGGTGTCACATTTTTATGGGAATGGAGATATTTGTGATATAACTGACAAACCAAGACAGGTCACTGTAAAACTAAAGTAAGTTGGACTGGCGACAGATGCTATATGCTTTTTTCTTTAATCTGCTTCCAATGGGCAGAAATTTATATAAATATAAAATATAATTGTGAATAATTACATTTATGCATAACAATATATGGATTGATTTAATATAAAATCATTTCTTTATTCTAAAATATTAAAATTGGGGCAACTAGCTGGCTCAGTTGGAGCATGCGATTCTTTTTTTTTTTTTTTTTTAAGATTTTATTTATTTATTCATGAAAAACACAGAGAAAGAGAGAGAGGCAGAGACACAGGCAGAGGGAGAGGCAGGCTCCATGCAGGGAGCCCGATGTGGGACTCAGTCCTGGGACTCCAGGACCACACCTGGGCCAAAGGCAGGCACTAAACCACTGAGCCACCCAGGGATCCAGAGCATGCAACTCTTGATCTCACAGTTGTGAGTTCAAGCCCCACGTTGGTTGTAAAGATTACTTAAAGAAAAAGAAAGAAATGTTTAAAAATATAGAAAGAAAATAGTTTTTAAAAATAAATAAAATATTGGAATGCCTGGGTTATTCAGTTGGTTAAGCATCCAGCTTTTTTTTTTTTTTAAGATTTTATTCATTTATGAGAGACACAGGGAGGGGCGGGGGGGGCAGAGACACAGGCAGAGGGAGAAGCAGGCTCCATGCAGGGAGCCTGATGTGGGACTCGATCCTGGGCCTCCAGGATCAGGCCCTGGGCTGAAGGTGGCACTAAACTGCTGAGCCACCCGGGCTGCCCAAGCGTCCAACTCTTGATTTCAGCTTAGGTCACATGATCTCAGGGTCATGAGATTGAGCCCCACATCTGACTCTGCCCTCGCAAAGTCTGCTTGAGATTCTCTCCCACTACCTCATTTGCTCTCTTTCTTCCATTCTCTCTCTCTAATATAAATAAATTAAAATCTTTAAAAATAAGTAAAATATTAAAATTATTTCAATATAATTATATTATTTATTTGTAAGTTATATGATTTTTAAATTGTATAATTGTAGCTATTTGTTGTATTAAATTATACAGGGCCACTTATATGAGATTTGTATAGCTTAAGAGGAAAACAAGTAAAAATACTTTTGTACAAGGCACCTGGGCAGTTCAGTTGATTAAGTATCTAGCTCTTGATTTCAGCTCAGGCCCTGATCCCAGGGTTGTGAGATCCAGCCTCATATCAGCTCTGGGCTCAGCACAGAGTCAGCTTGGGATTCACTCTCCCTCCTCCCTTCCCCACTACTTGCCTGTGTGTGTACTCTGTCTCTCTCATTCACTCTCTCTCTTTCTAAATTAATTATTTTAAAAAATAAATTATATATTCTTTAGGTAGTAATTTAAAGTAATCTCTGTTTTAGGTGTAAAGAATCAGATTCTCCTCATGCTGTTACTGTATATATGCTAGAGCCTCACTCCTGCCAATATATCCTTGGGGTAAGTAAAAAAATAATACCCATTATTCAGTTTGAGAACATGCTTCAATTTTTAGCAGTAAGTCTAGAAAGGACCTTCATTAATCTCCAAAATTTAACATAACCCCTTTACTGTATAAAAGCTGAATCTTTTTTATTTAGATATAATTTACATAAAATAAAATGCAGAGATCATAAGTGTTGTTTGATACTTTTTGATAATTTTGTACATCTATGTAACTATCATTTGTGATAATTCGCTCACAGATATTTGTGAAGTATCTAGCCAAGTTATTGTTTTTAAAGATTTTATTTATTTATTCATGAGAGACACAGAGAGAGAGCCAAGTTATTTTAAAGAAAAATTATTCTGACACTTATTAAAACAGTCTTTATTCAGTACTATTTGGCAATAAGTGTATCACGACTTTCATAACAGAGAAGAGAGATCCAAAAAGACAGCTGGGGATATACAGCCAATGCACAGAAGGTGGCAGGTTGTGGGGGTAGTTCAATGGATAGAAAATTACTAAGAGGAGACATCAACTTAACTGAGTTGACAGGATTATTGCTGAAGGCAGGCCAGAATGATCGCCATCAAAGGTGAGAGATAAAGAATTTGATCAGATATGGAGGATGATTAGATGTTGAGGGTGAGGGCTTCTCTCTACAATGACTTAACAGGATTCCTGCTACATCTGGGCTCAGCAGGCCCAAGACACAGGCACAAGTACAAACAAAAGAGGCCTAGTCAAAAAGAAGAATTGAGGAGCCAAATTTCAGTTTGGTCAAGGAGGCTCTGTCTGTCATCTATTAGTCTTTTACCGTTTTTGTTGTTGTTGTTTGTCTTATTTCTAAGAGTTCAAATAGTTTCTGGATATGAGTTCTTTGTATTTATAGTGCATATTTTTTTCCTCAATCTGTGGCTTACCCATTTATTTGCCTAATGTCTTTTGATGAGTAAAAGTTTATTTGATAAAGTTTATTACATCAGGTTTTCCCTTTTATAGCTAATGCTTTATTTTGTTCTAAGAATGTTGCCATCCCAAAGTCATGAAAGTATTATCCTGTGTTTCTTTCCAGAAACTTTATGGTCATGCCTTTGGTTAAGTAATGCCTAACAGAATGGCTTTCTCTGTATTTTTTCTGGTCACAGTCCACTGACCCATTTATGGGTTGATATTATCCATCAATTTTGGAAAGTGTTTATATTTTTGTGAATATACATTTACCAGATGTATATACATGTATTCATAGAGAAGAATACTGAATAAAGAATGTATTCAGTTTTGCAATTTTTTAATGGCTTTATTGTTTTTGTTCTTCAGGTTGAATCTCCAGTGATCTGTAAAATATTAGATACAGCAGATGAAAATGGACTTCTTTCTCTCCCCAACTAAAGGATAATAAAGTTTGGAGTAAGAAAAGATCATTGACACTCATGATTTCTGTCTGACCACGTGTCTCATTGTAGAGTTGTCAGCCATTGGACCTCATCTAAAGGATCGTATAAAAGGACTCTCAACCACTTTGTGAATATATATGTGTATATAAGAGGTTATTGATAAACTTCTAAGGCAGATAGTTGTCTCACTTCTTTCATTTTTGTTGTGTCTTATGAACTGATTGTGTTTTTTGCTTGGATAATGTAATTCCAAAAATAAATCTCATCCAAGCAGTTTAGAGTCCAGCCTAATGAAATGTCATAATTGTACCTATTGAAAGTTTTTAAATAATAGATGTATTATGTAAATTATAGTATATATAACTAGTTAATGAACTAAAGATAATGAAGAAAGAAATTGATAGGAGGTTGTTTAAATGGGAGACCATGTAAAATATGTAAATTCTAGTGCCTGAATTCCTTTCAACAAATTTTTATTTAGCAACTGCTCTCTACCAGGTGTTAAGCTAGAAACTGGGCACGTAGTAGAGCCTCACAACATTTAAGTTTTCTTCACTTCTGTTAACCTCAAGAAACTCTTATTTGTAATAGATTGTTTCTCTCTTGGAACTTTTATCTATTTCTTTCTCCTTGACATGAATGTGTCTTCCTCCAAGGTATGTACCTGGTATAGACAGAAGATTCTTTTGACTAGGAATGGTTTACTCCAACAAAACACACTGTGCTGGCCATCCTTTGTACTTGCCTACTGTATACTACAGATTTTAGTTCTGGACAGTTTTGCAGCACAATATTTATTTTAAAGTGAATAAAATGTTCACAAGCAGTGTTGTCATGTAGTCAATGGCAGATTATTCATCTCCTTTATTTTCTCCATTATCGTGTTGTATTATCCTGTTTTACTTTAGATGTACATATATATCTAGGTAAGGACAGAAAAGTAGCTATAAAATCCTTTACTTTTCCTCCTTTTCAGTAGTTCTGGCCAAAGATAGTTTAGTTTGATAAATGGTTAATGCAGTTGATTATTAGAGAGCTGTTTACAAATTTTAGGACAAAGCAGCACATACAGAAAGAGCACAGACTTTGTGTTCAAACCAAAGTCCAGGAACTCTAACTTCCTTGTTGTGTGATCTTACATAGAGCCATTAACCTCTTTGAGCCTCATGTCCTCTTTGGTAGAGAGACTGCTTACCTCAGAAGGTAGTCGTAGCAGTATGTTAACTTCACTGTAAGTAAAAGCCGAGGCCCAGTAGTAGACACCAGGTTCCCAGTAAGAGTTAATTTATTGCCCTCGTCTCCTATTAATATAATGAGATCAGAGACCAAAGCCATTAAAATTTATTTCTTTAGAGGTACCTGGATAGCTCAGTCAGTTGATTATCCATCCAGTCCTTAATTTCTGCTCAGATCTTGATCTCAGGGTCATGGGATTGAGCCCCTACCTCTGCCCCCCACACGTGCACACAGTCTTTTTCTCTCTAAAATTAGTAAATCTTTAAAAAAAGAATTCCCTCTCCCTTCCCCCCTTGCATGTTCTCTAAAAAAATATATATATATTTAATTATAAAATCATACTTCTTATATCAATGAATTAAGACAAACAGAATTACATTTAGATTATAGGTAGGTATAAGAAGGGAGGGAGAATTGGGAAAGATTAGTGCCAGAGGACACTTTTAGAATATTTAGGTCAAATTCTTCTCTTAAAAGGGAGGAAGGAAATCTAAAAACCTGTATTGGATACTTTACCACAGAAGATTCTTAAAAAGAGAGGTTGTGGGATGCCTGGGTGGCTCAGTGGTTGAGCACCTGCTCTTGGCCCAGGGCATGGTCCTGGAGTCCCGGGACCAAGTCCCACATTGGGTTCCCTGCAGGGAGCCTGCTTCTTCCTCTGCCTATGTCTCTGCCTCTCTCTGTGTCTCTCATGAATGAGTAAATAAAATCTTTAAAAGAAAAAAAAGGTGGCAATTATTTCAAAATAAAAAGTCTGCTTTCTATTGGGCTAACAGCTTCAACTTCTTTGAAGTAAGGGGTAGGCCAGCTACCTCCCTTGTTCCTTCTAAATCTTAGTTCCCTTATCAGTGGTCTAGGAAATCTCATGTGCTCTCTGTATTGTGTGTGGCCGCCTCTCTGCACTGCCACTCTTCTGTAGAAGTAGCTGAGTTCCTAAAAGGGAGGGGAACGGGCTCAGCTGTAATATGCCTCATGCACTTAGAGAAGTCTGTTCAGGTGGGTGCTATCCCAGACCTACTTAATCAGATCCTTTAGGGCAGAGTATAATCTGCACTTTAAATGTGCTTCCCGAGTGATCCTCTTTATTTTAAATATATTCTCCAATGAGAATCACTGACTTAGGAACTTTGCTTTTAAAAATTTCACACATTCTAACTCTCCTGATTTGTGTTTCAGGGAAATAATTAGTAGCTCCTCTTTACAGGAAGATTGAGACAAGACTTTTCTTTTTGTCTCTATCTGCTTTTCTTTGAGTCACCACTAGATGGGGCCTATGCCCAGCTCTAGTTTATACCCTTGGTCCCTGATTACAGGAACGTTGGCAAAAAAGGGCAACAAATTATCTGTTACCTGAAGAGTAAGCTTTGTGTACAGTCCCCTGGTGAACAACACTTCTCAGTCTGATAAAGGCCTGACCTGATTTCTGACCATTCTTAAATTTCCTAGTCTATAATCAGGCCAAATTGTTGACCTACTAGCACCAAATATCTAACATTAAAAGGGCTTAAGCTAAACAGGAAAATGAAAATCAAGACTTAAATTTTTAATAAATAGGATATGCAATCACAGTTTCAAATGAAAATATCAGCTATCCTAGGATCTTATTTAAATTCCCTTCCTGGGCAGCCCGTGTGGCTCAGCGGTTTAGCGCCGCCTTCGGCCCAGGGCCTGATCCTGGAGACCCAGGATTGAGTCCCATGTCAGGCTCCTTGCATGGTGCCTGCTTCTCCCTCTGCCTGTGTCTCTGCTTCTCTCTCTCCTCTCTGTGTATTCTCAGAAATTAATTAATTAATTAATTCCTAGGGCAGGGCAGCCTGGGTGGCTCAGCGGCTTAGTGCCGCCTTCAGCCCAGGGCCTAATTCTGGAGACCCGGGATCAAGTCCCACATCGGGCTCCCTGCATGGAACCTGCTTCTCCCTCTGCCTGTGTCTCTGCCTCTGTGTGTGTGTGTGTCTGTCATAGATTAATAAGTAAAAATATTTAAATAAATAAATTCCCTTCCTACTGTAAGTTGTTGAAGTAAAACTTTTCAAAATATGTTGCCATGGTCACATGGCCTAAGAGAAAATCCATTTCTCCATTTCTTTTTTTTCAGTTGTTTGGCAGGGGTAGTAGAGAAACCACGGTCAACCACATAACCAACGACACGCTTTGTTTCATATGCCAATAGTCTTAAAGTAAATTGTACAACCAGGTAAGATGATCCAATGCATTATAGGGAAAAAGTACTAGAGATTGTATAAAATTTCATCTGTGAACAAGGAATTAAGCTTTTATTTTTATTTAATATTTAGTGGGTGGACCAATACTAGTAGAGAGTCATTCATGAATCAGGTTATGTGTAAAAATTGCCAACAACTCAAGGAAGGGTAAGCATGTGTGTAGAGGAAGTGATGGAGATACCGTCATTATTTACCTCCACCATATGCAGCATTGTAGATTAAATTAATGTCCCCATCACTTTTCAGAAAATGGAATTGTCACTTTAAATACTAGCATCAAGACCACACATCAGGGGCACCTGGGTGGCTCAGTCAGTTAAGCACCTGCCTTGGCTTCAGGTCATGATCCCAGGGTCCTAGGATGGAGCTCGGGCTCCCTGCTCAACGGGGAGCCTGCTTCTCCCTCTCCCTCTGCTGCTCCCCCTGCTTGTGCTCTCTCGCTCTCTCTCTCTCTCTCTCTCTGTCAAATAAGTAAAAATTTTAAAGAAAAAAAGACCACATATTATTAGGTATATAACCAACCAGAATTAAGGTGAGAGGTTAACAGGTTACTCTCACCTGCCATGGCTTCAATCACTGTGCTCTGAGTAGCTCGCAAGCCTTCTCCAGAAGAAATAACGGGGTTTTTTTAATGTTTTTTTTTTTTTTTGCAGTGCCACAAAGAATGAGCATGCTTTCCTCGCCAGCAGTTAGAAGAAACTCCAGTGTGAAGACTACTGGAATTCCATTCTTTAACAAAGAAAATAAAGTCCCTACCCCTCAAAACTCAAAAGAAAGGCAAAATTACTAACAAATGAAATATAGGGCTTACAGTGTTCTGTGTCCATACTTATTTGTAAATTTTTAAGCATTTTAGTCTTCTTTACATTTGAAACAAAGAGTGTTCACCAAAAGCAAGTAAGTCTAGCAGAACTACTTATGGAAATGGTAACCGAAAAGAAAACAAAAAGGAAATGGTAACTGTCTCAACTATGGGAGACATTGATGAGACTATAAAATAATACTAAACATCTCGTCTAATCCTGTACAACACTATGTATTTCAAGTCTATTAAATTGCTTTCCGGTACCTTTCAATAGACTACAATTGTACTTTGCCTTGAATTTAAGAAAAAATAGTTCCTTGTATAGCACAAACATTTTAATTTTCTAAATATATAATTTTGATTTTCTAAATATGTAATATTAAAGGTCAAACTAACGGGATTGGGAGGTATAGGCTTCCAGCTATAGAATAAGTCACAGGATAAAAGGGAAATATGGTCAATGGCATAATAGCATCGTATGGTGACTGGTGAAGCCATGCTTGTGGTGGGCATAACAAAATGCATACAGTTGCCAGATCATTATGCTGCACACCTGAAATCAATGCCACATTGTGTGTTAGGTATATTTCAATTAAAAAACAAAAGTGCTCTACCACCAAAAATAATATATTTTTTCAAACTTCCTTGAGAGTCCAGCAACTGAGAGTTGAAAACCCAATTAGTCAAATCTACTCTATTCCCTAAATTCACTCAAAATATAGCCAAAAAAAAAAAAAGCAAAAAATAGCAAACTTTGTTAGAACAGCTTCCCTGTCCTCAATTAAAACACGAGCTTGCTAGTCACCAGTAGTCCTTAATAGCAGTAAAACCTGATTTACTCATTTAAGAATTCTTTTTTTTTTTAAGATTTATTTTAGAGAGAGAGCAAGTGAGCACAAGTGGGGGAGGGGCAGAGGGAAAGGGAAAGAGAGAGAACCTCAAGCACCACCCCACTGAGCACAGAGCCCCAATGCAGGGCTTGATCCCACAAGCCTGAGATCAGGGCACCCAAGCCAAAACTAAGAGACACTGAACCAACCAAGCCACCCAGGTGTCCCATAATTTACTCATTTAATAATTCTATCAGAGTTCTAAATATAACCCATAGATTTGAAATGTTAATAGTTGGTCAAAGAAACCAGGAGTCATCTTCCCCCAGATTAGTTTTTAATTTTTTAAAAAATATTTTATTTATTTATTCATGAGAGACACACAGAGAGAGGCAGAGACACAGGCAGAGGGAGAAGCAGGCTCCATACAGGGAGCCCGATGTGGGACTTGATCCCGGGTCTCCAGGGTCAGGCCCTGGGCTGAAGGTAGCACTTAAGCCGCTGAGCCACCTGGGCTGCCCTTTTTTTTTTTTTTTTTAAGATTTTTTACTTATTCATTCAAGACAGAGAGAGCATGAGCAGGGGGAGAGGCAGGCTCCCCACTGAGCCAGGAGCCTGACACGGGGCTTGATCTCAGGATCTTTAGATCAGGACCGGCGCTGTAGGCAGATGCTTAACCATCTGATCCACCCCCTTTTTTTTAATTAAAAAAAAAATTATGGGATCCCTGGGTGGCGCAGCGGTTTGGCTCCTGCCTTTGGCCCAGGGTGCGATCCTGGAGACCCGGGATCGAATCCCACGTCGGGCTCCCGGTGCATGGAGCCTGCTTCTCCCTCTGCCTGTGTCTCTGACTCTCTGTGTGTGTGTGTGTGACTATCATAAGTCAATAAAAATTTAAAAAAATTTAAAAAAATTATAGGGGATGCCTGGGTGGCTCAGTGGTTGAATACCTGCCTTTGGCTCAGGTCATGATCCTGGGTCCTGGGATCCAGTCCCTCATCAGGCTTCCTTGCAGGGAGCCTCCTTCTCCCTCTGCCTATGTCTCTGCCTGTGTGTGTGTGTGTGTGTGTGTGTGTGTGTGTGTGTGTGTCATGAATAAATAAATTATTTTAAAAATTTTTAAGATTTTATTTGCTTACTTACTTTAGAGAGAGAGTGTGAGTAGGAGGTGGGCAGAGGGGGAGAGAATTTCAAGCAGACTCTGTGCTGAGCATGGAGCCCAATGGGGAGCTCAATCTCACCATCCAAGAGTCCTGAGTTGAAACCAAGAGTCAGTTGCTTAACTGACTGAGCTACCCATGCACCCCACCCCTGGATTAGTTTTCCATACCTATAGGTTTTAGTGTTCTTAAGCCACAGTGACAGAAATCGTTTGTTGGAAAAGCTTTTGTCAACCACCTCCAAGAGAGTGTTTCGCTCCAAAAAAACCCAGTTGTGAACAATCTTCAGTCATTGCTCCTTGAATCTCAGATGATAGGCAACCCCAAACTCTGCTTTTATAATAATAAAAGCTGCCACTTCCTGCACATTGGTTAAATATTCCAGCACTATGCTAAACACTTCAGATACCTTGTGATCACAATCCTATCTTTAACTCACAGATAAGGAAAATGAGGCTCAAAGAATGGAACTAAACTGCACGTGGTTGAGCCAGCTTTGGAATCAATTCAGATTGTGGAAGCCATGTTTGTAAAGGATATTTTATAGGGCTTTCTAGTCACAGAACCAGCTTTGCCCTTTGAACCTCTCTGTGCCATCACCTCCCACCTAAGGAATATCCCAAAGAGCTCAGCAAAATGCTAAGCAAAATGCTTGATTTTTGTCTTAGTAACATATGGTACTTGTTTTCTTTCATACGGTTGTGTGTTTTTTGTTTTTTGTTTAAATCATGGAACACCACTAACTTCTCTTTAAGCTAATGCGACTCAAAATCTAGCAAATGAAAACTCACTGGTGGGACGCCTAGGTGGCTCAGTGGTTGAGCATCTGCCTTTGTTCAGGGTGTGATCCCGAGTCCTGGGATCGAGTCCCACATTAGGCTCCCCTTGAGGAGCCTCCTTCTTCCTCTGCCTGTGTCTCTACCTCTTTCTCTGTATCTCTCATGAATAAATAAAATCTTTAAAAAAAAAAAAAGAAAGAAAAAGAAAACTCACTGGTAAAATTAAAGTGTCACCTTGGGAATTCTGGCTTGGTTAAATGTCATCAAAACTTCCCTTCTCAGGGATCCCTGGGTGGCTCAGGGGTTTAGCACCTGCCTTTGGCCCAGGGCATGATCCTGGAGTCCCGGGATGGAGTCCCATGTCAGGCTCCCTGCATGGAGCCTGCTTTTCCCTCTGCCTGTGTCTCTGCCTCTCTCTCTCTCTCTCTGTGTATGTCTCTCATGAATAAATAAATAAAATCTTAAAAAAAAAAATCCCTTCTCTGATAATCATTTGGTGTTGGTAAACGATGCAGCTGCACTGGAAATTTGTCTAGAACTAGGTTGTATTTATTATGTAAATGATAAAATTCCTTCATCTTTTACTTATTGGTAAAGAATATATCTTATTTTCTTTCTCAGATCCTTCTCCTCAGACCTTGCATAACAGTGACACTCAACAAATATTTGCTGAATGAATGAATGAACCCTCATCCTCTCTTACCCACACTTATAAAACCTTCCCCAACTACAATTCTGAAGACTTTCCTACCAGCTCTTACTTTTTGAGTGTTTGGTACTTTGAAGAAAACAAGATTTTCCTCAGTTTTAAATTGGTTGGTAAAGAAAGGGAGAATTAATTACTTGTCTCATTTGTATTCCTTCTCAGTCAAATGCTGCACCACTCCCTAACAAGAAGACAGTGCCTGTGTCTCTTTTTCCCCCACTTGTGGGCCATGATTGGAATAAAGTCCCTGTTCTCTCAGGTCAAGAAAAGAATTGAATTTTCCACCTCCAACTCCATAAACTAAAAACATCCCAGTTCCAAGGTACTCTGAATTCCTCAAAGAAAGTGTCTAAATTACGATTCTCTGTGAAGAACACAATTCCCAGTCATATCTTTCCTCATTGTAATAAAAATTTTTTTAAGACTTATTTGTTACAGAGCACGTGAAAGAGAGCAGGAGCAGGGCAAAGGGAGAGGGAGAAGCAGACTCCCCACCTAGCAGATAGCCCGGATGATGCAATGTGGGGCTGGGGCCTGGGACTGCAGGATCATGACCTGAGCAGAAGGCAGATGCTTAACCAACTGAGTCACCCAGGCCCCCCTCCCCATTGCAATATTAATAAAATCAGTTCTTACCATTTCTTTGACATATGTTGTTGCTAAAGCCAAACAAACGAGCAAGAAGCTTTCATAAGCTCTTGCTAATGTCAGATACAAAATACGACGTAAGCGTTGACCCAGATTATGGAATTTACCCTAGTGCCACAGCCCCAGAAGACAGGCATAAAGCACTCTTTGTAAATTGCTCCACTTTTTAAGGTCTATCTGAACAAGCTGCACTTTGCAGAACACCAGGCTTTGCATGAAAATCAAGATTCCCACACTGGGAGTCAGATGAAAGATCTCCCACTCATGAGCATGCTACGAGCCAGCTAGGGGTTCAAGAACGTGTCAGAAGGGCAAACATTCACCTAAATGGAACTCAGAAACAAACTGAACTTCTCTTGGCACCAGCTAAGTGTATTCATGGAGAAGCAAAATTACCTGGTTACTGGAGTAGAGGAGGGGAAAATTCACTGATTTGTCCATAAGCAACAAAGTGATATTTTTACTTTGGTAAAATTAATCTAAAAGCCATTCGGCTTAGAGAGATTGCCTGTTAACTGTCTCTTCATGGAAAACAGAATTTCACTGAATCTGTGACTTTTTTCAAATTGCCATATGCTTTATTTTTTTTTAAGATTTTATCTATTTATTCATGAGAGACTGAGAGAGAGGCAGAGACACAGGCAGAGGGAGAAGCAGGCTCCCTGTGGGGAGCCCGACGTGGGACTTGATCCCAGCACCCCAGGATCACAGCCTGGGCCCAAGGCAAGCACTAAACCACTGAGCCACCCAGGCGTCCCTGCCATGCACTTTAAAGTAATTAGTATTCTCCTTTCTCTCCCCCCAAGACCCAGGTACCCCTTCACTCTGTTAACTTCTCTGCGGCTGCTGAAGAGTTTCCTTTCATCTTCCGTTTCCTCAGGCTGCGTCAGGAGCCAAAGAGGTCCAGCGAGAATGAATGCAGGTTGTCTGGCAGCACCTGGGTGGCCAGGGTGGCCCCTGGGAGAAGACACCTTTAGAGCTGATTCCCTGCGTCAACAGTCAGAAATCCTGAATCCAGATCCATGTCCCCTTTCATCAGAGTCCTGCTGATAACCACCCTGGGGACGTAGAGAGCGATACAAAAAACCACAAATGTGGGGAGGCTAAGCCAGCCAGCCAGGTAGAGGTTAGGGTTGAGATCACTTCCAGGCTTCAGCCATTCGCTCATTTATTATTTGATTCATTCATTATACATAACTGTTATGGACAGAATTGTGTCCCCCCAGAATTCATATTTGAAGCCCTAACCCCCAATGGTACTCTATTTGGAGATAAGGCTTTTAAGGAGGTAATTAAGGGCAAATGAGGTCATAAGGGTGAGGCTCTAATCTGAAAAGAATGGTGTCCACATAAGAAGAGGAGGAGACACCCCAAGAGCCCCCCACCCCCAACTCTCTCTCCTCCTTGCCCCACCCCCTCTCTTCCCCTGCATGCACAGAGAAAGGCCCTGTGAGGACACAATGAGAAGGTGACCTTCTACAAGCCAGGGAAAGAGGAACAAAACTGAGGCATGTGATAAGGGGCAGAAAGCCTGTTGTATCCCCATCAGGCAGGGAACAACTGAAAGCAAATGGGGACAGAGAGGAAACCAAGGGCCAGATCATTAGGACCATGCCAGTCGTGGCAAAGATTTCAGATTTTGGGACGTCTGGGTGGCTCAGCGGTTGAGCTCTTGCCTTTGGTTCCGTGTGATCCTAGTCCTGGAATTAAGTCCCACATCGGGCTCCCTGCATGGAGCCTGCTTCTCCCTCTGCCTGTGTCTCTGCCTCTCTCTCTGTGTCTCTTATGAATAAATAGATAAATAAAATATTAAAAAGAAAAAGGACTTCAGATTTTGTTCTAAGTGGAATGGAGAGCCACTGGAAGGTTTTCACAGGAGAGTGGCAAATATGATTTACCTGAAACATGTCCCAAGTTACAAAGCAGGGAGACAACAGGAGACAGACTGGAAGCTGGGAGATGGTTACGAGGCGGGTTTCACACCCCAGGGTGAGAAATGATGGGGAACACGGGCTAGAGGGCACGGAGATGAAGAGGTGAGTAGTGGGAGTCAGAGTTTATTTTCAAGATAATTCTTGTCCCAACAAATTGGATGTGATGTGCAAGAGAGTCCAGGACAACAAGCGGAGCTGTGGGACTGTGTAATTGCCATGCCATTTCCTGAGACGATAAAACAGCAGGAGGCCCAAGTTTGGTAGGGAGTGGGGTTGAAATCAAGAGTTCAGTTTTGCACATGCTAAAATTTGCGATGCCTATTAGACATCCAAGTGGAGACGGTGAACGGGCAATTGGATAGACCAGCATGGAGTTCAGGGAGAGCTCAGGACTAGTGATGCAAAATTGAGTGCCATTGGCATGTAAATGGTACGGAAGCCAGGAGATGGAAAATCATCAGAATGACCTTTGCAGATCCACCTTTAGGGGTGCGGGGAGGGGATAGGGACGATTTTCCTATCTTTCTGCTTTCCCTTCTTCAGCCTCTCAAAGATGACCCCATCTGGCTTCAAGCTGTCATTGTCTTTGCTCCTACCGGTGACTCTGGCTCTCCTGCCTCCGTCACATTGGGCCAGGGGCACCTGGCCCGCAGAGTGCAGCTTGCTGCTTCGTGTTCTAGCCCCAGTCCAGGCCTGGCCTGGCCTCTCGAATCTGATGGAGACGAGCCCTTTCCAGCAGCCTGCCTGCCAGCCTCCCATAGGCCTGGGATCTCCACTGACTCTTGGCCTCCTTTCAACTCCAGTAGAACAGTGGAGTGAGTTTCTCTGCGGGACCTTGAGCTTCTCTCGTTAATGGAAAACAACTGCTTTTGGTGGATACAGGAGAAAACACAGGTCTTCCTGGGAGTTAAAAATCTCCCCAGGTATACATTGCCCTGAACTGTGAATGAACTGTGAATGTGAGGGTGGCTTGGAAAGGGAAGATTCCAGACCCCGGCCTGGCTAGATTATGGAGAATTCTTTAAGAAGGACCTATAATCACAAGTCAGATCTGGAGAGGAACCAGAAGAAGTGCTTCTGGTGGCCTAGAGTAGAAATCTTCGAACTGGGGTATGAATAACTTGAAAATGAAAAAGGGAGGTTTAGGGGATCCCTGGGTGGTTCAGTGATTTAATGCCTGCCTTCAGCCAGGGCGTGATCCTGGAGACCTGGGATCGAGTCCCACATCAGGTTCCCTGCATGGAGCCTGCTTCTCCCTCTGCCTGTGTCTCTGCCTGTGTGTGTCTCATGAATAAATAAATAAAATCTTAAAAAAAAAAAAAAGGAGGTTTACAGATGCTCATTTTCAGGACCCTACAACTGAGCTGTTGAAGAAGGCTTCTATGTCAGGGCACCTGGCTGGCTCAGTCGGTTGATCTTGGGGTTGTGAGTTCGAGTTCCACGATGGGTATAGAGATTAAAATCTTTAAAAAGAAAAAAAAGAAGGCTTTTGTGCCTTAACTCTGCAGGATCTCATGCTGCTTTTTCTTCACCACTACCCCTCTGTTAGTGTCCCCTTCCTGATCTATAAAAGAATTCCCACATGGAATCTTAGGAGGGCATTGCTCCTGGACGTAGAGTTGCTAACCAAGAAACTACTCAAAATATTAGTTTCAAAGAAGGATCTTTACGTTATCTATCGCAGGACTGTAATTTTGAGTTTTCCCTCATCTTATACACACCGTCTCTATCACCAATTCTAGGATACGCATTTTTGCTTTTGGCTTTTAGCTCAAAGGAGGCGAAGGTGCAACTGTCTTCGGTCACCCTGAATCTGGGTTCATCCAAACCCAGCAGCCTCCACCATGCTGCCTAGGTTTGGCCCCAGTGAGATCAAAGTCATACATCTGTGGGGAAGTTGGTGGCACATCTACCAAAACAGGTCCTGTGGGTCTGTCTCCAAAAACGGTTGGTGATGACATCACCAAGGGAAACGGTGATTGGGAGGGTGTGAGGATTACAGTGAAACCGACCATTCAGAACAGACAGGCCCGGAATGACGTGGTACCTTCTGCCCCTAATTATCAAAGCCCTCAAGGAACCACCAAGAGAGAGAAGCAGGAAAACATTAAGCACAATGGAAATACCACTTTTGATGAGATAACCAACATTGCCCAACATATGCAGCACTGATCTTGAGCCAGAGAACTCTCTGGAACCAATAAAGAGATCCTGAGGGGGCGCCTTGGTGGCTCAGTCGGTTAAGCATCTATTTTGGCTCAGATCATGATCTCAGGGTCCTAGGATCTGGCTACCTGCTCAGCGGGGAGTTAGCTTCTCTCTCTGCCCCTCCCCCCCCAGCTCTTGCATATGCTCACTCGTGCTCTCGCTAATAAATAAATAAATAATAAAAATTAAAAATAGGGCAGCCCCAGTGGCCCAGGGGTTTAGCGTCACCTTTGGCCCAGGGTATAATCCTGGAGACCTGGGATCAAGTCTCACATTGGGTTCCCTGCATGGAGCCTGCCCCCTGCCTTCCCCCACCCCCCAGCCCCGTGTCTGTCATGAATAAATAAATAAAATATTTACAAATAAATAAATAAAAACAAAGAGCTCCTGGGGACTCAGGCCGCCTGACTGGCTCACTTGGTAGACCATAAGACTATGGATCTCGAGATTGTGGGTTGGAGCCCCACATTGGGCATAGAACTTACTTTAAAAACAATTAAAACAGGGCAGCCCGGGTGGCTCAGCAGTTTAGCACCACCTTCAGCCCAGGGCGTGATCCTGGAGACCTGGGATGGAGTCCCACGTCGGGCTCCCTGCGTGGAGCCTGCTTCTCCCTCTGCCTGTGTCTCTGCGTCTCTCTCTCTCTCTCTGTGTCTTTCGTGAATAAATAAAATCTTTAAACAAATAAATAAATAAAATTAAAACAAAACCCATGATTATTTCATCTCTTAAAGAAGAGAATGCTGAGGGCCAACACATTGTTATCTACGGTGCAATAATCATCACTACTTTCCACTGATGGTTTTCAAATGACTGGGCAGGAAAGTCATAGCACTGCAATCTGATGTTCAGAAATGTTAGGGTTTTTATTTTCCAAACATTATTTTAAAAGAACATTAAAAGCATCAGAAATACAAATCTGGCCTAAAGGTCAACATCAGAACAATTATAAAATGTTTGAAATACATCACATACTTTGCATCACAGTAAAGCATCAAGAGAACTAATTAATATACCCTGCTAATAATTAGTCACATTCAACTGAATTCTCATTATTTTTAGTTCTCAGTTTAGCCCTTATAGAGAAGTTATATGTACCTATCCATATCTCCCTCTATGGATAGACATATATAACTTATGAAGAGATAAGTTACATTTATCTCCGTAACTCCACATAGATGTAGAGATAGATGTGGAGGAGGGCTAAGAATCTAGCCCAACATGTATTTCATGCAAGTTAAATCAGTAATTTCTCGATGAGCACAAAGAGACTGAGTACCTCATATGCGCATGCTTCCTTTTCTTTATACTGTAACTTTTACCTCCCAAAGATGGATCGGGTCGTCCCTAACTCAAAAAGTCGTACAAGAAACCTGTCAGCTTAAATTTTACAAGTAAAAATTACTTTTAAAAAATCTTTTATTGAATCACACTGGAAATGCCTAGCCAAAAACGAGAAACACACCTTAAAAAGTATGAAGTATCCTCTTGGCTTATTGGAATAAAGAGCCAGCTCTAAATTTTGACAAAGGTCTAACCCCTAATTAGGATTATCTTCAAACGATCTTGGGAGAGGATATTAGATTTCGTAGTTCTTTGTTAAAAAGGGGTAATATACTAACCTATCTCGTGGCAGTGGTAATAAATGAAGACAGTGTCGTATTAAAAATATAAAAGCATAATTGAAATAGGTTATAGTGACTTCCAAAAATAGCATCCAAATACAAACAAGAACAAATGTGACAGAGGGGGTGTTTTCTCTTGCGCTATAAAATTTAATAGCAAAAATAAAGGAAGAAAAGGAGAGAAGGAAGGGAAGGAAAAATTCCTAAAAGGTGAATTTAAAAAGAAAAGAAAAGCCGTATCTCACACGGAAACCTAGAAACAAAACGGCTGGTCAGCGCTGGAAGGGGGGCGTTGGGCGAGGCTGTGCAGAGCTCCGGCTGCCTTCTCCGCACCTCGGGGCACTCTTGTACGTCGGAACAGCCTGGAGAGGGCGCTATGCGTCCATACCTTTATCCAGAACCACACAGTTCCTTCCAGCCTGCAGCAACAGTTCTCCAATAGGACCATTCCTAAGACAGGTTTTGGATCTTGATGCCCATCTTGAGCCTAACAGCTGTAGTTCCAAAGCTGTGGCAAGTTCAAAAGCTAACAGTATAATGAAAATATCTTTACATAAAAAATGTGAATTTACGGTTGTTATGCTAGGAATCACAGAGTCCATCGTAAAATTAGTTCCAGGTAAAGAACTCCTTCTTCTAGTTTTCCTTATTGCCCATTACCAAGACTAATGGGAGAGGAATCACACAATTATTTTGAGAACGGATCACCTCAAGAATGTTTTTGTTACCATAGTGATATTTAAACAAAGACCAAAAAAAAATCATTTTTAAATAGTGACTTGGAAACTCTTTGTCAGGTTGTTAACGAGCCATCCTTGCACAGAAGCGACGCGTAGATGGAAATCCTCTCGATCTCATTCTTTTTTTTTTTTTTTTTTTTTTTTTCCGATCTCATTCTTAACACCTTCTTAGGCAATAATGAAGATCATCTGACACGCAACAGCAGTCCTGACTGCGACCCACGTCACCAGGCCCTGGCGCAGAGGCCCCCGTTAGTGCCTCTGCTCCCAGAAATCACATTCCTCCACTACAGGAACAGTCCTTGGGTAGTAAGCTCATTCCAAAATAGAATAATTCATTTTTAGCAAGCAGAAACATACTTCTTTAAAGAAACAAAAACAAAAAAAACTATACAGCTAGTCGATTCACACAAAAGAATGAGGTCTCGAATAAGAAACGGGAGCGATCATACTACTTGGACTGTCTGCCGAAAGCAAAGTACCTAGTGCCTGTGTGTCTTGGGTCAAGGGTAACCACAGAGAAAACATTTCTCATTTTCCGCTTTGACACTGCGGTAGGTCTTCAAGTAAACCCGCTACCAGAGAGGGTGCACTGGAACAACAATACCCTCTCCACGCTTCAGAGGGTCAAAATTCAGAGTTCGATTCATTTAAAAAGAAAAAAAAAAAAAAAAAAGAGTCCGTCTCGGTGAAGATCATACCTTCCCACGGTTAAAAAAAAAAAAAAAAAATCCAGCTCCCGTGTCCTTCGAGGACCCCGAACACCGACGCCTACGCGCACAGGGGTTCGTGCCCCCCGTAGCTCAGCGCGAGCATCCCCGGCATCTGGTGAGAAGCTTAGTACCGAGGCGGGGGCGCGGCGCGGGGTGACCGTCCACTCGTGTAACCCCTTCGCCAGGATCTTCCGAGCCTGGGGGGCCGCAAGGCAAATGCACAGAAGCTACGGATCCTGCAGACTCCTGCAGACGTCGGAGGATCCGAAGGGCCTGCGGTTGGGCTGACCGGGGCGGCGGGGGACGGGGGCGCAGAGCGGCCACGGAGGGCGCGGGTGCCCGCAGCAGCAGCAGCAGCAGCAGCAGCAGCAGCAGCAGCAGCGCCTCCCGCCGCGGCGTGGGCCCGGGCGCTACACCGAGGGCACCGGGATGGGCCCCGCCGCGCCGGGGCCTCGCAGCAGGTCGCCGGCCGCGCGCGGACGCCTGGCGCCGCAGGGCGCGGCCAGGCCGGGGCAGCGCGGGGCCCGCGGGGCGCCGTCCCCCCGCGGCGGGCTGCTGTTGTAGATGCTGTAGTAGGGCTCCAGGCGCGTGTCGGCCGGGGTCGAGCTGCTCGGGCCGCCGGGCCGCCCCGCCGAGGCCCGGGGGCTCACCGCGCTGTCCTTGGACTGGCTGGGCCCGCACGCCTGGTCCACGAACTTCTTCTGCGGCTTCGGGGACAGCACGTAGGCCGAGTTGGTCTCGTGGTGGGACGACTTGTTCCGGTTGATTTCCAGGTTCCCCTTCCCGACGGCGCGGAGCCGGGTCCTCTGCCGGCAGCCGCAGGCGCCCAGGCCGCCGCCCCGCAGGCACCCGAGCACCTTCCGCCTCAGGCCCGCGCTGCCGCGGGAGTAGATGAAGGGGTTCAGCCCCGACTTGAGGAACAGCAGGGCGAAGCCCAGCAGCTCCAGCTGGTGGAGGCCGCGGCCGCCGCCGCCGCCGCCGCCGCCGCCGCCGCCGGCCCGCGGGACAGCGCCCCCCGCGCCAGCGCCGCGCCCAGGGGCACGCAGCACAGCAGGGCCGACAGCACGATGACCACGCAGGTGAGCACGGCCTTGGAGTCCTTGGCCGCGGCCAGGTTGACGGCGGGCGCGGGCGGCCCGGGGCGGCGGGCGGCGGGCGCGGGCGGCCGGGGGCAGCCCTGGTGCCGGTAGAGCGCGGGCTCGGCCCCCCGCCGCCCCGGGCCGCCCGCGAAGGGCGGCGGCCGCGAAGCCTCCGCCGCGGCCGCCGGGGGGCGCCGCCGGGCCCGCGCGTTCCTGCGCAGCGTCTGCGCGATCAGGATGTAGGACACGGCCACGACCGCCACGCAGGAGCTGAAGTCCACGGCGTAGAGCGACGGCGCGGCCGCGCCCTCCGCCGCCGGCAGGCCCGACAGGGGGAGGCACAGCTGGGCCTTGCTGGCCCGCAGGGCGCCCAGGGCGGCCAGCGTGAAGCTGCTGGCCCAGAGCAGCGCGGCGAGCAGCGCGGCGCCGGGCACCGAGGCGGGGCGGCTGGGCTGCCGGCCCAGCACCATGCGCAGCCGGTGCAGCGCGATCGCCGCCACCGTCTTCAGGGACATGATGACGAAGCCCGAGCTGGTGGCGTGGAAGGCGAAGCAGAAGGCGTCCGGGAGGCCCCGCGCCGAGCGGAAGAGCGCGAAGGCGAACATGGGCGCCGTCACCCCGCAGATGAACAGGTCGCAGAAGGACAGGTTCAGGACCATGAAGTCGAAGTTGGTCCGGAACTTCCGGAAGGCCGGGTCGAAGGAGGACAGGAAGACGACGAGGTTGCCGTAGGACCCCAGGCAGAAGGCGAGCGCCAGGAGCAGCGTGCAGGTGACCAGGGTGGCCGTGTGGACGAGGTCCTGGGGGCCCCCCTGGGGGCGGGGCCCGCGCAGCAGGGTGCCGTTGGGAGCCTGGTCCAGGGGCTCCGAGTCGTTCATCTTCGGAGAGCGGCGCCGGCCGCTGCGGCTCGGCCGGGCTCGGGGTCAGGGCCCCGGCTCAGGGCCCCGGCTCAGGGTCCCGGCTCAGGGTCCCGGCTCACGGCCCCGGCTCACGGCCCCGGCTCACGGCCCCGGCTCACGGCCCCGGCTCACGGCCCGGCGGGGGGCACGCACGAAGGCCTGCGCGGAGAAGGCACACCCGACACACAGACACAGCAGTTAATGCACAAAGCGGAGCCAGCTCATGGTGGTGGTTTATTATTATTATTATTATTTTTTTTTTTTTTTTTTTTTGCAAAAGTACTCAATTTTTTTTTTTTTTTTTTTTTTTTTTTTTAGCTCCGGCCCCAGGCCTTCTCGACTGGAAGCCCAACAGGGGACGAGACACAAACACCTCAAAATGCGCCCCCTCCGGCTAATTCCAGGTTCCGTGGGCAGCCCGGGTGGCGCAGCGCTTTAGCGCCACCTTCCGCCCACGGCGTGATCCTGGGGACCCGGGATCGAGTCCCGCGTCAGGCTCCCCGCACGGAGCCTGCTTCTCCCTCCGCCTGTGTCTCTCTGCCCCTCTCTCTGTCTCTCATGAATAAATTAATAAAATCTTTTTTAAAAAATAATAATTCCAGGTTCCGCGGCACAGTGGTTTTCCAAATGGTTTAAGCATCACCTGGAGAGGGAGTGTAAAAAAAAGAGAAAAAAAAGGCAGATTCCTGGGTCTCCCCCCCCCCCCCCTCTCCCAGGGGTTTCTGATTGAAGGGAATGCAAATGTTCCTTTCAGGAGCACTCTGGGGTGGCTAGCTGGAGATCCGAAGATATAACCTGTCCCCCAAGGAGATCACGATCTACTCGCAGTCTAATGTCATGAATCAGGGGGCAGCAGGGCGCTGTGGAAGTGAGAGAAGGGGAACCTAGTCCAGCCTGGGCTGGAGGCCCAGGGAGGCTGAGGGGAGTGGTGGTGAGGGGGAGCTAGTTGCGGGGGGGGCCAGGGCAGGGCCTGCGGAGGACAGGCGGGGAGGGCCACCTTGAGTAGGGCTTACTGCTTACGCTTCAGATGCAAGCCCAAGGCGGGAGGCATCTGGGTGGCTTCAGCTCAGGTCATGATCTCGGGTTCCTGGGGTGGAGCCCCACATCCGGTTTCCAGAGTCTGCTTCTGCTTCTCCCTCCGCCCCTCCCCTTGCTCGTGCTTGTTCTCTCTCTCAAACAAATACATAAAAATCTTCAAAAAAAAAAAAAAAAAAGACAGAAGCCAGAGGGTATAGCTGACTATACTGTGACCCCTTTTAGAACAAATCACTAACCTATTTCTTTCCCTAGGAACAAGACTTTATTTTCCATTATTTATAATTTCTTCTCCCTGCCTGTAATACCTTGGCCAACTCCCTACCTTCCTTTGGCAGAAAAAACAAGAAACTTTGCGCAGGACTACACCTGAAAGGAAAAAAATGAACGTGCTGACAGGTGTCAATTATATTGGAGATTTACAAGGTGCCAAGCACCCGCCTGTAGACTCTAAAGTGCTGTACAAAGGTGAGTTATTATTATTCCAACAGCAATATCGTCATGATGAAGCAGGAGGCGTCCATTCACTCAGTTTACACTGATCATGTGCACACGCCTGCCAGCTCTATGCTAGGTGCTGTGGGTAGAAAGAGGAGGAAGACCTACCCTCTTCTTTAAAAGAATAACTTCTTTTCCTTCTTGCTCTTTATTTCCTTAAATTTCTCTTTTCAGTGAGATTTAAAGTACACTCACAAATCTTCTGTTGTTCCAAATCCCCAAGCCCTGTGTGGCCTGGTGCCCACTCTGCTCTGAAAGATGCTTCCTGTGGGACAGCTTAAAATGGTTCCTTGGAGACGCTGCAATGCTCTTGACAACTCAAAGGTTTTGCTTTCATTCAGCCTTTTAGGAACAAGCAATGGCACCAGGGAGGTCCAGGAGTGATGTGCCAAATATTTAACCACCAGCTCCAACTGGGTCCCAGAGGCCTCCAGCTGTGCCAGGGGTTAACCCTTCAGATGCTGGATCATGGGGCACAGAGGAAGAGGGAACCAGGCCGATGAAGGATTACTAGGCGCTCTGAGCAGCAGCCATGAAGCACCTGATCCAGAAGTCCCTCAGCATTCAGGAGCAGGTATGGCTAATGTCAGTGAGTATCAGTCGAATTTCAGTCCTCGGAAAGCCCATATACCTAATGCATATTCTTCATGAAGGAAGAAGATGGCCTCTTTTTTTATTCTCAATTGTCAAATAGTGCAGATCACAACAATATGATGAATTTCTGCACTGGCAAGGGAGACCAGCCTTATAGAAGTTCTGTGAGAGGAAAAATATAAATCTTGACCTCTTGTCTCTTGATTAGAATAAAAAAAATAAGGGACACCTGGGTGGCTCAGTGGTTGAGCATCTGCCTTTGGCTCAGGGCATGATCTCACAGTCTTGGGATCGAGTCCCACTCTGGGCTCCCTGCATGGAGCCTGCTTCTCCCACTGCCTGGGTCTCTGCCTGCCTCTCTCTCTGTGTCTCTCATGAATGAATAGATAAAATCTTTAAAAAAAGAATCAAAATAATAATGGATAGCTTACTGTTTTCACTTAAAGGCCATGTGCCTGTTTCTGAACCGTTTTTGATAGCTACGTAATAAAAAAAGATAACCTTTTACTGTTGTTGTTTTTTTTCATGGTTAGCTGGGGGATTGGAATTAGCTGATGAAAAGAGAAGTAGCCAAGAGAACTCAATTTGAGAAGGCAGGAAGGCAGAGAGGTGATGCTGTTGTTTCTAGCAAATCCCTTGCCCTAGAAGTTTCCTCTTTGGAAGCAGGGACATGAACAGGGTGAAGGCAGAAGCAGGCATCTGGTTTGGGGAAATTAGAAGAATGAAGCATCTGGACTTGATGCTAAGAGAAATATCGAGTAGGTGGATAGTAATGAAGAGGTGGGGTGGGAAATTACAGAGACCCCAGGCTAGGAGATATTTGGAAACGGAATTGTCAAGGGGAAGATGGGATGATGTGGCACCAACATCGGTCAAGAATAAGAGGCAGGAGGGGCACCTGGGGGGCTCAGATGGTTAAGTGTCTGCCTTTGGCTTAGGTCATGATCTCCAGGTCTTGGGGTTGAGCCCCAGAGCCCCATGTTGGGCTCCTCCCTCAGTGGGGAGTCTTCTTCTTCCTCTCTCCCTACTTGTGCTCCATCCCTCTCAAATAAACTTAAAAAAAAAAAAAAAATCTTGGGCAGCCCCGGTGGCTTAGGGGTTTAGCACCTTTGTCAGCCTGGGGTGTGATCCTGGGGACCCGGGATCGAGTCCCACATCGGGCTCCCTGCATGGAGCCTGCTTCTCCCTCTGCCTGAGTCTCTGCCTCTCTCTGTGTCTCTCATGAATAAATAAATAAAATCTTAAAAAAAAAATCTAAAAAATTTTAAAAAGTTTTTAAAAAGAATAAGAGGTAGGAGGAAAAAAAAAGATTTGGAGGAGTTGAGGACCAACTTCCACTTTCAGCACAGTAATAATTTTTTCCATATGTTTAAAAATTTTCAGACTTTTTAAAAAAGAGAATCCTTGGTCAGGAATATTATACAGGAAAAAAAAGAATATTATACAGGAACAGTATATTAACTTTGTTGAGTGCTTATGACATGCCAGGGACTGTTTGCAATACTCCAAGCTCTTAACTCGTTGAATCCTCACAACCCTGACACAGTGTAAGTTATCCCCATTTTACAGCTAAGGAAATGCAGTTGGAGAGAGCGCTCCTGACTTAAAGCGGCAGGGCGCGGATTTGAAGCAGGTGGTCTCTACAGCTGACACTCGTCACCAACAACCCAAAATAACAACAGAGAGATTGAGGGCGGCCTGCAGGCCAGAAGATAGTCACAGCAGCCCCCACTTACTGGGTGGTGAGCATTCATACCAGAAGCTTTACATAAGCTCTCAAAGCTTGACAAAGCTCTCATGTTCAGTATATAACCCCAGGAAGTAGGTATCACAATCCCTTCCCAATTTTAAGTTCCTGGAACCCAAAATATGAGCACATACACACACACACACACACACCTCTATGTACCTTTCTGGCAAGGCTGATAACTACGGTTCTGGCTGTAGTAAACGTAAATCATTCCTACTGGGATAATTAGGGGGGAAAAGGAATGAAAGGCTGGGAAGAAAAGGAAAAGCAGGGGCAGCCTGGGGGGCTCAGCGATTTAGCACTACCTTCGGCCCAGGGCCTGACCCTGGAGATCCAGGATCGAGTCCCATGTCAGGCTCCAGGCATGGAGCCTGCTTCTCCCTCTGCCTCTCTCTCTGTAGGTCTCTCATAAATAAATAAAATCTTAAAAAAAAAAAAAAAAAAAAAAAAGGAAAAGCTGAACACAGAACAGAAATCAAGGTTTTGGCAAAGAAACTTTAAGAGCAAAGAAGGAAATGAAGGAAAAGTAAACCCCCTTCTAGGACTTTTAAGAAAGAGGAGGCTGAGATCACAATCTGGAACAAAGTTGTGACAGTAGCGCTATAAAGCTCAGTGACTGGGGGGGTCAGGGGGTACATGTGATGGGGGGGCATGAATAACTGTTTGATACTCCTAAATAGTGGGTTCTTCGCACGCAAGCCTACTAGCTGCTCTTTATTTGTGGCACCCTAAGTAGATGATTAAAGTCATAAAGTCAGAAAAATTGTAAGGAGGCTCCACCGGAGCAGGGAGGTCAGCCGCGGGCATCTTGTTACAACCGAGGAGGAAGGATCCTGAAGTAACAGGCAGGCAAGGGACCGTACGTGGAGACTTGTGCACAGTGGCAAAAGGCAAGGTGTCATCAGGCCGTGCGAGGCGCCTGCGACCCTCCAGCGACCCTCCAGCGTGCTCCTTGGTACCCCAGTACACCCCGAGCACCTTGGCCGAGCCTTTGCAAGTCAGCTCCAGGCTTCGATCCCCCGACTCATCCCCCCCGCCCGCCCCCCAGTGGGCCTTAAATTCCTCCAGGACAGGCGTTTGCATGGTCTAACCCGGGGGGGGGGGGCAGGCTCCGTACTATTTTCTCCGGGCGCTGTGGTGTCAGGGGCCCCGCAGGGAGGTCCCATGACTCGCCCAAGGTCACTAAGCTTCGCGCCGGCTTGGTCAGCCCGAGCCCAGCTCCTTGTCCCCAGCTGGGGCGGGGAGCGGGGCAGCTGGCTCCGTGCGGCTGCGGAGGGGGCCCCGGGAGGGGAGCTGGACCCCAGCCGGGCTGCGGAAGGTCAGGCCGCCCAGGGCCTAGGCGGGCGGGGGGCCCGTCGGCGAAGCGGCCGAGGGCTGGCGGGGCCGGGGGCGCGGGCGGCCCCCCGAGAGCGCGGCGGCCCGGCCGGGGCGAGCCCCCCCGCCCCCCCCCCCGCAGGCCGCGCCGGGGCAGCAGGTGCGCGGCCCGGGCCTGGAGCAGCAGCAGCGCAGCCGCCGCCCGCCCGGCCCTCCCGGCCCCCGCGGGGCGCCCCCCGCCGCCCGCCGCCTCTCACCTGCCCGGCGGCCGCGGCGCCGCCCCCCTCCGGCGTCTCGCGGCCCGGACCCCCGCTCCGCCCGCCGCCCGGGCATCCTCGCCGCCGCCGCCGCCGCCGCGCATCCCGGAGCCGCCGAGCCGGGCCGCCGAGGCGCAGGCACCGAGACGCCGAGGGCGCCGCCCCCTGCGCCGGACACTCGCGCCTCGCGGGGCCCCCGGAGCCCGGGCCGCTGCCGCCGCGGGGCCTGGCGGGGGGCGGGGGGCGGGCGCGGAGCCCCGGGGCCGCGGGCGGGGCGGGGCGGGGACACCGGGGGCGGCGGGCACCCGCGGCCTCGAGACCCGGCTTGCAGACAAGTCGTTGTAACAGAATTAGGGCGCGCCCGTCTTTACTGTGAAATCAGAGAACCACGCATCTGCCTCCTCCTCCTCCGCCCCAAAGCCCCGAGGTCACGGGGGGGGGGCGCGGGGGGGGCGGAGGGGAGTCGCTGCCAGGAAACCAAGTGCCACTAAAGGAGGCCCAGCCCGCAGGTGCAGGTGCAGATGCAGGTGCAGGTGCGCCAACCGCCGCGGGCAGGGCCGGGCGGGCAGGGCAGGGCAGGGGAGGGCAGGGGAGGGCAGGGCAGGGGCGCCGCGTGGACTGCAGAGCCCGAAAGGCCGTGCGCTGTGTACGCAGCTAATTTTGGCCAAGCAGGAACACAGAAAACGACTGTCCCCTCATTCTTAATTATGTCCACAACGTGCCCAAAAGGAACTCGTGGCTTAATTTGAGTCTCAAAGCCATAAGCAACGTTCCTAAGTGTGTTTCCTATTCTGGGCACAAAGCAGACCAGTTAAGCCTCGTGGCCCCGACCTGGGAATTAGGATCTTCCCATTTTTCTAACCTCGGGGGTACTATTCAGAAATAGAGAACACTGGGTGATTGCCCTTTCCTTCGCCCTGGCGCCAGAAATCCAGAAAATTTCGTGCAAGTTAAATACCTAGAATAGGGACGCCTGGGTGGCTCAGTGGTTGAGCGTCTGCCTTGGGCCCAGGTGTGATCCTGGAGTACCAGGATCGAGTCCCATATCGGGCTCCCTGCATGGAGCCTGCTTCTCCCTGTGCCTGTGTCTCTGCTTCTCTCTTACTCTGTGTCTCTCGTAAATAAATAAAATCTTAAAAAAAAAAAAAAAAAAAACCTAGAATATTGCTACGGTAGTCCCTATTTTGGCTACCAACAAGTACCAAAGAATTTGACTTACGTGTAGCACATCTACCCCCATATCCTGTGCTTACATTAAGAGAAAAATGAAAGAACTGGATAATTCATGAAGGCATTCAATCCAGGTGTTGACGGGGCTTTTAGAATTGTGTAGAAAAAACTACACAGAAACTTCCAGTTAATTCCCACATAATACTCCATTCCCCAACCACCTACAATGCAATTCTAGGTTGTCAGTTATGAACTCTGTCCCTAGAAATAAGCAATTGAAAGAGAAGGCCCATTACTGCTTAGAGAATTCTAACCAAAGTTCTCTCTCTCTCCCTCCATATGAATTAGCTGCTGAATAAATCATTGCTAGCTGATTTCCAGGCCTCTGGCCATATGACAGATTACAATAGGTTTGGGCTAGAATGTGGCCCTCAGTTAATAAATCTTTGAGATAAATTATACTGGGGAAAAAAAAAACACCCCACAATTCCTAAGTTGTAAAAGATTCTAGACAAAAGATCAGTTAGTACCATCAGCAACGCTAAAGCTACTAGAATTGTCTACAAAATGTACCAGCTAGTGGTGCCAAATTGAACAAAGGCTTAGTAGTAATAAAAAAAAAAGAAAAGAAAGAAAAAGAAAGAAAGAAAATTGCAAAGGAAAAAGTAAGTCTGACTATAAATGTTAAAATACGAATGCTCTGGGGCACCTGGGTGGCTCAGTTGGTTAAGCACTGGATTCTTGATGTTGGGCTGAGATTGTGATCTGGGGATTGGTGAGAGTCTGATTGGGATTCTCTTTCTCCCTCTGTCTTCCCCCCACTCACACTCTCTCCAAAAAAATGTATATATATATAAAAAAAAAAACCCAAAACTACACACACACACACACACACACACACACACACACACACACACGAGCGGGCTATCAATTTGCAAGGAAACCAGCATTCTAATACTATCATTGGCAATGTAAGTTGATACGTGTGCAGGTGGAGGAAAGCAATGCATTAGAGCAATTACAATGTCTAGATTCCTGACCTAAAACTTTATTCCTCATAATTTATCCTGAGGAAATAGCTGAAGAAAAGTTTTAAGCATGAAGATATGAAAATATTCATCACAGTGTAATTTGTAGTATAGAAAACAAAACCTTGATGTTCAACAATATGGAGAAATACTCAAAACAATTATTTTAACAAGACAGTGGTCTTCGTGCACAAAAATAACTATGAAGACTATGTGGAAAAAGTTGATTTTTTAGTATCACAAAATTCCTCAGTAATCTTTTCTGGCCACACTACTAATCACAACTGGCCTACAACCTAAAGGGCTTGGCAACACCAAGTATCGGGGGTATTTGAAAGCAGCTTTCTCATCCTATTATTTTTTCACTAAAACTTTCATTCACATTAAAAGACTAGGAGGGCAAATGGTCTTCCTAAATATTGAAACGCAATTTGCAAAGTCTTTGTCTTTTTAAAGGATCCATTCACAAACTAGATTATTAGCCACGACAACCTTAAAGAGACTCCCCGCCCCCGACCTAGAAACTTACCTTCCGGCTCACCCATATGGGCCCAAAGGGCCTGCCTTCCCCATCCTTAGCAGTTGCCGCTGCTGTGGTTCTGTTCTTTTTTCTATTAAAGATTTTGAGAGCGCAAGCGAGAGCAAAAGAGCTGGAGCGGGGTGAGGGGCAGAGGGAGCAGCAGCCTCCCCGCTGAGGGGGAGCCGGAGGCGGGGCTCGCTCTGGGACCCTGGGATCATCACCTCACCTGAAGGCAGACCCTTAACCGACTGAGCCACCCAGGTGCCCATTTCTCCATTCTTTTTAACACAACATACATTGAAGAACTACCTTAGACAACGGTAAGCACCCACCCCTTTTCTCTCCCCCAGCCCTTCCACTTTGGAGGCCACCGGTAGAAAATTTAGGGAACTTAGTAATTTATAGTATAACCAGATCGGTGTATCAAGGTAATAAGCAGCATCTACACCTGGGGTCAGAATCAAATGGGGCAAAGGTTAAAGACTGAGATTAAAGGGGCAGCCCGGGTGGCTCAGCGGTTTAGCGCCGCTTTTCGGCCCAGGGCCTGATCCTGGAGACCCAGGATCGAGTCCCACGTTTCGAGCTCCCTGCATGGAGCCTGCTTCTCCCTCTGCCTGTGTCTCTGCCTCTGTGTGTCTCATAAAAAAATAAATAAAATCTTAAAAAAAAACAAAAACACTGAGATTAAAGAATCCTGTTTTTAGGTCTATAGAGGGTGGGCCTAAGAATCTGTGCCAGAGGTTTTCAATTCTGATGCACAACTGAAATATTATGAAGCTTTTAAAAACTGATGCCTGGGGCATCTGGATAGCTCAGGGGGTTGTGTCGGGGACTCTTCGTTTCAGCTCCGTCATGATCTTAGGGTTCTGGGATTGAGCCCCACGTGGAGCCGGCTTGGGGCTCCGTGCTCAGGAGGGAGTCTGCTTGGATCCTCTTCTCCCTCTCCTGCTGTCCATTCCTCAACTCACACAAGCGTGCTGTGCTCTAAAAATAAAATAAATCTTTAAAAGATACTGATACCTGAGCCCCAACCAGAGAAATTCTGATCCAAAATGCCACAGCAGGTGCCCAGTATCTTTTCTTTTTTAAAGTTCCCGCTTTAGGAAACTTGCTATACTTAGTTTCATGCAGTTTATTTTAGAAAAAGCTCAAGCGGCTAGTATATAACATAAAGCTCTAATACTTAATGTGTGATCTCCAGGCCAGGCAGACATCATGAGCTAGCAGCAAGAATTAAAATTCACAGATCCCTGGGTGGCTCAGGGGTTTAGCACCTGCCTTCGGCCCAGGGTGTGATCCTGGAGGCCTGGGATCGAGTCCCACATCGGGCTCCCTGCATGGGGCCTGCTTCTCCCTCTGCCTGTGTCTCTGCCTCTCTCTCTCTCTCTGTCTCTCATGAATAAATAAATAAAATCTTAAAAAAAAAAAAGAATTAAAATTCACACTTTAACAAATTCATGTGATTCTTAGGCACATCAATTTGGGAATCAATGATCTAGACCAGTGCTGTCCAACAGAACTTGCTGTGATAAAAAAATATTCATCTGTGCTATTCAGTAAGGTGAACCACTAGCCACAAGGGGCTAATGAACATTTGAAATGTGGCTATTGAGGAAATGAGATTTTACTTTACACGTAAATAGTTATATGAAGCTACTGGCTACTGTACTGGTCTGCTCTGGATAATTCGGTCCGGTTAGAGGGCATGCATTTATGGATTCAGATCTATGGATGCAAATGGAATCCATGAGAGTTACTGCCTATATAACTGTCTTCTCTTCTTAATGAAGACAAAAGCCAGGTGTTAAAAACAATCCATTTATTGGGTTTTAAACTAGTTACACAATTGAAATAATCAGTTTGGCACTACTCTATACAGGGATTACGCCTGTGTACGCTGACAATTCAATACTGTACCAGGACCTCTGCTGTGCTTCGGTCTGTATGGAGTCATTCAGCAAGTAGATACTAAAAAATATACTGTAGTGTTCCTTTAAGGAAGACTGTACAGGGTGTGCTGCAAGATGATATTCACCAACTTGTGAATTACTTTAACCTAGAAGATACCTTGCATTCTATAAACTTGTTGTAGGCAAACAGGTGGTGTTTGCATTTAGGGATGCACACAAGAAAATTACATAAAAATCCAGACATTCTAACGATAAATGAACTCAAACAAACAAACAAAAAAAAACCCCACACCTCAGCTTTTGTAACATGAATAGAGAAAATAATTTAAAAACACAAAAAAATGGCATTCAATTGGTACAAAAGCCAAAGTCACTATAATAAAGAGCTACACGTGAATCTTTACAAATTAATTACACAATGGTGCTGTGTAAAAGGTTGCATCTGTACAAAGTCTTGCCAATGCTATCTCTACAGTTTATACAGTCTTTTACATCTATATAACATTTATTAATAAACAAGTCAATTAAATATAAAGACTTATTAGTCTCTCAACGATTCTGCAGGCAAAAAAGAAAAAAGAAAGAAAAATCAAAAAAAGAAAGAAAACCTTACAGAATTTCCACAAACACAGCATTCTTCCATTAGGTGAAGTACAACAGTTTTCAAAGAGGGCTGATCAAACAGTATTATGTAAAGAATACAGGTAAAAATCAACCAGTCAGGGTTTTTATCGTTGTTGTTGTTTATTTTCAAAATCACACATTGTATACACACACAACAATCAATCAAAAATTTATTCACCAAACCCCCGGTTTTTCAGCAATTGCTCTTTCCATTCAGCACCAAAAACTCCAGTCTGTGGGAAGCACGTGGACACAGCCTTCACTTCTGTGTCTCGGTGGAGCAATCCATCAGGTCCTTGGTTAGGTTCAAGACTTGCCCTCTTTTCCTTCCCTCTTCATGGCTCTCCAGACCCAAGGCTCTCAAAGGCTTCGATTTATGGCCCACAGCCCTACTACCATCTACACCCAACAGCCATTTGGAAAAAATTCAAAATAATTTGAGATGAATGAATGATGGGACCTGTATTACAGATAGGTATTGTCCATTACAAGTAAACTGTTTCTCAATGAGTTCCTAGACTCTGCTTGGTCTTGGATGCCATGATCATATTGGGTAATTATTTCTAGTCTGAGACATTGTGGCTTTGTCAGATGCCTCAAAGAAAAAGTGATCAATATTCTGGAGACACTTCCAGACAAGTTAGGTAATCAAATGGCAGCTGAGAACCTGTGGAACGGAGACTAATGGGACCAAACACAGAAGCCACCAAAATGATGAGAGCTCAACAGAGGCAGAGTTTTAAAATCTGCAGAGAGCCTCCACAGATGGTACCTGAGGATCTGGAATTTTTGATGAAAAGAGCTTGAAGTGAGGACTACTCATCTGTATCAGGGAGGGAAAAAAATTTCAGTTAGACAACAGGACATCCAACTGTAAAGCCCAATAAGTGAAATTTACTTTATTTTTCTTAACCTAGCGGAAAGGTTTCTGGGTTTTCCTCTTTAATTCAGGATGGAAAATAAATACTTAAGAATTCAGATGAAATGTTCTCATGACTGTATAGGATCTAGGGTTTTCCGGGCGACCCAAAACGCTTAGGCCCCACTCAGCAGGCAACAAAGAAAATTTCTTTTAACCACTCCCAGGATACTAAGCCTACTTGTTTATAAACGTCCAAAAGCAGTCACTTCAATTCTCTGCTTGATACCTGAAGCAGAGAAGCAGGGAAAAGTTCTCAGGGAACTTACTTCCACTGGTCATAGCATAAGTCGCATTAAAAAAATTTTTTTTAATTGTCTAAATAAGGAGGACAGCTGAGAATGTCAGCAAAAAGAAAACTTATGAACAGTCACTTCTCAATCATCAAACCCATGACATCTGCCAAGGATGTCAGACTTCCTGAAACCCTGAATCTTGCTGACTTACCCTTCTATGCATAATAGCACGGTGACACAAGGAGATCGGTGAGAACGAGCAGCTGGTCATCTGTGAACTGCTGTTTGTGTTCTTGCCAGTTGTCATGGTGCGTCCTTCGGAAATTGGATAAGGTCTTCTTTACAGTCATCTGTAGAGGAGCAACCCACACACATTTTACTTTAACCTCTCAAAGACTAGGATTATACTCAGGAGGATAACTTCAGCCAAGTAAAAATCCCTCCAGACTTCAGATCTCACCGAGTGCTGCAAAACCAACAAGCCAACTGTAACTTCCCAAAGCTCATTTTTTAAAAAAAAAGATTTTATTTATTTATTCATGAGAGACAGAGAGAGAGGGAGGCAGAGACACAGGCAGAGGGAGAAGCAGGCTCCATGCAGGGAGCCTGACGTGGGACTTGATCCCGCGTCTCCAGGATCACCCCCTGGGCTGAAGGCTGCGCTAAACCGCTGGGCCACCCGGGCTGCCCCGCTCACCTCTTTAAAGTGACTAGCTGCACTCAGGGAGAGGCTACTGGCCCTTGCACCGCATTATGAAACCAGTTTCAAGACACACCTATAGCTCTTTACCAAGGCGAGAAGCACAAAGCCATTGGTCTCTTCAGTCATTTAGACACAGCTATTCTCAAAATAATACCATCACAATTTCCTTTTTAGTATTAGCTCCCCGTTAGACACTTCCTAGATATAAAATGTTAGTAAAATCAAAGAAGATGAACTATCCTGACAACACTGACATATTTTACTTCCACTGGACTGGGAGAGACAGAAGCTTTAGTATTTCCTTGCTACCAAAAGATCTCAAATATACATGAAAACAAGGCCTCCCTCCACAAGATGTTACTAATTACTTGAGTAGGCTTAGCCCCAGCAGAGGCAGGAGCAGCAGCAGCTCTATCAAAGCAGAAGGTCCAGAGTGAAAGGAAACTACTAGTAAAATGATTTCTTACAAAACATCACTGATAAAATACGTAGGCATAGAAACTAATATGGAAGAATTTTACCTCAATAGGCTGCGGATCATTCAGATGTGCACTGAGATTCATAAGGAGCTGGGGCATCCAGGTGGGAACATCATAGGGACTAGAAAGAACACATGCACCAAGTCCTAGCACCCCCGCATGACGTTTGACCAACTCTGAAAAACAGAGCAAAAAAAAAAAAAGCCCCGCCAATAAATGTGCGAATATTTATAGGACTCTCTGGCACATGTTATGGTAAAATAGAACTAGCTTTTGATTAATCTAATTGTTTCCAAAGTGTGAATTTCTGCATTAAAAATGCATCTGGGGACGCCTGGGTGGCTCAGCAGTTGGGTGGCTGCCTTCGGCTCAGGTTGTGATCCCAGGATCTGGGATCAAGTCCCACATCGGGCTCCTGTGAAGAGCCTGCTTTTCCCTCTGCCTCTGCCTCTCTCTCTCGCTCATGAATAAATAAATAAATCTTAAAAAAAAATAAAAATGCATCTGTATACACACACACCAAAAACATGATTTTGAGGCTGAACTAAAGACATCCTATAGCTGACCCTCAATGACACATCATATGACAGGTCAGAAATGTGTCACCTATTTGCTAGAACTTACATAATGATAGTTTTGATCAATTCATATCTTATGCAAAAGTACAATTCCTGATCCTAAAACAGTCTCTTGCTCTCTTTTTAAAGATTTTATTTCTTTATTCATGAGAGACACAGAGACATAGAGGGAGAAGCAGGCTCTCTATGGGGAACCTGATGCAGGACTCAATCCCAGGACCCTGGGATCCCAACCTGAGACAAAGGCAGATGCTCAACCACTGAGCCACCCAAGTGCCCCCTAAAACAATCTCTAATCAAAATTACACCCCACTTTTCTGGATGGGACTACTCCACACAGAATGTATCAAGTCATGAGGCAAGAACATACTGTATATGAAGAATGTCTGCATTTCTCAAAACAACTGCATTCTACGGGGTCTCTAATTCTTTTTTTTTTTTTTAGATCTATTCCTTCTCCAATGATAGTTTCTGCTTTCAAATTCTCATGTTTTTCATTAAGGTGTGTGTGTGTGTGTGTGTGTGTGTGTGTGTGTATTATATGTGTATACATGAAATACGGTGCCTAGGGAACTGAAGTCAATAAGAAAAGAATATGAAACAGAATTATAAATAATGCCATTTGGATAACAAAGACCCAAACTACTTTGGTAATTATTACAGAATAGAATTTTCAAGCAAAGCAACTAGAACATTCATTGGTATTTTATTAGTAATTGCCATTAGGAAACTAAATGACTAAATTAAGACCGTCTTGTAGTCAGCGTTTAAGAGCTTCACATTCCAAGTAATTCTTGTAAATCCAAATAAGCTTCCTACTTACTGAGTCTTTCTACATATTTTCCATTCTTCCTGTGACTGTAAGCAGCAGTGGCAAGGTCAGATGGCTTTTTGCAATTGTGTTTATTTTTAAAAAGAAGATTTTATTCTTAAGTAATCTCTACACCTAACGTGGGGCTTGAACTTACAACCCCGAGATCACAAGTCTCATATCCTATGGACCAGGGCACGACACAATCAAGTTTAAACGTCTCTTTAAATGTGACATAGTCCTCAGATCTATGTTTATCTTCATGCTCAATTAGAGTAGAAGCTCCCGTTGATGACTCTTCTCAACCTCTCACCAAATGCCCTATGAAGTAGTGAACAGTCCCCTCTTCAAATGAAAGCAAGGCTTGTTTTGTTTTCTTGGTATTTTCCTTTTACATCTACACCTAAGCTATAAAATCTAAACACAAATATTTTACACTCTCCAACTCAACTCATTCTGCATGCCTCTCTGTATAAAGTGGTTTCGGGTGGGCAGGCACCGGTTTTACCCTATCAGTTGTTGTCTGCTGCAGTGCACAGGTTCCTGCATACCTCTCCATTTTCGCTTTTACATTCCAGGTCTTGCCTGCTGTAGGCAAAGCTCATTAATAGCAGGGACAACTATTCTCAGTACCCAGCAAAGACCTAGATACATCCAAGTATTCTTTTTTTTTTTTTAAGATTTATTTGAGAGAGAGAGAGAGAGCACACAAGCGACAGGCAGGGTAAGGGACAGAGGAGAAAGCGAGCTCCTGCTGAACAAGAAGCCCAACATGGGGCTAAATCCCAGGACCTGGGGATCATGACCTGAGCCAAAGGCAGATGCTCAACCGACTGAGCCACCCAGGCGCCCCACAACCAATAAATACTTGTTGCATAAGCCTGGTTAATTCCCAAAAGCATGTGGTATTTTATACCAGCCTTGTTACCTGCAGAAGGAATCGTATCTCCTACAGAACCAGGGTCTCGCTTTCTTTTCTTCGGGAGTTTTGTTTTGCAAAGTTGCTCAAAATGAATCTGCATAGGACTGTCCATGGTAAGGAAGTTACACTGTAACAGACCACTCAGGGTGGTAGCAGCCATTTCTCGAACCTGCAGAGACAATCACTTCTTTTAGAGCAGAGATCCTAAGCCTGGGGAGAACCCTGGAGGCTGGGAGGGTGGTGGTGGTAGGTGGGGGACACATGGGATGACTTTCCCAGACTTATGCTCTTATGCGAGTTCCTCAGGGAGATTTCATCAGATTCTCAACAGGTCTGTGACTTGAAAATGGATGAGAGCCACTGCACTGGGGTTGTAGAAAGTACATGCTGAAACTATTTCATACAAAATTAAAGCTCTTCATAAATTATTTTCCCACTGACTGGCAGTTGTCCTTATCAGGTAGTGCCAGAGCCTAACATTAAAATGAATTTTTCCTGGACTCCACATCTCTTAAAACTATTGCTGTGGTTGTTTTCGTTGGTAATAGAGACATAGAACAATCGATTTGTATAACTGGCATGTGTTGTAGAGATTTATATCCAGTTTACTGTTTAGGACTTCCACAGGCTGATGTCAGACTACACACACAGTTTATGGAAGTATCAAATACAGAGGGTAGAACAGTGCATTTCAAAATGGAATGGGAACCCAAGTTTTAGATACACAAACAAAAACCAGTAAAATGCTATGATCTCAGAGGTATCACAAAATTCTTGCTAAATACTAATAAAGATAGTCAATAAGAATTTGGAAAAAAAAATCTCCACCTAAATATTTTGCTATTTATTGCTTCAAAAGGTTTTTCTTTTGTTTTAGTTTGACGGTTTTTAGGTACTTAATATTTTCATTATACCATTAAATGAATTATAAATTGTTTTACTACTCCATACTTGGTTGCATTATTCTCTTTCATACCATGATTCATTTTTATATTCAACTGCTGATTAGAATGCTTTCAAGTTCTCACTATTGTACTAAAAATCTTAATTTACATAATTTCTTTCCATATTGCAATATATTTTCTTTCTTTTAAAAAGATTTTATTTATTTATTCATTCATTCATTCATAGACACACACACACAGAGTGAGAGAGAAGAGAGAGAGAAGAGAGAGAGAAGAGAGAGAGAGAGAAAGAGAGAGAGAGAGAGAGAGAGAGAGAGAGAGGCAGAGGGAGAAGCAGGCTCCATGCAGGGAGCCTGACGTGGGACTCGATCCCGGGTCTCCAGGATCACACCCCAGGCTGCAGGCAGCGCTAAGCCGCTGTGCCATGGGGGCTGCTCTGCAATGTATTTTCTTAGGATAAAGTCTAAGAATTGGGATTACTAAATTCCAATGTACTGTTAATTTTGTGGCTATCAGCTGCTTTTCAAGAGCAAGAGCTAACATACTATAACCAAAAAATAATAAATAAAAATCTTAAAAAAATATGATAGCTTTAATGAATGTAATGGTTTTATTTATATGAACAGTTATGCTTAAGCATACAGCATGGAATATAAAATTTATGAGAATGTAAAGTTTAGCAAACAATTAATGCAATTTAATGTAATTGCTGTAATATTTAAAATTAAACACTGATTTTCAAGATTTCTTTTTTTTTTAAGATTTTATTTATTTATTCATGATAGACATAGAGAGAGAGAGAGAGAGAAGCAGGCTTCATGCTGGGAGCCCGACGCGGAACTCGATCCCGGGACACCAGGATCATGCCCTGGGCCAAAGGCAGGCACTAAACTACTGAGCCACCCAGGGATCCCCCTGATTTTCAAGATTTCTAAGATTCTACCTTTTCATTTCTATTCCTGTAGTTATTAAAAAAAACACAAGTTCAAACAATTACAGATAGCTGTAAAGATCGTAAGCCTGTTGTAGCTGTTACAACCCACTGTGTGAGTACCCGAGGGGCTATCCATATCTGCCCCCCAGAACACAAGAAAGCTGGACTGCAAAATGATTGGGGCCTCCTTAGGGGAGGGGGGGATTTGCATTCTCAGTTTCCTATGAAGACAATCTATCTTTAGTCTCAAAGAGGATATAAAATTACTGGGAGTGCTCCACTATGTAGAAAACTCATAAAATTAAAAAAGTACAAATTTCACAAAAATTTCAATTACATTTTCTTTACCAAAGGCCAATTTCAAAAGTTGTATCTTCTTCCATATTTATTACAACATGCTTTTCTTACATTAGACTATAGTAACTAAGAGATAGATCTTTTTGTATAAAATATTAATGTAACCTCACCACAAAGTGGCCTTTAATTTCTCTACCAAGGAAAACAAAAAGGGGCAACAGTCTTAACTGGGTAACAGCATTTGTGTATAGGTTTTTATTCTTTGAGAGAGAGAGCGGGCCCAGGTCTACACAAAGTGGAGCGGGTGAGGGAGAGAGAATCTTAAGCAGTCTCCACACCCAGTGCAGAGCCTGATGTTGGTCAGAGCTAAGTCTCACCACCCTGAGATTATAATCTGAACTGAATGCAAGAGCCAGACGCTTAACCGACTGAGCCACCCAGGTGCCCCTCGATTTTTATTCTCTTGAAATTGAAACTGCCTTTATACACATTTCCTGGAGTTCTTTAGAAATTAGTAAGGTAAATAAATAGTATCACCTGCAATTTCACATACAAAAAAACTTTGGTTCACAAATGTTACCTGCCCAACTGCAAAGAGATGCCACAAGAACATGCCCAATGTTTGTTTCCATTTGTATGATAGGAAATCACATCCAAACTAACCACAAGGGGTAATATTGAAAATTGAAGTTATTTTTAATAATTTATGTTTTTTAAAAAGATTTTATTTATTTATTCATAGACACACACAGAGAGAGAGGCAGAGACACAGGGAGAGGGAGAAGCAGGCTCCATGCAGGGAGCCCGATGTGGGAGTTGATCCCAGGACTCCAGGATCACACCCCAGGCTGTAGGCGGTGCCAAACCGCTGCGCTATCAGGGCTGCCCAATAATTTATGCTTTAAGAAAACTTATCAGTGCATAAATACTTCTCAAGGATGGGGGGATGATGCTTTCTCTAAATATATTTTGATTTGCGGTATCTGAAATTTTACCTCTAGTTGTTCATCCTCCAAAAGACTTATAACCAGCCACCTGATGTCTTTAACTGCATCTTCATTGTTTAGGAAAATAAAGAGGTTATAAAATACCATGGTCTGGAGGTAGGTCAGCACTGTATATCTAGCATGCCAAGAACTGCTTCTTGCTGTCTGTGAATGAAAAGAAGTAGAAACAATGGAAACAGTCTGACAAGAGCATGAGGTGACAGACAGGAATTACACATAAATCATATCTTCTACTATAACTCTACTTTTACAGGCATGGTTAGAGCAAGCTCGTGTTATAGTTCCTTCTAAATAAAAGGCTGCACGAACTATCTCAGGTAAAGTTAGGGTAAGGGTAAGGAATACACAGATAAAAGTCAACTTTATAAATGACGTCTAATTAATAGTTTTGACTCCTCTAAGAGTTATTTTATTTTACTAGGTGGCAGGTAGAGGAAAGCAATGACTGAGAACTGCTAAGTTCCATCACACAAGAAAACTGGGCTGTTAAAAAATATTTTTCACTGATAATTCAACTTAAAAACCTGAAAACCATGGGAACAGGTCCATTTTTTATATTATATAACACATGTATGACCTGAATAAAGGCTGAGCACATAGTATACTAAAAATGCAGCTAGAAAATACACAATACCTTAGGTCTTTTTCCTTCCTTTCTTTCTTTTTGTAAACCAGAGATTGGGAAATACACGTGAATTTAATAAAGGGGAAATAGTAAAAGGGAATGGCCACCCTCCTCCCTCATAAGCAGTTTGTATCTAAGGTGCTTCACTAATTAGCTCTTTGCATATATAGAAAATCTGGGGGTTGAATGACCTCCCCAAGGTCACAGAAGTTGGTGGCAGAGACGGGTACAGAATCTAGGTCTGTTTCTTCGGTCAATATATATCTTCTCTCATACTAAAAGAAAACTCAAAATGAAAAACAAATTTCAGGTACTGTGTGCACTACAGCTGACTTTGTGAAGTTCTCAGAATGGGTAACCAAATTCTAACCAAGACATATAAATATTTGTTAGACAGTCTTACTTGTTTTAGCACCTGAAGTACCAAAGGCACTTGATGAGGGTAAAGCAAGCCCTGAGACATTAGTGATAAACATAACTTTGCATCTCTCTTCAGTTCATCATAGCTATTATCATTTTCCACTGGGGCAATCTAAAGAACAATAAAACAAAACAAACATGTAATTGAAAATTACAGCCAATGAGTACAAACAAGGTATCCTTACAGAAAAGAAATCACATTTTTCCTCCGAACAACTTCTACGGAAATTTTCAGATGTGGACACAACTAGTGACTAGTCCCCATGAATCAATCACCTCTCCAACAAAGACATATGCATAATCCTCCCATTTTTTTTTTGCCCACCCCCCATGTTTCCTGTTTCCTCATCCTCCAATTATTTTAAGCATATCCCAGACATATTTCACCCATGAATATTTTACTATGTAACTCTAAAAGAGAAAAATCTCTTATTTAAAAAACCTGGAATGACATTGGCCATAAAAATTCATTGCAGTTAAAATATAAAATATACAGTAATGTTCAAATTCCCCCTAATATTTTGTAAGTTGGGTGTTTGGAACCTGGTTCAACATGATGATCACACACTGCATTTGGTTCATGTGGCTCTTAAAGGTAAAAGATTCTATGGAAAAAAAAATCTCTAAATTCTCTCTACTCTCTTTTAAAATTCCTTGCCCTTTAAAAATTAAAGGGAGGGAGGGAGGGAGGGCAGGCCTGGTTTTGTAGTGGCACCTATAGTGGCCTTCCTTCTCTGACTGCATCCCTGTAGTGGCATTCTTTGGCTCCACTATGTCCTGTAAAGTAGCCATTAGATCTCTAATTTTTGAGCACAACATAAGTGATGTGTATTTCCTTCAATTACGGTCAGTTTTCTCTTTCTGTGATGAACTATTTTTAAAAACGGTTTGCAAAATGGTGACACTCACTTTTTCTTCATTATTACCTGGAATACTTCATACAGAAAAGCCTTCCCTCCTCCAGAAGAATGTTTCCTTCCTATCCTCCAAAAGTGAACAGTGAATTTTTAAAACAATGCCATTATGAACCAATGAATTTCATCAAATTTAATGGTTTTATAATCTAACTGGTGCTCAAAATAGCTTTACTTCAAAATACAGCTATTTGGACTCAAAAGAAATCCTTTAACACAACTATAGCATCCCTAGTTTCTGGTAGGACAATATGAATTAGGTTTATCACATACATTTCTTGGTCTAAACCTGAAATCAGCCTTTTCTCTACAAAGACCTGGTTCTCCTAGCAGGAAATGATATCTAGAAACCATAATCTAGGCACTAAAGTACTGATATCTACTAGGTTGATTACTGGTTAGGGGGGTTTTGTGGCCAGAGCTCGGAAATAGGCTTATTTTCTAAAGAGAAACAGATCATGAGATCATATTGATATTTTCATATTTAGGATTACTGAAATTTTACTAAGCAGATGGTTTTTTTTTTTTTTTTTTAAGATTTATTTTAGAGAGACCATGCATGTGTGCACAAGTGAGCACAGAGGCAGAGGGACAGATCTTCAAGCAGACTCCCTGCTGGGCGCAGAGCCCAGCCAGCCCAGCTGATCCCACAACTCACGAGTCATTACCCGAGCCAAAATCAAGAGGCTCAACCGACTGAGCCACTCAGGTGCCCCAACAGCTGGATTTTTCTACCTCATCACACTAAAAATTTTGGTTCCTATTGTTAAAATAGGAACAGGCCAAAATGAAGTCAACTGCCTCCAAAGCTGCAAATTGGGACTTAATTTCCAGGAATGTGACCTTTAATCAGTTAATTAGGAATTAACTGATCAGTAATAGTAAAATGAACTGCATGATAGACCCCTGCCTTTTCTTAAACAAAGATGATCTTATCTGAAATAATCTTTTTTGTTTATGCCTTCCTTGTCCCATCCCTTTTCTGCCTTCAAAATCCTTCCATTTTAGGGGCAACTGGGTGGCTCAGTTGGTTAAGCATCTGCCCTTTGGCTCAGGTCATGATCTCGGGGTCCTGGGATGGAGCCCTGAGTCAGGCTCCCTGCATTCAGCAAGAATCCCCTATCCTTGATGTCTCCTCTTAGTTATCTTCTACGCACTAACACCTCCCCCCATTCCACTTATTGGCTAAATATCCCCAGTGGTCTTGGGGGTACTTGGAGTCTTGAGACCTATCCAACAGTTCTCAGTAAAGTCATTCTTAAAATTTTAACATGTGTCAGAATTTTATTTTATTTTTAATTTTTTTTTATTTATTTATGATAGTCACACACAGAGAGAGAGAGAGGCAGAGACACAAGCAGAGGGAGAAGCAGGCCCCATGCACCGGGAGCCCGACGTGGGATTCGATCCTGGGTTTCCAGGATCATGCCCTGGGCCAAAGGCAGGCGTTTTACCGCTGCGCCACCCAGGGATCCCCAGAATTTTTTTAATAAAGAAACCTCCAAGCTGAGTATAATAATTACTGTGATAATTTGTCCATTTTCTGATAGAAATAATTTCTCTTGGACTTTACTGAAAAAAATATATGAGATTTCATCTTAAATCAATGGAGAAAAAAATAGATTATCTTGAAAATTAAGCTCCATCTTTACATCAACACTATATAAAAGTAACCATCAATTTTCTCTTATACTACAAATCTAAATGCAAAAGATAAAAGCATAAACATGTTAAAAGAAAAAAGGAACTATTTAAAAAAATAATCTTCGACTGGCATACTTCAAAATATCATTTAAAATAAGAAAATCATAAAAATGGAACTCCTTCATAACACAACAGGAAACTGGCAAAATACCGGCAGCTGGCAAAAACATACAAATAGCCAATGTACAAGGAGACAGTCTCATTAAAGAAATACAATTAATTTTACTTCTATCTATCTATCTATCTATCTATCTATCTATCTATCTATCTATCTATCTATCTAGGCTCCTATCTCAGACCGGGGCTTGAACTCACACCTCTGAGATTAAGAGTTGCAGGTTCTACCGACTGAGCCGGCTAGGTATGCCAAGAAGTGCAATAATCTTTCACAAAATTTATTTTACCATCAAAGATGTAAGAAGTGTCAGGGTTTGTGTGAAAGAGATAACACAAGACTCTTTGGAGGGCAGTGCCCACTAAAATGACAAATATGAGCAGATCTTTTACACAGTAATTATTCTATAGATATACACATATTTGTAAAAGATTGTTAACATTGTTTTTAACAGTCAAAAGCTGAGAGTAGAAAATGGATTAAATACATGATAATACAACACAGTCATTAAAGAGGAAGAGGCAGTTAAGTGAGAAAATGGTCATTATGTATCAGGCTCTAAAACAATTTGCAGAATGAAATAGTTCTCGTTTTTCGTACAACAAGCCCATACATACACTAACGTGGTGTATGGCACAGTTGTGCTCACAGAGGAATGTATAAAAAGATACACACCAAACAGATTTCTAGGATAAAAATTATTACAAATTCTCAACGGTCCAAATCTGCAGGCAATGTACATGGAATTGATTTCCTTTGTCATTTAACTTACCCACAATAAAAATGAGGTGATTTACAGCTTGGTTAGTTGAACTGTAGCATGACAAAGAAGATACTCATATGCTAGCAGGCCTAAAATTACTACCAGAAAAATTTCAGGTGACTCACTCACCTGGTGAATCAGCAGTCTGTCTTCCTACCATTCATGAAAAAAAGTGTGTTTTGTGAATGAAATTAGGGCATAGTACTCTCATGTTAGGAGGTTAAAACGTCCTACTAAAATCAGCCAAAAGGGCAGCCCTGGTGGCTCAGTGGTTTAGGGCCACCTTCAGCCCAGGGCCTGATCCTGGGGACCCAGGATCAAGTCCTGGGTCAAGCTCCCTGCATGGAGCCTGCTTCTCCCTCTGCCTGTGTTTCTGTCTCTCATGAATAAATAAAATCTTAAAAAAAAAAAAACCAAAAAAACCAAAAAAACAGCCCAAATCCTGAAATCCAAAAGATAAAACTTCATAAACTAAAGACTATCATGTTCCAAAGCAGCAAATTAGCCGTTACTAATTACTAGTACAGCATAACAATTCGTTTGGGCTAGGCTACTTCTATAAGCCAATGAGATCAAAACCTTATATGCAGATTTTAAAGGTTTTGCTTATTTATTTAAGTCATCTCTACACCCCAAGACCCTGATGACATCAAGAGTTGCATGTTCTTCTGACTGAGCCAGCCAGGCACCTCAAAAATCTCATATTTTACTTTGTAGTGTTTTTATCTATTAACAATATTACTGTTTGTGGAACAAAAACCTTTTCTGTAGTAAAAACCTTTTCTCTAAGTTTGTCCTTAGTTCATCTCAAGAACTAACATTAGAGGGCAACCCTTCTGGGTCTCCTCCCTCTTCAGGAGTTTTGTACTAGCATTTTACTATCACTTAATCTCAATAAACCTTGCTTTGCTGCCCATCACTGTCTGGTCTATTTCTTCATTCTTCGAAGTGATATGACCAAGATCCGCGGGCACCAATGGAGAGAAAAATCCTATTAACACTGCAATTCTGGGACAACTGGGGCTGCCAATCTCATATATTCTTAGAACTAACTCCCAGAATCAACGCCTGCAGCCAAGTGAGGACTTCACCTCTACCTCAGCTTCTCCACCTAGGTGCACTCCACTCATTCATCTCCACTCAGTTCTCTTCTTATATTCCTGTAGCACGTAAGGTGTACCGGCAAATCTGCTACCCAAGGAGGCCATACATCCAGAGACAAAATGTCTACTTTTCAAAAGATTTACTTAAGCTCCCCTCCCTCACATACAAGTCTTGAGAGAAAGAATACATTCACTACTCCCCAGGGACTGTCTTCCCCACTTCTAACCTCCCTTGAGAAGATGTAATGAGTGACTGAACTAGTCCTGTAACTATGGGCCTTTCAGAGAGAGTCCTACAGGACAGTGGCTGACCCCAACTGCTGGTTACTTTATAAATTCAGAGTATGGAACACACTGTGCCTTTTATCTTCAGTTTGGATCCTCCCCCCCCGCCCCCCCAAAAAAGATTTACTTATTTATTCATGAGACACACACACACACAGAGAGGCAGAGACATAGGCAGAGGGAGAAGCAGGTTCTCCGTGGGGAACCTGATGTGGGACTCGATCCCATGACCTCAGGATCACAACCTGAGCCAAAGGCAGACGCTCAGCCACTGAGCTATCCAGGTGACCCTTCAGTTTGGGTCTTAACAGTAGCTAAGTCGCAAAAGAAAATTCCTACTTGCCATCCTGTAAGCCTGGTCTATGCACTTGGTTCCCATCATCCATCTAGGGTTCAGACACTCTTATAATTTCAGTTCTAAATGATCAGAATGTTGGGGCACCTGGGTGATCAGTCAGTTAAGTCAAACTCTTGACTGATTTTTTAAAAGATTTTTTTATTTATTCATTTGAGAGAGAGTGAGCGTGCACTCAAGCAGGAGAGGCAGAGGGAAAGGGAGAAGCAGACTCTGCTGAGCAGGGAGCCCAGTGTGGGACTTGATCCCAGGACTTGGATATCATGACCTGACCTGAAGGCAAATGCTTAACCATCTGAGCCACCCAGGTGCCCCTAGCCTCTTGATTTTGGCTCAGGTCATGATCTCAGGTGCATGGGATTGAGCCTCACCACGGGCTCCACACTCAGGACCCAGTCTGCTAGTCCCTTTCCCTCCTCCTCTGCTCCTCCCCCTCTACACATGTGCCCAAGCACACATGATCTCTCTCTCTCTCTCTCCCTCAAATAAATAAGAATCTTTAAATAGAATACATAGAATAGGGAAATCAGAATAAAAAAAAAACACATTTCTTGATCAGCAACTGCTCTGTAGGTAAGTTTATTTGAATCTTACTCACTTTCACTTTTTCATTTTCAACTTTAGTATTTTCCTAAAAGTATCATTTTTCTTTCCAGATATGACTTTTAAAAGAACACATATGTACATGTCATGATGATCCAACTGCCACATTTATAGTTACAGAAAGGCTAAGATTCAGACAACCTTAAAGTCTGGGAATGTTCAATTGGCACTGAAGGGGGTGGATTCTAGCCTTTTCATAAAAATGTATGCTGTAATCTTCCTTCCAATATTGAAAAAAAAAGATCACAGTAGAAAAAAAAGTCTCATGTACAACAACTTGGGACAACTTAAAAGAATTCTGAGTGAAAAAAGCCAATTACAAAAGGTCACTTATTCCCTTTTCCATTTATATGACATTCTTGAAATGACAGTTCTAGAGATGGAGAACAAATCAGTGGTTGTCAGAGGATAGTGGTGGTGAAGGAGAGGGAGGGAGGTGTGACTATAATAGGGCCACACAGAGTTTTGTGATGATGGGATTATTTCTGTATTGTGATTGTGTTGGTGGTTGGTTACAGGAATCTACTGTGTGATAGCATGACACAGAATTATATGCATGTTGTACAGATTTCAATTTTCTGGTTTTGAAAATGTAGCTACTAGGGAAAATTGAGCGAAGGGTACATGAGACCTCTTTGTAGTACCTTTGCCATTCTTATTTTAATATAAACAGCTTGGGGGAAAAGTCGATGTCCATGAAATTTAGGGGCTTTCTTCAGGTATGCCTATTCCTATCTTTTGCTTTCTGGCCATACTACAGGACAGAGTGACATACAGTGATTTGGGTTTTCCTTAAGACTTGAAGTAAGAAGGGTGTTTTAATGTCTGTAGCAAAAATATGTGCATTTCTTTGTTAATATCCATCCTTCCTGCTGATCACATTTTGATTAACTTTTGGAAAAATCCTCCTCCTTTTCTGTCATTCTGGTGGGTCTGTCAACCAAGGGATCATATTGCTTAGCCAAAGTGTAGTAAGAGACCTAAGTCTGGCCAACGAGACTTTTTCTGGACATCTGAAATCTTAGAGAAATGCAAGGAGACAGAATCTGATAAGGCTGTTAGCTTCTGCTACTTAGGTCCCCAAGTAGTGAACTGCCTAGATATTTGTAAGTAACTAATTTCCTTTTACTGTTGCAGACGTTTGGTTTTCAGTGCCTAGAACTGAAGATCCTTAACTAATACTGTGATATACAAAAAGGAGATCTTAATCTTTCTTTTGGTTTGTTTTCACACAAATTTGTTATTTTTAGTGTATCACAGATAAGATTTAGCAGACATTCAACTGTGTTAACCTGTACAAAATGATGCCCTGCTGTGTTAATCTGCACAAAAATTTAGTTGGCAAAAGAACACTTTTCAGTTTTCCTCTCCTCTAATTTTTTTTTTTAAAGATTTTATTTATTTATTCATGAGAGACACACAGAGAAGGCAGAGGCAGAAACAAAGGTAGAGGGAGAAGCAGGCTCCATGCAGGGAGCCCGATGTGGGACTCGATCCCAGGACTCCAGGATCATAACCTGAACCAAAGGCAGACACTCAACTACTGAGCCACTCAGGTGCCCCTCCTCTCCTCCAATTATTGAGAAAAATAGTTTTTCTGAAGAAACACCATCAATGGCATGTAATTTTGTACCAGTTATAACAACATCTGTAAATTTTTCTCTAAGTTTAACACATATAAAACTATTATTCTACAGTGGTGAGTTCTGATGAGCACTTAGCAAAGTTTGAAACAGGATACAACACATCCTGTCTTCCTCCCTGATCATAGGTTCTGAACTCATTATTCCAAATTAAGTACAGTTAAAAACTAGTAACAAAAATAATATACCATTATTACAACATATACAAATACTTTACACTGTGCTCTCTGCTTTACAGGCATTATTTCATTTCATACTTACAACTGTGAGGATATTGGTATTATCCCTCAGTTTATATATACGGAAGACATTTGAAGACATTGATTTTTTTTTTAAAAGATTTATTTATTTATTCATTCAGAGAGAGCGAAGAGAGAGGCAGAGACCCAGGCAGAGGGAGAAGCAGGCTCCATGCAGGAAGCCCGATGTGGGACTCGATCCTGGGTCTCCAGGATCACACCCCAGGCTGCAGGCGGTGCTAAACTGCTGCGCCACCGGGGCTGCCCAAGACATTGATTTTTAACTAGGTCTCTATCTATTCTTCCCTTGACCTTCAGCAATATGGAGACTCTTCGACTAGAAAAGGTAAATAACTAAAACTCACTCTGATATAGATTTCAAGGTGGGGTTTCTTTTAAATTGATATAAAACTGGTTTTTATGGGATAGGATCTAGAATATTTAGAATCTAAAAAGCACTGTAAATATATCCAAAACAGAATTTCTGCCTCCCACAGTTTAATAAGCAATAACTTGTTTTTAGATTTTCTTTATCCTCACTCCACACAGCTGATCTGCTTGCAAAGTAAATGTTTATCTGTGCCATGGTGACCTTGTACCCCATACTCCATTCTGCCATCATGGCCCAAAGCAGAGTATCAACCTCCGTATCTGTACATCCAGGCAAAATGTAAGGCCTGGCATAAGCAATCACAATACAGCTTTCTAATGATTAAAGTTTTTAAAATAAATTTCATGTGGATTCAAAACATCCTTCTACCAACCTCACTCTCACGTATCTTTCTGATTTATTTTTTAAAGATTATTTATTTGAGAGAGAGAGAGAGAGAGAGAGAGAGAGAGAGAAAACGAGTGCAAGCATAAACAGGGGGAGCAGCAGAGGGAGAGGGAAAAGCAGGCTCCCCACCGAGCAGGAAGCCTGACACAGGGCTTCATCTCAAACTCTGGGATCATGACCTGAGCCAAAGGCAGATGCTTAACTGAGGCATCCCCCCCACCCCTTTTTAAAGATTTACTGATTGATTTGACAGAGAGAGAGTGTGTGTGAGAGGATGCACACCATCAAGTACAAGCAGGGGGAGCAGCAGAGGGAGAGGGAGAATGATTTTTTAAAAAAAGATTTTATTTTTAAGCTATCTCTATAACCAATGTGGGGCTCAAACTCACAACCCCAAAATCAAGAGTTGCACATTCTTCTGATTGAGCCAGTCAGGCACCCCTGATTTTTTTTTTTCTTTTTTTATTTTGAGTGAAAGAATCAGGGTAGAACTCCAACTATCCCAACATTCACTGCACATTACCCATTTATGAACATACAGTCTATGTTCGGTATCCACTGCATATGTGTCAGTGGAAAAAAGTTTAAGCACCACTGCCCTCAAGAGAAACCCTATCTACACCAAGGACTTACAAGTAACAAGGATTCTATATACATTAATAGCTACTGTCCACTCTTTTATCCCAAAAGATCTCAGAGGTACTCATGGGTCTCAGACCCTACACAGCATTCTTTTTTTTTTTTTTTTAAAGATTTTATTTATGCATGAGACACACACACACAGAGAGAGAGAGAGAGAGAGAGAGAGAGAGAGGCAGAGACACAGGCAGAAAAGGAGAAGCAGGCTCCATGCAGGGAGCCAATGCCAGACTCGATCCCAGGACCCCAGGATCATGACCTGAGCCAAAGGCAGATGCTCAAAAAAAATAAAAAAAATAAAAAAATAAAAAATAAAATTAAAATTAAAAAAAAAAAAAAAAAGGCAGATGCTCAACCGCTGAACTACCCGGGCATCCTGCCCTACATAGCATTCTTAGAAGTATTTTAGTGGTGAATCCTTTGAAAATTACCAGTAGAGTGATCTTTTTCAGATTTCCTGAAGACAAAGTATGCCGTGGCAAATCTGAAGTTTAACATACCATTTGCTGAATAAGAGTAACGAGGGTGCTCCTTCTTAAATAATAACTGTACCAAACAAGAACTATCAAGTAGTGGTGAGGTTTGTGCCAAGCCTTCCAAATGTGCAATGAAATTAGCCTGTTTTCCTAACCATAGTATGACTGCAAATTCTAACTGCCAATATATTGATCTGTGACCTTAGTTTTATTAGCTTCATCATCTGCCTAGATGAGTAATCAGAACCACCTCAGGCTACACTTTCATCAATTCAAATCAAACTTCAGTGTCTGCAGAGGATCACCAGAAACAAGTTACTTCTACAGGTTATTTGTTTGAAGCAATTATAGTCCCATTTAATACTGTACAGTTACAAATACTGTATGTGTAAGTACAATATACAGTAAGTATTCAGGTTTATTATACGCTGAGTAAAATAAACCAGAAATAGCTATATTCAGAAAATGTCACCGTGGCTTATTTTTTTTAGCTGTCAATATTCTCCTAAACTTGGAAATTGTTTATCAAGTAACAATGTTCTGTCTGTAAAGTTTTCCTGTATCTGTCAAGATCCTAGTCTGACTTAATACTAAAAAGATTAGGGCAGGGGCAGCCCTGGTGGCGCAGCAGTTTGGCGCCGCCTGCAGCCTGGGGTGTGATCCTGGAAACCCAGGATCGAGTCCCACATCAGGCTTCCTGCATGGAGCCTGTTTCTCCTTCTGCCTGTGTCTCTGCCTCTCTCTCTCTGTGTCTATGAATAAATAAAATCTTAAAAAAAAAAATAAAATAAAAGATTAGGGCAGCCCCCGTGGCGCAGCAGTTTAGTGCCGCCTGCAGCCTGGGGTGTGATCCTGGAGATCCGGGATCGAGTCCCGCATCAGGCTCCCTGCATGGAGCCTGCTTCTCCCTCTGCCTGTGTCTCTGCCTCTCTGTCTTTATGAATAAATAAATTTAAAAATCTTAAAGAAAAATACTAAAAAGATTATTTCAACAAATATTAAACTGCTATCTCCTAATGATTTTCCTGTGACTATTCTACTTAGGGATCCAACTAAGCCATACACAGTCTGAAAAACCATCCACTATCAGCTGATAAATATAAATTCCCTGGGGAGGTCAGAAGGGGATACATTCTTTTTTTCTATCCAAGTTTTTATTTTTTTATTTTTTTATTTTTATTTTTTTTAAATTTTTTTATTTATTTATGATAGTCACAGAGAGAGAGAGAGGCAGAGACATAGGCAGAGGGAGAAGCAGGCTCCATGCACCAGGAGCCCGACATGGGATTCGATCCCGGGTCTCCAGGATCGCGCCCTGGGCCAAAGGCAGGCGCTAAACCGCTGCGCCACCCAGGGTTCCCAACTATCCAAGTTTTTATTTAAATTTCAGTTAGTTAACACAGGGGGATGCATTCTTAATTTCAGCCATAAACTTACCTTAAAAAACAAAGGTAGAAGCTGAAGTTGTTCTGTGACTGCTGTAGAGAAGGATCTTCCTGCACTGGCCATCAGCCATTTCAATACTATTTGAAAATAAACATGCAGAATCAGTCTCTGCTATAGAGTTAGAGACCACAAAGTAGAAATACTGTAGCGCTAGTTTCAGAGAGCCACTCTGATAACTCTGGTAATTAACTTTTCAATGTTAAGAGAAAAAAAAATTATCTGTGTTCCTTCATAAATTTAACACTAAACAGCATTATGACGAGAACCAGAAAAAAGGGTGTCAATCAACTAGGGTACTGAAGTCATTCTCAAAAAAAATGTATCAATAAATTTATAGCCTATTAAATACCAACCAACACCAACTACAAATTAAAATGAAACTGCGATAATCCAAAATAGCAAAAATGTAGCTAATTTAGTTGCTTATACTTCGAATGCTTGAAAAAATTTTAAATACAGAAACAGGACACCCCAATAACCAAGACAATTTTGAAAAAGAACAAAGCTGAGGGACTCACAGATTTCAAAACTTACTACAAACTACAGTAATCGAGATAGTGCAGCACTGACATAAGGATAAACATACATACCAATGGAATAAACTAGAGTCCAGAAATAAGCCCTCATACACATGGCCAAGTAATTTTAGGAAGAGCACCAAAAACATTCAATGAAGAAATGAGTCTTTTCAACAAATGGTGCTAAGAAACTGAACATCCTTGTGCAAAAGAATGAAGCTGGCTCTTATCTTACATTATATAAAAAAAATTAATGCAGAATGGATTAAAGATCTAAACTTAAGAACTAAAAGTATAAAACTTAGAAAAAAACTTAAGGGAAAAATTTCGTGACACTGGATTTGGCAATGATTTCCTGGATATAACACCAGAAGCAAAGTTAACAAAAGAAAAAATAAATTTGACTTCATCCAAATTAAAAACTTTTGTGCATCAAAGGATACTATACCAAGACAGTGAAAAGACAACCCACTGAGTGAGAAAATATTTGCAAATCATTTATCAGATAAGGGGGTGATATCCAGAATATGTAAAGAACTATAACTCAACAACATTAACAACCTAATTCAAAAATTGGCAAAGAATGTGTAGACAATTCTCTCAAAAAGATTAAAAAAAAAAGGGCAAGTAAACAATGAAAAGATGTTTAACCACTAATCATTAGGGAAACGCAAATCCAAACCACAGGGTATCTCATTCACATGCATTTGGATAGTTATAAGTCATAAAAACAGAAAACAAGTATTGGGATAAGTCTGAAAAAAACTGTAACCCTCTTGCAATGCTGGTTGGAAGATAAAAGAGTGCAACCACTGAGGGAAACAACTTGGTGGCTCTTAAAAAAGTTAAACAGCATTACCATCTGTCCAGCGAGTCTATTTCCAATAACCCAAAGAATTGAAAACAGGGACTCAAAACAGATACGTCTATATCACTGCTCACAGCAAAAATCACAGTAGCCAAGAGGCATAAACAACTTAAATGTCCATTAACAGATAAATGGATGGATACTGAAAACACTATGCAGAATTTAAAAGCCTGACATAAAAGAATAAATATTGTAGGGTTCCACTTATATGAAGCACCTGAACAGGCAGATTCAGAGACAAAAAATGGTGGCTCCTGGGGTGGGAAGGGTGGGAAAGGGTATTTACAGATAAATGGGTGCAGAGCTTCAGTTTTACAAGATGAAGAGTGCTGGAGATGGACGACGGCAATAGTTGTACAATAATGTGAACGTATTTGATGCCACCCAACTGTAAAGTTTGTATTATATATGTTTTACCACAACAAAAAAATAGGAAATCCTAACAGCCCCAAAAGGATAATCTACACAAATGTCTGTTTTGTTTTGTTTTCCCCTGGTAATAAATGTTTATTTTCAAGCGAGTTTCTATTAATTTTAGACACTCACTAGTTTTTAAGAGTTTAATGCCCTGAGTTCGTTCATCTTCTTCACCAATTCCATTTTCTTCCATAACATGGTTCTGAATTTCTTCATCTACATCCATGAGGGGCTTCAACTTCTCTAGAATTCGAGCAGTAAACTCAGGGACCCGTGGGGATGCTGTTGGCGCAGTGTTTGGCAAAGAAACATCGATCATAAATATGTAGGTCAGCACACTGCAAAATGAAATATATAATGAGAAGAGATCCCATGTTATCAATAAAACTAAGGTTTAAAAGCGATGATCTAAGCAAAGTAAATATTTGAACGATGACTCCCAGGGAGGGTCTCTTGTGCTGCATGTGTAATTTGGAGGCACTGAGAACCAGCTGAATAATCCCCTCTGGCTTATGAGCTTACTGATGTCTTCTTTCACACCACAGCCTCTTGTGTCCCAAACACAATATAAAAACAAAATTTGAAGAGGAGGACCCACAAAACTCAATAGTAAAATAACCGGTGTGCACTATTAGATATTAAAGCTTAATAAAAAAAGAACTCAAGAAGTGTACCATACCAAAGAGAAAAGAATACCCACCTCCCTATTCTTTCCCTGACATTTTTGTAAACCTGGGTGAGTTTGGGTTCCAAGTACTTCAGTAGTCTGTGCAAGAGCTCAGGCACTCTCCACTCTTGCTGGGCAAGGCCACCTTGTAGTACATAGAGTCGACTAGAATTAAAGCACAGTAGAGTTGTGTTAGAGCCCTTCCCTGCTTTACATATGACAGTACAGACTCATGGAATCTATAGTCTACTTAAAATTGTTACATTTTCTCACCTAATACAAAATAAAACCAACAATTCAAAACAGTACGTTAATGAAGATTACTTTATTTTTATCGCATTTTTGCTTTATTCTCATTTTCTCTCCACTAGCATACAATCAAGAGCAATACTGACTTGAGAACAGTCATTGATTATTTTTATTTTTTTTAATTTATTTATGATAGTGAGAGAGAGAGAGAGAGAGAGAGAGAGAGAGAGAGAGACAGACACAGGCAGAGGGAGAAGCAGGCTCCATGCACCGGGAGCCCGACGTGGGATTCGATCCCGGGTCTCCAGGATCGCGCCCTGGGCCAAAGGCAGGCGCTAAACCGCTGCGCCACCCAGGGATCCCCAGTCATTGATTTTTAATCAGAACCTTCCCCACTAATTAATACTAATAGCCTATTCTTCTTGTTAAGGATTACCTAGATTTCCTTCTCTAGCCTACCAATTTTTTCCAACTCCTTCTATCCCACCAAGAATATTTTTCCTTTGAAGGATTACTCTGTTTTTTTCTTAATAAGGGACAGGGACAAATGAGATGATGTGATGAGGAAGTTAGTATTGTCACAGGATAAAAAAGCTGTCCCAACAGCAGAAAGGGCTGAATCTAAATTACATTGGTCTCTATTTCTACTTCTTCCCAACTGAGAACTCTACTTAGTATCATAAATTGTACCGAATTGATTCACTCATCTCTCAGAAGAAAATAGTTACATTATCAAGCCTTTAGGAGTACACTTTAGGAGTTCACTTCCATTTATACATCAAAAGCAAAGCAGTTATCTTTTGTTGAAAAATCTTTTGTTAACCTTCTAAGTTTTCTTTTTATTTACCATGCATCTACAAAGGATCCTCCTTCACCACTCAATGGTGACTCTAACAGTAGCTCAAAAAGCCAATGAAGTTTCCGGGGATCTCTGCTTTCCTGTGGTGAAAATATAAAATAGCAATTAAAACAGGGACCCTAGAATTCTGTATATAAACTACATCCTGTTATTTTAGAAATATTATAAATAAATATAATGGAAGAAAAGGTAAAACCCATAGGTTAGTCAAATCCAAAAAGAGTTCATGCTATGGACATATTTAGCGTGGAAAATAACACCTAAAAACTTGTATCATCTGGCTTTTTAGTATATGTAAGTTGCATTTCCAGATATGTGATATGATTTGCCATTTCATCTAAGAATGCATTACTATAACAGAGAAGATGTAATAATCACTTAAGAGTTTCCACTCAAGGCTTATTTGAAAGCTTAAAGAGAACCATCTTTAATTACAGAAGATGACAAAACATTGAAGAAAATTTCAAGACTCAAGAGGTATAATGAGATTTCCCAGGTTTTGAGAAAGGGTATAAAACAGTTTAAATAGATCAGTTAAACACAAAAAGAAGCAGAACTTACACAGGATGTTGCTATACACGTTCCCCAGTCGTTATATGTTTCTACTGTAATGTTGGATAATGCTGTTCTAAGCAGAGGGCAAAGAAGCTCCCAAAGCTTCTCTACCTACTCAAAACAAAATATATGGGAAAAAGTTAATAATACTCAGAACATTTTTCTTCAACTATCGTTCCCTGGAAATACACACATACAAACACATGACCTGATACTTATTTAAATTCTTAGCAAATAATCCAGGAAAGTAACTTCACCATTTTATCATCATAAATACCCACGTATAAAAAAGAAATCAAATAAATAAATAAATAAATAAATAAATAAATAAATAAATAAATAAATAAAAAATAAATAGAAATCTTTCAAAAAAAAAAGAGGAGATGCATAGATGCATGCCTTATATGGTTCATTACAAAATCTCTACTGAAAAATTTCCTTTCAAAAATTCTGAGTAACAAAGTACACTGGAGTGAAACAAAACCTCAATTATTTTTCTAAGTTTCACATGTTTATTGGGGTCACTTGATTAAGTCCTAATACAGGGAAGCAAGGACTTTTTAATACAATTTAGTATTAGCCTAAAGTATAATCTTCAAATTCCAAGCTTGGGATTACTATAAATAGTCTTTAAAAAGTGTTCAGTTACACAGAGATTGCGAATATATGTGTATAGATGCTTCTCACAGTTTATTGAGAATACAAATCACCTTGAGATCATGATAAAATGCAGATTCTGATTCATTAGATCAAGGTGGGACCTGAGATCCTATTTTTCTAACAAGTTCCCAAGTGATACCCATCCTGCAGATCCATGGACTGCACTTTAGTCAAAAGGACCTATACAGGACAAATGGGGAGGGAGGCTTGAGATAAAATTTCCAGTGGAACCATCAGGCGTTGAGGAGGAGGAGGAAGGGAAGGAGGGAAAGGAGGGGGTAGGGGAGGAGAGCAGAAAAGCTGTATCTTAAACAACTTATCAAAAAAGGAGGGGTGTTCTGGAAAAGAGGTAACTAAAAAATGACAAAGAATGACAAAGAAATGTGTGACATGTTTAAACAAAACTGTTTCATGTTATGTGAGCAAGAAAAAGGCAATATTATAAATCAACAAATACTTTTATCTAATAAGCGACTTGAACATGTATAACTAAATTAATATATTAAAAAGTGTTCACAGTCCAAAACTTATGTGTAATAAAGTCTGCTAAAACCAGTGTTTGCATCTTTTCTCTGAGGATATGGTGGCCTACCTTGTATTTTGGCATTCTGGATATTTTCAGTCTAGTTATTTTCAATCTAGTGCATTTTGCTAAGAAACTAACCTTAGGACAAGTGTGTAAAATGAAATCTTGCAATTAAGAAGAGGGATACTAAAAAAAAGGATGTCAAACTGTCTATGAGACCAAATGAGTAATGTAGAAGAGCAAGGAGGCTAAGAGAAAGGATTTAATGAGAAGCCAGAGAGTGTGCCTCATGAAGGGAGAAGCCCATACACAACACACAAGCCAACTGTTAATGTGCAATAATGCAGGACCAGTTCCAGGATCTCTTCACTGATCAAGAGAAACTGAAATCTTTTTTTAGGGTTCTTCCCCTAATGCTGGTAAATAATTACAAAATTTAAAAGATACTGAATGTTGCCCGTACACCACTGATTTGTGACCTATACTCAAAAGCAATATGGAATTTGAACATTTCATGTTTTAAGTATTAATATTTGCTGTGTTGGGAACTGCTACAAAAATGGATATTATGGTGTTTGTTTTTTTTTTTAAAGATTTTGTTTATTTATTCATGAGAGACAGAGAGAGAGAAGCAGAGACACAGGCAGAGGGAGAAGCAGGCTCCATGCAGGGAGCCCGACGTGGGACTCGACCCCAGGTCTCCAGGATCACGCCCTGGGCCAAAGCCACCCGGGCTGCCCCAAGGATATTATAGCTTTAACAGGGAACATGCTGTACAAATACATCACCTTTTCAAATGTCCAATGCTTAGAACCTCTGATTAAACCAGCTATAATTTCTGCAACACAGCGCTGGGTGCTTTCATGTGAATCTGCAACCAAACGTTCTAAATGGGGCCTCAGAACTGGCAGAAACGCATCATCAAAATTTCTGAATATGCCCTATTAAAAAAAAGAAAGTTTTTCAGTTCCCCAATGACTATCATCTCCATTATAATCCTAAGAATGCTTGTGTTTATTTACATCACTACTGTGCTTACAAAACCCCAAGTGTCCTACCCTTTAGAAATGCTTTAACAAGGTCTGTAAGTTAAAATAAAAATACTGTTATTTACAGATCACAGTAAAATACAATGAATGGAATCAAAACTAATAATCCTTCTGACTTTAAAAATTTCACACATACCTCAAATCAATGTATAGTCTTGCTGAGTTTTTTTCTTACACTGTTAATTAGATATTAGAGATACATACTAAAAAGCTTCTTTTTCTCAAAACTCCTAGACCTTAAACTAAGATCAATTTGATTAGCATCATTTCTAGAACCACTGTAGATGAAAACAGATGATCAAACTCAACTTTGACTTTAAAACTTATGAGCCAACAAACTAACAGTCAGTAAGCTATATGAAGAGGGATATTAAATAACATATTTACCTTAAAGAGGCAAAAACGGCGAGGATTAAACTTATCTTTTCCTTTTCTGTCTTCTAAAGATAGAAAAGTAATTAACTGTTCAACAAATTTAGGATCAGAAAAATGATCAAATATAATCTGTTCAGCCTATAAAGTTAAAGAAAAAACAACATTCAGGGTTTAAGATCTATTTTAGAAAGTGATTCTGAAACATCAAAATTCAACTGTGAAGTTTTGATTATTAACACTGGGCTGTTACTTTTGTTTTAAAGAATTTTTACTTCTCAGAGGCTTTTTACAACCAAAATAGTATCTCCTAAAAATGTTAAATCCATTATAGTTGAAAGTTTTCCTTCAGATCTTCAAGTTTGAATTCCATTTCTCAAACTGAATTAAAATCTACCAAGGTCTGCTTGAAGACAGTCCTATTGTGCCATCTGGTGTATAATTTAGGAAAATCCTCTAAACTGTAAATGCCAACAAATTATTTCCTTATTTATAAAACATCAGAAATTAAAAGGTAAACTGTTAAATTAGAAAATAAGAGTTGGTGCCTGGATGGCTCAGTGAGTAGAGCATTTGACTTATCATCTCAGGGTCATGAGTTTGAGCCCCACATACAGCACAGAGCTTACTTAAAAATACATATACACATAAATAAATAAAAAATAAAAAGCTACATCATTAACTTAAGTGAGAAAGACACTATAAGTCCTTAACTTTCAAAACGGTAAAGAAATAAACCTTATTGAAAACTAAGGAGTTTCAACTTAAATCTATAAACAACTATTCACTGAGTACTCATCATTTATATGCAATAAAAAACTAAAAGCAAACAACAGCAAATTACAAAACCCACCTAAAAGCCAGTCTTTATCTCTGCCTTCAAGAAGCTTGTTACCACATAGGACGGACACAAGAAACATGCAGAGAACCATATAAAGCAGTACCCAAGTAAAGTGGGGTAGTAACATGAGTATCTTAAATATGAAGACTTGTGCCAACTGGCCCTAACAGAAAGCAGTGGGGTGGGGGATCGGGGATACAAGGGGGTGGAGTAAGTGAGTACACATTTACCAGAATTTACCCAGTGCTATCCTGAAATACACTGACTGGGGGAAAAAATCCCACAAACTCCATTTGAAAAAAATCAGAGGCCAAGAGTAAGATGCAGGTGAACCAAGGTGAGTGCTTACACACAGTGAGAACAGAATGCTTACTTACCTCTGTCAAATCCTCCCTGCTTCTGCCAAGCTTAGGCTGCTCTTCCACTCCAGCATAAATAACCATATTCCTACAAAGTAAGAGTTTGTATTTATAATACATATAGAGAAAAATAGAGCTTCATGGAGAGAAAGCATTAGAAGACACTTTAAAAACTCTAATCAGATGCTAATAAGTTTGGGGATATGAGTATATCTCTAACAATTGTGGCCTTAAAAATCTCTCAGGTCACTGTGTGCTACCAACGTATGCCACTGGTCTCAACAGTAAGAGATAGTAAGTATTTCTCTGGGCTGGTTTATGCATATGTAGTACTGATAGGTAAGAATATAATGCAGCACAGCTATTGAGTCTTTAGATATATAAAGATCAAAACAGGAAGTCTAAGAGTGTCAGTGGAAAGACAAAGAACGAGGCAAGACCCAGGCACAGCACTGGCAGGAGCAAAAGAAAAAGAAGAAGAAAAAAGCTAGAGATTGTGTGTTTTTGGTGGCAGAGGACCTCCACACCTGCTTCAAAAGTGCCTCTGAACCTCTCCAGAAATCCAAAATGATAAAACAAAACTATATCCAAGATAAGCTGTTTAATAATGAGGTGCAAGGCAACTTACTGCGGCCAGGTATAGTATCCCCAGTGAGTTTTCTCCACAAAGCAGCTTGACTCCCATTCTTTTTTGGTTCTTGGTATACTTTTGCTATCATAATGCAACCAATGATTATCAGGCCTATCACCAGCAAGAATTTGGGTAGGTTTAGAATATCCACCTTAAGGAAAAGACAATTACATTTGGTAAATTTTAAAATATCCATGCAATAATTACTGTCAACTCTTGATCACACAGTACTGGTGTGACCTTGTCTTCATAACAAGATTATAAAAATTTGCTCAAGGCAAGATCACATATATATGAGGCATTATCCACTAATGGGCTAATTATTTGGGGTGAAAAAAAAATCAAGTATGATCCATACTTCATTCCTTTCACCAAAATTTAAAGGATTAATTTTGTTAAAACTTTTTTTTGTTTTTAAAGATTTTATTTATCCATTCATGAGAGACAGAGAGAGGCAGAGACACAGGCAGAGGGAGAAGCAGGCTCCTCACAGGGAGCCCGATGTGGGACTCGATCCTGGAACCCTGGGATCATACCCTGAGCCAAAGACAGACACTCAACTGCTGAGCCACCCAGGCGTCCCTTGTTAAAACTTTTTAGATTTGAATTAATTTCAGGCTTAAGGGGATCCCTGGGTGGCTCAGCGGTTTAGCACCTGCTTTCAGCTCAGGGCCTGATCCTGGGGTCCCAGGATCGGGTCCCACATCAGGATCCCTGTGAGGAGCCTGCTTCTCCCTCTGCCTGTGTCTCTGCCTGTGTCTCTCTGTGTGTCTCTCATGAATAAATAAATGAAATCTTAAAAAAAAAAAATTCCAGGCTTAAGGAGCTCAAAGAACTCCCATATATTCTTCACCCAGATGCCCCAAATTTTAACATTTTAACATGTGTACTTTGACATTCTCTCTACATATTTGTATTTTTAGGAACCATTAAATATTCCCTTTAATAGGAGTCCTACAAATATGTCTTTCAAGTGATGATAAAGCAGGATTAGGAGCACCTGGGTGGCTCAGTCAGTTAAGCATCCAACTCTTAATTTTGCCTCAGGTCATGATCTCAGGGTTGTGAGACTGAGCCCCACATCAGGTTCTGTACTAGGCATGGAGCCTGCTTAAGATTCTTCTCCCTCTTCCTCTCACCCTCTAAAAAACCTAACAAACAAGAGTAGTAGTAGACAGCATAATGAAACTCTTTCCCACATTTAGTTAATTTAATTCCATTTCATAGTGTTCCCAATAGAGATGGTGCTGCATAGCTATAGTCCCCTCCCAAATGTGAGGAGGGGGAAGACTGAAGATAGCTGTTTGAACATCACAGAAGTTATCAGAGATTTAAAAATGTGGTAGTGAGCGGAATAAAAATGATATACCCCCTCAATCAAGTTAGTTCACTGTTTTTTTCTGATCACCAATCTGAGTAGATTACTATTCAAAAAAATCCGATAATACAGTAAGGCATAAAGAAGAAAATTAACGTTGCCTCTAAACCTACATCCAGAGAGAAACACTTCACATATTGATGTATTAATGATAATGGACTTTTTATTTTTATTTAAATCTCTGAACACAGTTTGATAAATAACTAATAGAATTGCTTGGTTTGTGAGATAAATAAGTAGATACTTGTGGAGAGTGTCCAAAAGGTACATGTATTATGAAGACAGAGTCCCTATATTTTTTCAAGTTTATTTATATTTTTTAGTAATCTTTACACCCATTGTGGGGTTCAAACTCACGACCCCAAGAACAAGAGTCACATGTTCTTACTGAGCCAGTCAAGTGCCTCAAGAGTCCATTTATTTTTATAAATACTTTTAATAACTAGTTTTCACTAAGTCAACCATTTTCCCCTTATAATATTCATACTTTGTGTGCTGATATCTTTCTATATTTCTATACTTTGTCAAGAAAAATATTTGAGCTCAAGAACTGTAATTTATACATTTCAAAGAAACTTTCCAGGTTTGACTGAGAGGCATGTAATTACATTTGGTAGTACTTACTCATTTCATAGGGGTTGATGGTCAGCTTTTTGTGGGTTCTTTTGAGCTGCTTAAGAATACCAGCCACAGCTGAAATTGCCATCTAGAAAAGAAACAGGTAAGGTTCATGTGTCAACATTTTTAAATTTCTTGAATGGTTGGTTGCCTGCCTTGAGTAAAGCAGAAGCTGCATTCTGCTTCTTTCAAAATCAGATAAATACCTCACCTGTTGACATCTGGTGGCACAGCCATATGAGTGCTAAGTCTGACTTGGAATGAATCACACTTGAAGTTCTTACTTTCATCCAAGCTAGTTTTGCTTAGTAAACCTTAATCCTTTCTTTGTTAAGCCAGTATCTGCTCATTCTTCAAATCTCAGCCTAGAAATTTCTTCTGAAAGGTCTTTCTCTAATGCACCAGGTTAGGTCAGCTCCATCTTGCACTCTACCTCTAATACTTTGTGAATAAAACCAGAAAGTTGTATACTCAGATATCTTTCCCTTCCTTTAACACTTCATACCTGTCGTTAATTTTTCAAAGTCAGTATTTCCCATGAATCTATAAACTTGTACCCTGCTATATTATTGAAATGCACAGTGTCTGAACATGTCCTCATGTATTTGCTGGATGAATTACCATCTCTGAATCAACTGATAAATTCCAAACCAATACACCTCAAGGCATTTATTAAGTACATCCTGTGAAGACTTTAAAGGCTTCAGATGTGGTAAAAATTCTCAAACCCAAGACTGTAGCTACAATCAAGTATCTACCTTTCGAACTACAATTGCATCATGGTTGAGATTCTCAACAAAAAAACGTATGGCACGAAGAGGTAACACTCGGTCATCTCTCAAAAGTAGAGACAGAAGCCCAATGCCTATATGTTCAAATTTCCAAGGCCTATAAAGGGGAGGGGGAAAAAAATCACAAAACATATCACTCATAAAACCACATTAAGAAGAAAACTGTATATGAAACATTATAGTTTTAAGTTTCCTAAGATTAATACAGGTATACTGATGAACACTGCTCCTATCATCAACCCCAAAGTTTACCTCTTCTTATTCTTCTAAATTCATGAATCAGACTATAATTTTTTGAGACACAGTCATTCATGGGTTTCAGGATAGAAACCTCCTATAAATAGTATTTAAGATAAAACCCGCAAGAATTAAAAAAAAATTGCACTTACAGATTTCTCTGCTCCACACCATCTAATAAAGTGTTTACCAAATTTTCGTAGTTCCTTAAAAAAGAAACAAAAACCTTCAGGTGAGTTATTGTTTTAATACAGTAGTAAGATAAACACCAAATGATGTAACATAAATTCAAATTCTAGCCAAATTCACCTTCTTCTTATGTGTCATCACGAGACTATAAAAGGCCTGGTGGGAACCAAGCCGGAGTGAAAGCAGGTGGATGAAGAGAGACAGTGGAGAAAAGAACATGAAGGGCAGAGAGAAAACAAAAATGCTAAGTACAGGGACGCCTAGGTGGCTTAGCAGTTTAGAGCCTGCATTTGGCCCAGGGTGTGATCTGGAGTCCTAGGATCAAGTTCCACATCGGGCTCCCTGCATGGAGCCTGCTTCTCCCTCTGCCTGTGTCTCTACCTTTCTCTCTCTCTCTCTCTCAATCTCTGTGTCTCTTATGAATACATAAATAAAAAATCTTAAAAAAAAATTGCTAAGTACACTGAGTACCTCAACTCTTCCCAAGCAGATATTCAAAAATAGATCTCTGAGAAGTAATCAATTAGTTAGAAGTGGTCTACCTATATGGCATTCCAGGTATACGTGAGAAAGGCTATCATGTAATAGTTTATTACTTCTACAGACATGTTAGGAAAAAAAATAAGCATATTCATGAGGCAAAGACAAAATCAAGCCGGCAAGGCATCTGCCTGAGTGTTATCATTGAATTGCCTGGGTTCCAAAAATCTAAAACCAGGTTTTGGTTTTTATTTCTTTTTTAAGATTTTATTTACTTATTTGAGAAAGAGAGAGAGAGTGAGAGAGCACAAGATGGAGATAAGGACAGAGGGAAAGGGAAAATAGACTCCTGGCCGAGCAGGGAGCCCAATGTGGGGCTCAATCTCAGGACGCTGAGATTAAATAGTAAATAGTAGGTCATATGGTCTCTGATCATAACTTGAGCTGAAGACAAATGCTTAACTGACTAAGCCACTCAGGAGCGCCCCTAAAACCAGTTTTTTAAGACTGTTTTAAGATAGTGTTTTCCACTTCTACAGCTAAAAGTAACTATCTGGGACCCTCATAATATTATCTCCTAACATTTTGTATTTTTCCAGAGTCGAAGTGTAAATTTCATGAGGTATTTATAGCACATCTATATTTCAGAGATGTTCAAAACCTCCTACCCATGCTATCTATGTTGAGAAGTAGGCATTCATAATTACCTTAGGGCATCAGCATTCTTTTCTTGTTGGCGTTTAAGTCCTTCTTTAATTTCTTCTGAACTAAGCATTGTCTGGTTGGAGGAGGGGTTTTTTGATTGTTGAAGTAATTCTGCTATTTCAACACAGGACTTTGGAATCTTAAAAAAAAAAAGAAAAGCGAGGGCACAAAATGAAATACTGACACATGCCAGAACATAGAGGAATCTTGACAATGTTATGCTGAGAGCAGCCAGATACAAGAGACAACCTACTGTGTGATTTCATTTATATACGAAATGTCCCTACCAGGCAAATTTACAGATTAGGAAAGTTGATTCGTGATCTCCAGGGGCTAGGGACGCTAGGAGAATGGGAGTGACTGTTCCTGGGTACAGACTTTCTTTCTGAATGATGAAATGTTCTGAAATTAGACTAGTGATAGTTGCAGAACCCTGGGAATATACTATTGTGAATATACAATATACTACTGTGCTATGTAAAGGTGAACTTTTTGTCATGTGAATTATATACTAAGTTAAAAATCTTTATTTAAAAAAGATTTAGGGATCCCTGGGTGGCGCAGCGGTTTGGCGCCTGCCTTTGGCCCGGGGCGTGATTCTGGAGACCCCGGATCGGGTCCCACATCGGGCTCCTGGTGCATGGAGCCTGCTTCTCCTCCTGCCTGTGTCTCTGCCTCTCTCTCTCTCTCTCTCTCTCTCTCTCTGTGTGACTATCATAAATGAATGGAAATTAAAAAAACAAATAAAATAAAATAAAAAAAAAAAGATTTAAAAAAAATTTTTTAAGTAATCTCCGCACCCAACGTGAGGCTGGAATTCAAAAACCCCAAGATAAAGAGTCACATGCTCTTCTGACAGAGTCAGCCAGGCTCCCCTCAAAAAAAAAATTTTTAAAGAAAGTATAAAGGGACGCCTGGTTGAGCTTCAGCTTTTGGCTCAGGTCATGATCCCGGGATCCTGGGATTGAGTCCCGTATTAGGCTTCTTGCAGGGAAGCCTGCTTCTGCCACTGCCTAGGTCTCTGCCTCTCATGAATAAATAAATAAAATCTTTAAAAATAAATAAATAAATAAATAAATAAATAAATAAATAAATAAATAAATAAATAAATGGATAATCTGGGGTGCCTGGCTGGCTCAGTAGGAAGCACATATGACTTTTGATCTCAGGGTTGTGAGTTCCAGCCCCATGCTGGGTGCAGAGATTATTTAAAAATAAATATCTGTTTTTAAAAAAAGTATGATCTAATGACAGCTTTAGATAGCAAGAACTATTTAATAGAAAAAGAATAAGTTTGGAGCAGTGGTTTTGGAACCAAAGGATGGATGTCAAACATAATTACTTTAGAGAAGAGGACAATTCACTTGCACTCACATCACTTTTTATCCACCTCAGTTATCATAGGTGTGTACACATTCACTTGCTATATCTATGTGAGCGCACTGAAATTTGTATTTTTACCTTCCTTTTGTCAATTCATCCAGTTTTAATTTTTATCACTATAAGTTATGAACCTGATGATCAAACTTTTGTGACTTCAGCTATTAAGAGTGACCTCCTGAGGCAGTCTGGGTGGCTCAGCGGTTTAGTGCTGCCTTTGGCCCAGGGAGTGATCCTGGAGACCTGGGATCGAGTCCCACGTCGGCTCTCTGTGTGGAGCTTGCTTCTCCCTCTGCCTGTGTCTCTGCCTCTCTCTGTCTCTCATGAATAAATAAATAAAATCTTAAAAAAAAAAAAGAGTGACCTCCTAAAATACTCTTCGAAAAAATGAGGCCATGGATATATAGAGGATAATGGTAAATGCAACATCGTAATAACCCTTCCTTGCTTCTTGGTAGAAAACAACCCAGCTCTCTCCTGGCCATGTTCCAAATTCAGTGATTACACTAAAGTACAAATAAGAAACAATGTAAATGTTAATATCCACTAAAATTTGAATTAAAAAAAAATGGTTTTGCTCACGGCGAAATCCAAGCCAATTGTTTCATATTGCCGATGAATCTTTTCTGCAAGATCATCAAACAGTCTCACTATTGATGGCTTTTCCAGGGACATGGCTTTGCTAAGTCCAGAAGAAACAATTGCTGGCCAAGTCTGTACAATACAGTCCCAGTCGTGAAGGTTTGCCAAACATACACCACTGTGATTTCCAAGGAGACAATACAAGGCACCCTGCAGGAAAAAATAATATAGGGAATAAGAGGCATTATTTAGTTGTCGCCAATTCATTTACATATTTGTAGATTTATTAAACACTGATTATTTAAGTGCTTGATACTGGTTAGTAAAATAGATTCACATTCATACATTTAACATGTTACTTTTAGAAACTTAAACCCAACAGTTGTCATCCAGTAATATTTTACCTGAGTCATCTAATAAAAGGTTAGCTCAAAGAACAGCTATTAATAAGATAATATAGAAATGTAAGGTCATTGTTTTAAAGCATATAACTTCCTTTCCAATTCTTTTCTAGTATCACAGAGGCCATAAACACTTGCCACTCTTAGCATTTTAGGGCATGTTTGGGATAATTTCCAAAATCTGACTGCATATTTTCTTAAGTATATTAAAACTAGATTACTTAATTATACTGTGTGCTGTTTACTCATAAAAGCTCAATTAGTCAGTCAATTAAAAACCACTCTATTTTAATGAAAAGAGCTATTATGTTATTTTCTGGGATCCCTGGGTGGCGCAGCGGTTTAGTGCCTGCCTTTGGCCCAGGGCGCGATCCTGGAGACCCGGGATCAAATCCCACATCAGGCTCCCGGTGCATGGAGACTGCTTCTCCCTCTGCCTGTGTCTCTGCCTCTCTCTCTCTCTCTCTCTATCATAAATAAATAAAAATTTAAAAAAAAATTAAAAAAAAGAGCTATTATGTTATTTTCTAAACATTCACCGTAACTCAATTCTGATCTGGCTTCATTACCCACTGTGTACTCTATATTCCTTTTCACACATTCTCATAAGGTCACTGGTAATTTTTTTTACTGACCTAATAGATGTTTTTCAAATTTGATCTTACTTGACCTATCTGATTCTATCCACTTAAACTGCTCCCGATACAATCAGCAATATACCACCCTAAGAACCCTCTTACACTGTTGGTGGGAATGTGAACTGGTGCAGTCACTCTGGAAAACTGTGTGGAGGTTCCTCAAAGAGTTAAAAATAGACCTGCCCTATGACCCAGCCAATTGCACTGTTGGGGATTTATCCCAAAGATACAGATGCAGGGAAACGCCGGGACACCTGCACCCCGATGTTTCTAGCAGCAATGTCCACAATAGCCAAACTGTGGAAGGAGCCTCGGTGTCCGTCGAAAGATGAATGGATAAAGAAGATGTGGTCTATGTACACAATGGAATATTCCTCAGCCATTAGAAACGACAAATACCCACCATTTGCTTCAATGTGGATGGAACTGGAGGGTATGATGCTGAGTGAAGTAAGTCAATCGGAGAAGGACAAACATTGTATGTTCTCATTCATTTGGGGAATATAAATAATAGTGAAATGGAATATAAGGGAAGGGAGAAGAAATGTGTGGGAAATATCAGAAAGGGAGACAGAACATAAAGACTCCTAACTCTGGGAAACGAACTAGGGGTGGTGGAAGGGGAGGAGAGCAGGGGGTGGGGGTGAATGGGTGATGGGCACTGGGGGGGGGCACTTGACAGGATGAGCACTGGGTGTTATTCTCTATGTTGGTAAATTGAACACCAATAAAAAATAAATTTATTAAAAAAAAAATAAAAAAAAAAAAATATATATATATATATATACATATATCATATACATATATACATCATACACACACCACCCTAAGAGTTAGACATTCCACAACACTCTTGAATTATATATCTACACTGGAGGTCAGCAAATTTTTTCTATAAAGGGTCAAATAGAAAATAGTTGGTCATATGGTCTCTGTTGTAACTACTTACCTATGCTCTTGTAGTATGAAAGTAGCCACAGACATAATACATAAATAAATGGACATGGCTGTGTTCCAAATGCAACTTTACTTACTAAAGAAAGTAACTGAGCCCAAGCTTTGGTTGGTTGACTCGTCTTAAAAGCCAACTTCAAGAATAGGTTTAGTTGTCATGTTAACTCTACTCAGACAGCAAATGATACTGCTAACAAGTCTCTCTTCTCACAGGGAAAGATCTCTCCTTGGTTTCTGTAACTCCTATCTTGGTATATTTCTGATCTTTCTCTTCTCAGTTACTTCTTCATGGGGGTCCTAATGGAGTTTTCTCAACACCTGCCTTCCTGGTCCTCTTTCTCTTCTCATTCCTCCTACGCTTTCTTACCTGTGCCCAAAGATGTCAATTATCATCAAAACACACTGAAATGTTAGGTTTGGTGGAATGATGTCTAATTACCTGACATTGCCTCTTAGTTTAGAGGAAATACTTCAAATATATCTTGTCCAAACAGACTAATTTATCATCTATGCTCCTTGTCCTCTCCCTGTCTGATGCACTCAATAACCATTTGTACAATCTAGAACCTTAATAATTCTGATACCTGGGGATCCCTGGGTGGCTCAGCGGTTTAGCGCCTGCCTTTGGCCCAGGGCATGATCCTGGAGTCCCGGGATCTAGTCCCACGTCAGCCTCCTGGCATGGAGCCTGTTTCTCCCTCTGCCTGTGTCTCTGCCTCTCTCACTCTATCATGAATAAATAAAATCTTTAAAAAAAAATTCTGATACCTCCTTTTTACAGTCCCTTCATATTCAACCAAGTCTTATCAATTCTCCCTCCTAAATCACTTTCAGTCAACCCACTTCTTTCTCATAGCATGAGCATTATGTTTCACCTATATTCTACTACTGTACTCCTGTGAGATAAACTATTTTCGTTATCTTGTGTCATTTCCTTCCTTCTCTGTTCTACTCACACATGCTTACACTCAGTTGCTCAAACTTACTATGTTTCTTCCTATCTCAGGCCTTTCAACATGCTGCTCACACTACTCGAAACCTTTTGGTCTTTCACCTCCCTCTCCTATGGGTCAGGCAGGCTATTTATCCACTGTTGCAATGTACATTTCTTATAACACCAATTATAAACACAGGTAAGTAAAAAATTAGGGAGAAAAAACCCCCACTATATGTTTAAAGGTGAAAGGTACTGATGTCTTCAACTTACTTTGAAATATATAAAAAAATTAGGTGGACTTGGATAAATATATGTAAATATAGCAAAATATTAAATACAAAAACATATGGATGTTTGCTGTACAAATTTTTTCAACTTTCTGTGTACCTGAAAATTTTCATAATAAAATAAAACAAAGAACCCTATACCTTGAACTGCTGTTGTGTGACATCCTGTCTATCAGGCCGTAAGAACTCCAAAACCAAGGGAATGATATCTCTGCAACAGAAGTTATACGCGCCCAAGGCAGCAAAAAATGTTTGCTGAGCCTTATTTCTGACCTGAAACAAGTATTAACAGAGGACTTTTTATTAAATTGTAGAGAAAAACTACAAAAAGATTTTTAAGGAATTACCAAAAACAAAATGATAAATATTATTGTAACAGAAAAATACACTGAAGTATATACCTTAACAAAAACAAGTGATTATCTTTTTAACAAAAGGAAAGCACATTACCACCAACCACATCTATGGTTTAAGTTACATAGATTTAAATATTTTTGATAAGGGAGAAACTGAATCGAACTGATATGCATTTGTAACATAATCAGCAGACTATTTAACTTTCTATTCTGAGTTACTTTTGATGAGAAGAGTTAATTTCCTCTTAGAACAGGGGTGCCTGGGTGGCTCAGTTAGTTAAGCAGCTGCCTTCAGCTTGGGTCATGATCCCAGGATCCTGGGATCAAGCCCCATATCAGGCTTCCTGCTCAGTGGGGAGTCTGCTTCTTCCTCTCCCTCTGCCCCTCTCCCAGCTCATTCTCTCTCTCTCTCTCTCTCTCTCTCTCTCTCTCTCAAATAAATCTCTAAAAAATAAAAATAAATCACAGAACAACTTCACCTTTTCGATGCAAACCGTTAAGTAGAGCTCATATGTTCTGAATTGAAACAAAAGACTCAGTATAGGATTAGAACCCATGACCCAAATAGTAATGAATAATAGTCAACTATAGTAAAAGTGACACTATATATTTCAAACTCTTTAGATGAAATCTTTTGAGTTAGAGACTAGTGTCCTAACTTACCTTATTTATAAAGACAGAGTAATTAGTTACTTATGAATTTTGCTTTTCCAGTTCTCTGTGCTTAAGGTCATATCTTGGTCCTATGTCACCTTAAAGGACGGACCCCATAATTCATATGGTAGTATGTTGCTGAAACCCAAGCATAACATCTAGGGGGAATTATATAGTCTTCACAGACTGCCAATCACAACATGATTTGATTAAGTGGCAGTAATATTACACTAGCACTATCTACTTTACATAAAAAAATTTTTTTTGAGAAGCAATAACAAACAGTAAAACGGAACATTATTTTTAAAAGACTACTAAAATTAGCTTGAAAATATTTGCAATTTGAAAGGTGTTTTCTATGCTAGTAAATTATTATTATTATTATTATTACTATAATAAGTAGACTCCACGCAGGGCTTGAACTTACAACCTAAGATCAAGACCTGAAGTGAAATCAAGAGTCAGACAATCAAATGAGCCACCCAGGCACCCCACCAATACATTACTTAAACTTCCTTGTTAGTATTTGAAATGAGGTTATTTAGATTATGCTGCAATAAGATGGGAAAGTGGGTCAGGGAAGGGGGCAGAGGGAAAGAGCCTTACCTGACTGTATGAACTTGTAGATAAACGAAGAAGATCTCGGATCATATCTTGATGTATCCTTTTGTACTCACAACCCTCAACGGTCAGTGTTCGCAGCTACGAAAAGAAAGCACGGTAAAATCAAATCTCAAAGTTTTTACTAAAAAAAGTTCATTTAATTATGAAGTAACACAAATAATTACATATTCATCTGGAAAACTGTTATTTAAAAAAGCTATCAATTTTTAAAGAGATTTACCTCATGCTGCAACATTACTCTGTCAATCAAAAGCGCTCTGATATGTTGTTTTTTCCCATGGAGCTAAAAAACAAAGTATAAGACACTTCAACATTGTCCCTAATTGACTGCACCCAAGGGTTCCCCTGAATCCCTTACTGAAAAATTAGTTCAGTAAAGGTTCGTGCTGGACTGGTAGGTAGTGGAGGTATTTCATTTATTCTAAAGTGACCAGGCTTACATTAAAAGATACTATTTCAATTAATTTCATGGCTAATAGTAGAAATAGCCCCTTTAAATAGCTCATCCAACATCCTGGTTTTCTCTGGTAGTTTATTAATGGGAGAGGAACTACGCAGGTCCTTATTGAAACTACATAAACAGACTACTAAGAAAATGTTCTTCTATGCTCTCCCCTACCACTCAATCTTCTAATCCAGTCACTAGATATCTGGAATAATCCAGTCACTAGATATCTGGAACACAAACATTGCTCCTCTTTCACACTTTAATCTCACTAGCCATCACGTCTCCACAATTCCTTCTTTTTTAAAACACCTTATTTCCATCCCAATGACAGTGATTTGATTCAGGCTGTGTTTTTCCATCTGACTACTATAACAGCTTCCAGTCTCAATCTCCAACTGCTTTGTTTTTTTTCCTCAGTGGTGACAGAGCTTCTCAAAAGTCATTGAATTAGAGACTGATCTTTCCAATACTCAAATCAGACCTACTTCAGCACCTTTAATGACTCCTCAATGCTGAATATAAAACCAAAGCACTGCCTTGGGAGAAAACTGTAAACAACCTAGGGGCACCTGTCTGGCTTAGCTGGAAGAGCATGTGAGAGCATGTCAGTCTTTTTTTTTTTTTTTTAATTTTATTTATTTATTCATGAGAGACAGAGAGAGACACACACACACAGAGAGAGAGAGAGAGAGAGAGAGAGAGAGAGAGAGAGAGAGAGAGAGGCAGAGACACAGGCAGAGGGAGAAGCAGGCTCCCTGAAGGGAGCCCGACACGGGAGTCGATCCCGGGCCCCCAGGATCATACCCTGGGCCGAAGGCAGTGCTAACCCGCTGAGCCACCCAGGCTGCCCAAGCATGTAACTCTTGATCTCAGTTCCAGTCTCACACTGGGAATAGAGATTACTTAATAAATAAACTTAAACAAAAAAAACCCCCAAAACTATAAATGACCTAGTTGCCTCCTGCCATTTCTGCCCTGTAGCCACCATTTCCTAAGGCATGCCATGTTTTATGTCTCCCTGTCCTTTCACATGCCATTCCCTCTGTCTAACATACAGTGATTTTTGCTTAAACAATAAATTTCTACAATCTTTTTAACTCAACTTCAAAAAAAGTCTCCTACAGAAAAACACTGCTATCAACAACAAATTGCTGGCTTAAGTATCCTTTCTTCCTTGCTCCTGAGAAACTTGTACTGACCTCTCCTGAACACAGGATAATACAAAACATATTTTTCTGAGACCTCCATAGAATGAGATGCTTTAATCTATGCCTGTGGACAATTCCTCTTATCCTTTATCCCCTCAAGTTCTTACAAGGCAGCCTTCCATATTATTATACTTCATATTTCCAATGAGAGTTCAGAGAGTCTCCTGGAAACTCAAAGAAGAGTCTGTATGAGGAAAATATTTTTTCAGGATTTTTTTTTATTATACCAAGATAGAATATTTTAAAATCGATTTCTACTTACAGGGAAACTTTCCTCTGTATGCTGAATATCGCTAAATCAAGTGGCTTTATCAATATTATACACTTTAAAAAAATTAATTCAGTTTTTAGGCGAAAACTGACCCGATTTTCCATTGATTTCTTTACTAGGTTAAAGCTTTTCCAACGAGAGTCAAACTCATGCTTGTGAGATCCTTGGAACTGCAAAAGGTCTCCAATAATCTGTCAGAAAATTTCAAATTTTTTATTTACAAGCCATCATGTCAAACCTAGTCACATTAATAATCATGCAACTATTAAAGGATAATTGTACCTTTATGATAAGAAACAAAGACTTGGTATCATCTTCTGAATTGTTAAGTATGTGGTCTATAATAGAAGAAAAAGGATTTTGGTTAAAATATTCTGAATTACTACAGGACTCTTGATAAATCAGGAATCTGTTAAGGAAAAATACTGTCTGATATTCTATTTAGAATTTAAATGAAGTTACATAAAAGCATATATGCTATAAAATTCCTAAATAGTTATTAGCAAAAGTAAGTTAAATGCATATATATACTTACTAAGAAGCTTCCTTATGACCCTAGCAATTGCTTCTCGGTGGTTCTCTCTGGATAGATCTATTTTTCAAAAAATGAGACAGGGCATTTAGATCCAATGAATGCTCCCCCGACTGTTCAAGCTTATATCAACAGTTTATGTCAAGAATAAATAATGTATCCAGGAAAAAAAACAAATGAGTCTGCCTTTTTCACAGTTGGAGTATGAATGAATTAAAATAATGATGCAGAGTAAATTTGAAAACCTACACATTTACGAAAATCTGCTTATTTAAAATCTGCTTATAAATCTACTTGGGCAGGCAAGGAAGAGGAAGAAAAAAAAAATCTTTGCCAATATTTCAAAGGCTCTATTCACTAATTAGAGATCGTAGTGCACAGAATTCCTTAATTGGTTATGGGTGACCCAAATCAAGCAAACAAAATTTACACTTTAGGAGTTAATTCCACTCTTAATCCAACAAGTAATGTGCTAAATTTCTATTAATGTTAGGCTCAGAACATTAAATTAACACAATGTTTTACATATTTATATGAAATTTAATCCACTATTATAGGGAGACACAAACACAGAATAAAGGTTATAATATTCCCACATTCTCATCAAGTATAATGTATCAGTTCTAAAACAATGCTAAACATAAATGAACATGATGATAATATGAAAATCTGCCTCTGCATTCAGAAAGCATACAAATATTTATTTACCAAAAAACCCCCAAAACAAAAAAAAATTTATTTACCTGGTCCAATTTCTGTCTTTTATTAGCTATTCTTTAAGTAATTTTCCAGTTTCTCCAGGAAATGCAAAGATAGCTATTGTGTAATTAACTAATACTCATTTTATATATAAAAAGAGACTAGGAGAATTCTAAGTATGTACTGTTCCATTTCGACTTTTTAAAAATTTTAATTCAATCAACAATTAACATATGGTGTATTATTTGTTTCAGAGGTAGAGTCCAATGATTCATCAGTTGCATATAACACCCAGGGCTCATTAAATCACCTGCCCTCCACCTTAATGCCTATCACCCAGTTACCCTATCCCCGACACCTACAGCCCTCCCACCGCTCCCCACTAGCAATCCTGTTTGTTTCCTATAGTTAAGAAAGTTTTGCCTCCCTTCTGATTTCGTCTTACTTTATTTTTCCCTCCCTCCCTATGATTCTGTTTTGTTTCTTAAATTCCATGAGTGATAGAACTGTCTCTGATTGACTTATTTTGCTTAGCAATAACACCCTCTAGTTCCATCCATATCATTGCAAATTGTAAGATTTCATTTTTTTGATAGCTGAGTAATATTCCACACCCGCCCCCCAATCTTTATCCATTCATCTGTCAATGGACATCTGGGCTCTTCCCATATTTTGGCAGTTTGGATATTGCTGCTATAAATATTGGGGTGCATGTGCCCCTTTGAATCACTGTTTGTATCCTTTGGATAAGTACCCAGTATTGCAATTGCTGAGTTGTAAGGTAGCTCTATTTTTAACTGTTTGAGGAACCTCCTTCCTGTTTTCCAGAGTAGCTGTATTAACTCTTTTTTTAGTTAATTTTAGTTCAGTTTAAACTGTCCATAAAATTTTTATTCAGATTAGAATTCACATACCATATTCAAGTCCAGTATATAACTTTGTCTCTTCCAAGGACACCATACTTGGTACCCTGTATAAAAACAAGAGTGCTTGTATTTATTAATAATACCAATAAAAATGATTAAAGGGAAAAGTGTCATTGCTAGAATGTTTAAATCAAAACAAAGATGATGCTCTTTTAAACAAATAGATTTCTCATCTTCAACATTCCAAAACTGTTTACTCTGTCCTTCTGAAGAGTAATGCTATCTGTCCCAGTAAGGACAGTATTATTCATCTTAAACAAAATGCTAATTAAATTTAGTTACTTTATGGGGGAAAATTCACCACCCAAATAAACATAATAATAATATTCAATATTCAAGTATAAAAGCTTAAACCCAATGATAAGCATTTATATATACATTTATGCAAAGAAAAGTCAGCTTTATAATAGTATAAGAAAGGTTAAAACTAGACACCAAAAATTCAAGTCAAATTTTATTACAGAATACATAGCAGACAAACTTCTTAAATAATTATCATCCTTCCTCTTAAAACCACTCAAATTGATCTCTCCTAAAATCTGCAGTAAAATGCCATTAACTTCTTTTGGAAGACAATTAGATATAAAAACACTGCATTTCCCAATTAAAGATCTGCCACAAAGAATTATGTTAACAGAACCAGACTCAGCTAGTTAAACTTATTAAACAATTAAAAGTCACTTTAAAGGTATGTAAGAACAGATTTTACTAGGGAATACGAACCTTTATATCTGAAATCTAAATTTTCTTCCATGAAAAATACAACTTTCAACATTAAAAATGCGTATCAACAACTTTTTATTAAAAAAAGGATAGTGCTTTCTAAGAGGAAAAACAGGCACAAATGCCAAGGAAACATGGGATAAGCTTATCCAATAAAAAGCTAATTATTATAGATAGAAATTTTATAGTGATTACTCATCACTCATGAACTACACAGCATTTGTAATGAAGAAAAAACTATTTTTAAATCAACATACCCCCACCTATATTGTACTTTTTAAGTTGAATTAAGCAAGTTATCTCTATCTTAATATGTGGTAGTTATGAATTCTTGGATTTATCTAAATGGGTAATAATATTAAGATTACTAAACTGCCAATTATTTAACTATGTTCCTCACCATAATCTAGGGCCTAGGATGGCAACGATAGTGTCTCATGTTTCAAACCAAGCCTAAAGAGTATAAACAAAGAATGGTTATATTTTATAATATAAAATAGTAATTTGCTTTTCAGAGACTTTGAAGTTCTAATTCAAATTCATAAAATTTGGTTTTCATTCTATAAAACTTCTGCCTTTGGCAACATCTTGCAAACTTGAGCACTCTGTACAATTGTATATGATTAAATAAATAATATATATATGTATCCAGAATCTAGTCAGTTAAAAACAAAATCAGATTCCGGGGCGCCTGGGTTGGTTAAGTATCTGTCTTCGGCTCAGGTCATGATCCTGTTGCCGCCTGCCACTCCCCCTGCTTGTGCTCTCTATGTCAAATAAATAAATAAAATCTTCTTAAAAAAAAAAATCAGATTCTTTTACAACAATGAACTTCAAGGAGTCCAACATCTCTACTGATATTAGATTTCACCACCAAAGAAAAAGACTGCTCAAACAGTAACAAGCAAACAGCATAAGACTTTTACTCCCACCCATTCATCCTTCCCTCCCTGTTAATACCACAGGAAAATTCTTGCCATGAATTATCATATGAGAGTTGGTATCTTCTCGCTGCTGCTACAAATATCAGTAGTTATGTAAAGTAAGAATACTATTGTACCCTACCCAGTCTGTACCTAATTCCAAATAATATTGAACCAAGCATGCATTTTAGTCAAGTCATAAAACTGTTCTTACATGACATAATAAAGCAACTGCTATAGTAAACTATTTTGAACTTTTAATACACACACACACACACACACACACAACCGTAGCTATCAAAAAAAAAGATTAATTGGGAATTTGAAATGTTTTGCTTGTATGCATTTCTGACTCTAGTAACAGCAAAATTAATAACACTAATTTTAATGACACTTAAAAACAAGCCTCATCTAAGAGCCCTGATGCTAATTTTTAAAATTCATGTCACTCTGAATTGCTTACCTACCAGAAAATCTGAAGAAATATTATTGCTGATTTACAAGTGTTTTAAAATATCTCAACCTAACTGGGATTTTGAAGTATTAAGAAGTACATTAAATAAACTCAGCTTAGGCTTTCCTTTTGGAACCTGAATTAAAACAGATCTTTCATATCTCAAGTGTATAAAAGGCATCTGGTTAGAGACGTATTTCAGCTTTATTTGTTCTTAGCTGTCACAAAATCCTTTTATGTTTATTTATCTAAGATTCAGTTTTAATAGTTCCTTTCTTCTCTAACAAATTAATTCAACTCTGGTTGGACTGACAAGTTTTACGTGAAATGTTTCTCAGCAAGCGTTAAATACGTATTTATACTATTTCCTCTGGTCTTCAGAAGAATAATTTTCTAAAAGAAATCTCTATCCATCACCCAAGTAAGACTTTATCATTATATCTTTTTGTGGCCACACTAAGTATACATGTGCTGCCCTGTCCTTTGATACTTAAAACTGCTCAACACTTTTAATTATGCACATAATCTTAACTGAACATATTTAAAGTGCCATCAACAGTTACAGATGTGTGTTCTGATTTAAAGCTATAGTAGAAATATATAGAATTTAAATCAAATATCATCACTGCCCCACCCCAAGTGAAATTCATTTTTCTCATTCACTGGTGCATTTTACAAATAGTAATAATTTGACCTCTGGAACTAAATAAAATTCTGACAATTCCTACACAATATATTTTTTAAAATATCACTTATACAATAATAATGTTAAATCAGCTTCAAAGCACCAGACAGCACCTGGCCACCTAATTTATAACAAATTTTGTTCAATGTTTGTGCCACCAAAAAAAAAAAACCTAGAAGTTTTCAACAGCTATGTTATTTGTACCACTAGATGGCAATCTTCTCCAGATTTGATTAGAGCAGAACTATGAAAATAATCACTGGTGGGAGAGAAAGGATGGTGAAAAGGGAAGAAATAACTAATAACATAAAAATAAAATATACAATGCAAATCCATTATGCAAACGAAGGCTAGGTGAACTGTCATGAAACAAGTGCAAACAATACTTCTCGTCTATAGGTGGAGAAATACTTCTTGTCTACTCTTCCCAATCATCCCCCCACCCCAAGAAAGCAAACATAAAAGGTATAAAACCAAGCCACTAATACTAACAGAATATGTTTTCCATTCAAGTTAAAAGTGTTTCACAAGAAACAATTGGCCTATTTCTGTGTTGTTATCCAATTCGATCCCAGGCATCAATAATAGCTATAAACACAAATGAAAAGCTAACTTTCTCTACCATGTGAACAAAAGGTTGCTAGGTTTAAAATTAACTCTGAGCATAAGAACTATTTCCATGTCTGACACACAAGCTTTTAAAAATCAATGAAAACAGTCAGAAGGTGAAATAAGGAGAAAACAGGGTTACTCACCGTGGAGTAGTAACTGTTTCCTTTTCTGTGTGCAGCTCCCCCAGCAGAGCTGGGTAGTTTCCTGGAGGTGCCAAGAGAGGTTAGCTAGCCCTGCCCCTCATCGCAGAACAACACATCCTTTCACATATTAATGAAATGGTCTCAAGTCTTAGACCTTAACTATGAAGTTTTCTTTGCCCGAGAAGTTAGTAAAAGCTGAGATCCTTAGAATGATTTAACTAAGAATGGCTTAACAGATCTATCAGAGGAAAGGGGGCACAAAGTCAAGAAGAAATATCGGAGATGAAAAATGATGACTCCTCTACCTTGAGTAACCCTGTTTGTATAGATGTTAGTTTTCTGCACCCTGTGATAGCTGTTAGACCTAGAAGATTATAAAGAGTGGACTGCAAAAGGAGAAATTAAGGACGATTTCAGGATTAAAGGCAAGTGTCCAAAATTCCTGTGTGACCCTGCAAAGACATAATCCAACTTCCACATCTATAAAGGTAGAACTAGGAGTATAAACTATACCACACATATTTCTATTCAGTCATTAACTAAAGGTTCCAACAGCAAAATAGAGAGGTTCCATTTTAAAATTCATTCAGCAACCTTGGTATCTGACAAAACTGCCAAAAATTCAAATTGTACTAAAGAAATTTACACCTAATTACACACTCAAGGGTCCCTGTTTTACCCATCCTTTGAAATGGTAAAATTTATAATATATACAACAAGATACTTAGTAATCCTATATTGCCAAAGGCCAAAAAAAGTACAATGAAGATACCATTAGGTTTATCATGTACTTTATACTTAGGACAATCAACTCATCTAAGTTTTTATATTTTGTCAGTCTCTAATACAATGCACAGAAAATTGGTTTTCACATTTAGTAGCCATTTACTTAAACAATGGGATTCTAAGACTATGCCATATATTCTCTTAGGAACTAAGTCAGATTTTCTTACAGGAAAACTCAGAACTGAACCAAGTTTCCAGTCTCATTATTCCAATTTTCCAGAAGACAAATACTACTAACATGTGCAAGGCAAACTTAATAATGAAAGATCTGACCAAAAAAATTAAGCAGCTAGAATGCTTTTACCTCACTGAGATTTATCTAAGAAAAATAGAAGACTAATTTTAAAGAAAACTAAGTAGCTATGTGCTTCCAAAAACTGGTCTAGTATTTCAGAAAATATATAATTTCCCACAATATCACAGCCAAATTATTATTAACAAGAGTGACTTCCTCAGGCAGCTTCGGCATTACACTAACTAATGCACTTGTCACAACTCTGTTTCCTTTTCTCCCCCGCCCAGTGTATTTTATTTCTTATGGAGACCTGCTTCTAATAACCTCCAAGAATTATGCTACAGATATTCTTTCTTCACACTAGGAGGTATGATTTATTATCACAGAACAATGACAACATCAATTGAAATTATTTGATTAGTTTTTTTTAAGTTTTATTTAAGTAATCTCTACACCCACATGGGGCTCGAACTCACAACCCAAAGGATCAAGAGTCGCAGGTTCCTCTGATTAAGCCAGCCAAGTGCCTGTGATTAGTTTTACCAAATCAATTTACATTTAGAAATTTTTAACAATTATAAACCTGTATTAGAATAAGCACTTCCAAAATTTAAAAAAGCTAACTTTATTTTATACTTTAGTGAGAATTTGCTATTTGCACAAAATTGAAATCTTATATAAAGAAAATAAATGTAAAAGGTCATACATTGTCAAAATAAGTTAAAATTTCAGATGAAGGAGATACCAGTTAGAAATTGGCTTTAAAGGAAAAGATTCTGGTAAGAATTATTTAGAAGTCCAGGAAAGAGGGCAGCCTGGGTGGCTCAGCGGTTTGGTGCCGCCTTCCACCCAACGTGTGGTCCTGGAGACCCTGGATCGAGTCCCATATCGGGCTCCCTGCGTGGGGCCGGCTTCTCCCTCTGCCTGTGTCTCTGCCTCTTTCTCTCCTCTCTCTCTCTCTCTCTCTGTCTCTCATGAATAAATAGGTAAAATCTTTTAAAAAAAAAAAAAAAAAAAAAAGAAGTCCAGGAAAGATTTTATAAACACCCTCTTTGGCAATTCAAAGGCAAAGGGCTGCTCATTAATCTTTGATTCTACTTTGTAAAATTATCCCTGCCTAAATGTAACTAGTCAAAGAGTCCTAAAAATGTGTATTGTTCAATGATTAAGACAACTGAAGTTTTTGTTCTTATTCTATTTCATTATTATGTATTATTAAATATATCAGAAAATAGTTCATATTTATACATTTAAGTTATTAATTATTATATAAACACTATATATGTTTATATTGAATACAATTTTGTGTTACTTCATTGTATCTTATATTAAATTTTCACTCTGAAAGTGAAAATTCTGAAATGTAAAACTTTCAGTCTAAATTATCTTTCCTTCTCAAGTTTTCTGGGAAAAACCTATTAAGGAAACTCAGGATCAAATTTAAAGTTTATAATGTTTAGTAATACAGGCAAACAGTCTACTCATTTTTATTCCACAGAATTCATAAAGTGTTTATAATATGGTATTCTATTCCTTATTGAAAACGCATTTCATTATTTACAAACCTAACTAGTTTTATCATAATCAGATATACAGAACTTTGGTCTTGATGCGCATTTATTTTAAAAGTGATAAAGACCTCACTTCAATTCACTATTAAAGTGCACATGGCATAAACATATTCATACTGAAATGAACTGCAACAGAAACCTCTCAGCCCCCTGAGTGGACCCTTCAGCGGTGCATCCTAAGGATCACTCAATACTAAAAATCCTCTAATCATATATACAAAAGATACATGCTTTTGCTCTTAAATTGTTATATTAAGTTACCGTATTTCTTACTGTCAATATGTTCAAGCAGAGCTAAATTTACTGATGTAATAAGTCTGTTATGTACGAAATCGGTTTTTAGCATGCCATAAGAGTTCAATTCTTACCATTATTACATACTATTAAGATCATCAGGAAAATCAAAACCATTTCTATAAGTCTCTCAATTTTTTTAATGTTTAAAATCAATCTCTCTTAACAAAAACAAACTGTTGTAAAACTGCCCCAAATCAAACTATAATACTGATGAAAACCTAAAGTGCTTTCAAAGAACTCAGCAAATTCCTAGACAAACTTAAAACAGATTTCCTTACCTGAGATGACCCTACTTCTCCCTCTCAAATCTAACGAGCAATCTAAAGTTCAATGCCTAGAAACAGTTTTTAGACTGAAATAAGTAGGAATCATGAGAAAGTATGACTCCAAACAATGATCATACAAAATATGGGAAAGACAAGCAAGCCACATTTTAAAACCACTCCTTGAAATTTCTAAGATTTTTGTTGCCAATCAACAAATAATTCTTCCCTTTGTGTTTTCTGAGGGGGCAGGGGTTACTTACTCGTTTTTCCGTGATTTTTCATGAACATGCTCAGCAATGAGATATTGATGTTGAGAGAAAATGATCTAAGGTGGTATATTGAAACTAGATCTGAAAATAGCATCCAACTAACTAAAAAATGAGCTAAAGTTACATATTGCTGATTTCATTTAAACTCAGTTTTTTCAACTTAAATAACTGTACTAACAATGGACTAAATCAAGGCATTCATTCAAAATAGTGACAGTCTGAAAGCACTTAAATTCATAAAAGCAACTTAGTAGAATCTAAAAGTTCAAAATAACACTTGAAATTATCCTATCCTGGTACCATATGGAAATCTGATTAAAACCTTCAAGTATATAGGCCTAAATTCTGTCTCAGGTATATTTGGTCTAACAATGACAAAAAGGTTAAAGTGATACAGAAAAAAACAACAATAACAAAACCAGTGACTCATTATGTGACTAAGACTTAATATATATGCCAAATGGCAAAACAGCAAAATATGTAAAGTAGTTATTTTTACTTACAAGTTAGTAACCGGCTCTCCTTTCAATGGAGGTAGGAGATTTCCTGAGCCAATCAAACAGTTGTGCACTATAGTCAGACTCTGTAGAACATCATCTCTGAAAAAGATAAAAGGTATTTTGTATTTTAGAAGACTCCAAATCCCTGTCTAACAAAAGGTCTTGGAGAGTCTAGGGTGAAGTATAAGAACCTTAAATGGGGATATAAAATTAAGGCCAAGGGACTCCTGGGTGGCTCAGTGTTTAAGCATCTACCATTGGCTTAGGGTGTGATCCTGGAGTCCTGGGATCGAGTCCCTCATGGGCTCCCTGCATGGAGCCTGCTCCTCCCTCTGCCTACATCTCTGCCTCTCTGTGTCTCTCATGAATAAATGAATAAAATCTTAAAAAAAAAAAAAAGGCCAAGAAGTGGCAAATGTCTTCACTTTACCCACTTAATAATACAACGTTATTAAACAGGCTCTAAATAACCAGAAATAATACCAACTGATTGCCCTTTGTGAATCAATTCTGAACGTAATCACCTATGTACCCAAACATTACTACCATTAACAAAAACAGAAAATAGTACTACAGAAGCTCTTCCAGCACTGTCCATCTTTTAAAAATGGACTAGCTAATACATTTACTCCAAAAAGTAGTTCAGACATCATCAATCATACTTCTTTCTTCCTCCAACCCCATTCCTACTGAATTTGCTTATAAAATTTCCTGGTATTTCACACATAGTACTTTTCTTACTATTATTTAAGGAACTTCCAAAGATTCAAACTATAAAAGTTTAAGGATCTTAAATAACTATGTTTTGTTAAAGCCTCTTAGGAAAGGAAAAAATCTCAGAGATATTTCACTAGGTAACATAATGTCAATAACATGAATTACAAAAACTAAAAAACAACAAAAAAACAAAAACAAACAAAAAAACACCCAAAATCTAATCTAAATCTAGAAAAACAAGCATTCCCTTTTTTTTTTTTTTAAAGATTTTATTTATATATTCATGAGAGACACACACAGAGAGAGAAAGACAGACACAGGCAGAGGGAGAAGCAGGCTCCAGGCAGGGAGTCCAATGTGGGACTCGATCCCGGGACTCCAGGAACACGCCCTGGGCCGAAGGCAGGCACTAAAACGCTGAGCAACCCAGGGATCCCAAAACAAGCATTTCCATACACTTCCCAAAAGATGCACAAGTGAAATTGCTAAGCGAGTCATAAAAACCAGACTAGAAAAAAAAAGAGCTTTTCTATTTAAAAGGTTTAAATATTAAAAAAAAAAGGTTTAAGTATTATGACAAAATCTGTATTATAAATTGTATTAAATTGTTTTTTAATTATATGTATGGCAGACATAAAGACCCACTGAAAATGAATATATCAGATATGTCACAGAGAAAGGGAAAGGCACCATATATTTTTCTCAGTCTGCAATCATATTAATACTATGTGATTCTAAAAGAAAACTAACCTAGACATTTCAAGTTCTCCATCACCACAGTGCTGGAGTTTGATGAGCTCAGGCTGAAGAAAAGAGTCCAATAGATAGAAGGCAAAAGCCACTTCTTCTGAAGAAGGAACATGCCACTGGATGCCTAGATTCCACAAGTCCCCTGGTTTACCCCAGTCCTAGAAAAGAACAGCATTTGTTCATCAAGTTGAGAAGTGGAAAACAGAATATATACACCTAACTTAAAAAGTTTTCCAGGAAGGAGTGCCCAGGTGGCTCAGTTGGTTGTGCTGAGGGCTGAAATCGAGGCCATGTCAGGTTTTCATGCTGTGCATGGAGCCAGCTTAAGATTGTCTCTATGTCCTCCCCACCCCTTCTCTCTCTCTCTCTCTCAAGAAAAAAAAGGTCTTCCAGGAAATATGTAAGTAACCCAAACCTCAGGTAGCAAATAAAGCAATAAAAAAGGGCATAAAAACTTATTACCCCTTCGTTATCACTCCAGAAAAAGGTCTCCCTGAAGAGCTACTCAAATAGGAGTTTCCTCTAAGAGTAAGAGTAAGCTTATATAAGGCTACTAAGTTCCCCCAAAATAAAATTGCATGAAATTATATGGAATATACAAGTAATATATATAGCCTATCAACCCACATCATACACAAACAGAAAATAAAAAAACCTTAGGCTGCTTTAGCACTATGTTACACTTCCCAAGTTTAAAACATTCCAAGGATAATTTAATAATCTACTTTAAAAATAAAGAGGTGACACCTTCGTACACAACATGAAAAAAACCCCACACTCTGGCTCCTTAGAAAAATAACCCAGTATGTACTTGAATTCTTAATTATTGAAAATGCTTGCCTTGATAGGAAAGTATTCAGAAGGAGGCTTGTCAAAGCCACCTGGCACACTGCAGTACTCTGTAGGGTAGATAAGTGTAGTAGAACGAAGGAGGTGATGCAAAAGGTTACAAGACAGAGTGTAACCCTGCTTACAGGTTAGATGTAGGGTTCTTTGGAGAATCTTTACAAGCTGCTCCCTATAAAGAAGCAACTTCTTCCCATCCACTCGAGTAATCTAAAAGAGGAAGAAAAAGTAGAAGATATTTTGGAAAAAAGATTAAGAATCAATAATTAATGCAATGGACACTGTTTAGCTACTGAAGTAGCCTAAAATAATGAGAGTGTTTCTTAAAATGACTTTCATTTTAGATTTGTCATTTTAAGTATATCCTTACAATTTTTTTTTTTTTAAGATCGAAGTGCATTCTCTGAATTCAGGCTCTCCTGTGCCATAGCACCGTCCTTTTCAAAGAGTCTATCTCTTCAAAGAGACAAAACTTAATTGGGGTTCTCTGCTGGTGACTTAACCCATAAAGGAAAATCAAGTTTGACTAATAGCCAAATTTAGGATGGAGAGACACAGGAAAAAAAGCAACTGCCAAATCTGATAAAATTTTCAATTAATGAATTATGAATATCAGAATTATTATAAAAAGTATAGCACTGCAAATGAAGCTATCAACAATTACCACACTCTTGATAACAAGAAAATGGCATTATGTGACTTTTTGTAGCAATATCAAGAAATTTCTAAAACTTAAGATGTTTTAGTCTGAGGGCATCTGGCTGGCTCAGTCCAGTAGAGTGTGCAACTCTTCATCTTGGGGTCATAAGTTCACGCCCCACACAGGGTATAGAGATCACTTAAATCAATCAATCAATCTCTGGGGCACTGCGTGGCTCAGTCAGTTAAACGTCTGCTTGATATCAGCTCAGGTCTTGATCTCAGGGTGGTGAGTTCAAGCTCTGTACTAGGCATGGAACCTACTTAAAAACAGCAACAACAAACACACACGAGGCACTTGGGTGGCACAGTTAAACATCCGCCTTTAGCTCAGGTCATGATCCCATAGTCCTGGGACTGGCAGCACTGGGCTCCCTACTTCTCCCTCTCCCCTCTGTAGCTACCCGTTTGTGCTCTCTCTCAAATAAATAATAAACAAAAATCTTCAAAAAAAACAAACTAGACTTTTCATATTTTTAAAAATCAATTTAGGGGATCCCTGAGTGGCTCAGCGGTGTAGTGCCTGCCTTCGGCCCGGGGCGTGATCTTGGAGCCCCGGGATCGTGTCCCGCATTGGGCTCCCTGCATGGAGTCTGCTTCTCCCTCTGCCTGTGTTTCTGCCTATCTCTCTCTCTCTCTGTGTGTCTCATGAATAAATAAATAATATCTTTAAAAATAAATAAATAAATAAAAGTCAATTTAGAAAAAAAGGTAAATAAATTTTAAAACCAAGTCAACATTTCACAGTAATATTTCTTTATTACAGAAATTTACAATACCTCAGACAAAAGTTGAAGATTCCACAGCAACTCTTTATCTAGCTCTTCTTCATTTAATACATCATCATCTAAAAATGGCAAAATAGTATCAGGGAAAAATAACTATGCATCCAACTAAATGAATGATTTTTTAGTATCCGTCTTTAGTATATATATCTCTTATAGGTGGAGAAAAGTCTCTTTTTGAGAGACTTTTCATTTCTTTTTCATGTAGCTAAACTTGCTCCAGAGGAAGTGAAAACTCAATTTTTAAGAAAATAAGCACATCCAATCAGGACACTTGCTCCTTCACATCTTACAAATTGATTAATACTCTTTATGACAAATGCTCCATGGTTCTTGCATATATAAAAATAGTAATTTAACAAAGTAAAATTTCTAAGCTGTCACCTGGATGATACCGTAATTCAAACAATCTCTGCCCAAACTACAAAATTAAAATACTGCAAAGCTTATAGAATCTATTTATCAACAGAGTTGTAGTAACAAAAAACATTTTTTTTACCTAAAATTATACGTAAAGAATAATTTTATGACTTACTCATTGTAAGCTGAGTTATAACACTGCAGCAGTGAGGAACGAATAACTTCAAAGACTCCTCTGGGCAGCACTGAAAACATATTTGTATCAGTAAGTCTTTTGGAAGGCCATGAATATTCATTAGTCACAAAGCATATTTTTCACAGGCAAGTAAGGGTTACTACTGAAAGAACAATGTATTTTAAGTACATAACAAGCATGTCTAAAATAATTAAGCATATAAATCTGTTGGTTACTGCTTCATTAATTCATCAGTTCAAAAAACCAAACTCACCTTTACAGCAGCACGGCACATGTCTGCCACCATGCGGCCTGCTACTCTTGTTTCAAATATATGTGAAATAGAAAAATTAAAAACCTTCTGAAGGGCCACCTGTTAAGATATGTAAGAAATGTAAATGCCTTATCAGTATTTTTAAGAACCTTAAACACCTTCTGAAACACAGAAGAAAATGAGACTCAAACTATAAAAACAAACAAGTAGGAAATTCTTAACCATCTAAATTTTATAAAGATTTGCTTATTACTGGCTACATCAAGATCTATGAATAATCTTTACACAAGACCTAATGTGAGCAAAGCATTTTAGGAACAAGATTTTATTTGCTACAGAAACATTAAACACAAAACTGCAGCTGCTAGAAGCAAATGCAAATTATCTTGTTGGTTAATCCAATATAACAAAGGGGAAGTTTTTGGATTACCTGATGTTTAGACTTTGTCATTCTGACAACTACAAACTATAAACATTTACCTCTACTCTAAAAGACCTGAAGCAGTCTAATTTTACAATCATGTCACAGAATTTCAACTTAATTGCTAAATGAAAGAATGAGCTCTAGACTTTTATAATTTTCAGGATCAATTAATCCATAGCTCCTTTGAAAAGATTTTGGCTAAAGAAGATTATTTATGTTCATTTCTTTATACTAACATAATCTCAGAAAATATTTCATGCAGCTGTAAAGGAATTTAGCTTTTAATCAGGATAAACATACTGAATAGTCATAATCTCAGATGAAGGGAGAAGAAACAGAAATGGAAGTAAAGTCTGGTCTTAAGACTACACTGTATGTAAGAGACATCTACCAATAAAGTTGCTAGTGAGCACTGAATTAGCAAATACAGAATCACCCTTCCTAGGGAAAATACAGGATTAAGTTATTACAAGTCTCTGCTTACATTATCATGAACTGATTAAATTATATGAATTTTTTATGTATTTAATATATATTGTTGATTCAGTAACACTGAACTCAGCCAAGAGCACTGTAACTCATGCCTGAACAAAGATTATCTACAACGTGTTATTTTCTGGGAGGCACATCACAGTTCTCTTATACTTAGAACACTAAACAGTACTGTGGCACTACTCTTGTGGGCCATTTTCAAAAGCAAAATCTCAACAAAAAGCATACAATGTGGAAAACCTAGCAGTAAATAGACACAAGAGTGTGTTTTCTTTAGAGCTGAAACAAGGCAGAGCATGTTACCTTCTTATTCAACCTCAGTCAGAAACATGCACAACTCACATTTTTTGCCACATTTACACATCTTCACAAGAGCACTGTGAGTACTGATTTGGGTATTACAAATAAATTTTAGCAAGCAAATGGATTTGCAAATATGAAATTTGCGAGTATAATGAAAATCAATTCACATTTTAGTATGAAACAAAGGATAAATGGCATAATACCTAGTGTAACTTAAAGTTCAATTTTTAAAACAACAAAAAGACTTACAAGACAGGAATTTAATTTTTGCAGCAACGGGACTCTTACCATAAATATTTCTTTGGAACATTGTGTGAGGATTGTACTAAACGTAGAAGACAGACCTAATTCGACCAAACTCTCCAAGTGAGTCATTTTCTCAGTTTCCGTCTCTTCTCTTGTTTGCTCCAATGTGCTACTTTCTATAAGTCCAAAACATCTAAATAATCCAAAAAAAGTGTAAGTTTAGCAACTACAAACTAGCTTAATGTATTCAATGATGATTACGTAAGTCTCCATTGTCATGCCTATTCAAATGGTAACTATTCAATTTGTGCATGGCTCACTATCAGTTGTCCTCTTGAAACTTCAGATGTTCAGTCCCAGACAGTGGTTATGGACAGGTTGCAAGTAGAGATAACAGACAGTCATCTCTTTGAATGTCTAATAAAGGGCGGGTCTGGGGAACATACTCACCTATCCATAAATTGTAAGACGAAATCCTCAAATTCAGCTGTGGCTGAACAAAGTTCTCGTTCTACCTATGATATTTCAATGTGGAGAAAAATTTAAAATAGCCTTTGAATTTTTCTTGGAACTACTAAAACTCAATTATGGCCCACAAAATAGATTTTATGCTACATTAATATACTGACAATAGTGAGAAATAGTACCATAGCCGCTTATCATTTTTGGGTAACTCAATCTACTACTTTCTGGAACCAAAATAAGAAGTAATTAACATATTTTATAAGGGCCCAAAACAGAAGTCAAACAGTCATCTTCATCATCAACTAGTTTTCAAGCTTCTGGTAATATGTACACAGGATTCTTTCCTACTACTGTGAACATCCAAATGTCAAGCAGAAACATGCTTCCAATAAAGAACACAGTTCTAAGAGAACCAGTCAATAATGAAAAAATGTCTGTTTATCAGATGTCAATCCCCTCAGCAAATTCTCCTAAGCTAAAAAAAACCAACCAAACAAAAAAAAACCCCAACACACAATCTCTGCTTATCAAAAAATTAAAAGTGACAAAAAATGGAAATACATCTCTAGATATCAGTTGTTTACAAAAATAACCTATTTTTGACCTATGCCCTTTGGTGGGTATTTCCTAGACTATCTTACCAAAGACATGGTCCTCTATATAGATCATTTTAGTCACAAAATAGTAATTTTAAACTACTAGTATTTAAACTGTCAGATATGACTATGAATTTACAGTAAGAGTTATAACCCAGTTAATCAATTAGCTTTAAAGCAGAAAGCATTCTTACTTCTGTGAGGTCATTTCTTTCTTGTAGTACAGATGAACAATCTACTAAAGGCACCAGAGTGGAAAATGTTGCTATAAACTGGAATGTGATCTGTGGGAAGACGTAAAAAATTAACATTAATTATGTAATTATAGTTCAAAAATACAAGTATACCAAGAGGTACAATAAAATACCCAAATAAATTATCTTGAGGGAAATCCCACAATAATTTTTCTGGAAATTTTTCACTTAGAACTGAACATTTTAAGGCTCCTCACAGTTGAGTAGCTATTACTTTAGTAATGAAGTTATACTAAATATTTATTTTCATAGTCATTTATTAGGTTTAAGCACAATGTTCTCCAACCTTTTGTCAATGAAAAGTTACTTTGCCCCCCACCTAAAAATGCAACTTTACCTGAGGATAAATAGAAAATGCTGAAGCAAAAGTTAGAGATTGGGAAAAGTGGGAGGGTGAGCAACGTTTTAAGGAGACATGTATAAAACGGGACCTGACATTTTGCAACTAGCGGCTTTTATCATGCTCCCTGTCACCAGTGTAGACGGAGGAAAGTCCAAATGATCTATACTAAGATTTTCAATGTCTCTGCTCAAGGAAAATAGTAAATATACAATGAGACTTAAAAATATCTTATGACTACTCAATGTATGCAGGTTATGGCAAATTACTTATAAAAGATGACATATGGATCAACCAGCCATCCGCAGATCTAAACTTGGGCATCTACAGATATAACCCTTTTACCATTAACAAATTTTACACTGACCTATGTTCTAAAGAATATTTGAACGAAACTTAAAAAGATGTCTATTCACACAATTAGAACTCAGACATAAAACAGAATAATAAATATGCTTACCATGCATTTACTAAAGTCATTTGGATCCACCCCAGGCAATGCTCTCATCAACAGAGGTAGCATGTGTGTTGGACCTTCAGGAAACCATCTGCCCCCTGATACCAAACTGCGGGCTACTCCAATTACACAACTTAAAGTAGCTGTGAGCTGGTGAGGTTCTGTTAAAGTCTCTAGTGCAGGATACGTTCTACAGTTTGAAAACAGAATTAAAAAAAAAAAAGTTTCATCACAGGTAAACATGCACAATACATTAAATCTACCAAACTCATAAACTGCATGTTGGCCATATGGCTGGTAGCTAGTAGAATATTTTGAGTAAATATCTGCTCTCAAATTTAACAGAATCACACACATAAAGGATGTACATGTTTCCCCAACCTCCTGCCACCTCACCACCTTTCTCTACACAAATTCCACAGTGAAAAATAACATAAGCTGGCAGATTTTGCATTAATTTTAGCCATCTGAATCCACTTCGACATTCCAATAGGACTGAATCTAATCTAATAATCAGTGATTATTAGAATTTAGGAACAACCAGTCAAAACTACCCTATTCATCCTTTTATTGAAAAAACAATCTTTACTAAAATGATGACATTTCTCCCATTTTATACCTTTAATAAGATGGGTATATTAAATTGGAAATCAGCTCTAGAAACATATGAGGAGATTCCTGAAATTAGAGTGAATAAACGAGGGAGAATAATACAAATACAATCTTTGATCAACAAGTAAAATACAAGCCAAGAACATTCACTCTTTGATACAGTGATATGTTTTCTAAGAATCTATCCTGTTGCACGTGGGGTGGGTAGGGGAATCTAAAATGCAGTAATTTTACATTTCTTTTATGCAGAAAAAGTAAATAAGGGAAATTTCATTATAAGTAGGAAAAAAAAGCAATTATAATCAGAGTAAAAAAATAACCAAGCCTATGCTTTAGAAGATGAAGAAAGCAACCCAGCTCTTTAACAGAGGCTGTCCTTAGGAGATATAAAAGTCAGTACCTAAAATTTATTTTCTACCTTTTTACTTTTTAAAGGACTTTTGCTTTTGAGAGTGAGCGAGTGCAAGTGAGTGTGAGTGCACGCACATGTGCAGGCACAGCGGAGGGGGAGGGAAGAAGAAGGAGAAAGGGGGGGTGGGGGGAGAGAGAGAAAGAATTTTTTAAAAAAGATTTTATTTATTTATTCATGAGAAATACCGAGAAAGGCAGAGACATAGGCAGAGGAAGCCTGACGTGGGACTTGATACCAGGACCCGAGGATCACGACCTGAGACACTTAACCACTAAGCCACCTAGGTACTCTGAGAGAGAGAGACAGAGACAGAAAGAGAGAGAAAGAGAGAGAGAGAGAGAGAGAGAGAGAGAGAGAGAGAGAGAGAGAGAGAGAAAATATCTAAGCAGGCTCCCCAACCAAGCTCGAAGCCCAAGGCAGGGCTTGATCTCATGATCCTGAGATCATGATCTGAGTTGGACTTTTAACAAACTGAGCCAACCTGGCACCACAAAGGACTTTTGCTTTTATAAAAGAAAAACCTTTAAGAATATTTCTCTGTCCAAGCATATATCACTCAATATGTTATTAATCTGTCCAAAAATTGAAAACTTAAAAAATGAATAATTTTACTTGTATTTATTTTTTGAATTTTATTTAAATTCAATTAGTTAACATATAATGTATTATTAGTTTCAGAGGTAGAGTTCAGCAATTCATCATTTACTTGTATTTGTAAGCTTTATTCCTTCTACTAAAATATGTATCTCTCTATTCGTAATTCATCAGCTGGAAAACATAAAATAAGGCAAAAGAAAGCGAAAGCCAGGAAATAACCCAAACACTACAATCTTGGAAATTTTAACTATGCAAGTAGCTGAAGTCCCTCCATAGAGGCAAGTCTCTTCTAACAAGAAACATCAAGGGACCTGCCACTGAACTGTGAGTGCTGCTACCACATGGAAGCCAAAGAGCAAAGGACACTGGGGGAACGTTGAGACAGTATCAACAGCCGAACTTTCCCATCCCATTTCCTAATTAAGTTCTATGTGCTAGCAGAGTTTGGCAACTCAAATTTATAAATAATGGAGCCCCACTTTGGTCAAGATCTTTAACACAATATCTGACTCCAAGCAAATGTGCCCAATTCTCCTATTTCAATTTTAAGTCAGAAAACAGGCTGCCACTTGCTTCCTGTCACTAAGGATCTTGGACTCTTAGTTATGAAGCTCAAACTGTTAGACTCTTCTGGGCCTGAGAAACTAATATTCTTCCATTTTTGAGGAAGACATTAAAAGAGAAATCATAAAGCTCAAGTCCAGGCAGCAGAGGAATTAAAATAAAGCTTAAGTAATATTATATAAGCACAGAAGGCCTATACTGTGACAGTAATTAGGCAAAGGGAAAACTATTTTTACTATTTTAACATATGAAACAAAATGAATGCAAAAAAATCCACACTGTGGAAATAATACACATAAAATTATACAGTATATGAAAATAATCAAGACAAATTTTTTTTCTGTATCATTGATTGATTCAAAGAAATAAAAGAAATCCAAAAACACTTTTCAGTACTTAGTGACACACACTGATGTAAAATAAGCCAGGGCTTAATTAATTAGTTTATTAATTTTTTTAAAGATCTTATTTTTAAGTAATCTTTACACTCAACAAGGGGCTCAAACTCACAACCCCAAGATCAAGAGTCACATTCTTCACCAACTGAGCCTGTTAGTCGCCCCTTAATTTATGAGCAAAAATGTGCCAATAATCCAAAAATACTTTATCCATTTCGCATCGATTTTTTTTCTCTAGTAAACCTTTATCAAGTTACCAATCATTAGGTTAAAATGCCTTGCTTCCCCTAAAGGAACAGGAATAAGCACTGAGAAAGCAAAACAGAAGCCACAAAGGAAAGCCAAGCAGAAAAGTAGAGGGAAGACATAACCAGAACAGCTGTAGCCACAGCTGAGGCTTCAACCAAACACGTAAAGCTACACTTACCTTTCAAGTACAGGGGGTATTACTAACTCAGGTCTCATGAGTGCAAGATTCTGCAGAGCCTGGGCCGCTTCTAAACTACCAGTTTTGCTAAACATAGCCAAGAGGACAGGTTGAATAATGCATCGTACAAAGTCTGTAACATCTTGATCAGTAAGCTTATGGCTATCAGGCACAGGAGTTAACCAAGAAGGCTTCTTGTATCTTTCACGATGTAATCTTCTAACAACACTGTTTGGCAACCGCTGAAGTAGTTTCATTAACTTGTTCTGGGGATACAGAAGCAGAAAGTCCAAGGTAGGTTCTATTTCCCATACAGATATTTATGGTTCTTTTCTATCCTCCAGATAAAGATTCTTAAAATAGCAGCTCTTACAATCTATTACAAAGACCTGCATGGCATAACTAGATAGAATAAAATGCTATTATCAATTAATTATTGATGATAAAAATGTGTTTCAAATGTCAATTTTAATTTTTCACACTAGATGAATCTTCTATTACATGAGAAACCATTTTAACCAGGCATTATGGGAAAAAAAAAAGACCCAAAACAAACAAAACCCACAACCGACATTCCTGTTGCCAGAATGTGACATTTTGTCATCAGTTCCTAGACCAGTATTATCTTCATTTATTTTTATGTTCTATGAACATGGTAACTTAATTTGATCTTAATCACCTATATATAGCCAACATTTATATGAAAGACAGAAAATGTATTACAGGTTTTACACAATAGAACAATGTAAACTGTGTGACCATATCTTTAAAAAATTCCAAACCCTACAATGAAAAATGAACACACTCACCAGCCAGCGCCCATTATTTGAGGGATGATAAAAAGACGTGATGCTGTTAAATAAACCAGCCAAGTGTTTTTGCACTAGCTTACTTGGTCCACCCTATTCAAATAAAAGAACAAAAATATTAGTAACCACAGTACACTGGAAAACTGAAAGGACTGACAGGCCCAAGCTTATATATATACCTTTCTAACATGGTACACATCCATTTTGCTGACAAAAACCAATTCTACCTCTATGTAAGAGTCAAAAACAATTCCCCAGTGAACTTCCTACAATCTTCTATGCAAAACACTCTACTAAAAATATGGGCAACTTACTGAAAACAAATTAGATCACTGAAAGATCTTTTTCAATTTTGGGTATCAGCATTATTTTACTCTTCTGCAGTGAAATAACTTTTGTCACTAAGACTTCTCTTAAAAAAAAAACAAGAGTGGTAACACCAGGCATAAAAAGCATTCCTTAAAGGATTCAAGAAGTCAATTTCTTTTTTTTTTTTTAAGATTTTATTTATTTATTCATGAGAGACACAGAGAGGCAGAGACATAGGAATAGGGAAGAGAAGCAGGCTCCTTGCAAAGAGCCCAAAGCAGAACTTGATCTCGGGATTCCAGGATCACGCCCTGAGCCAAAGGCAGATGCTAAACCACTGAGCCACCCAGGCATCCTCAAGAAGTCAATTTCTTATTGCAGGAAATGAAGAAGTGATATTTACACAAATGCATTCAAATATTCTATTATTCCTAAATCTTTCAAATGAGTAAATCTGTTATATTTGACCACATCCACATTTTGATTCAAAAGAAAAATATTTTCTTAATCTATTACCAAAACAAATACACCAAACAACAATATGGGGGAAAAAAGTGAGGAAAAAAGTCAGCATGCATCTTACCAAGTTTGACAGCCCCAGAAATAAAGAACTATAATTTGGTTTTAATTTATTTTTTAAAATTTTATTTATTTATTTAAGAGACCGAGAAAAGTGAGAACACATGCAAGGAGCCTGATGCAGGGTTCAATCTCAGGACCCTGAGATCATGACCTGAGTCAAAGGCAGACATTTAAGTGACTAAGCCACTCAGGTGCCTCTATAATTAGGTTTTAAGACCTTCTCTCTCTCTTTTAAAGATTTTATTTATTTATTCATGGGAGACACAGAGAGAGGGAAGCAGAGACACAGGCAGAGGGAGAAACAGGCTCCATGCAGGGAACCTGACATAGGACTTGGTCTTGGGACTCCAGGATCATGCCCTGGGCCAAAGGCAGGTGCTAAACCACTGAGCCACACCCAAGGATCCTGACCTTCCCTCTCTCAAGATGATCTTTCAAAAAGGGCATAGACCTAAGGTAGACTGTTGAGTTGCATTAGGAACATTTCTTCCTGCTGAAAGGAAATCCATGTACACGTTCCCAAATGATAATAGGTCAACTACTAAAAAGATCATCATAATTCTATTGCAAAAAACCCCAATAAAAATATTAATAGTGTAACATAATTAGCATTTTTGATTTATTATACTCAACATTCATATTTAATACGAAACTGTCAATGGGAAAAACTGAGAATAGCAACATTAAATAAAGCTGATAGTCATCACGATATAATTCTATGGCATTTCAACTCACTGCTGATGTAAGATAGTAAACATCTAAATGTTTTTGCTCTTATGAAGTATTAGAAAGAAAATGTGCTTTTTCCATATTTAATAATGAAATAGCAAAAATGGGGAGAATGAATTTTTTTAAATCCAAAAATAAAATTTAATAGCCAAACTTCTCACAACCATCCTGCCTTTTCCACAAAAACGACCAACCAAACAACATAATCTGTGAATATACCAAATACAGAATAATTTTAAAAAGAGACAGCAGTAGAAGCAATATAAATGATAATCCAGAAAATTAGAGTATAAAATTATTCTAATATTCTTATTTGCAAGATGACACTGAAATCCAAGCATGTGGATATATTTTTCCTTTCCTTCAAGGATGTCAGTAAAGTAATCCTCCATATTTCTCCCTTTACCAAGATAATTTCCTTTGTTTAGTAAGCTCTGTGTCAGTGTAATCTTCGACACTGAATGCATTTGTACTGAACATATGTAAAATCCTGAGTACTAATCACAGATTTATCATTTTCAATTTGACCTTACATTTTTGAGTCTGGTTCTTGATCTGTAGGGCTGTCAGACATTCTAAATCTCTTTAATCTTTGACTCCATTATTAAGAATCACTGGCTAGAGAGATTTACAAATGGTGCATTTTTCTACATTCTGGGTCTGGTTAACATTAGCATACAACATCAGAAAATATCCAAGAATCCAATGACCAACTAAGACAGGAACATGGCCATTATGTGATTATACAGAATTTTTGTATGGTTAATACAAAATTAGATGAATTAATGAGTTACAAACCATCATAGCGGTGATCCATATCACAGCATGTCCTATATCATAAGCATTTGTTAAAAATCTTGGGACTAACACTTGACTGCTTCCCACTGGGAGGTTCAAGCTTCTCAGAATTCTTGTAAATATCTTTAAAAGAAAAAAGAAATAAAGAGTAAATATTTATATGTATCAGGTAACTCCTTAAATAACTGAAGTGTTATATTTTACTTCATTCTTTAAAAGTTTATTGAAATAATATCTACACTCAACATGAGGCTTGAACTCAGGACTTCGATATCAAGAGCTGCATGCTCTGATGACTAAGCCAGCCAGGAGCTCCTATTTACTTTCTTTTAAATGACACTGAGGTCACAGGGCTGTGGATAAGAAGCAGCTGTATCCATGTACCCATAAATAATCAAATGAGATATAGTTACACATAAAAACGCAAAATATAGACAAGTACAGTTAAACATGAAGTATTTTGGCTCCTTTCCATCTCTCTGCATATAAAATTATTTTTCTTATGCTTTCATTCCATGTCAAGAATGTACAAAATGCAAATACCTAGAATCCTTTTCCAAATTCTAACATTTGATTTTTTCCCTAGGAATTTGCATTTTAATCTGTCATTTAATAATTGCATTTTAATACAATTAAATTTATATTTAAAATCTGTCATTAGTAATAGGGAGCCCAACAGTGGGAGAAAATCACTTTTCCTCCTATACTGGAGAGTATAAGCAAAGGTAAATAGAATATTCATCTGCTGCTCCCCAGCCCTGCTCTACTGTCACTGTGCATCAGAATCACTGGATGCCTCATGCCAGCTCTCCTCAACCTACTGGAGGTGAAACAATATGTAAGATATTAAGTGATGTTAAGTGATGTTAAGAACACTGTACCCAGAGACACTCATAGCTGTATTTACTCTAGGAAATGTGATCTAAAAAGCGAAGAACACTCTAGAATAGCAATCAAAAACAATACACAAAATTTGTCAGGAGGTATGAATGTAAGACACCCTGAATAATATACTTAGTACTTCCTAAATTACTCACTTTGAAACTTCTATTTCATGTCCTACACAGGCAAGATAGAAATCACACATTTATGATACCTTGGTATAATCAAAAACTACAATTAGTTTTTGAAAATAAATGATCTACCCTGGTAAATTTTATCTTTTTACTAGTGGTCAACAAATATTTTATGAATCAACATACAAAACACACTTAAAGATACAAAAAGTGCTATGAATGCTACTATATGTTGTATATGTTGTATGTTCAAAGTTCTTAATTACCTTTGGTACATATGGATCCCAATCTATGTACCCTATATTATCGGTAGCCAATCGAGCAAAGAGATTTACTAGTTGCTGAAAGTAAACAAAAAAGAAAGTTAAGGAAATACACCTGTTGTTATTAAGTGTCACAGTCACATCTATTTATTGTTCCCAGCTGTTATCATTAGCACAGCTTAATATATGGTTTATGACTCATTTTTTAATAATCTCCAAATTTAAGTTCTAATTCTTGTCACCCATTTAAAATCAACTGCAGATGAAATGCTTATTAAAAGGGAAATGACAAAGCATCATCCACAATGCAAATAGAAGGAGAAATTTTAATCTAATAAGCATAAAGAAAACATCCACTATGTGTATAGCAACATGCTAGTGAAGGTAGTACAAAAGGAAACAAACAACAGCCTTACATTTCATGCATTTTATAATACATGTATATGCTTCTAGATATTGATAAAACCAAAAGAAGTATCTATTTCGGTTAGAAACAGCAAACAGAAAAAAAAAATTACAACATTGTTAATAGTCAATTCTAAGGAACTGATAATATTTATCAAATGACCTGATAGCAAAGGAGGAAAAAACAGAATACTCACCCCCTCCCACTGTGGGAGATTTTGCACTGAAACCCAAAGGCCAATTAATTCATCAAACCAAAGTCTGAAGAAGAAAAATGTTATGAATAGCAAGTGATTTATAGAAAATGGTTCAAAGCCAGGTATCCTTTGAATTTTCTAATCTATTATTCTTACTGATAACTACACACCCTAGGAAAAATAATACTGAATGTTATAAATTTAATGGAACTAATAACTACTGTTGTCTGAATATTCCTCTTGCGATATATTTATGCCAAGAGAGTCATCTCATCAAACCTCTACTTCATTGGTAGGGGTGCCGGGGTCACTCAGTTGGTTAAGCACCTGACTCTTACTCTTAGTTTATGTGCAGGTCATGATCTTAGTTAGAGTCCTGGGATGGAGGCATCAGGCTCATGTTCTGTGGGGAGATCTCCTCTCATATTTTCCTATTACTACCTGTTCTTGCAATTCTCCCTTATATTCTTTCCTTAAGCCAATTAGTTTTTTCTTTTCTTAAGATTTTATTTATGCCAGCCCAGGTGGCTCAGCGGTTTAGCGCTGCCTTCAGCCCAGGGCCTGATCCTGGAGACCCAGGATGGATTCCCACATCAGGCTCCCTGCATGGAGCCTGCTTCTCCCTTTGCCTGTGTCTCTGCCTCTCTCTCTATGTCTCTCATGAATAAATAAATAAAATCTTTAAAAGATTTTATTTATTTATTCATGAGAGAGAGAGAGAGAGAGAAGCAGAGACACAGGCAGAGGGAGAAGCAAACTCCATGCAGGGAGCCCTACGTGGGACTCGATCCCAGATCCTGGAATCATGCCCTGAGCCAAAGGCAGAAGCTCAAGCACGGAGCCACCCAGGCTTCCCAAGCCAATTAGTAATTATACCATTAATTAGCACCATAATAGATGTTCGACAAAAGAAATTAGCTATAAACTATTAGGTACAATTAAAATATCATGGGGGAAATAATCTCAGATTAAACAGAAGAGAATTATAAGGGCAAGAAAATGTTGGAATATTATTCAGCAATCTTTATAAATGTCAAAGAAAATAAAAAGTTTTTAGAATTTCTGAATCATAGGGGTGCCTGGGTGGCTCAGTCAGTTAAGCATTTGCCTTTGGCTCAGGTCATGATCTCAGGGTCCTGGGACTGAGCCCTGCATCAGGCTCCCTACTCAGTGGGGAGCCTGCTTTGTCCTTCTACCCCTCCCCCTGTTCATGCTTTCTCTCTTTCAAATAAAAACACCATAAAAAAATTTCTGATTTATAACTAAAATTTCACAAATATATAGCTATGTACAAAATTTCTGATTTAAAACCTCACTACAGAAAATATGGGGTGTCTGGGGAATAAGCATGAACCCACAACAGAGTAATAATACCTATTTCCTTCCAGTCTTTTCATACCTTTTTCTTTTTCCATAAAAAAGTTGCTCAGTTGGGATGGTGGGGAGCAGAAGGGGGGGATTTGCTTCTTCTTTTCCCTCTGCTCTTCCCTCCTCATGCTCTCTCATACGCACTCTCTCTCAAATAAATCTTTTTTTAAAAGAGCATAATCTAAATATTATCTTTCTTTCTTTCTTTCTTTCTTTCTTTCTTTCTTTCTTTCTTTTTTTTTTAGAGAGAGAACACATACACAAGGCATGGAAGGAGGGGCAGAGGGAGAGAAATTTAAGGTGGCTCCATGCCCAAGGTGAAGCCCAACACCAGGCTCAATCTTAGGACCCTGAGATCATGACCTGAGTCAAGAGTCAGCCGCTTAACCAACGGAGCCACCGAGGTGTCCCTAAGTATCTTTTATGCTAGGATTTGTTATATACCTAGAGTTATCTAGAAAAAAATAATTCTTAAAAACAATGCAAAGACTAGAATGAGTAAAGAAAAAAATTATTTAAAAAAACAGAAAAACTACAAATGATGAATAAGACCAAGTTTTAGCAAAATACTTTTCCTTTCCCTGTACTCCACACAATTTAACATTTCTTATCACTGCCTATTTACTGATATTTTCTACTTCTTTTTGCACTTTTTATTCTTTCTCTTGATTTCTTAAAGTCCCTATCTTCACTTTTTTCTTTTAAGTTATTTCTACACCCAAAGTGGGGCTCAAACTCACAACCCCAAAATCAAGAATCACATGCTCCACCAATTGAGTCAGCCAAGGGCCGTGTAAAGCCCTCATGGTATTTGGCTTGACAGACAAGCATTATTCTCTCCTCATTTACAATCTTATATTTCACCCTCCACACATTTTTTCTTTTCTTTTTAATGATAGACATATATAGATAGATAGATAGAGAGAGAGAGAGTAGAGAGAGAGAGAGAAAGAGAGAGAGAGAGTGAGAGAGTAGAGAGAGAGAGAGAGAGACACACAAACACAGGCAGAGGGATAAGCAGCTCCATGCCAGGAGTCCGATGCGGGACTGGGTCCCGGGACTCCAGGATCGTGCCCTGGGCCAAAGGCAGGCGCTAAACCCCTGAGCCAATTCAAGTATAATTAACACAACGGTTGAGTTAAATTTTTGTTAACTATTATGGCTTTACTAGTTGGCTTAAATATCTCCATTTCTCGCTCTGTTCTATAATTTGTCAAGATATGTATATACTTACTTAAAACCTTTATGATGAAGTTCTGGAGGAAGGGAGGTAGGAAGAAATATTTCAAAATAAGTAATGGCCTTTTGCATTGTTACATCAAAAGGACACATTAAAGGCCGCCATTCTTCTAGCATCTCAGCTGTGGCATCTGCTGGAAAGTATCTGATAAAAAAGAAGGTTTTCATTTATTTGATCATTGGCTTAAAAGGTCTACAACATTAATACATGACCAACAAAAAAGGGGGAGGTAGGGAATGAATTTCCTAAGGTACAACAGACCCTTAAAATGTTAACCTAAGTACATTTTTGCAACTCTAAAATAAATACCTTGTAGCACTTAAAGGTAAATTTTCTTCTTGTCTATAGGACTTAGAAAACTGCTATAAAGCTAATAAAACTCCTAAAATACAGTAGGAAAAAAATCTAGTCACAGAGAATCCAGTCTATAAGAAATGGATAATCAGTAAAATGTGAAAGAGAACAATAGTCCAGGAACCTCTAGGCACATCTGGACCAACCATTTACTCTCACTGCACCACAGCGCTCTTTTGTATACAAGAGCAGACTAAATTAGATGGTCTGGTTTTACAGGTGCTAACATTCTACAAGTCTATGAAATGGGCAGGAGAGCCCCTAGGGTACAGAATATTCACAAAATTAAAATCTGAAGTGTACATCCACACACAAAACAGGTAAAATGGAGAAAGAGGACCCATGCAAAATAACCAAATACTCATTAAGGGAGGTTAAAATAACAAAAAGTGAATGAGAAATTCAGATTTGGGCATGGCCAAAAGTTAGGAAACCCTTTCAAATACACATGTAGGTTTGGCCTACGTGTCACATTATTAATACTATTATATCTTTGTTCATCTGTATTAATTAGAGCCACACTTCATTCCTTAATATGAAAAGTAAAACTATATTTCTAGCAATACTCCTTTGAGTTCATCAAGCATCTATGTGCCAAGTCACTATGCCACAGTTTAGATTTTTTTCTTTTAATTTTTTTTTAATTTATTTATGATAGTCACAGAGAGAGAGGGGGGCTGGGCAGAGACACAGGCAGAGGGAGAAGCAGGCTCCATGCACCGGGAGCCCGATGTGGGATTCGATCCCGGGTCTCCAGGATCGCGCCCTGGGCCAAAGGCAGGCGCCAAACTGCTGCGCCACCCAGGGATCCCTATGCCACAGTTTAGAATGAAAAAGGAAAAAACAGAGAATATATTCTGCCTTTAAAGATCTCATACATCAATTCTCCTTAATTTTTCAGAGTCAACTGTTAGCCTTGGGTGTTCTATGAATTACCTAAGAGGCTAAAAACCACGAAGTACCCCAAGGATAATCAAATTGCTGGTGAGGAAATGCAGGCCAAGAGGTCACTACCTAGCTCAAAATGACGTGGCTTATGACTCAGCTTAGATCTTAAGCCTCAATCTTAAAAGGGAAACTACATCCTAAAAATACATTTGCTCAAGATTGAGAGTATAAAAGGTCAGCAACAAATATCTGATTTATAAAACCATTTATATAACTTTAACTCATAAGAATATGATAAAAGTGATTTCCATTCAAAAAAATTCACTGTAGGGATCCCTGGGTGGCGCAGCGGTTTGGCGCCTGTCTTTGGCCCAGGGCGCGATCCTGGAGACCCGGGATCGAATCCCACATCGGGCTCCCGGTGCATGGAGCCTGCTTCTCCCTCTGCCTGTGTCTCTGCCTCTCTCTCTCTCTCTCTGTGACTATCATAAATAAAAAAATAAAAAATTAAAAAAAATTAAAAAAAAATTCACTGTATCCACACACAGCAGGATAAGCAATCTTAGAACAGTCCAATAAATAATAGCTCAAGTCCACAGAACTGGTTATTTATTTACACTAAGCTCTACGTCCAACATCTCGAGATCAAGAGTTCATGCTCCACCAATTGAGCCAACCAGGGGTCTCAAGTTCATGTAATGGAGTTGAATTGATTAAAACTAAATTCAACCCATATTCATCTTTAAACATCAGAATATGCAATATTTCTGTATGTTCTACTGAAAGAGAACATACTTTAAAAATGTCTGAATACTATTTTATTACTCACATTTTGATACAATACCTACAATGCTCATTTTGGAAAATATTTTGGATCTGAGTAATGATATTCTAGGAAAATCTTTCAAATAAAGACAATTACACATAAATTATGGCATTCTTACTTTATAATGGGTAACTGACACCCACACCACTTAAAAATTTCTCAATTTATAAATGAAATCTGAATAATTCAGTTCAAGAGTTGGAAACGATATGTTGTGCCCAATGACTAACATTAAAATGTTAAAAATGATTTATACCTTTAATTTCCTCTTCCAAGCATACTAAGAATGGAGAAATACCACAGAAATAAAAGAAGTTTTATAAATTGAGAAGCTACTTACGGTCGGCAGCTTTTCACGAGTGTTTTGAGAACATTTTCTACAGAACTAGGGGGGAAAAAGCCATTTGATAAATTAGGTTGGTGTATTTTGAAATGCATCTAATCCAATTAATAAGTACTCTAAGATATGCTCATACATTTAAAAATTATGTGTGATGCAATAAGCAATCTTTCTCTTTCATACAAACAGAACTACAAGGATTAACTACTTAAACTCTGTAATCTACTCTTCCTTTTGCCCTTGATTTGTTCATTCTCTGTTGTAAACTAAAGGGAAGAAAACTGGGAAAAGGACAAACTATTTTCAATCTTTACAAAGTAGGCAGCAATGACCATACGTAGCATATCAAGAAGGATGCTCAAGTGGCTTAAAACTTCAAATACTAATTTTTATTTTTATCAAAGTGCTTTTACATCGAAACACAAACAGCAGACAAAATCTAGTGTGCTTATATCAGCAACTGCCAGAAACTAGTTTTTCTGTAACCAATGGTGGGAGTTCTATAACACTATGAGGTTATTTTACTGCCAGCAACAATTAACAAAAATAGCAACAGCCATCTTTTTGACCTACTTAAAATGTTAGTTGAGTAACATTAAAAAACTATAACTTATTTCCAACTTTGTAGGTGGTTCAAGTGAATTTAAGAAAACATTAAGTATTTGATTATGGATTTATAATAAATGCTTGTCTTAATGAAAAGGCCAATGTGTTAAAAAAAAAAAAAAGGCCAATGTGTACTGGTTTAAACATACATGGCCAGAATAGAATATTTAAATTAATTAGACTATTGTCAAAAGAGGTAAAACACAAATAAACAAAACAAAGGGCACAAGGTAATTTTGGCCTGGAATTTTAAAATAAATGTGTGGCTACTTACAGTATGATGTGTACAAGTAAATAAAGCAAGTCCCCAAATCTCAAGAAAAAAAATTAGGGGGGAAAGGGGTATAATTTTCATGCAGTGCTTCCACCTGACACTTTCTCATTAAGCTTCTTGAAACTGTTTAAGTCCAGAAGCCTATCCAACCTCCCTGAAAGCTTAAGAACTAATCTGTAAAGAAATTCCAAGGAATAACACAAATCAAACTCAGCACAAGTAATCAATTATACAACCAAAAGAGAAAACTATGATTTCATTACTAGAAGCTGTAGAAATCCTCTTTAATTTCAAAACTAGTTAGAAAAAAATTAACTGAAGGCTACAACACATGAGAGAATTCTAACATTAAAAAGATGACCATATGGCCAGAGAGACATGGAACATTTTCTTTGTTTATCAAGGAGAGATTCTATCTTCACTCACAAAAAAGCTAAGCAATTGAGGACACAGAATCAGTTTAAAGAACATCTAAGTTCGCCTGGTTAAAAAAGGGGTAAACTTCTCCAACGACATTTAAACTCCCTGAAAACCACGACTATGATTTTTACCTCCGGACATTTCCAAAGTACTTTTAACAAAATTATGTGTTCATATACATATTTATGCATATTTATATTTATGAATTTACAATATACAGTAAACATTTTCTATGAGAGCAACAAAGAGCACAGATCTTTGGGTCTTCTTTTAGTTTGGATGGAAGAACCCCGTTTAGAAACAAATTACAGACAAGTTTAAAGAACTATCTAGTTCTACACTAAGTAACAGATCAACTCAAATGCAGATTTTAAAAAGATAATTCTAAAATGGCAAACTTTCTGTCCCAGGAGATAAGCAGAAGATCTGTAATACTACCAGGTCCTAAAGTTTGTGTTCATGTTGACTTTGTATTTATTTTACTGTTTCTGTGACAACTTGTTTGAGTGCAACACAGAAAACCTGCTATTTTCTATTCCACAAACTTTCATATAATGTAAAAAAATGTTTCTAGAAGGCAGTGAAAGGCTGCCCAGCTACCTGCTTTCTCCAGTTCCCTTCACTCTTTACAAGAATAGGTGGTTAATTATAATACTTGATAGCTGTCACCTCACTCATTAGAGGGATGGGGTATGTGGGGAGGTGCTTTAGTTCATCTAAAATAAAGTCAACTTCAACCCCTCCTTATATATAAGGCCTGTGCCAATGGATTTATGCTCTTTATCCAGAAAAGGGTACAATCTCTCTAACCTGTGATATCTGTATAGTGACCTTTTGTGATTCTTGTAATCTCTCAAGATGAAGGGAACAATGTTTCTGTTTAAAAATAAAATAGAAGGTTAAGGCTAGATGCTACTAAACTATATTGCACTAATTTTTAGAGGGAGTGGATAATCACTACGTACTTTCCCAATTGTTGGAAATTTACCATACTAAAGTGATTACAATTCAAAACACTTTTTTTTTTATCAAAAGGGATTGATCTACAGAAGGAATAAGCTTTGAATGGGTTTTCTCATATCCTACTTCCTGTTAGAAAAGGCATGTTAAGTTGAAAAGAAAGCCATAACATATCATGCAATAGTTCATAACTTGGGCTTAGAGTTGGGACAGATCTATATTTGATTACCAGTTCTGCTACTTACTTTCTTCAATAGTAAAGCCTCAGTTTTTACATCTATATAATAATAATAATAATACCTACCTCTCAGAAGGCTGTTAAAAAATTAAATGAGATAATGTAAAGAATACAGTTATCTGGCCCAGAATTAAGCACTAAAACTGTTAACTATAATTATTTTTTCATACTATCCAAAACAAATTACATTTTCAGACTCCTCAAGAACTATTATCTTGTGTTCATTTTGCTTTTACATTTATTCTACTGTCTCTTAATAATTATCAATGTATGATTTAGGAAATTACATCTATTTTCATGTGATTTAGTAATTAAATGTAATTCTTTTCCCAATTCCCATCCTATTTATTAGGGCAGACAGTAAGTTCTTGTCCCAGTTCTTGAGCTCTTGTCCCAGTTTCAACAAATGACTGTATGAGTTCTCCTCTCTGGGCCACAATTTCCTACTCTTTATGATGACATTAGTAAAATAAATGCCAAATATATAGCAGAGAAGATTGAGGAAAGCCAAAAACCTTAGCCTCCAGTTACACCATTTATTGAGATAGGGGACTTATATAAACCTGGAGGTTTATGCTTCCTACCTCCTTGGCCTTACCTAATTCTCTGGACAATATTCACTTCTAAACCAGAGAAATGTATAGCAAATGATACATTCAAGATGAAAGCAGTGTGGACTACCCATAGTCAGAAGTATTTTCAGGTTGGTTTGACAATTCTTGAACTAAAATTTAGCTTCAGAATTATATTTGCTTTTTTATAAATGAACTGGACAACTGTAACACTGGCCTATTCTATATACCTCTGCCTTAACCTCCTTATAATTTAATGGTAATTGCCTATATAGTATTTTCTTTAAGAATGTACTTCATTAAAAAACAAATGTACTTCATTTCATCCAAAGAACCTCAAGTTTTACCTGATTTCTCTATATCTAAACAAACACAACCGTCAGTTCATCAAACACTACCCATCTCATATCTAATCCTTCAAAATCTAATACTGTGTCATTAAATCAGCGAATACTTATTTTTCACAGCCACTTCATACAAAATTAGGGTCAAGATAATTCTATCATAAGAAAGGTGTAAGTAAAGTATAACATCTTCATCACTGAAGTAGCATTAACATTGATTTTTCATCATAACTACTTTCAGAAAAAAGTATGCCTCTATGGCTAGTATTAAAAAGTTGTAATAATCCTGACCACTCATGTAAAAAGACCATGCATAACTGCTGAGAGTGATAAGGCTGATCAGTGTGAACTAAACATTTTTTTAAAAGCTTTAAAAAGAGCAGTTTCTATAGAAAGATCATATGACACAGATACAAGTTTTGGAGGAAACACTACCAAAGTTATTAATAAAAACCAACTACTTATTTTCTCATTTCCAAATAAAAGTGAAAGTGGTATGTATGTATGTATGTATGTATTTATTTATTTATTTTAAAGATTTTCCCCTAAGATCAGGAACAAGACAGGAATGTCCACTCTCACCACTGCTATTCAACATAGTACTGGAAGTCCTAGCCTCAGCAATCAGACAACAAAAAGACATTAAAGGCATTCAAGTTGGCAAAGAAGAAGTCAAACTCTCCCTCTTCGCCGATGACATGATACTCTACATAGAAAACCCAAAAGCCTCCACCCCAAGATTACTAGAACTCATACAGCAATTTGGCAGCGTGGCAGGATACAAAATCAATGCCCAGAAATCAGTGGCATTTCTATACACTAACAATGAGACTGAAGAAAGAGAAATTAAGGAGTCAATCCCATTTACAATTGTACCCAAAAGCATAAGATACCTAGGAATAAACCTAACCAAAGAGGTAAAGGATCTATACCCTAAAAACTATAGAACACTTCTGAAAGAAATTGAGGAAGACACAAAGAGATGGAAAAATATTCCATGCTCATGGATTGGCAGAATTAATATTGTGAAAATGTCAATGTTACCCAGGGCAATTTACACGTTTAATGCAATCCCTATCAAAACACCATGGACTTTCTTCAGAGACTTAGAACAAATTATTTTAAGATTTGTGTGGAATCAGAAAAGACCCCGAATAGCCAGGGGAATTTTAAAAAAGAAAACCATAGCTGGGGGCATCACAATGCCAGATTTCAGGTTGTACTACAAAGCTGTGGTCATCAAGACAGTGTGCTACTGGCACAAAAACAGACACGTAGATCAATGGAAGAGAATAGAGAACCCAGAAGTGGACCCTCAACTTTATGGTCAACTAATATTCGATAAAGGAGGAAAGACGATCCACTGGAAGAAAGACAGTCTCTTCAATAAATGGTGCTGGGAAAATTGGACATCCACATGCAGAAGAATGAAACTAGACCACTCTCTTGCACCATACACAAAGATAAACTCAAAATGGATGAAAGATCTAAATGTGAGACAAGATTCCATCAAAATCCTAGAGGAGAACACAGGCAACACCCTTTTTGAACTTGGCCACAGTAACTTCTTGCAAGATACATCCATGAAGGCAAAAGAAACAAAAGCAAAAATGAACTATTGGGACTTCACAAGATAAGAAGCTTTTGCACAGCAAAGGATACAGTCCACAAAACTAAAAGACAACCTACAGAATGGGAGAAGATATTTGCAAATAACATATCAGATAAAGGGCTAGTTTCCAAAATCTATAAAGAACTTATTAAACTCAACACCAAAGAAACAATCCAATCATGAAATGGGCAAAAGACATGAAGAGAAATCTCACAGAGGAAGACATAGACATGGCCAACATGCACATGAGAAAATGCTCTGCATCACTTGCCATCAGGGAAATACAAATCAAACCACAATGAGATACCACCTCACCCCAGTGAGAATGGGGAAAATTAACAAGGCAGGAAACCACAAATGTTGGAGAGGATGCGGAGAAAAGGGAACCCTCTTACACTGTTGGTGGGAATGTGAACTGGTGCAGCCACTCTGGAAAACTGTGTGGAGGTTCCTCAAAGAGTTAAAAATAGACCTGCCCTATGACCCAGCAATTGCACTGTTGGGGATTTACCCCAAAGATTCAGATGCAATGAAACGCCGGGACACCTGCACTCCGATGTTTCTAGCAGCAATGTCCACAGTAGCCAAACTGTGGAAGGAGCCCCGGTGTCCATCGAAAGATGAATGGATAAAGAAGATGTGGTTTATGTATACAATGGAATATTACTCAGCCATTAGAAATGACAAATACCCACCATTTGCTTCAACGTGGATGGAACTGGAGGGTATTATGCTGGGTGAAGTAAGTCAATCAGAGAAGGACAAACAGTGTATGTTCTCATTCATTTGGGGAATATGAATAATAGTAAAAAGGAATATAAGGGAAGGGAGAAGAAATGTGTGGGAAATATCAGAAAGGGAGACAGAACATAAAGACTCCTAACTCTGGGAAATGAACTAGGGGTGGTGGAAGGGGAGGAGGGCGAGGGGTGGGGGTGAATGGGTGACGGGCACTGAGGGGGGCACTTGACGGGATGAGCACTGGGTGTTATTCTGTATGTTGGTAAATTGAACACCAATAAAAAATAAATTTATTATTAAAAAAAATAAAAAATAAAGATTTTACTTATTTATTCATGAGAGACACAGAGCAGGAGGCAGAGACACCGGCAGAGGGAGAAGCAGGCTCCACACAGGGAGCCTGATGTGGGACTCAATCATCCCAGGTCTCCAGGATCACGCGCCCTAGGCTAAAAGCAGCTCTAAACCACTGAGCCACCGGGTTGCCCTTAAAGTGGTGTTTTAAAACAGCAAATATAATGTTCCTCAAATACCATGTTAAAAATCACTATACCTACCTTAATAATCACTGCTTATTAACAAAATAACCATAAACTAGTCCTCAGAGAAATCACTTTCATCATTTCATTATTATGTTAAATTTTATAGCCAGAGATCATTCTTGAGCTGCTGATACTAACTTAAGCTTAGAAACGTAACCACATGTCTCAAGAAACCCTCCAGCAGTAAGAACATGTCATTTCCATGTGTTGAAGGGTGAAAAAGGATTTAGCTGTATCTCAGGGATAAGAATACCAACTCAAAGTCCTTTGTCAGATCAACTGAGAAACAAACACCATCAAGAACAAGTACTAGAAAAGGGTAACAATCAAGTTTCTCCAGAGGCAGAATAATATGAAAAATGAAAATGTTAATACTCTATGATCCCCGTAGAGAATGATATATGGAAGAAAAATAGATCTTAAGAAAATAAATTGAGCTATCTAGACCCAAACTGCTCATCATGCAAATATGTAAACCTTAAAAAACTCACAAAAGCAAAACTGATGGTGACAAAACTAAAATTTAAACACAGCAATTCAAATATGAATCGTCCATGCCCATTTGTAAAAGCTGATCTATGCATAATTCCTCCAAGCCTTGTCAGAAGCAAGAGTCTTCATTAGTAACTTGCAATATGTTATTCTAATTTAAGTGTATGGGGCATTATTTTAGGAAATAAAACTAGGCCCCTAACACATAAATGCTTCCTTTTTAATGTAAACAATAAGTGATTCTTAAGTTGCTATTATCAAATTCAAACTAACTCCTTTCCAATTTTGATTTTTTTTAAAAAAAAAAAAAAAAAGACTCCACAATTTGTTTCTCCAGTAGAACCTAGAAACAGAGAAGAGTGCGAAATGTTCCCTTGCCCCTGAGGCATATAGGCAGAAAATAAAAAAGGGAGAGGAGAAGAAGAGGGAGAAAAATAAGGGAAAAGGAGACAGGAAAAAAAAAAGTTAAATAATCCTTGCTCCAAAAAATAGAACCAGCTTTTTAAAACATGTTGAAATGCATGGCACCCTAAGCTATAGTTTCAAATAAAGACATATACACAAGGCACATGAGTTTAAGACTTGAAAGACAGTTAAATGAAGCAACCTTTCACTTTTGATTATAAAAATAGTATTCTAAAAATAGTATGAACACATGCAGTCAGCTGACAAAACTGTTTCAAAATGAATCAGAATACATCTAAGATGAAAATACTCCAAGCAAAACACCAATTCCAAAAGTATGCCATATTGAAGGGTTTTCAGGGGTTTTCTGAAATAAACTGTGAAGTTATAACTTTATCACTAGACTATGAACACTTGCTATACTAATACACTAAACAGAAACTTAGGTAGAAAGGTAAATTTTAAAACGTTTAAATTGATTCCCTATTAGAAATTCAGTGGACATAGACTAGCTCTAAAGAACAAAAACTAAAAAGTATTGCTGTATGGCTCTCCAACTGGTTTCCTTAACATTTCTGCAGAAGAACTAAGACTACTAGATTTCTCTGATTTTAAAAATCAAGGCAAGTGTGATGAAGAAAGTCCAAGAACCAAAGAATCAGATAATCCTTTACAGACACATAGTCTGACCTGAATGGAAATAAGGTAACAGGTACTCCTTTCAAAAGGTGGTATCTGATAACAGTAAAAAGATTACAGAAAATTAGAGAAAATAAAAAAATAATTACAATCCTGAGAAATGTTTTAAGTACAATTCCTCTACTTTTTTTTTTTACAGAGACATTAATTAGTTTCTAATTTTATCTTATAGGGCTGCCTCTCACCAAGCAAGAGCCCCTTTCAAGAGTGATTCCAAATCCTCACTATGCTTTGTGATCTCTTTAAATTGAAACAACCCATTAGCAATTAAAAAAAAGTCTGCATCAACAGAGCTGCACTTCCTTAGTGTACTCCATTCAGTTGGATGTGAGCACTCCAAGCCACTGAACCAAAATGGTTTATCTTCCTGGAGCATCAATTATAGTCAAGAGATACAGAGGAGAGAAATTTTTACTTATGAAAACATCACTTAATAAGCCTAATATAGATATGAATGTTTTAAAATAACATGTAAAATTGCCAAGAAATTTCTCACACCAGAGCACTTTAAGAAACACCTCAGAGCCTTGAGGAAAAGGAAAGGAGGTACTAAGTAGACAGTTTGACAGTACTGGTATAAGGAAAAAAGAATACTGGTTTTAAAACTACAAGATCCAGGTCTTACAGAATTCAAAATAGGAAAAAAAGAAAGAAAAGAACATGGAAAGAAAACATGAGGGCCTGATTAATGGGGCAGAAAACTTTATAGATTGTGGGGACACAAGGTAAGCGGTGGCAAATCTATGCTCATGGAGGGAACATTTTGGAAATGTACAGGGCATTTTTAATGATCCCAATTACTGGGGAGGATTCTATGGAACTTTAGTGATCCTGGTATATTGGGTATCCTGCAATTCATGGAATAGCCACAAATAATGAAAAATTTTTGTTAAGACTTTAAATGTCCCACTGTAAACTTAGATAACAGGTAAAAAAATTTTGATCCTAAAAGTGAAGAAGTGCTTTAACCATTACATATTTTTTGCAAGTTTTTTTTTTTTTTTAAGATTTGTTTATTTGAGACCAAGAGAGCAAGTGCATGAGTAAGCATGGGGGTGGGAGGTGGAGAGGCAAAGGAAGAGAGAGAATTCAAGTAGACTTCCCCCACTGAGCCTGGAGACCACCAGTGTGGGGCTCCATCTCCTAACCCTGAAATCATGACCTGAGCCAAAGGCAGATGTTGAACCAACTCCGCCACCCAGGCACCTGAAACACCCAAAGACTGAAGACTATTTTTACAGTCTAGAGCCAACTGTCATTACACTAGCAAAAGCAGACATAAAACATGATGTCACAGAATTTCATTAATACTTTTGTTGTTAAAATGCTTCATGTTACTGTCATCTTTTTTGGTATGGCACAAAAGGCAGTTTACATTGTAAAAAATTTGATATTGACGTTATTGATTCATTTTAGCATTGTTACCTTTCAACCTTATAGATATTGTCCCCCGAAGTCCACAGCACAAATTCTCTATGACTTCATATATCAATGTTTCATTTCCCAATTCTTCGTTTACTTCTACATCTTTTTTAATTTTAAGATTTTATTTATTGAGAGAGAGAGAATGAGAGAGCACAAGCAGGGGGAGGAGCAGAGGGAGAGGGAGAGGGAGAAGCAGGCTCCCCGCTAAGCAGGAAGCCCAACGCAGGGCTTAATCCCAGGATTCTGGGATCATGACCCCAGCCAAAGAGGCACATGTATAACTACCCAGGCACTCGGCTATTTCTTTCACAAGTAATAAAGTTCAAAAAGAATTTTTGTGATACCATTCCGTACCATCCACATAAAGGATAACTGTGGCACTGTATTAGAAATAAGGCCAGCTTATCTGCAAGAATATCGCACTTCCTTTTCCTCAGCTTAGTGCTCTAAAATTAAAACGACTTCCCTCTCTTTTATCATATTTAAATAAGTCTTATCTGTTATTCTTTATCCCAGCACTAGTTTTTATTTTAATGTCCACTCATAATGCTGCTCTTTTATTTTCTTGTGCTATATATCCTAAAGAAAATGTATTTGGACCTTTTTTAAATCCAAACTTACTCATTATAAGTACATGCAAAATCTGAATACCATTTTGTGTCTTTAGTGTAATGATGCCTTCATGTCTGAAATATGTATTTTTTTTTCAAGATTTTATTTATACGAGAGAGAAAGAGAGAGAGGCAGAGACACAGGCAGAGGGAGAAGCAGGCTCCATGCAGGAAGCCCAACATGGGACTCGATCCAGGGTCTCCAGATCAGGCTCTAGGCTGAAGGCAGCACTAAACCGCTCAGCCACCTGGGCTGCCCTATGTATTGTTTTATAATAAACTACCGTCTCATTATAGGAATCATTTTATGGTTAAGACATTATTTGTACTTATTTTTGTCATTGAGTACAGATAAAGAGTATAGGTAGATTATATTACTTATATATTTCATTTCAGAATAGCCAACTACACAATACAAAAGGGGGTCTGCCTGCTTTAAGCCAAGGAAAGATTTCAGCAAAGACGCGATGTTTCTTCAAAAGATCAAGAACAGCCATGGTGAAACTTCTAAGGAAGAAGGTTTCCTTAGGAGCAAGAACAAGGGGACGCTGCAGGAAAAGACACATGGTAAGCAGAGGATGAAGATGCAGGGGAGGACTCTATGCACAGGCTGACAGTAACAGTGTTGAGCACTGACAAAATTTCCAGGAAGGAAGAAAGCCAGAGCTGCGCACTGCCAGACTTAAAAGGAAGCAGCTGCCTTTGAAAAGGTACATCTCAGTGCAGGAAGTAAGATGCTTACTTATGAAAAAGCAAGTAAGGGACTTACTGAAGAAGAAAAAGAAGAAATTTTTGAAGAAATCGCCTTCTTTCCCCTAGCATTTACCAAAGATTTTCTGAGGCAGCCAAAATAAATCAGCCAGGAAAACTTCAGAAAGATAACTGATTCAGAAAGATAACTGGTCTGTGAAACGGTGATTCCAATCAAAGCCTAAATGGCCTCATATTTTAAGAAGGCCCAGTCACCCCAGTTCATGCCATGTTTCTTCCAGCAGAAATAATACTCAAAAGGAACCTTCACAACAAAGCTTTTATGCTAAATTTTGGGTTTTCATACTAAATATTTGAAAAAAATATATTTGAAGATGTACCATTTAGCTTCATGATGAATTTTGCTCTATGGTGGAAATGGGTTTCCTTGTTTTAACCCATGGAATCTTCAGAAAAGAAATGATCTCTCACCACTGCATTTGTGACCACTAGCCAAAAACCAATTAGGGCCTAACTTCAGAATCACCTATAGTCATGTTTTTGTTTTTTAAATTATTTTCATTTATATCATTTCACTATTTACTTATGACCTAAAAATCTGTTAAAGTCTGCTATTTGCAATCATTTAGAAAAAACTCTATTAAGCGTTTAACAAAGGCTGCTGACTTCAGTGAAACCTGAGAAATTATCATGGGTTAAAAAAACTGAACTGGGAGGCTACAAGAAGTCCTGAAATAATGAAAACACGCCTAGAATTGAGAGAGAAAATGCAGGAATAAATCCTTAAAGACTTATACAAGCCTATAAAATGGTGCTCTGCAGGAAATGAGTACATGTGTATGACAACTATAGGTAATGAGGGGAGAGGCAAATTGAAGAAAATTGTAGAATCTTTCCTAAAAATAAACCTTGATCACAAATACTTTAAGAGTTTCTTCTTGGGGATGCATGGGTGGCTCAGTCAGTTAAGCATCAGACTCTTGATTTCATGATCTCAGGGTCATGGGTTCAAGCTCCACATTGTGGAGCCTACTGTAAACAAACAAACAAACAAACAAACATTCTGAGCCCAGCCCAGTGCAGAGGACAGGAAACTCAAGAAGCTCTATGGGCAGCAGAAGCATAAGCTGCTGGGCAGCCGGCTCCCTCCTGGTCTCTCCTTCCCCAGGAGGTCAGTATGAGAGCCTTCAGTCCAGTGAGGTCTGTTAGGAAAAATAGCCTTTTAGACCACAGCCTGATCATCTCCCGGAACAAAACCCTGGTGGAGGACCAAATGAGCCTGCTGTACATTATGAATGATGGCTACTCCAGGCTCAAGGAGCTGGTGCCCAGCAGCCCCCAGAACAAGGTGAGCAAGATGGAAATCCTGCAACAGGGCACACTGGGCCTGCAGATCGCCCTGGACTCACACTCCAGTATTGTCAGCCTGTACCACTAGTGACCTGGGCAGAGTGAGGCGTCCAGGACATCACTGACCACTCTAAACACAGACATCAGCATCCTGTCCTCACATGCTGCTGAATTCCCTCCTGTATCAATGTCAAACGACAGTGCTCTAGGGCTGAATAAACGGTTTAGGACTTTCCTTTTCTTTGCACAACAGCAATGAATCCAAAGGATCTTTTAAGACACGGACCTTCTAGTTTTTTAAAGATTTTATTGATTTTGAGAGCAAGTGAAGGCGTGTGTGCACAAATGGGAAGAGGGGCAGGGGGAGAGGAGCAGAGGGAGAGAGAGAGGGAGAAGGAGACTCCCGTTGAGCAGGGAGCCCAATGTGGGGCTCAATCCCAGGATCCTGGGGTACTGACCCAAGATGAAGGCAGATGCTTAACCAACTCAGCCACCCCACACCCCCGAACTTTTCAACCATTTCACAAGGATAACAATGCGCTGAATGGACATTTTTAAAAAATGGAAAGAAAATTAAGAACAACCATTTTCCCCAAGGTGACTGTGATATTAGCTATTTGTGAAAAAGACTTTTAAATGCCCTTTCTGCAGTTGAAAGCCTTTTTTTTAAAAAAAAGATTTTATTTATTTATTCATTCATTCATGAGAGACACACACAGAGAAAGGCAGAGACAGGCAGAGGGAGAAGCAGGCTCCAAAAAGGGAGCCAGACGCAGGACTTGATCTCCAGGATCACGCCACCTGGAGCACCAAACAGCTGAGCCACCTGGGCTGCCCGAAATATTTATATACTGTTCCCATCTCAGGGACTGAAAATGTTAAAAGCATAAGGAATTTCCCAATGTAAGCAGGCTTTGCCTTTTTTCAAAGGTGGAGAATGAATACCAGAAGGATCCAGTATTCAGTTACTTTTATATTAAGTCTTTTGGCCAGATATGACCTTTTAGACACAAACCTACTGAATGCTATGAGTACGTATACGTGTGTGTGTGTGTGTGTGTACGTACACACATGTGGTGAAACCCTGTGAGTTCTTTAGTTTTCTTATACAGTGGCAGAGATGAACATTTCTGTATTCAAAGTATAATGATGTACTTATTCATGCTAAACTTTTTATAAAAAATTAGTTACAAACTTAACCCTTTTAGACAAATAGATCGTGTGTTTATTTTTTAAAAGATTTTATTTATGTATTCATGAGAGACGGGGAGGGAGAGAGAGAGAGAGAGAGAGAGAGAGAGAGAGAGATGAGATAGATAGATAGATAGATTGGGGCAGAGACACAGGCAGAGGGAGAAGCAGGTTCCTTGTAGGGAACCTGACATGGGACTCAATCCTGGGTCTCCAGGATCACATCCTGGACTGAAGGCGGCGCTAAACCACTGAGCCACCCGGGCTGCCCAGATGGTGTGTTTATTGAATGGCAATTGCCTGCTTTATTTCAGAGGACCAGTGCTTTGCTTTTTATTCTATGTTATAACTGAACCCAAGTAAATACAAGTTCAAATTTATGGATATAGATTATTTAAGATTATAATAAACATGTCTGAAATTAAAAAGAAAAAAGGTTTTGTTTTTTTGAAGTAGCCCAATGCAGGGCTTGAACCCACAACTCTGAGATTAAGACCTGAGCTGAGATCACGAATCGGACACGTAACCAAATAAGCCAAAGTTTAAGAGTCTTTTAAGCCAAACATGGATAAGACTGAGAAAATTAAGAGCTAGATCAAAACAAAACAAAGCCTCGTTAACAGGGGAAAATGATGCTATGGAGTCAAGTCCAAAATTACTATTCACCAAAAAAGGACAGATCATCATATTGTACTCTGTAAATTCAGAGTAAAATACAAAACATACCAGAATTAGAGATCTGGAAGAGTTAGGATGTACGCAAAAGAAGGTATAATCAGCCAGATGTTCATAACCCTAGTATGTCTAAACATTACATCCTAGTGCGTCTAAACCAAGAAGCCATGCATTTGAACAGCCTGCATTCCACGAACAGCTACTGAAACTAATGCTTCTTTAACTGGCGTGGGGGTACCCTCTGGAATATGCCAAGCTCCTCTTCTTGAGGCATTCATTTTACTTGAAGTATTAAAACACATGTGAATATATAATAAAGAAAGCCAAATGTGCATTACTTTCAATGACAAAATATTAGATTCCAAACAAAACCCTGTGGTCTCTGGCTGTCAGATATCCTAGTGGAAAATTCTTAAGTGCAATTTCAGATATAGTTTAAAGAGGGTGATAAATTGTTTTAGGAGCCAAGTTACAAAGCAATGAGCACACTGAAATGTATATTTGCTTGCTTATTTCAAATAACCCAATTATTTCTCAATTATGACCAAATTCTAAAAGACCCCAGTGCTTCCAAAGAAGTCCTTTAAAAGGAAATACTTACTTAGGAAACCAATTTAATCCCAGGTGCTCTGTCTTGGAATATAATATTCTTTCCACCATGTCATAAAGTGGTCTCCAAGGTAACTCCAAATCATCTCTTGAAAGAAGTTCCTTTTTCCTAATTAAAAAATAAACAAACATATAGGCATACATTCGTACACAGTTGTTTGTATAATACACCTACTACACAGGGAGGACAGTTGTTAAATGTCGCTGTCATCCTGGTAGGCCTTGCTTTTCCCTATCCACAGATAGGAAGAATGTACCAGATTATTGCTGTTCAAACCTCAAAAAACACCAGGTAAAGAGGGGCATTTAAATTCATGCCATCATTACTGCCAACGAATTTTCTGAATGCCTAGGAATAAGAATAAATGATTCGTGACTTCTCAAGGATCTTAACATATATATAAGGGAAGATAATTAGTTTAAACAAACATATATTCAGATAACATATATTTCCATGTGTGCTACAAAACAGAAGGCCTCACAGAGGAGATAGAATTTTAATTAATTAACACATATGCCTTAAACCTATGATAAAATTTTCTGCAATCTTTTTGCAAACTGGCAATTTGGGACTTGGGTCTTCTTACCAAAGAACACTTAGCTCTTGTTGTCTAAAACCTTGAAGAAATGAACCAAAACGTGTTAGCAGAAATCACAGGAAATTTACTCACTTTAACAAGTTGATCAAGAGACGGGCAAATCCCTGCATCATGCTGATTTCCAGTTTTGGAATTGATACCAGCTCATACAATAACTTGATAAAAAGAACATGATCTTCTTTGCTAAATTTTCTCCCATAAAGTCGAATATATCTGCAAGAGAAAAATCAACATAGACTTTAAAAATAAGTATGGTGACATATCCACATTCACTGCAGCAATACTCATAACAGCCAATGTGTGGAGGCAATGTGAATGTTCACCAATGGATGAATGAATAAACAAAATGTGGTACACACACACACACACACACACACACACACTGGAGTATTATACACCCTTTAAGATATCTAACTGCTTTTCCTTTCCAGAAATTCCTCAAAATCCTTAGAGTCCACTAAAAACACACTTTTTCATTTTCTCAGGGTATTGTGTATTTATTTATTCATTCAGCTCTTTTCTTGTGTATTTATTTATTCATTCAGTTTCAAGGTCTAATCCCATGACTTCACCTTAGTACTCAGTGACTGGATAGTACGGAAGGCAGAGCCATGAGACTCTATACATACTGTTCTGCCTCTGCCAGTAACTACTGTGCAAGTTTCTTAACCACGCTGGACAGTGAAGGCAATATATAAAAACCTCAAGCCCAGGGCTACCAAAGGTACTTCGAGTTGCTGAATAAAGGTGGTACAGCCTCCTGCAGCCTCCCTCAAGTTCACTCTAAATTTTGGAATAAAAGAAGAATTGATGCTACTTTCAAATGAAAGCAAACTATATTCCTAATGACCACACAGAGAAGAGTTCAAAGAGCCATCCCTCCAGCATGCCCCTGGGGTACAGTCCTCACTCTCCTCTGTGGCTAGGATACTTCTGTGGAAAAATTGGGAAAACACTGCTCTAAACCACGCAAATAACTTACCTATGGCCCACTTCATTTACTGTAGTAGAAAAACAACTCTATGCTTAATATTAGGAACAGAAGATTCAGAGCCCTAAACTTAATATCATGAAAAGAAGAGACCAACAGGGGGATTCCTAGAGGAGGTATAACTGCTGACAAAACTAGAGATGTTAGGGGATTACTCAGAAAGAAACCTCCTATTCTCCCTGACAGCCAGGAAATAGTTCGTGTCAACCAGAAAGTGGTTCTTGTCTCAGCATTTCTCAAAATGCAGTCCAAGAAAAATGTATTCTGAAGAGCACAAAACGTACTACGAGAAGAAAGTTAATAATCACTTTTCAAGAAAATTGAGAAATTCTGTTCAATAAAACGCTATTTTTTTTCCAATAAAACACTATTAAAAGTGAAAACCCCAATCGGATATTTGGAATACAGCCCTCTGACAAGTATTCTTATACAAATTACATAAGAACTCCTTCAAATCAGTCTGAAAAAGACTCAATTAAATTAAAATAAACAGGCGAAAGACTCAGGCACTTCTCAGAAAACAGCATACAGATGACTATAAAGCATATGTAAAGATACTCAACACCCTTACCCATCAGTAAAAGCAAATTAAAACCACAATAAGGTACCACTTTACACCCGCCAGACTGGCTAAAACTAAAGCCTAATAATACCTAGTTTGAAAAAAAAAAAAAATCTAGTTTGGGTGACAATGTGGAAAAACCACTTTCATGTTACTGGTGGCGAGAGCCACTTCGGAAAAAGTGCCTGATATTACCTAGTGAATGTCTATTAGACATTAGACTGTTTAAAATGCATATTCCTGAGTTCCATCTTAAATCTAGACCATTAAAAACACAAGGAGTATGAAATACGATAGAATTATTATTTTTTTAAATAATAAAAAGGGAAATAAAATACTCAGGGTGGAGTATTCATTTTTCAAAAACTACCCCAGTTGTTTTTTTCTGTATATTTATGTTCAAAAATCCTACTTTAGACCATATTAATACGTAGTTCTATTCTTTTCCCAATTCATTTTCACATTAAGTTTTGGAACTAAAAATTACTAGTAGATGTCTAAAATACTTGAAAACCTTGGTAACAGTCATGATTGATCTTTTGAACATAGTATTTCCTTAAACTATCCACAATATATAGATCAATCAGTATGTTCCATCCTCCCACAGGGGGGAAAACTATGAAAGATAATAAGTAAGCACTTTTGAACTGCTTCCTTCCTCCTCATAACCTTAATAGTGTGTTAATAAAATGCTTTAATTTTTAATCTCAAGTAAATGAGATTATGCCATAGCCTATCAGGAACAAAAATGATTTAATAAAGTGTATTAAAGGTTTTTTTCTACTGCACATCCTGAAGATAGTACATAATTCATTACAAGGAAGTTTAAAGTAAATACAGAATTATACGTTACTGAAATGAATTAAGAATTAGAGCTTGACAAGAGGCTAAAAATACTGGTTTTCAATACAAGCTCTCATTCACCAGTTATTTTTCTCCAAGGCAATCACTAGGTTTCTAAGATTCTAACTAAATCCATCAATCAAGTAAAATTAACATCATTTGAGAGCAACATTAAGACTATTTGTAATTATAAAACATGTAAGACATTTAGCAATGACATTTAACCTCAAGTAAAACACTTTATTTTGGGTAGTCCTACTCAAAAGACAAAAAATGGAATTTTAGCTATAAAATTTTAAAAACCAGAGTTTAAATACATTTCATTTAGTTTCATTTAAAACACTCAGAAGTATTCATGGATCAGAATTTTTTTTTATTTTTAAAAAATTTTTTTTTAATTTTTATTTATTCATGATAGTCACACACACACACAGAGAGAGAGAGAGAGAGAGAGGCAGAGACACAGGCAGAGGGAGAAGCAGGCTCCATGCACCGCGAGCCCGACGTGGGATTCGATCCCGGGTCTCCAAGATCATGCCCTGGGCCAAAGGCAGGCGCCAAACCATTGCGCCACCCAGGGATCCCCATGGATCAGATTTAAAAAAAAAAAAATCCTACATCCAGGGACTCCTGGGTGCCTCAGGCAGTTGACCAGTGAAGCATTACTCGATTTCTGCTCCTCACTCAGTGGGGAATCTACTTGCAATTCTCTCCCTCTTCCTCTGCCCCTCTCCCCACCCTGCTGTCTCTCTCCCAAATAATAAATCTTAAAAAAAAAAAAAGAAAGAAAACCTCACATCTAGCAATACGTAAGTAAAAATCTAGACTATCAAAATCAAAATACCAATTTTTTCAAAGTACATTTGCAATAAAATTTTCCTGAAAAAAAAAAAATTGGAAGCCCAGCATAAGAGAATAGTTAAACTGTGTTTTATGCCTCTAAATATAATGCAGACATTTAAAATTATGTTTTTAAAGACCTTTAGTGGATGGGAAATGAAATATCATTTAAAAAAATCATTTAAAAAATCATTTAAAAAAAGCAGGATACAAGGGGACCTGGTAACTCAGTTGGTTAGGCATCTGCCTTTGTTTGGCTCAGGTCATGATCTCAGTGTCCTGGGACCAAAATCCATGACCATGAAGGGTGGGCAGTCTGCCTCTCCCTCTCCCTCTCCCTAACACCCTGCTTGTGCCCCAGCACTCTCAAGTGCATGTGCTCACGCTCTCTAATAAATAAAATCTTTAAAAGCAGGATACAAAATATGAATACAACTAAAGAAAAATATGTAATCATGCATTAGGATTAAAAGATAAAATAAACAGTGTAACAAGTCACCTTTGTGGGGTAAAACTGAGTGATTTTCACATACTCCTATTTACCTTTGCTTATTCTAACTTTCTAAAGTAAAAAGGCATTATTTTTATAATTAAAATTTACACGTAAAAAAATTAGTATCAAATTTCTGCTGTAAAATACAATGTTTAAAATCAGGTAATCAGTACTTCTGCATTTCTACCTTTCTTTTTTTTTTTTCATTTCTACGTTTCTTTTAATAAAAACGGCCCTTATGCAAAGACTACTCAAGTCCTGTTTAAAAGAGCACAGGAGGGATCTCTGGGTGGCGCAGCGGTTTAGCGCCTGCCTTTGGCCCAGGGCGCGATCCTGGAGACCTGGGATCGAATCCCACATCAGGCTCCCGGTGCATGGAGCCTGCTTCTCCCTCTGCCTGTGTCTCTGCCTCTCTCTCTCTCTCTCTCTCTCTCTCTCTCTGTGACTATCATGAATAAAATAAAAAATAAAAATAAAAAAAAATAAAAAATAAAAGAGCACAGGAGGCAAGTTGTATGGTTCTCACTAGCCAAAAATGATACCAGAGCATGAATCATGGTAATTAACTGCAATGTATGTTTAAATCCATTGAGTTCATAATGAAACTAAAAAATATACATACATGCAAAAGAAAACCCCATTGTTTATGCCCTTGAAGAATGCTATGGGACCAATGCTATCATTATCTTAAGAACAGTAAATAGGGCACCTGGGTGACTCAATCGGTTAAGCCTTGGACTCTTGATTTCAGCTCAGGTTGTGACCACAGTGCTGTGAGATCGAGCCCTCCCCAAGAGCCCAGCACTCAGCCAGGAGTCTGCTTGAGATTCTTTCCCCCTGCCCCTCTCCTGCTCCCATGGGCACCTGTGCTCCTCTCCCTCTCCTCTAAAATAAATAAATCTTTTTAAAAACCTGGTAAATAAAGAGAACCAATGAAACATTTATCCTGGCTACTATAGGAATTGTACCTCAGGGTAAACAATAGTTCAGGAGGAAAAGTTCTTTAGAGAACTTAATCTAATAAGCAAAGAACAGTTTACTAACATCAGAAAGAACCAGAGATTATGCCTCTCATGATAGAAGTATACAAAATACATAACACCTAGTCTTGAAAAAGAAAATGAAACTTTATGAGCTGAATAGTAGCAACAAAATCAATGTATGTCTTTAACATTTCAATCAGACTTCAACTAAAGGTAATTAAAATTATATTATTAACAAAGCTGACTTTAATTTTTTTTTAATTTATTTATGATAGTCACACAGAGAGAGAGAGAGAGAGAGAGAGAGAGGCAGAGACACAGGCAGAGGGAGAAGCAGGCTCCATGCACCGGGAGCCCAATGTGGGATTCGATCCTGGGTCTCCAGGATCGCGCCCTGGGCCAAAGGCAGGCGCCAAACCGCTGCAGCACCCAGGGATCCCAATAAAGCTGACTTTAAAAGACACAAAAACAGATTAAGAAACTGTGCTCTCTTTTCAATCTTCTGTGGAATACCTATAAAACTGGTCAAAAACTCACTTAATTCTAAAATGGACATTATTCTGGCCAAATAGCCTGATTATAATAAAATATAAAGCAGAAAATACTAATATAGTATAACAAAAATTACTTAAAAACACAATCTTAATTGCCAATATCAGACTTAAGGCATTCCCTACTCTAAGAGGTACTTCCTTTAAAACCAAAAACCTTTAAAGGTCCACAACCTTTAAAACCACACAGATTGGGGATCCCTGGGTGGCTCCACGGTTTAGCGCCTGCCTTTGGCCCAGGGTGCGATCCTGGAGTCCCGGGATCAAGTCCCATGTCAGGCTCCCTGCATGGAGCCTGCTTCTCCCTTTGCCTGTGTCTCTGCCTCTCTCTCTCTATCATGAATATAAATAATCTTTAAAAATCAATAAATAAAATAAAACTACACAGATTTGGGTGCCTGGGTGGCTCAGTGGTTGAGCATTGGCCTTCCGCTCAGCGCCTGATTCTGGAGTCCCAGGATCGAGTCCCACATTGGCCTTCCTGCATGGAGCCTGCTTCTCCCTCTGCCTGTGTCTCTGCCTCTCTGTCTCTCATGAATAAATTTTAAAAAATTAAAAAAGAAAAACAAAACAAAAAACCAGAGAGAGATTCAAGACAATAATGACTATTCTTGATATTATTATTTAGCATTATTCTAAATCTAGAGATTAAAAAGTAAACTAGGAAACACAAACCAAGTTGTGGTTTGTGTCATCCAAAACCAGGAACAAAAAAACCCATTCACAGACTAAATAAGAAAATCCACAGAATTTGTTTTTGTTTTTTAAGATTTTATTTATTTATGACAGAGAGAGAGAGCCAGAGAGAGAAAGAGAGAGAGAGGCAGGCAGAGACACAGGCAGAGGGAGAAGCAGGCTCCATGCAGGGAGCCTGACATGGGACTGGATCCCAGGTCTCCAGGATCAGGCCCTGGGTTGAAGGCAGGCGCTAAACCGCTGAGCCACCCCGGCTGCCCAGAATTCGTTTTTTAAAATCAACAGGCTTCCTGTATGGTACCCAGATAAAAAATACTGGAGAATGAAGCAAAACTGTTTCATTCATAATATCAACTAAAAGATTCATTAGAAACTTCTCTAAAAGAGGACATCTGGGTGGGTCAGTCACTTAAGCATCCGTCTGCCTTTGGCTCAGGTCATGCCTGGTCTAGGGACTTGGGATCAAGCCCCATATCCACCCTGCTCAGCAGGGGGCCTGCTTCTTCCCCTGACCCTCCCTCCATTCAAGGTCTCGCACAGGAGTGTGCCTGCTCTCTCAAATAGATAAATTCTTTAAAAGTAAAAAAAAAAGAAAATTTCTCTAAAAGAAATGTATAGAAATTACATTTTAAAACAATAAAACTAGAGCGCCTGGGTGGCTCAGTTGGTTAAGAGTCTGCCTTTGGCTCAGGTCATGATCCCAGTGTCCTGACATCAAGCCACATTGGGCTCCTTGTTCAGCAGCAGGGAACCTTCTCATGCTTGTGCTCGCTTGCTCTCTCTGTCAAATAAATAAATAAAAATCTTTAAACAAAATAAAAATATTTCTAAAAAATAATAAAACAGTACTAAAATGTAAAATATCTGAATAAATGATGAGACAGAAAAAATTTTAAAACTCTAACTTCATACCTGATGGCTAGGTCTAAACGACATTTTTTTTTCTTTTTAATCATGAGACACACAGAGAGAGGGGCAGAGAGACAGGCAGAGGGAGAAGCAGGTTCCCCACTGAGCAGGGAGCTCAATGCAGGACTCAAACCCAGGACCCTGGGATCACCATCTGAGCCTAAGGCAGATGCTCAACCAATGAGCTACCCCAGGGGCCCCTAAATGACAAGTATTTTAAAGCAAGTAAAATTACCATGACCAATAAAATCCCACCCAGGGATCCCCAATCTGTGTGGTTTTAAAGGTTGTGGACCTTTAAAGGTTTCTGGTTTTAAAGGAAGTACTTCTTCCTCTAACCAGAAAAAAAAACAATAAAAGAACAAAACAACAAAATCAACCTCCCTCCACACTTGACTGTCTTTTCCTTCTGTCTGAAAAAATAAAAAATATAAAAATGCAAAATGTGCCGAGAAAGCTAAAGGATCACGAGTTAATCATTTTGACTTTATTCCAAGGCTAAGCCCTTCATTATAACACATGATATTAAAAATGCAGATACAGTTTCTCATTGTTAGGAATAGGGAATGAACACAAAATGTAGGGTTTTCTCAAAAATCCACCTCTCCTTCTCTTATCACTCAATTACCCATGTTTTCAAAATGCATTTCTAGATGTGAGGAAACATGTACCGGAAAACTAACTATACAGAAGTAAGGGAGATAAATGAAGTACTGTCAGAGTTTTATGATTCTTTTTTTTTTTTAAACCAATGTTTCATCATAGATGAGTGACCACTGAACTGAATCTTCAAAGATTAGAAAGCCATCATCACTCTGAGTAAGCAACCCAGGGTCAAGAAGACCTGAGCACATGGAGAAAGAGGCAGGTGCAGGCACAGAAGGAGACAGCTCTAGGGAGAGGAACGGAGCAAGAACAGCATAGTTCTGTGGCAGAGACGCAACCAAGAGAATGTTCCTTATTCTCTCATTTCACTTCCACGGAGGTCAAGCTGAGGATCAAGAAAAGGGATGCACTATCACAAAAAACCAAATAACAATAAAGCATCAATTTCAAGTGTCTGCTGACAAGGAAGAAAGGCAAATTAGGTGTTATCTGAAGTGGAGAATATCTTCTGTTTCCATGCTCTAGATTGCTCTGCAACTGTCAACCTTATAATCAGCTCTGAATAGCCGGAATATTTATTGATTTCAACACAGCAGCCAAGCCAGCAGGAGCAGCTCGGTTCTACAAGTTCGCAGAGAATTCAAAGTGCTCTACGTCAGTCCCTTGGGCAAGACATTTAATCTCTGTATTTGGAAAACCTGGGTTTTCTCACAAGGCTATGGTGATGAGAAATTGATTAATGCACAAGAAAGATTCTGATTTAACTGATCTGCAGTGGGGCCCCCGGTATCAGTTGTTTTTATGTTTCCCAGATATTTCACTACATCTGAGAACCACTGCATCTTAGCAGACTGAATGGAGTACAAGATATGATTTGAAGTCTATTTAAATCAGTAAAATTAAAATACTTATACCATCTGTTTCAATTAATATTTCTTTAGTTATGAGGATAAATATAGCTTAACACATTTGCTTACCATATATATTCTTGTGAATTATTTATTCAATCCTTAGAAGCCTATCTATCCTCTAAGGCATCCTCTTTCATAAAGTCTTCCTTCATTCCCAACCAAAAGTGCTATCTCTGTCCTCTCTGTCCCTTAATAGCTTGTACCAAACTTGAGTTTTTTCCACATTCTATTTCTTACTAGATTTATACATGTATACATTATTATATGTATATCCTATTTTATTTCTTTTAGATGACTGAAAGATAAGGGTAGCTGGGACCAAAATGTAACCCTCAACTCTAATCAAAGAATGAAATGAGATGGACGTTCTGAAAAATATTTTGACTGACCAAAACGTGTATCTTGAGAGATACACGGTCTTATATAATTAAAAACAGTTCATGAGAGCTGATTCTATTTTTAAAAAGAAAAAAAAAAAACTCCTTAAACTAACAATAAATATTTTACCAAATTAAGCAAATTGGCTTTAAAACATTTGAGTAGGTTTCCAAAACACACTAAAAAACAGGTTTGCTATTTTTACCAAGTACAGTATTTCCTTTTTATTTTTATTAAAGATTTATTTATTTATTTATTTATTTATCTATCTATTTATTTATTTATTTATTTATTTATTTATTTATTTATGATAGGCACACACAGAGAGAGAGGCAGAGACACAGGAGGAGGGAGAAGCAGGCTCCATGCCAGGAGCCCGACGTGGGACTCGATCCCGGGACTCTAGGATCGTGCCCTGGGCCAAAGGCAGGCGCTAAACCGCTGAGCCACCCAGGGATCCCAGCCACCCAGGGATATATATATATATATATATTTTTAAATATATATTTTATTTATTCATAAGAGTCCGAGCAGTGGGGAGGGGTTGAGGGAGAAGCAGAACTCCCTCTGGGCAGGGAGCCTGACAAGGGGACCTGGGATCATGACCTGAACTGAAGGCAGACACACCAACTGAGCCACTCAGGCACCCCCAAGTTTAGTATTTCTGATGGAAGTCTCTAACCAGACAAGGAGAGCTGAAGTAGACACTTCTCTTTATCCCCATCTATTATCACAGGCTAAATAATATTCACTGGAGCTTCAGCATACTGTATTTCAGAGTTATATTCTTTATGACTTCTTAAAACTGATATGACAATTTCTGGAGTAATACAGACATTCACTATTAATACCTAATATGATCCCTCTATTCTTTTCCCAGTTGCTTCTCTCTGGAGGCATGGATAAGGGGCATTTATTTATCTCTTGAAATGCTTTACTGAATGTCCCTTAAGAGCCAGACATGGCAACAGGGGATGGAAACATTAAAGTAACAAATGGTTCTGGAGCATACAGCCTAGAGGGAGACAGATAACTAATTATTTCAATATAATGCTCTGTATACAGACTTTAACATTTATATGGTCAATTTGTTCATATCTCTGTTCCCCCACGTTACATGGCTTTCTAAAAATTCCTGCTTACCTAACCAAATCCCACCTCACAGCTCAAGTGCAGTTCTTCCCCAGGTAGTCTTCTCAGACTATACAGCCCTGGAGTTTCCTTCCTCTGGGATGGTTAAGAGCAAGCCCTGTGGTCATCAGACAAATCAGCTAACACATTACCTCACTATGTCTCATTTCTTCAAAGATAAAACTGAGATAACAAACATACCTCCAATTCATAGGGTTGCTTGTGAAAATTAAATGAAATATGAATGGAAAGTCATTAGCATAGTGCGGGCACATTTTGAGGCCTCAACATATGGTAGGCAAGTATCTATGCCACTCACTCAACAATCTATTAACTAATGCTCTCTTGTAAGATCCCTTGGTTTACTGATTTTTTAAGACCGTTTCAACTTTTCATTTTCACTCCTTATATCTTTATCTTTAGCTCAAGGCGCAGGTGTTGATTAGATATCTGAATTATAGAAAGAAACCTGTAAAATCAGTAGCTTTCATGTTTTGGGGGCCACAACCCACAATTATAAATGCATAACCCAGTACATAAACATAAATAAAACTGAAATTAAGGTCATAAACATTCACCCTTATTACTTCTAAATTTACTCTAATAAACCCCCTCAACAAAACAAACAAAACAAAACTGATCAAGAACTAAATTGATTTCACAACCCTTTCGTCATAACCCACAAAGGAAAAATTCTCTATTAAGCCCTAATAAATGGGGGATCCCTGGGTGGCTCAGCGGTTTAGCACCTGCCTTTGGCTCAGGGTGTGGTCCTGGAGTCCCAGGATGAGTCCCACACTGGGCTCCCTGCGTGGAGCCTGCTTCTCCCTCTGCCTGTGTCTCTGCCTCCCTCTCTGTGTCTCTCATGAATGAATAAATCTTTAAAAAAAATAAAAGCCTAATAAATGAACATATAGATGAAAAATTGTGAGACCATACAAACTACCAAAAGAAAAAAACCTCATAGTGATGAAGTTTTAAGATATCTATTTGGGGGGGCCCCTCACAGAAGAATTCAGGCAGTGTTTAGAACCATCTTATATAAAGAAGGAAGAATAATAATGTCAATAAAATTATTTTATATACAGAATAATATCTAATAAATATAATAAAATTTTAAAATTGCAACTGAGAAAACACACACTTTGGACCCTTCTGATTACAAGACTCAGTCGGTTAAGCGTCTGCCTAAGCGTCTGCCTTCAGCTCAGGTCATGATCCTAGGGTCCTGGATCAATCCCTGTAGGGGCTCCCTGCTCCATGGGGAGCCTGCTTCTCCCTCTCCCTCTGCCCGCTGCTCCCTGTTGTGTTCTCTGTCTTAGAAATAAAATCTTTTTTTTTGAAAAAAGATATTTGCCTATTTGATTTTTAAAATATCACATTTTAGGGCAGCCCAGGTGGCTCAGTGGTTTAGCGCCATCTTCAGCCCAGGGTCTGATACTGGGGACTGGGGATGGAGTCCCACGTCAGGCTCCCGGCATGGAGCCTGCTTCTCCCTCTGCCTGCGTCTCCGCCTCGTCTGTGTGTCTGTGTCTGTGTGTGTGTGTGTGTGTGTGTGTATGACTCATGAATAAATAAATAAAATCTATAAAAAAAAAAAGCAGTTTTAAATCATTCCGGAATTTGTTAAATGATAAACTTTTTCCTGCCATACACAAAATAGGTACTGCTATTTGGTATATGCTGACAGAAATTTGACAATATTTTATTTATTGTGATGTCTGGAAGTAACCCACCTTCCCTCAGAAAAATAAAGATCCCAACTAAACGCTTCAGGAATCTGCCCCAAATATAAACACTAACGCAAAAGACTGCATTCATAAAGTTTCTTACTCTAAAAACTTCTACTTCATCCTTGGCTTAAAAAATGATTTGTCAGAAAACAAGATGAAATACTCACACTTAAGAGCCCAAAGATTAATTAACACATTTCTTTTAGAGTATCCAAAGGATATATCTTAGAAGATTAGAAAGGATTTTTAATAATTCTTATGCAATTTCCAATTTATTTGAAACACAGTATTCTCCAACCCATGTCACAGATGCAATGGTGTTTGTTAGTTTTTTCTTGGGAAGGGAAAAAGTCTTTTCTGTATTTTGATTTCTTTTTAATTTTTAAAAATATTTTTTTTCTTTTTAAATAATCTCTATCCCCAATGTGGGGTTCAAACTCACAACCCTGAGATCCAGAATCACATGCTCTTCTGATTGGGCCAGCCAAGGTACCCCCTTGTTATATTTTTAAACTCTAAAATTTAGGATCTATTTATTCTGGAAAAAAAAAAAAAAAGCCAAACTAGCATAAAAAAGGTAATGATCACTACCAAAACTGTATGGTTCACCTATTCAAAAACTGTATTAAGCACACCCCAAATTATTTAGTAGTAAATATTTAAGCATAACAATCAATGACGGGAGATTTTTAAAGTCTCAAATTTACCAATGCAACCAATATAATCTGCTTTCTTCTCTAACTTCGCTAAACCACTCCCCCAGACTCCCACTTGTGATTATGAAACACATCATTCTCTTCTTTAACCAAAATGCTCCTTCCCTCTGTTTCTTTTACTAAATATATACTTTCTTTTGAATCCTGTATTAAGATAGATCTCATCCCATATTTGTTTTCTCCATTTTGACTGTAACAGTACCAATTTCTAGAATTCCATAATGTTTTAGTTTACAAAGAACAAAAAAGGTAATTATAATATTGAGTACCAATGAATATATACACCACTGTAGTGAATGCTGGGAGAGGAAGAAAGGAGGTAAACAAGGAACACTGACCTCAAGAAGGCTCACAGTAAGAGGGAAGATTATATACAAACTCTACAAAAGCACGATTAAGAGAATGCACTAAAAGGGAAGAAATGCTGAGTGTAGGCCGAATATGGAAGTAGCCAACCTCAAAATTCCAAATGGGAATATTTATAGTATGTGCTGCTTTTAACATTCCAGTGGTCATATCAATGAATATAAAGGTTTTTTGTTGTTGTTGTTTGCTTGCTGTTGCTTTTATTGCTCTGTTCTCAGCTTGCCATTCACACTGCATGAGTTCTTGATCTAATTTTCTACACAGGTTAGCGAGAAACACAGATTTGGATTTTGCATTAAAAAGGAAAGCAGTGAGAGAAGATTCACTAGATAGAAATAAGACTCATTGGACAGGAAAAGTTAACACTCAGGTTCCAAAATGAGAAAATGGGTTTAGAAGTTATGCCCTTACTTACTACTAAATAAACAAGCATCCCTTAAAAAAACAAGAAACTACCTCCATTTTACTTCAGTCAAGAACATGTATTTCAAGGACAATTTTATTTTATAACACTGCAGTGAGACCACCTGGGAAAATTGTTTTTAAATGCTATATTTAGATTTCTGAAGAACAAGGGATGGTACTGTTTTACTAATTTTTCCCCCCTAAATGCCCTTCTCATTGTCTCCATTTAGGGCATTAAAACATACTGGTCAGAGTATTTTTTTTAAGTAATTAATACACTTAGAATGCGATTTTCCCTCTCCAAGTTTCATGATGCAGCTACACCTTGCCTACCCTATCCTTAAAGAAAAAAAATGTGTGCTCAGACTAAAGAGCACACCGGAACTTCTCAAGAGGGCCGAAATCCTTCAGTAATATATCCCAAGGACCAAGAAGAGTGCCAGGACCACACAAAGCACTAGCAAAATAACTGGTTCAAAGACTCCTGCCGCTACTCCTTTGCATCCAACAATGTATTAACTAATAAGTACCTTTGTTTTTAAAACAGAATTCAAGGAAGCCCTGGTTACCCTAGAACGGATTCTAGGTCTCCACAGTTGAGAGAGGGAGAAGAAAGATGCCATAAGACACAAATGTTCATTCATAAGCTGAATTTAAAATCATTATCCATGGGGTCTGTTTACAGTAAACCTTAGACAAAACAATGTAAATGGAAACTCAGAAGTAAAACCACAAATTTTTAAGAAGAACTCCATGAGGTTGATCAAAGTGATGATGGATTACTGTTCATTTTCCTAAGTTTGAGAATGGCCATCAGTATTGACTTTTTTGGTTTAATTCCTTTTCCTTTGTAGATACATACTGGAAGCACTTACGAAATGAAGTAATATGCTTCAAAAAAATAGTTGGTGGGTGGGTGTGGAAGAAACATGATTGGCAAGGAGTTGATAATTGAAGATAGGTGATGGGTACACAGAGTTCACTATATTATTGTTTTTCTTTCTATATGTTTGATATTTTCCACAATAAAAAAGTTTAAAGCAAAACAAATAAAAAAGTATTCAAAAACTATTCAGATCACATATACCGATAAATGAGATTCTGGCAAAAACATCCAGGCTAACTAGAGAGGAGAAAAAAATTGACAAGGTGCTTTAAAAGAATGATTAAGAGAGGTTCTTCGAGACACTTGGCTGGCTCAGTCAGTAAAGGATGTCACTCTTAATTTCAGGGTCATGAGTTCAAGCCCCACATCAGGCACCGAGCCTACTTTAAAAAAAAAAAATGAGCGAATGAAAGCAAGCAAACAAGGCAAGGAAGAAACTAAAAAGATGTTTGAAAAATAGGAAGAGCCTCTCTATATATTTAAAGTATCTAAGTTTGAGATTGCAATGAAAAATTAAATGTGTGCATATGTAGGTACAGGGGATACACAGGAACTCTTTTCTGCTCAATTTTGTTTTGAACATAAAGCTGCTCTAAAAACTAAAGTTGGTTAACAAAAAAAAAAAAAAAAAAAGAAAGAAAGAAACGTGAAAGACATTTTACTGCACTGTTACACAACTCTGCCAGAAAAAATTCATGTCCCCAAAATAATTTAATTCATTTATTTTGTTTTTTCTATGGAAAATCAACTTTCAAATCAATTCAACAAGGAAATTTTGGTTCCCATTTTGAGCGTGGTCATGTAACAATTGCAAACCTTTTCTAGTACTTTCCCTAACTGGTTCTCACTGAAGAATCTGGTAATTTGTCAAGACTTTTACAAATAAAATGCACTTCTATTTATTGAGTACTTCACAATTTCAACACTCAAACATTAGATATCCTAAACAAGTACATTGTGTTAACAGCTGAGATTCAGTGGTTAGCATTTTCTACTTTCTCCCCCAATTCAAAGATGATACAATTTGGGTACTCCTGTGGTCAGATTATTACTTTCCACAAAAGAAGTTCAGTGTATTTGATAGTTCATATCTTAACCAGACTTAAGTTTCCGGTGGTTATATAATCTAATTAAATATATCATGTGGTTTCAACTGGGATAATCCAATTCCTATCCAAGGAGGCTACATAATGTTCTTAATAATAATTAAACAAGGAAGTTATAGTTTAATTAGCAAGTGAAATGATTTGTCAATAGTCATTTCATTATAATAAAACAGCACAGAACATAACATCTCATTATAACAAATAAGACATTTAAATCTGTTTCCTAATACAGCAAGTACACATCCTTCACTAAAACAAAAATTCTGTTAAAAAAAATGAAATATGAAAGAAAGGAATATGGATGGGGTAAACTTGTAGGAAAGGGTCGGCCATTCACTTCTTTTCCTTCCTCTAAACCAATTTAAAGGAACACAGAACTAGAAAGGCCCTTTGGGACTAACTCAGTCATTTTTCAAACAGTATGTTTCAGAGCCCTTAAGCAGGCTTTAGGGGGTTCTACGATCAATGAAGCGTTGAGAAGAAAATCAGTGCAATCGTATCCTGCCCGAGGAGCCCAATACTGTGTTTAAGATTTTGCTTTTATAGAACAGTTCGCTGATAAGTTTTAAGTTTGAAAAGCTACTAGGGGTCTACACTCCTCCCACTTTCCGAAAGAGGACCCTAAAGCTAAGAGAGGTTAAACAAGACCAAGATGATAATAAGGTTCATGGCAAAGCCAGGTATAGATCAACTGACGTCTTCAGACTAGACCTCACATGAAAGATACAGAGGGACAAGGGAGAAAACTAAGTTTAAGATTACCTTTCTTCGACTCTGTCATTCTCTACATGGGCCATAGCAGTTATCCACCAACGCCTTTCAACTACGAGTCCAGGAGCTATCTTTACTGCTGTTTTCCAAAGATCATTAGGTTTGTGCTTCTCTTCTCCAATTTGTTTCCCTGCTTCTTAAAAACAGTCCCTGTGATGATATTGCCTCACACAATGTCTCTTTAACAGGTAGTACCAATACTTTAACTTGTCCATACAAGAGGGTTTGTATTTTACCAGAGGGCCAATTTTTAAAGTACACAGAAATAACCTTTCTTCACAGAGATACCACCCCGACCCACAAGTTTTGAAATGGATTGAAACAGATTGGTAAGTACTTGGTGAGGTAAAAAGTAAAAACAAAAAAAAAAAAAAAAAAGGCGGGGGGGGGGGGGGCTGAGCAGGAGACTGTGATGCCCAGATTAGGGGTGTACACTTCTGGTATGGGATCTAGTCCCAGTGCCTCTGAACCGCATTTACACTCTGGTCTGCTTGAGGAATGTGCTTGATCTATGCAACTATTTCCAGTACTTTACAAGTTGCTCAAATAGTTCTAGCAGAAAGATACACACTAGCTTATTTGAGGCTCTACAGAATAAAAAATAAAATCATAAAATACCAGACCAGGAATGTTTCTCAGGATGATTTAGTCCAACCCCCTCATTTCTTTCACAAGAATACTGAAACAAACACACACACACACACACACACACACACACACACACACACACGCCAAAAAAAAAAATACTGAAACACATGATTAAAGTAACCTTCCCACAGCCACAGAGCTACTGGTAAAAGTTGTCAGGTTTTGTTTTCCTTACTACTTTCCATTCTACTACAAGTACTAAATATGATCACTACTCAGGTAATTGACAGCTATCATCACATGTTTTGGCATCATTTAGACATAAACTTATGCAACACACAAGCCTTATTGAAAAACAACAAGCACAACTATAAACAGGTCACCTCAACATGACTTCGGAGAAAAAAAATACATCCAAGATCACAACATGTCCCACCAGGTTCAAAATGTCTCCTGGTGTAATCCTGAGAATTAGTTTGCAGCATTAGCCACTCTTTCAAAATAACATTCTGACAGCACTTCTTGCTGGTTATTTAGACCTTAATGGTTTGGGGTTCATAGGCTAGTAAGTCTTATTAACTGCAATCTTGCCCTAAACACCAAGGACTGTCTCCACTGTATTTTTAGCCATTTCTAGGTAAAAGCTACTTCTACCTAGTAAGTCAAAAATAATCAAACTCTAGATGCTAATTTGCCAAGCGTAGTAATATGTCAGAAAACAATGCTTAACTCTACCTGTGTAGATTCCAGATTCAGAAATCCAAACCAGATACGCATTTTCACACCGGTATACTTATATATTGTGCATCTAAAAGAAGCTGTGTCCCCCCATATGGTTATTTTCTGGTAAATCTAGTAAGTGATTAAAATGGGGAATTACTGAGACTGACAAAACAACTTTATTTTTCCTATGCCTAAGTAACACAAACACAGAGGAGGATCACTTGAAAAATCATCTGATTTTAATCACTTATCAAACACTCCTCTGTTCTGACTGAAAGTTCTTCTCCCTGTTGCATTTCTTCCTCCCCCAAGTCTCTTATGAATCCTAAATACACAAACTTCTTTATACTCTAATCAAGAGGAGAGCTGTTATGTTAACCTTGACATTTTATTATGGTCACTCTTTTTGAAAAGGGCAAATTAAGTGCTTTACTTTTGCTTTTTAATTAAAAAGGTAATTATTCCCACCACCACCACCACTGCAGCCAAGTGGAGATGAGAAATTTGTCAGAGGCTCCCTAATAACTGGCAGATAAGAATCATCCTGTGAGGAAATGTAGAGAAGACTACTGCATTACAAAACCCTGAGTCATCACCCAGTTCACTCAGCAGATTTGGGTAAACACTGGATAAGTGACTTATGTCTTGTGTTTATCCATCCATAACCACATGCGTGAATGCGTGAACATACAATGTTACCAGATTTGGTGTACAGTCAACCAAACAAGAGACAGCACAACTTTCTTCAAAAATTCTTCTGACACTTTTAAGATGCTCATCTTGCTGGTACTTAGACATAAATGGTTGGGGTTTATAAATAAACAAAGTCTCTAACCTTTCCTCCCAGGTTGTATTTTTATTTGCTTTCCCCCTAATTTCAATCGCACCATAGTTTGCAGGGTGTTTGTGCCAAAAAAAAAAAAAAAGTTACAGCAATAAAAGAATAACGTAACAACTGAAACTGATTTAGGTCATCTATATTCATCTGAGCGACTCCAATTAACACAAGTCGGGTACTAGTAACGCCCTGGACAGTCTGACAGCTCTCTTCCCTCTTTTCCTTAGGGTCGCACATTTCCAAAGGAAATGTCACAACTGGAGAAACACACACTTTCCCGAGGTTCTAAGGCTCAACATTCTCAGCATTAACGTCTAGTATACAGCCCAAGAAGGCGCTAAGGGCTGATTTCAAGCCAATCTTTTCAGTCAAAAACACGAAGACTGAGCAGGCCCGAGAAAGCAGAACCTACACGGTCCCCACGGCCTCCTTGCCATTCAGAAAGTTACTAGACATGAATTGAGGGATATGAAGAGGCGGAGACCGTAGAGGAAGAGCTGGAGGAAGCACCGGGACAAGTCGAGAGTCGCTCCCCCATAGATGAATCATCTCTGCACCTCCTCCTCCGTGAGCAAGGGTCCAAGAAGGAAGGACCCTTGGGGTGGGGGTGGGGGTGGGGACCGCTCACCTCCTTCCCTGGGGGCGCGGTGCCCTCCGGCTCCCCGGGGCCCCGCAGGTCGGAAGACAACAACCCGGACCCTCGGGGAGCAGCAGCTGGGGAGCACGTCGAGGGCTGCTGAGGACCAAGGAGGTCCCGCAGCAAAGTGGCAGGGAGAGGGCTGGAGGGATGCCCAGACTACTGCTCCGGGACCACCGGCCGGAGTCGGGGCAGAGCCGAGTCCAGGCGTCCCACGCGGACAAAGAGCCGCCTCCGCCCCCGGACACCCCCCCCCCGCCCGGCCGCCCTCCCAGGGCCTTTGCCCCTCTCCCCTCCCCCCCCCCCGCAGGCCCGAGCACACTTACGTGGAGAGTTTCCTGGTCCAGAAGAGGCCCCCGGGCCACAGCTCTTGGAGCTGCACGGCCCGGCCCAGGTTGCTTTTGATCTGGGCCAGCTGCAAGTCGGACTCGGCGTCCAGCCGCCCGGCGTAGGGCAGCAGCTTGTTGTAGACGATCTCCTTCTGCGGGACGAAGCTCCGCGGGGCCGGGCCGGGCCGCCCGCCGGGCTCCGGGGGGTCCCCGCCGCCCGCCAGCTCGGCCGGCTCCATGAGCCTAGGGACACCCCCCCCACCCCCTCCCACCCTAGCCCTCCCCGGCCCCCACCCCTCTCCGGGCTCCGCCTCCTCCGCGTCGTCGTCGCCCCGCGGCCGCCGGCGGCCCGTCGCCCTCGGCCCGACCGCTGGGCCCCCTCCCCTGGCCGGCGCGCTGCTGGCCCCCGCGCGATCCCGGTTCGTTGGCGGCGGCAGCGGCCGCTCCGCCCGCCCCGCACCGGCTCGGCTGGTGACGCTGCAGCAGCCGGGCCCGCAGGTTCCGGACGGGCCTCAAGTCACTTCCGGGGCGGGGCGACGGCGGCGGGGGCGGGGCGACGGCGGCGGGGCGGGGCGACGGAGGCGACGGAGTCGACGGCGGTGGCGGCGGTGGCGGCGGTGGCGGCGGCGGCGGGAGCGCAGCGGGCCCGGCTCGGAGCCCCCACCGCGGGGCCGCACCCGCCGAGCGCGAGGCCGCCCCGCCGGAAACACGAGGCCGAATTCCAAGCTATTGTCCCTCCTCGCCGGGGTCGCGCGCTCCCTGCGGAGGTCGCGGCGCCTGCCTTCCGCAAGGCAGTGGGCCCGGGCCCCCACCCCGAGGGGTGGAAGAACCTAGGTACTCTCTCCCCCTCACTCGTTGCCTACAGACTTGCCTCCCTTAAGACTCCGTCTCCCTTAAGCCCGCCTCTTGTCTGCTATCCTTCGGGCCGCAGAAGTGAATAGGTACTCATTCAACAAATATGAATTGAACTACTGTTTTGTGTGTCAGACGCTGCTCTTGGGCCCTGGGGGGTGGGGGAGGGGGAAGAAGAGCACGTGGTTTCTGCCCTCCAGGGTTTTACAGTCAACTGGGCCTCGAGGGAATAGGCAATTGCAAGACAGTCCTCTAATTGCTGGATGAGTACCGGACGCCCTGGGAACACCTAAAGAGGAGTTAGTTCAGACTGGAGGGGGGGGGGTTGTCAAGCAGTTTTCTAGAAGCTTCCTGGATGTGATTATACGTAAAGTTGAGGTTAAAAGGGGCTGAGTGCAGAGTCGGTCAGGAAAAGGAGGAGGTTTATTTCCGCTGAGGGGACAAGCATGCCCTCTAGGAATTCAGAGAAATTCAGAAGGGCTGCAGGTTGCTTGCACGAGGGGAGCACAGGGGCGAAACCTAGGGAGAAATGCTAGGGAGTTTTCAGAGCTTTGAACCTCAAAGCAAGAAACTCTGAAGCACTTGAGGCAGAGGAGTGGCGTGGTATACTTTACAATTTTCAAAGAATCACTCTGACTTTACGTACAGCATAGATTAACACAGACTCGGATTAGAAACTGGAAGACCCCTTAAGAAGTTGTGACATAATGATGGCCTGGATGTCCGCTGAAATGATTTGAGAACTATTGCCCTAAGAAGAATGGCCTGGGCTTGGTAGCTGATCGACTCTCGAGACTGAAACAATCGGAAAAGATGGGGACGATTTCAGGTTTCTGGTTTGGGAAGTTGGAGAGATAATAAAAGTCCTTCACAGAAACAGATTTAGAGGCAGAATGCCTAAAGGGTAGAAAAGTACTTTGATAAATACATCAGGAGGCTGATGGAAACTGAGGCATGCATTTATTAGCAGTATAGGCAGGCTTGGAGGGAATGAGAGAGAGACTGTTAAAAGGTAACTGAGGCATATTAAAAATTTTAAGAGTTTCTTGAGAAAAAGTCTCTTGGAATTGGGCAGGGCCAAACCAAAAGTGTTTAGGCTCCTACAGGAGCCTGGGGAAAGATTTATGTAGGGGTGTGGAGACAAAGGAAATTATTTGATTGCCATAGCTCAAAACCTAGTGTGCTGTTTGTGACTGGTTGTTCTTAGTGTTTAGGTTTCATAACCTTGAGGCATTGACACAGATTTCGGGCAAAGACATTAGAGCCACTTTAGTCTAATGGCCTTTATGTACTTAACAGTATAAAAAGAATTGGGGGGATCCCTGGGTGGCGCAGCGGTTTGGCGCCTGCCTTTGGCCCAGGGCGCTTTCCCGGAGCCCCGGGATCGAATCCCACGTCGGGCTCCCAGTGCATGGAGCCTGCTTCTCCCTCTACCTGTGTCTCTGCCTCTCTCTCTCTCTCTCTCTCTCTCTCTCTCTCTCTCTGTGACTATCATAAATAAATAAATAAAATTAAAAAAAAAAAAAAGAATTGGGCCCTTCACCAAACTTTCAGGAGTAACCATATTTAAGGATGAATAGAGAAAGAGGAGAGAAACCACAAAGAGTACTCCCGAGAAGCATTCGGGGAAGTAGGAGTTCTAGCAAGGTGGGCATTCCTAAAGATGGAGTGTTTCAGATGGAGGAAGTAATCAATGTACCTAAAGTGGTTGACCAGTCAAATGAAATGAGACCTGAGGAGTGTTTATTGGAGTTACTCATGCGACAGATAACAGTTTCAGGGGAGTGTAGGAATGGAAACCAGATTACAATGACCATGGGAAAATAATTATCTAGAGACATCAAAAGTGGACAACCTTTTTTTAAAAGTTTGGATGGGAAGAAAAAGAGAAATAAGAAGGTAGTTGGAATAAAAAGAAATATTTTAAGATGGGATATGTTTTCAATATTAATGAGAAGGAGCCAGTGGAGAAAGGTTGAAGATATGTGGGTGAGGATGACAGAGAGTGGGAGAGAATGTGGAGTCATTGGCCTCTAGCAATAAACCAGACTGTGCTTCCATTGTCATAGGAAGGCAGAGGAGGATAGGTGCAAAAGCAGAAAGGTTTGCAAATGTGGCTGGAGGTTGGAGGAGTTCTTTCTGGTAGTTTCTCTCTCTCTCTCTCTCTCTCTCTCTCTCTCTCTCTGTCTGTCTTTTGTGAAATAAGAGAATGAGAATGATGGGAGGAAGTGGGGCAAGGGAGGTTTAAGGAGATTGGGAAGGGTTAGAGTAGACTTAAAATTCCGAAAACTCATTAGAGAAACACAATTACTTGTCAGTTAAGTCTGGAAGCATGAATTTAGTCTCAACTGCATGAACAGTGTAGTGATTTTCCCCCCAGTAATGTTTAGTAGCCCAGGATTATATACCATACAGTCTGGTATGATACAATGACAAAGGAATAAGGGTTAGTGGTAGTGATGGTACTGGTGTTAGCTACCACTGTTGAGCACTTCTCTCAGCCAGTGCTTTACCCACAATATCTCCATGAATTCTCTTTTCTAAGTAGAGATCATTGGGTTGAGAATATTTAAAAGAGAGTGGTTAATGTCAACATTTTGGCTGAGGTCTAACTGAAGAGAGAAAGAGGCTAATAGAGAGGTCAAGGGACTCAGATCCCGATGAGGTACAAGAGCAATGTGAAAGGATTAGCCTGAGCAAGGGATCTGGAAAAACAGGAATATTTGGATTTAAGATTTCAAAGAGGCCGTTCCGATGATGTCAATTTCCCTGGAAATGGATGTCTGAACTAGAAAGGTCAAAAGAATTATTGGAACAAAAAAGTTTAAGTCTCTTTCTGTTATTCTTTGTGAAGTTTAATGGAAAACACTAGTGAAACCTCTTCAGGTGAGAAGAGAGACCTTAAGTTTCTCTGTGGACCTAGTGTAGTCATCACTGGAGACAGTGACCCAAAGCCTGGGGTTAATGTTCTCATCTCAGACCAACTTCCAAGCATTTTTTATCTTTTAGAGCTCAGGATATTCTGCCAAAAGATAACGGCATATTATGCAGACCCTGAGGGAGACATTGGCCTCTTATCAGACCCCTCCAGGAGGCTGACTAAAATCACTATTCCTGGAAAGTGCAAGAGCCCTTCATAAAAATATTCTGAAGACAGAGGTCCCTTCTCAGGCTAGAGGAACTGCTAGAGATAATTACCAATCAAGTATTTATGACTTTGGTTCACTACTTGATAATCCACTAAGTAGTTAAAAAAAATGACAGGTTGTTAGTTTCCTGACTTTAGAAGTATTTGAATTGTATTAGAAAGATTCATTCTAATATAATCAAATGTCCAAACTCCTGCTGTGTTGCAGTTACTAAGGCACAAAAATATTGGACCTGAGAAATGAGAGGTTTTTTTTTCCCCTAGTTCCTATCTGATTTTTTTTTTTAAGTAGGCTCTGTGTCCAACATGGGGCTTGAACTCACAACCCTGAGACCAAGAGTCACATGATCCACCAACCAAGCCAGCCAAGCACCCCATAATTCCTATATGATTTTTTAAAAGATTTTATTTGTGTATTTATTTGAGAGAGAGAGCACTCTAGAGCAGAGGAGGGGAAGAGGGAGAGGGAAAGAATCTCAATCAGATTCTCCCTCCATCTTACAACCCCAATTCATGACCTGAGCAGAAATCAAGAGTCAGATGCTCAGCCGACTAAGCCACCCACACACCCCTCCTATATGATTTTTAAGTTTTGGAGTTTTTCATCCAAAAGCCCTTCTCATCTAGCCACAGCATCCACTTCACTTCATTAGAATATATTTGGAATTCATTTTTTTACTAAAGAGGAAATCACAGCTAAGGAATGAATTTTTCTATGAGAATTACAGTTTTTCCCTTTGTTAGGCATTTTGCCATTTTACTATGATGTAGCTAGATGTAGACTTCTTTTTATTTATGTTGCAGGTATGTGTTTCTTAAATGAAAAGATTCATATCATTCATCAATCATGCAAAATTTTGGGCTATTAACTGTTCACAATATTTCTGTTCCTCTTCTCTCTTTGTAGAATTCCCATTAGACATATATTATGCCTTTCATTCTGATCTCTATATTTGTTACTTTCATTTTGCAAGTCTTCATTTCTTTATCTCATTCTGGATAACTTTATCAGACCTATTTCTAACTCATAGAATTCTTTGTTATTCTGCATCCGATCTGTCCATTGAGCTTCTAGTTCCAATGATTATATTTTTAATTTTAGAAGTTCTACTTAGTTCCTTTCCAAGTCTGCTATTCTGTTTTTCACTGACTTATGTTCTTTATGGTTCCAATGACTTCTTTAATCATTTTAGACATGTTTATTTAATTATTTTAAACAATAATATTTTGACAGCCCTTTCTGTTTAGATTTTTTTTATTTTTATTTTTATTTTCTTAAAGAATTTATTTATTTATTCATGAAAGACACAGAGGGAGAGAGAGAGGCAGAGGCACAGGCAGAGGGAGAAGCAGGCTCCATGCAGGGAGCCCGATGTGGGACTCGATCCCGGGACTCCAGAATTATGCCCTGGGCCGAAGGCAGGTGCAAAACTGCTGAGCCACCCAGGGATTCCCTGTTTAGATTTTTAGGGGTACTTTGTGTTTGTTGACATTTGTTCATGGTTGATCATTTGCTTTATTTTACAATTTTTTACATTATGAGATTATCTTCATACAGCTTTTTTCTCTGTGGATATCCCATGTGACCCAGAGCATTTTGTTTATTTGTTTGCTTGTACCAGATCCACAGAAATAGCACAGGCTCAGTACCAATCAATATTTATGTTCATTTCTCAGCTAATGTAAATTAGAATTTCTATTCTATGCAAGTTACAGGCCTGAGAATGTACCCCTTTGGAGAATTTTAGGGTTTTTTTTTTTTTTTTTCCAGTGTTTTATTTCCAACTCCCTTAGGTCTGAGGCTTCAGCTTCTTCGCCTGAGTAGGTATTAAAACCCAAGTCACTGGGGCACCTGGGTGGCTAAGTTGGTTAACTGTTTGCCTGCAGCGGAAGTTATGATCCCAGGGTTCTGGATTTGAGGTCCCGTGTCTGGGGGCCTCCCTGCTCAGTGAGGAGGTGACTTCTCCCTTTGCCCCTCCCCTGCTCATGCTTGCTTGCTTTCTCTTTCAAATAAATAAATAAAATCTTTAAAACAAATAAAATTAACAACAACAACAACAACAAAAAAAAAAACACCCAAGTAACTTGCTGTTTTAAGATCCAATAACACTGCCCCCAAATTGATGCAGAGTTAACTCAACACTTCACTTACCACTCTGGCTTTCCTTTCCTCTTTGTTTCTGGTATCTGGAAGTTTTTCTTTTCTGTTTGTGAGCTCATCTCACAAGCAAGTTATCACTTGTTATGTTTAATGTATCATTTATTTTTCTTTTTTTTTTTTAAGATTTTACTATTTATTTGACAGAGAGAGCAAGCCAGCACAAGCAGGGAGAGTGGCAGAGGGAGAGGGAGAAGCAGGCTCCTCAGTGAGCAGGGAGCCCAACATCGGGCTCCATCCCGAGAGCCTAGAATCATGACCTGAGCCAAAGGCAGATGTCCAACCAACTAAGCCACCCCGGCATCCCTTAATGCATCATTTCTATGTAAGGCTTTCTGCATTAGCTCAGGCTGCCATGCCACTGGAACTGGAGACCCTTAAAGAATGAACTCTAAAGTATTAGACATCATTTGGAGCAAAAGGGAGTAATTGTGGATGATAAAGAGTATTTTCAGAATCCTCATATCATATAGGTAGTCATTGGTGATGTCTATCCTTCAAGCTATATTTATTTAAGGATTAAAACATATTATTATTTAGGAAATACCTATTTGATATTTAAATGTAGAGTTTTTCAGCACAACTGAAGCTCTTTGTATTTCTTCTTTTTGACAAGCTATGAATAATGTAGGAGGTCACAGCTTCCCTCTAATCAAATATAGTAAAGAGATGTATTTTTTAACAGTAGTTGAAGAAATTAACAATAGAAGCAGTGGAGAGATAATAACTAATGCACAAAGAAGTTATACACTCTTTCCACCTACCCCCAGTTTTTATATATATAAATAGAACAGGCCTTGCTCATAAGCAGAGAATGGAATTGTCTGCATGAAAAATTTGAATAGCCAGCAAGATACTCTTTCTATATCTGATGCTTGAAATGCTGCCCTTTGCAATCTGTTTCTTTGTACTAAAGGATTAGAATCTCTTTTGAAATTTACAGACTCATAAGGGGTAATAAATCAAATCCCTAATTCTCCAGGGTGAATTACATATTCATTAATTCAATAAACATTATTGAGTGCCCCCTGAGTGCCAAGTTTGAGATCATAAGGTGAATGACACAGTACTTGTCCTCAAGGAGTTCACTATCTAGTGGGTTGACAGTCAAGTAAACAGATAAGTTAAAATGGCAACCAAATGTCAGCTGGGATCTCCCTACCTCTTAAAATCTCTAGATGAAACTAACTGAAACTGCCTTTCATAGACTGAAAAATTCAGTGCCTCACCCAGTAGTTCTGCCAGTTTTGGAGGACGAGAGCTTATATTTTTATAGTTAGTCCCAGCTCTAAACCTTTGCTTCTGGTAAACTAGTTCTGTCAAGTGATCATTTTACCCTAAGGCTTCAGTACTGCTTTAATCTAAACATGGAATCTAGCCTTTCCCCTTATTTTCCACAATTTCTATACAATAAACCATTCGTACAAGGCTATGTGTTTGTGTGGGGGTGGGAGGGAAGAGAGAGATTGGCAGAGAATAAATTTTAATAAGTAAGTTCAAAGAGACAAAGGGATTTATATGCTAGAAATAACAAACACTGTGCAGCACAGGGTCAGGATGGCGGAGCTGGAGCAGCTGTGGGTGCAGGAGGCAGTGGACTTCACGGTGAAGAGTCTGGAAAGAGAGAACATCAGGAAGATGCAGGGCGTCATGTTCCAGTGCAGTGCTGGCTGATGCAAAGACAGCCAGGTGTCCCTACAGCAGGTGCACCAGTGCATCGAATGCTGCCATGTGCCACTGGCTCAAGCCCAAGCCCCCGTGACCAGTGAGTTGGAGATGTTCCAGGACCACTTGGCCCAGTGCACCATGTTGCAATGACAAAGCCAAAGATTCAATAGATGTGGGAAGTAAAGAACTCCAAGTGAAGTGGCAGCTGGAGAGTTGTGTGACCAAGTGTGTGGATGACCACACACACTTCATCCCCACCATGACCAAGAGGATGAAGGTGTCTCTCTTGTCCATTGGGAAATAGAAGTCTTTGCAATTGGCTGTTGAGACTTGACAGCAGGAATCTATTTAAAAAGAAACGGGAGTTTTGGTCTATTAAGTGACGTCTATGAAGAAATTAAGGTTGGCAGCAAGTTTGAGGCCTGTGTCACTTGCTTCTGGACACTGGTTCCTTTATGTTTCAACCCTAGAAAGTGAAATGGGAAAAAATGGCGCTAAAATTTAGGTCAGAGATGGCACAGGAGAGTTTTTGATAGCCTAAAGTTCAAGGGCTTGTCCTGGCACTAGGGATCTCTCTTGTAGCAAGTCAGAGCCCTCCAAGGTACCAGATTCTTCTTAGTACACAAATACCAACAGGCTGGAAGATTCCTCTAACCTGCCTGTGTTCCAGTGGTGTGAGCAGAGGTGTTTCTGTATGTTGCCAACCTCCTGTTTACCAGAAGGATCACCAAATTGTTTTTCATAAGCTGTAAAAATCCACAAAGTCACTAATTTAGAAGGGAAAGAAGGTTCTGGATCTTTGTTTTGCTTGGTTTTGTTTTATATACGAGTGCTTGAAGTTGATTTAAGATGTGGAGTTAGGAGAGGTAGTTTGGATAAGAACTTTGAACAGTTCTTGTGGATATCTTTCTGCCCATCAAGATGTGGGTATACATTTCTTGAAATACACATTATATCTTCGAGCTGGGACACCCTGCAAAAAACATGACAAGCAGTGTTACACTGGGTATGGGAAGCAGACCTTCCCCCCCCCCCCCCCCCCCCCCCCCCCCCCCCCCCCCCCGCGCAGGCTGTCATGGTGAGCCCTGAGGCTATCTGCAGCAGAGGAACAGGACAGTCTCTTGCGGTAACGCTCTCCCTTGAAGGGAAAGGGAGTTTTGATTGCATGGTATCCGGGAATGAACATTGAAGGAGGAATTGTTTCTTCTTAATTAAGAGAGTTATTAAGTACGGGCTTTGGAAAAACCTGGTTTTTATAGAACAGAATGGAATGAAAGCCTAAACTCAGTATTGCTTATTTTGCCCCCTGAAATAACAGAGCCCTACTGAGACAATCCCTTGGCAACAGGAAGGTCAAAGAAGAAAAAGTAGGCAATTCAGGGGTGAGCAATGATTCCTTTAAAGCAAAAGAGGGGCAACTCCCTCATTACCAAATATCACTTTTGCCTGGGGCCTTTCAGCAAAGAGTGTACCTATCCCAGCTCTAGCACCTGTTTATTTTGATAAAGACCTTATTGTCTTTTTACCAACTTACTACTTGAAATATAATATAGCCTGTGTTTGATGTTTCAAGGCTGTGATATATTTTCCTAGTGGTTCAGTTTTTAAAAATTAATAAGGTTTGTTTTTTCTTCCACAAAAAAAAAGAAAAGAAGAAATAACAAACAACCTAATATTTAATATAACAGTTTTTTCCTAAAAGATCTATTTTCTGTGTGATATTTATCCTGCCTAGTGGGTCAGTCAGACATTAAACAACTCATTCTATAGATATTTTAATTATACTTAATGTTAAATGCTTTAATGGGATAAAGGGAACTCTGATTGTAGAATGGGGGACCTGGCCTACACTAGGAGGCCTACAAAGATTTCCTAGAGGAAGTAGAAGTTGATAAATGAGGAGTTGGGGGAAAGGATGGTTAAGACCAAGTGATGGCAAAATGAAGGGATGATGGATGATATTGGGTCTTTGACAGATACGCAGTCCAGAATCCGTGACTGTTTTCAGGAGCAGCAGCTGCCTACAGTGAACACTATATCAAATAGAAGAGGTGGCATATGTTTTGATGGCAGCAGCATCTTAACCAGATTATTATCTTCACTCTCTTGGTTCCAGGTCCTTATCTAAAAATCTTTCTTAGCATTTCTTATCAGTTCTGTGAGTTACCTGATACTTGCCAATTAATTTATCTTCAATTTAAGTTAGCCAGATTTGGTTACTGATAGTAAAGATGACGGACATCAAGAACCCTTACTGATAACTGTTAGCAAATTAGTCTAAAGTGTGGTTTGGAGAACTCCCACCCTCAGAGTTTCTGACTTAGTAGATTGGAGTGGGGCCTGTGAATTTGCTTTCCTAACAAATTACCAGCTGCTCCTCCTGCTAATGATGATGATCAAGTGACCACACTGGATCTTCATCAAGTTGTTGTGATTTTCTAGTTTTCTCTTAACTAACTGCTGATTTGTGTTCCATTGTTTGAGTACCCCACAATTTGCTTATCCATTCATTTGTGGATGGACATTTTGGTTTTTTACAATTTCTGGCTATTACCAATAAAACTGCTACGAATATAAATGTGTAGGTCTTTGTGTGGACTTTATTTCATTTTCTCATGGGCAAATATGTGGAAGAAGACAACCTGGAACATATAGTAGGTTTATGTATAACTTTTAAGAAACTGCAAGCTATTTTCCAATGTGATTCTGCCATTTTACATTTTTACCAGCAGTGTACAAGACTTCTAGTTGTTTCACATCCTTGCCTTCTTGGTATGATCAGTTTTTTTAACTTTAGCCTTTCTAGTATTACTAGTGTAATAGTATCTCATTATGCTTCCAATTTGCATTTTCCTAATGACTAGTAATGGTGAACATCTTTTTTTGAGTATATACTCAAAGAAATCTATACAAAGATGTATTCATGTATCTTTCTTGATGAGATACCTATTAACATCTTTCATCCAATATTTTGGAGTCTTATTTGTTTTCTTACTGAGTTTTGAGAGTTCTTTCTATATTCTGGGGATTAATTCTCTACCATAAATGTAACTTGCAAGTATTTTATCCAGTCTGTGGCCTCTTATTTTTTACTCTCTTAATAGGCAGGAATCATTTTTACCAAAATCATCAAAAGCCTCATCAGTTTTCCTAATGACTTCTGTTAATAGCTTGATACTCAAATTCTTTTTTGAAACAATTCCTTTTCATTTTCTTTGCTCCTCTTGCTAACTAGTATGACTGCAGTCTCACTTGCCAACAGCCTTGTGTGTAATTGGAAGAATTCTTTAACATCACTTTCATCAACTTCATGAAATCTTGCACTTGTAGCAAAGTGTGCAGTTAAATTCTCTCAATTTATTTGGTTTGCACTTGATTGATATTTGGGGGTATTACCACAATCTCAAAGTTCAAACCAATAAGGATGTCAGCTGAGAGGCAACTGAATGAGATAGGGTAGGGAAAATAAGTACTGGTGTTTTATATGGAAAAACTTGAGTTGGGACTCATTTTATAAATGATCAGTTCACTAGAGAACATTATGATGACTTTTTCTAACATGGCAGCACAGATTTGTGTAATAAATACTAAAAAAAAAAAAACACAAAAAACAAGGCCTATGAGAAAAGACCCCCCCTTTTTTATTTCCTCTTATATCTTGATCCCCTCCTTCACTCATTCTATTGTAGGTACTCCGACCTTCTTTGTTTCTTGATCAAGCCCTGTTTTTTTCTCAATGCAAGAGCACCTACTTTTTCTTCTCAGTGGGCCAAGAATTTGGATTTATCCTAATTGCATTGGAAACTAGTAGACAGGGATCCCTGGGTGGCGCAGCGGTTTGGCGCCTGCCTTTGGCCCAGGGCACGATCCTGGAGACCCGGGATCGAATCCCACGTCAGGCTCCCGGTGCATGGAGCCTGCTTCTCCCTCTGCCTGTGTCTCTGCCTCTCTCTTTCTCTCTCTGTGACTATCATAAATTAAAAAAAAAAAAAAGGAAACCAGTAGACAAGTTTTTGTTTTTTTTAAGAATTTATTTATATGAGAGGGAGAGAGTACAAGCAGGAAAGGGGCAGAAGGAGAAGCAGACTCCCCACTGAGCAGGGAGCCCAACTCAGGGTTGATCCCAGGACTCCAGGATCATGACCTGAGCTGAGAGCAGACACTTAGCTGACTGAGCCAACCCAGAACCCCAACAGACAAGTTTTAATCAGGAAAATGACATCATTTGATTTGGACTTTCAAAGGATTTCTCTGAATGGAGAATGGATTATACAGGGATACGTATGGAAGTAGAGAGACTAATTAGGGAGCTATTTCAGTAGTCCAGTGAGAGTTGATGATGACTTGTATCAAGGTAAAATAGTGAGAAGTATCAGATTTGAGATAATATGAAGGTAAAACTAGCAAAATTTGGTAATAGAATATGGTATTAGAGAATTATGGTATTAGAGAATATGGTATTAGCAAAATAGAATATGGTATCAGATGACTCCCAGATTTCTGCATTTGGTAGTAACGTGTGGTTGACTCATCACTGAAATGGGGAAAACAGAAGGTGGAACCAGGTTTGTGAGAGAGCAATCATGAGTTTCATACTACCCATACTAAGTTTATTTACAAGATCCTCAAGTGAAGATTCAAGAAGACTTTGGATATCAGTTTCTAGAGTTAGTGGTAGGAATTAAACTGGAGATATAAATTTGGAAATTGTCAGCATATAGATGATATTTTATGTAATGCTGAGGGACCAAATAAGATCACCTAAAAGATAGAGGGGAGAGTAAAACCTTGAGGCTCCAAGTGAGACAGAGCAGGAGAAACCAATAAAGGAGTATGAGAAAAAGAAAACCAGGACCAAGTGGCGAATACCAGCTCTTGTGTTTGGATATTCACTAGGAGGTTCACTGGAAACAGCATATAGTCGTACTCATGGCTGAGATTTATCACAGTGCTACAGTAAATACATTGTGCCGGATCATGAGGGAAAAAGACACAGATGGAATCTGGAACAATCCATGAGCAGCCTTCCTCAATGCCCTCTTCTCCTGTAAGAGATCATATAGAACACACTCTTCCCC